>NC_039364.1:1838199-2502796 GCF_003573695.1 Papaver somniferum
GGGGTGGGGACTGTACTCTATAGTGCACCAAAATATTTGGGCAGAAATTGACTTTTTGTTTTGACTAAAAAGCCCTTGAAGTTTTCTTACATTGCATGTGAGAGCCGGGGCTTGACTCCGGTCTCTTGGTCGAATTTGAGTTTGTTGATCTCTTAAAAACCTTCGTTAGTTTTATCGAAAAATTAGTATTTTAAACCTAAACTTCTATGTATGTCATTTAACCTATTCTAAAACTGTGCACATGCCGAAATCGTAGTTTTTGATCTGAAATCTTCTGCTCAATCTACTTGTCTACGAATCATGGATGTCTCAAATCATCAAGTCTAGATTTATTATTAAAAGTGTGTGTGGATACTCTTTCACTTGATTAAGTTTTAAAATCAAAAGTTAGTTTGAATACTAAATTTTATAATGATTTTTAAAAACAAGAAGAAAAATCTTTTTTATGTTTACGAAGCAAAAAAAGAACCTTCAATTTTTGACATTTGAGTACGATTTGTACTTCTAATTTTACATCATCTACTTCTAAGAAAACTGATGAACATTTGTTGGGAACAAAGTCAATCTTGCTGTAAGGTTCTTGCAAGCAGGGGTAGAGCTAGGATTCCATGTGGGAAGGGGAAAATGGAAATAAACATGCTTTGCAGGGGTAATTACGAGATAAAATTTAAAGGGGGTGTCAGGGTGGCCCTTGGCTCTGCCCCTGGTTACATGTCCCATGGTTTTGCCCTAGTTTTGGTGGGACTGTCATGTACACTAATGGAGCAGAGATGATGTTCCGGTTATTTGACCAAAATGTACTTTCATGGACTTTAATCACACTGTCGGATATATACAACTGACAGTACAGAATTTGTAGACAAAAACAATGCGACATGAAAAAAAATGTTGTCCAAAAATTTTTCAGGATCCAAGTGGTTGGAATATCGAATTTCTTATAAGTTTTGAATCCACAAGTATGTATTTTGGTAACCATGTGATCCATCATCATGATGCTTCTTAAATCATACGACCATAAGGAGCTCCAGATAACCATGATGCTTCAAAGCACAACTTTAGTCAATATTAGGGCTAACATGCTCGAGTCCTCAATGCTCCATCAGGAATTGGAAATGTACATTCAGTTGTTGTCATAGTTGGGTACTCAAAACGATTACTTGGCACCACGTCTGACGCTTTCTTCCGCTCTAGTAAGTGCATCTGTGAGCACATCGATACCCCAGTCTTTGACATCCCCCTGCACATCACCATGTAAGTATACCATTTTGTTTGTGAGATGAAAGATACCTTAAAGAACATATGCCATGGTACAAGAATGTGTTCAATGAATCCTAAGCAATTGTTACTTCAAAAATGATATCAGCAAGTAAGTACGCCAATATTTGCTTCCCATCGAAATCAGTTTCCGCTTCAAAACGTCACGAACTCGTGCAACAAGTATATTTTAAAACAAACATAATCAGAATAGTGAAAAAGAGAGAGGAGAGCCAGATGCTGCAGCACAGTGAAAGGTTTAATTCAATTATCCAGCTTTATTTAGATCTTCCTGCAGACAACTACAACTTTTTCCATGAAGGAGAACCAAAATTGTTGGTTTCATCCTAATTACAAATGATTTCTAGTGAGCTGACCTACTCTGCAAGATTGGAGGATGAACGTGTGAGAAAATTATTTAGTTTGATCACTGGAAGCTGGATATTTTCACAATAATATAGGTGGTGCAGTGAGGATAACCCTAACAGCTAACCATAGAAGGTCGCCATAATTGTTACTTGGTAGCTATAAGTTATTCTTTTCTGCTCCATCAGTTAGCTCTCTGGTCTGGGTTTCCTCGTGGGTTGCAGAGAACCCTAAATCTTATTTTTAAATGGGAAACTGATCTGCACAAATATACATGTTGACCTTAACTCTTTCCTCCAATGCTTCACATTATCTATCTTGAAAGCATGCAAGTGCAGTAATGTACAAGATGACATTGACAACCAACAGTCAGCCAAGGTTGTTAATATTTGCCAAGAGCTTATAGGTAGGAACTGAGAGCAGAAGTCATGACAACCCTTACTGTTTTGTAAGACTTTGGAGTTTTCAGGGGTTTCATAGAGAGATGTGTCAATGGACAATATTGCAGTACTAAAGACATTGTGAACAAGTGTTAAGTTATGATGAAAACTTTACCAACTTTGTGTCACTACCAATAAAGTGATGCTCATAGATCTAAAGATTATTTCTATGCCCGCAAACAAAGGTACTCAAAACAATAACAAAGAACGTATCAATGTAAAAGTGCTGGAGTTTGAACTTAGCAAACAAAGTTATACGAATGACTCACCATACAAAGAGGTTCATCAGTTCTTAAGCGTGCATTTGGGCGAGCAAGCTTGGATTCGAAAGGAGTCCTTGGCCTCACTTCTTGGATTTCCTCCCATTCTTCAGGACTAAGCATCCTAACTGTCCCTTGACCTTCAGGAGCATTCCTAATTTTGCGCTCAATCCTCTCTTGAGATTTTGATTCGTCATACTACCCCAAAAGGAGATCAACAAAAATGTTACAGGTAGATCCCAAAATAATTTCATTGAACACAATACACAACAGAAAATACGAAACAGAATTAAAAAGTTTACTGTTCAGTGTCCACATAAAGAACACTGAAGATTTCTTCCACCAGTATACACTGAAGAAGTTGCATACGGGTGTCAGGTTGTCTCTTCCTGAAGTTCCAGCCGTACCCTTCTTCATTTACATGTTGCTTTTCCAAATCTCACTCGATTATAAAATAAGGAACTCGAAAACTTAACTCGACAGAGCTTTCAATATTTACACACTATCTTCTATACAGAGTCTAGCTTCTGATATTATCGACATAGGCTTCAAGGGTGTCTAGAACCGTAGAAGACTCACTATTAACTGATCTTCCCCATTCTAATTGGTCAAAGATCAGATGACTTTTACAACTTGTTGATACTAAATTTCACTACATTATAAGGTGTCCACATTCTTTTACTTTAAATCACAGTTCTACTACTAAATTTCACTACATTATAAGGAAGCAGAACTGATTTCTGGTGAGTTCAAGAACATACATTAAATTCAATAAAAGGTTACTTGTTGATACAAGGATGGACACTAGACTGATAACCACATTGTTCTTTCACATTTTGAGGGGCCGAGTCTACATTCTTTTACTTTCAATCACCTCCATCACCTTCACACTACCTTACACATGTGAAGGTGAAGCATCCTTGAATACATATCATATTGCTCCTCACATAACTCTCTAGAACACCTTAAAGTAGCTACAAGTCCTGATTGGCTTCTTGCCCAAAATGTGCACATAATGCACACAAGCTAAGATGAAAGCCTGACACCACCAGATGCCCTCCACTGTTGGATGTGGCCACCCATTGGGATGAATCCCTGGTTATCCAACAGCATGGATTTTCCAATTCAGCTCGCATTCATGTTTCAAGCAAGCAGAAAATCATTTTGAATCTAAAAGCATAGCAACGATAACAACTCCAGCATACAAATATGAGTAAATGGGTAACTGATAATGCTCTACAAAACATTGGCTACTAACTTCAATATAAGGTTTCTTCGTCACACAGAGGCTGGTCATGTCTAGCTATAGAAACTACTAATAGAACAGACATATGCTTCAAGAAGGTCTAGAAAACTCATCATTTCAATTGTTCTTTCACATTCTATGGGTTCGAACAATTGACTTGTTAATTACATCAACACTCGCAACATACAAAATAGCCTAAATTGCTAACTGATGATACTTACAAAACATTGGCTACAAACACCAACTTCAATAAATCAAAAATGAGAAAACCTAGTAAAAAAAATTGCAATTTTTTGAGCAAGGGCCATACATAACTGATAGAGTTCTAAAAATCATTGGCTACAGAATCCAAAAATGCGATAATCAAATCAATATCTGAGCAAACGGGCATAGATACATACCAGCATTAGAACTTTGGCGAATAGAGCGACAGCAACAGCAGTAAGAACAACAGGCATTTTAAGTGTATCTAAATAAGCCATTGATTCTGGTACTTCCACTAAAAACTCATCATTCTTTTTACTTCGATTCGCCACATTCTTCTTCTTGTTCTTCATTTCTGATACTGTTTTCTTTAATGTTTCACTCGGTGGATTATGAGATTGTGTATGTATTAGTCTTCGAGATTGGAATAGTGAACGACTAATTCGATACATTTAGGGGGAGATTCGGGATTTTGAGATTAAATTTGGGGGGGAAATTGGGGGTTTGAGATTGAATTTGGACGAAATTGGAATTGTTAGGATTAGAGATTTTGTGGAGTAAAGTTTTCTCTAATTCGGGAGAAGAGAAAAAGAAGGAAAAGAAAAGAGGAAGATAATATAGATTGAAGAGTCTACTTTAACCTTTTCTATTTATTAATTTACAAGAGTTATCAGGAGAGACTGATCTAATGTGATTTTGATGTTGTTACGTTCAATTACCAACCCTATGTTTTTATGTCTGAAAATTTTCTTCATTACACTTGGTAACCATTTTAATTTACAAACCGTAACTCAGTTACGGTTGGTATCGAGCATTTGGTTACCAACTGTAACTGGTTTTACGATTGGGTTTTCTTCAAATTTAACCAGTTACAGTTGGTAGTTCATCTTTTACGAACCGTAACTTCGATTTACGGTTGGTTATGAGCAAAATTCCAATTGTAATTAGCTCTGAAAATGTAAAAAAAAATTGAATTTTTTTACGTACTTTAGATAACTTTGAGCAACAAAAAGCTAGTTGGGACTAATTTAGAAGTATATCCGGTCATTTTCAGGTCATGGTTCTTCATTTTGTTGGTTAATTTCTTTAATTGATTGAGATTCACCTTTTCCTCTAATTTTTTTTATTTTTTTAACTCTAAAAATATGATTTTGATTTTGATTTTGAGTTAATATAAGTGAAATTAATCATTTAACATTAAACTTGATTATCATCAGTAAACTAGGTCATCAATTATGAGGGTTAATTTATCATTTTCGGTATTTTTTGATTAGGGACACCTTGAATGATCATGTAATGATCCTTTCTGTCCTATTAGAATACCGTCCTTCTAATAAACCATGCCGCCCCTATAACGGGTTACCTTAAAAGAGGGTAGTTTCGTCAAATCAGTTGTTAAATAGGAGAAGTCAAACCCGTTGACCGTTCCTTGATCTAATGTGATTTTGTGCACGCCGTTCGCGTGATATCTCAATTTTATTAGTATTAGATTTAGTTTTGGCATTTACCCTAAGAGAGACGAAATTTAGCATGTGTAGCGGGAGAATTAATTAGGCCTGTTAATGGATATCAGTTATCCGTTAGCCGAATCCAATTACCCGATTTCCATTAGGTTTAGCTCCGTTATATCTGTGATATGTTAGCCGTAACCGATAATGTAGCGGTTAATTTTATCCTATCGTAATGGTAATGGTTGGGCTATTTCTGTTAGACTTATTTCCGTTATTCGCTAACGTGTGACTAGCACGTGTAAATTCCTATATCCCGAGAGAAAACTTACCTATCCATTCTCTTCCTCGTTCATATCTTTACTCCCGGGAGAAAACTTATATATCCTAGTACCACCATCATCTTTTCTTCATTTGAATCTCCTCTTCTTCATCTATTTCGTCTCATAATCCCAGTACCACCATCATCTCCTAATATATCATGTCTAGTTATTTTTCTTTCTGAAATTCAATTTTGTATTAATTAAGATTTTGAAGCTTAATTTAGGGTTTTGGAATTGATTTGTGAAATTAGGATTTGGTGGAGAGTTTGGTTTGATTTAGTGGAGAGTTGGGTTTGATTGTGAATTCAAGAACACATATTTTGAATTGATGATGTTGATTTCGAATTAGGGAGGAGGAAGAAGAAGAAGAAGAAGTTGATGTAGATGTTCATATGGGTTACAAAAATTGACGAATATACGAGGTTTCGGAAGAAATCGGAGATGGGTTTGTTTCCAATTCGATTTTAAAACAAGAAAGAAATTGCTTATGTCAGAATCAAATCTAGATCGATTTACATGGAAGATGGTTTTGTTGTTATGCTTGATTAATGGCAAAGATGATTCAAATGGGTCTGTTGTGGTCTAATGATGTTAGATGAATGGTTACAGGGATATGGAGGTGCTAATTGCATATGCAGTTCCATGAAATTGTGGTGTTGATGAACTGAAATAGTTGTGAAGAATATTCACTGAAGATGGTGGTGCCGCTGTAGAGTTTCATAATGGAAATTATCGGAAAAATATCCGTTATCCGGTAAGTCCAACGTAACGGTAATGGAATTTAATTTCAGATTTCCGTCAGAACTTAACGGATATCGGTTAACCGATAATTTTAATGGCAATGGCAGCGGCAGAGCCAATATCCGTTACGTTTAGTGTCGTTGACAGCCCTAGAATTAATCATCAGCTACTTCACGCCAATCACGCAAAATTTACCTAGTGGAGTGTGCTCAAAACTGGATTCTTGTGAACTTCTCAAAAGCTATAGTTAGAAATTGAGGTGAAATGAGAGAAATGATTTCATTCAAAAGTAAAGTTGTTTGTAATTTTTGTTTAGTAATTGAAGATCTAAATATCATTTTCCCCTAAGTTTTTTTCAGGTTTATTTTCAAGTACAGATTTTTCTTTTAGTATTTCATTCAAAGCTAAGACTCAAAGCAAGTAATTGTTACAAAAGAAGTAGATCCATCTAATCTGGGAGTATGAGCATTTCCAAGATTAGATTTATCTACTGAAAGTTGTTTTAAAATACATATAAGAGGAGAAGTTCCCCATTCTAGAATAGAGTTTAAAGGCCTAACGTACTTGGCCAAGATATCAACAACCTGGTTTCCTAGTCTTGGAAAAAAATAAAAACCCAAAACATTGGTACAATTTTTAGCTATTCTGTTTGCCTCATTGATACATGCATTAGCACACCAAGAAATATCCGAGTTGTGTCCATTAATATAGTTACAAAGACTTTCACAATCCCCTTCTATGCTGATGTTTTGAATGTTCTTCTCTTTTTCCCAAATAGCCGTCTGCATCACTCCTATAGCCTCTGCCTCTTATGGGTCTGAGCTTTCTGATTGTCCTGCTTCACTATTTCCTGCATCATTTCTCAAAATTAAAGCAAAACTAGATGGTACTGAGTCTGAAATTCCAAGTCGCATCATTTTTAGAGTATCTCTACATGGAGTCTTCCAGTTAGGAGTAGATTTATTCTGTTGTACCTGTTTAGATTTAGAATTTTTTTATTTTCTTGTAAACCAAAAATCAACGTGTATCTGTATTTCTAAAGATAGACTATTAGATGATTTAGCTTTGGCTACAATGACTCTATCACGTATCTCTTTCTAGATAAACCAAATTTTAGTTAGAAGTAATTCAATAGAAATATCTTTTCTAGGTTTAACAATCCAATTTCTACATAGATCTAGGATTGTATTTGAGGCATTCAAAGATAAAGAGATTGGGTTAGGAGATCAGTTATAAACTTCTTTAGCATAAGGTCAATGAAAAACAAGATGTTCGGTTGTTTCTAATTCTACTTTACACATAGTACAATGGGTACTACATCTTTAACTTTACCATAGAGTTTAACATTAGTAGGCAATGCATTTTGTAAACATTTCCATAAAAATAGCTTTATTCTCTCTGAAATATTTAGCTTCATTCTTTCAAGTACAAAATAGAAAACTAAAAACACACTCAAACTTCTTGGAAGTTTCAAAATTTCTGGGTACTTTCAACCTGAAAGACTGAGTTTGAAAATGGGTTTGTTTCATTTTTCAAACAAAGCAAAATTGGAGTTTTACTGTGAGAATATAGAGTGAAGAGTATTGGAATATATTCTACGTATCTTAGCCACCGAGGTATCAAGGTGGTCATACACATGCAAAGAAAATATACAAGACCAAGTCATTATTATGTAATCTAGCTCATGTATTCTAGCTAGACGAATCTGACCTAGTCAAGATAGTTTGTTATGGTCTAGGGATTTCTTGTTTATTATATCATCCTTTATATAAGAATCATAAATGTGATTGTTATGGTCTAGGCTGCATGTTTGATAGACACATTTTTGTGTCGGAAATGTCCTCATTGTCTCTATTGTTAGTGCTTGATTTTCTACTTATTATGGTGTTTTTATGTTTGTGTAGGTATTTTTGGAGAAATACACTTTGTGTGGAAAAAGTTGCTCAAAAACTGCTACTTGGACCCCCGGAGAAAAGTACTAAAGGCACCCTCATTTTGGATAAGGGCATCCCAGGCACCCCCTGCTGTTAAAGGCGCCCGTGTTTTGGATCATGGCACATATTCTTCTTCATTTCAAAATTCAAAATTGGCGGGAGATAGTGCAGACGCAGGCAGAATAAGGGTTGAAGTTTTGATCGCGTTCTAGGGAGATTCAAGGGCTGAAATTCATTGGGTTTGTCTATTTTGATCCAATAGAGATAGTAATGGTCGTCGTTTATACGAGAATTGGCTAGAACGGTGGATATAAGGGTTGAACATTTTCCCGGGTTTTCTTCCTGCGGAAACTCTGTTAAGATTTTGGTCACGTTGGAATGAGACTCAAGCACTGGATTTGGTTTCTTTGGGCCTGTTTGGACCAAACAAGGATGGTATGGTCGATGGTTTCGGTTAGAGTTGGCTGCATCGTGGGATTGAAGCAAACAGAGCAACACGTTCGCGGAAGAGTTTTTCACAGGATTTGTTATGAATTTGGTGTGCTGCTGGGACTCTAATTCGCGTGTTGCTCATGTTTGGAAAGTGCTTGGTCGCTGCAGAGACATGAAGGAGTTAAGTAAGGAAGTTTCAGAACTATTTGACAGCGTGAGAAGAGAAGAAAAGGAAGAAAATATTCCCAAGGAGATATTCTTTATTGCCGAGTAAATGGAGAATTATATAGAGTTATGACGGGATATTTCGGTGTTGTGAGGCTATATAAACGGTTGAGGACAAATAGAAGAGATGATGGAGAGTTAGGGGACGAAATTGGGGGAGAAATCAGAGTTGTAGAGATGAACTGGTGAAGAAGAACACGAAGAACATAAGACCATAAAAGACAGTCGTATTGCTACAGTACCTGCGACACTTCATTTCTATCATTCTCTGTAACAGTTCGGTTTGTAGCAAATATAACTGTTACAAACCCGGTTTTAATTGTTTTTCTCCCATTTCATTATTGTGAACACCTTCTGAGCAATGAAATCATACTTTGAGCGTGTTTCCGACATGATGAGCTAAACCCCAACACTGGGACGATGGAGGAAGACGAATTTCATACATGGGTAAAATTATTTAATTCTTTTTAAGACTTTTGCATTAATTTTAATTGAAGTATGATTTGTATTAATTGGTTGTCATTTAATTTGATGAGGTATGCTTATCTTAAATGTTTTGATACATCATGCTTAGGATTTACAACTAATCTTTTGAGAATCTACCTTGGAAAAATCAGAGTCAATTTTAATTTTATTTATTGAGATTTAATTGTTGAGAATAAATAAATTGCACCCTATGTTATGAATTCTACAAAATCCTAGTCCCAGTAACTTTCTTCGTCCTGTGACAATATTTTGTATATATTTTTCTTTTATTTTAGTTTATTAATCCTTAAAATCAATTCATCAAGTCCGAGTGAACAACAACTCTATTTACCATTATCTAAAATTCGATCAATTTTTGGCGCCGCCGACTCGGACTTGTGTATAGATTTGTTTTTAATTTTTATTTTAATTTTTATTATTTTTGTTCTTTTTTACGTCTTTTGGTATTTCTTGTTTGTTTTCAGATTTGGAGCTGAGCTAAAGAAAAATGGAGAAAGTGCTGAAAACAAAAGTGAAGTCAAAGAAGGAAAGAAAAGAGGAATCCAAGAGGAGTGAAGAAGAAGATTTTTGTATATATATATTTTATTTTATTTTATTTTATTTTTAGAAACTGTAATTAAGATTTTATTGCTGTATTTTTTGTTCTTCTTTTTATTTTTGGACATTTTTTGGACTTTATTTTTGGACATTGGACATTATTATTTTTAAAAAACCCTAAGGAAGGGTTCATTTAAATAAAACTGTTGCAGGGAAGGACGACGGTTACGATACCTTCTCGACCCCTCGGGTTCGTACATTGACATTGGAGTCGGTGGCCTGAGTCGACTTCAACGGTTCATCGCCGTCTGGTACGGGAGGTAAGGCTATATTCACCCACGAATCCCGTGTCAGTTGGTTTATTTTGTGTTGATAATGTCGAACTGGTATTACAATAGCCAATACAACGAATATCCGACTGATTTTCAAAATAAACATTACTTTGACCATAGTGTGAATAGTGGTTGGGAACGCCAACCTTTTGAATATTATGGCTCATACCATAGTGAGCCCAATTACTATTCACATGAATACCCGTCATACGAGAAAAATTCCTATAATTCCTCTTCTCTAGATGAGGCACGTAAGATACTTGAGTAAACGTGTAAGTTACATGAGTCGACACATAAGTCAGCGGACATAGATGACTTAGTTATAGACGAAAGAACTGTAACAATGAGTGAAACTTCTTTATAAGATAACCTCGGGAAGTTAGCTGATTCAACATGTAAGTTAACTGAGTCAACATGTGAGTTTGCTGAGTCAACACGTAGGCTTGAGTTAGAGACGGCAGAAAGAATTGCTCGAATTACACTGAATTGCCAATACATTGCTTCAAAAATCAACCTTGAAAGTGAGGAAAATTTTTATTTACATAATCAAGATGACAAGGATAGAATTGGAAGCAATACTTTATATGAGGTTCAACCATTTTCATGTTATTATAATTATGATGAGGATAGTGCTGATGAAGAATCTGAAATATTTAGGCATAGTGATCAGGAATTTGTTACTCCAACTGAGCTTTATAATGATAATATTATTTCTAGTTCAAATCCAAATAATTTTAATAATTATTCACCTATTCAAATGGACTAGGATTTGACTAAAGATAAGACTTCCTTAGATGATGTAGTATTTTCTTTTAATTACGAAGGCGATGATAGTTTAGAGGAGCGGGTTTATCCTGAGAATATTGTTTTCGAGTCTAGCGATTTAGAAACATTCGTCTTAGAAAAAGAAAATGAAATCGTAGAGATGAATGAGGATGTACCTGAATTTGAAGAATCAATTGACCATTTTCAGGAATCTGATGACCTTGAAACTAGGGAAGTTGTGACTAGTCTTTATAGAGACACTGAAAACTCTAAGTTTGGGGGTGGTTTTTATTCTCCATGTGCTTTAACTCTTACAAAGGTCCCTCACTTGGAACTTAACATATATGCCTCAACAATTTTACAAGATTATCTTCATACACGTTTTCCTGAACCTAATGATATCCAGAAAGAAGTTCAGTTGTTAGAAACCCATCCTCTGGTTGATATGGTTAACCCAGGCTATGATACTTCTATTGACTTTGTTTTCCCACCAAAAACCTTTTCTCCAATTGTGGGAACTTATGAAATTCAAATGTGTCAGATATTAAGTTTCGAGACTAAAATTAATTACTTTAGGAGATTAGGGTCGACATATTTGTTTAAGAAATACCACTACTCTCTTTGTGGCCAGTTGTGTAAGTCAAATTTGATTGACTTTAAGGACCCGCAATTATTTAGGTTATTATTATGTGAATCTAAGTTTTTATTTGATTTTTTCCAGACTCTAGAACCTGAACATTCAGATCTAACTTTTGAGGAAATGCAACCCAGGAAAATATGTTATCTAGACCCAGTTATAGAACCTGAACCTGAACCACAGCTAGATGTAGTTGTCTTAAACATGAAAATAGACAAGGGTGTGATTTGTTTGTTAACTTTCTTGGCATGGTGCAGATTCCTTTTACTTGTGATAGCTCTATTTGGTTTTGGTGATCCGCAGTTATTCCGGATATTACTTTATGATTCTATAAGGTGACTAATCCTTTCTTAGTCTGGCTGAAGACTCTAAACTTAGCACTTCTTTGGAAGTAACCCATGATCTTGCAACACGGTAATATCTTTCCTTAACTCTTTTGATTCAAGTGGTAACAGTTTCTCCTTGTTCATATGCTTTTAATTTTATCTTTAGAACATTGAGGACAATGTTAGATTTAAGTTTAGGGGTATGTGAGAAACTTTTTAGTTGCAATAAATAAACTCCAGAGCCTAGAAATTTATGTTTATTAAGGATGGCACTAACCAATCTAAGTGGATGGAAGCATCTTGGTTATAGGAGTTGAGGAACCAATCTGATTAGATGGAAACATCTAAAGAGTCTATTCATAAAAGCACAGAGCTCAGGTGTTATTAAAAAAAAACATGGTAGTTTCGCCATATCTCGTTGAATCCTAATCCCTTCTGTTTTTATTTCTTAAGTGATTGGTGGGGCATACGATTCAAGTTGTTACCATTGCTAGGTGATATACAGTGATTGAGATACAAAAAAAAAATAATAATAAAAAAAATTGAGACCAGACCATCAGACCAACCAGAATAAATTCAATAAAGTCGATCACTGGTGCCCTTGTATATGCCAGTTGTGTTGACCTAGAGTTAGGTTTATCGACCACTGGTCCCCTTGTATATGCCAGTTGTGTTGATATTAGTCACACCGGTATCTCAGTCCATTAGGATAGGTTCATCTTGGCAGAGGCCTTCAGAAAGATACGGGAAACACCGTTCACTTCAAACCATCAATTTTTTCTCTTTTTCCATCTTCTTAATCTATCCATATGATTGGTTGACTCCGATTATGATGCCCAGGCACTATCTGAGTAGAGCTCTGTCACTTATATATGAATTTTAGTATGCTTGAGTGCAAACTCGTGTACAACAATTGGAATTTCACATCAGGGTACTTCCTTCTATAGTCAATGATATTGTATGCCAACCAAGGAGATTCTTTAGTGCCTTCCAAGGCTCTGCGTAGATAACTAAGGTCTAGAGTAAAAGTTTTGTGGGTACACCTCTGGTAAACCCTCCCGAGATTATAACTCGGTCACTAGGGCCACCTAGTGAGTCAGGATTTTATTTTATAGATTAGTTTTGCTCGAGGACTAGCAAATAATAAGTTTGGGGGTATTTGATAGACACATTTTTGTGTCGGAATTTTCCTCATTGTATCTATTGTTAGTGCTTGATTTTCTACTTATTATGGTGTTTTTATGTTTGCGTAGGTGTTTTTGGAGAAATACACTTGTGTGTAAAAAGTTTCTTAAAAAGTGCTACTTGGACCCCCGAAGAAAAGTACTAAAGGTACCCTCATTTTGGATAAGGGCACCCCAGGCACCCCCTGATGTTAAAGGCGCCCGTGTTTTGGATCGGGTCACATCTTCTTCTTCATTTCGAAATTCAAAATTGGCGGGAGATAGTGCAGACACAGGCAAAATTAGGGTTGAAGTTTTGATCGCGTTCTAGGGAGATTCAAGGGCTGAAACTCATTGGGTTTGTCTATTTTGATCCAATAGAGATAGTAATGGTCGTCGTTTATACCAGAATTGGCTAGAACGGTGGGTATAAGGGTTGAACATTTTCCCGGGTTTTCTTCCTGCGAAAACTCTGTTAAGATTTTGGTCACGTTGGAATGAGACTCGAGCAATGGATTTGGTTTCTTTGGGCCTATTTGGACCAAACAGGGATGGTATGGTCGATGGTTTCGGTTAGAGTTGGCTGGATCGTGGGATTGAAACAAACAGAGCAACACGTTTGTGGGAGAGTTTTTCACGGGATTTGCTATGAATTTCGTGTGCTGCTGGGACTCTAATTCGTGTGTTTCTCATGTTTGGAAAGTGCTTGGTCGCTGCAGAGACGTGAAGGAGTTAAGTAAGGAAGTTTCAACACTGTTTGACAACGTGAGAAGAGTAGAAAGGAAAGAAAATATTCCCAAGGAGATAATGACTGTCTACTTAAACACATCAAGTAGACAATAGATATCCTAACTTTATACTGCCTTCCAGCTAATTATCTCATTACTCATCCGACCAACAAGAACAGGAAGGCATACTGGTAATTATGCTTGGAGGTTATCACCAAATGTTGAAATGATGAGGCCCATGCAAGAAATAGCATACTCCTTAACTTCCTGTTAGAAGAAAAATTTTAGTACATCAGAAGGAGAACTTTTTGGTTGGGTACATAGATAGTTAAACGCTCAAAGAAAAAAAAAACTGTGGTTGTATCCAGATAATACCAACCTGATCTTGATCTTGGTTAGATAGACGTGTTAAAATTTCATAATAGATTGGATGAATGCATGGCTTGTAATCAAAACCAACACCCTGAAAAAGATGGTGTTAAACGTGAAATAGATGAAGACATAAGATTCAGAAATTTCATGAAATATAACAATTCTCACCGCAACGTTAGGTCGCACCACCCGAAAAATCTCCCCGCACACTCTGAATGCTTCAGCAGTAACTTTGTAATAACTCTCACCAACAACAGACAGTACAGGAGCAGACAGTATAGGAGCATACAAGACCTGAAGAAACACCAATCAAAATTCACGACCCAAGAATATATCTTCATTACAGTTTAAAGAGAGGAATAAAATAGAAAACATAGACTTCATGTACCAACTCTACATAATATAATATTTACCCCTTAATAAACATAGAGGATTTCCCCCATATAGCTATTGGAAAACCTTGTCTGATCCCAATTAGTATTTGAAGGACAATTTAACAGTTTAGAGACAAAGCTTGTTGAAGTGCTTAGGTTTTCATTAAGAAATAAAATAGGAAAATAAAATATTGTTGTGGTGGAAATAAATCTGGAAGCTTCTTCGGTTAGTTGGAATATTAAGCAGCATTTGTTGTTCGTCGAACTGAAATTACTCAAAGTTTTCAGGGAAAATCAGTCCATTTCATCATTATTCACCAGAAAAAATTACAAGCCAAAATTGAAATTACACAAACTGTCTTTAGATTCTTTAATGGAAGGGTCAAAAGATTACAAGTCCAACTGGATATCTCCAATGCTTCATGAAACAGAAAGACATGAACCCTCCGACCACCTCTTTAAACCGTACACTACGTTTCTCTTTGTTCCACTCATCTTCGTGAGATCTTCAGCCGCATCACTTATACACGGAACAACCTGCTTAAACCCTGTAGTTATACCTCACTCATATAACGAAATTCCTCAATAAATGAACAATAAACTTAAGCAACACTACAATCAACACTTAGTGAATCCATTTGCATATAACTCAAACTCTAATTGATATAAATCCTTCTCAAGAATAGAAACAAACCTAAAGAATAAAAAGTATACGCATTCCTAATGTATCAATCTTAACTTAGCACCTGGATGTTCAACTCCTAGCATCTTTATAAGAAAAACATAGAGCAAATGTTGAGCAACGCGTTCAACAACACTACATCCAGTACCACACAAACATATGAGTCCTGTAAAATACACAAACTCACTTCAATATTCCATTCCAGAAACACAACAAATTAACATAAATCTACTAGAAATGAAAATTTTGAACTACCTTAATTTGTAAAGCGGATCCATATGGATGGAGAAATTCTTTCCCTCACTAGTCTTCCACTTAGAAGGCCAGTACATATGACTGAATCAAATATAACATATCTTGAAATTGATCCAGCAACAGCTCTTATCAAAAGGCCACTTTCAGTTTCTTGCCATGGCATCTACGAATTACCCAACCAGAATCATAGAAAACAAAATGCAAACAACTAAACAAATTCAATTAAAATAATTTAGATTCAATTAAAACAACTAAACAGGGGACAGAACCAGTGAGCTAAAAACAATCGATTGTGCGGTGAAAATAAAAAGTAACCAAGTTTCTGTACTAACCATAGAAATCGATTCTTGGTGTGAGTAATGACTTTTACTTCCCAGATTGAAGACAACTTCAACCAATCTAAATCTTCAAAGAACATCTCAAGATTTTCAAGTTCTAAAAATCCTAAAACCAACAGAATTAGCAGTAATCATTCATGAGATGATTATTTTTTTTATATCTAGTTAGAGATTTTGATAAAACCCCTGAAAATGAAAGCAAAAAAATAAACATGGATTGAATTTGTTCCCAGCAGATTTGAGATCTACAACTCGAACAGTGGGTTGAGGGATTTAAGAAGAAGAATAAAGAGAAGGGTTTATTAGATGGTTGAAATAGCATCTAGGGTTACTGATTTCTCGATTTCCATAGAGCTGGTTTCTTAGGTTAGAGATGGGGACCGAGAGCTGAGAGCAGAAGAAGAAAGTGATATTTGGAAAGGGGAGAGAGAAAGAGGTATATATATGTCGAATAATAAAATCTACCGAAGGTAAATCGTGTTTAATCAGTCGCTGGGTCCGCAGTTGACTCAGGGATAAAACGGTAATTATTTCACGATTTATTTTAGCCATCTGAGAATTTTTCTTATTCCTCAATCGTCTTGATCGGTCAATGGTCAACTGACGGTCAACGGGGGTCGATTCTGTGGGTTGAAGAAACCCCATTTTCCACTGGTGTTTGGGACTGAAAAGCTCTAGCGCGACTTGTTGGTGGGAAACTAGATAATTGCGGTTTATCTTTTGTTTTCGATTGATTTGATTGACTAACGGTGGTTGAAATCTGATTGCACCTAGTTTGTTTATTCTTGAGAATCTTCTCTTACACTACAAGAAAGTGAGGGTATTACCACACATCTTTGCCACACAGCAGCCTACGATGTGGCAATAAGAGGGTTTTAGCCTCAACACACGATTGGTGTGGCATAAACAGACTCCTTTTGCCGCAACAAAGAATGGGCGTGGCAAAATAATACTCTTTTGCGTCATGCAGGCTAGTGGTGCGGCAATAAAACAAGTTATTGCCACACCGATGTGGCAACACGATGAAAATGATATTATTAAATCTATTTTCAATAATATTTCGTATTAAGTAAAATTGAAATTAGTTTTGGAAAAAATCCTGCCCGGTATTCCTTCTAAAATCCTCGTGAAAATCATCAAAACTCCTCCTACCCTTGGCCTAAAAACAACACGATCTCATTTCGTATAGAAGAACCGAACCATCTTCCTTCTACTTTTCGCCCAACCTCAATGGAAGAAAACTAGGGTATCATCTCCCTTCTCTCGATCGAAAAAGGTAATCAGAAAACTAGGCTTCCGATTTCTACTTAAATTTGGGTCTTCTAATTCCGGATGTTTGTTATTCAATTTGATTTTAAGAAAGGGTACAACCATTATTTCGTTTATATGTGCATCATAAATTCGGTGGTTTGATTTTGCATTCAATCTTCAATTTTTGGGAGAAATCTATGGCTTCCGGAAACTTACCTTGTTATATTACGGGGATTCTATCTAGAATTTCAAAACTAGTCTACAAATTAATTTTAGGTTTTTGATTAATTTATTGTTGGTGTTTGGTTCTTCAGGGGTGAACATCATTGTTGCTTGTTGTTTCCCAATAAGTTTGAGATTCTGTGACATGATATGTTAGTTAGCCAGTAGATCACTAGTTATGCTTTCTCTGTCACTGATCTTTTTTTCGTTTGTTGACAAAAAAGTGAGCAAAAGATAAAACTGTTGATATCTTAAAAGACAACATTGTGCAATTAAAGAATACAAATGATAGCTTTGAGACAAGTACATCAGGAATAGATGGTTTAGCTGATGAATATGTTATTTGATGATCAAATTGAAACTCCTCGTATATAAGGTACATGATTTCTTAGTAGTGATTATTTCATTACACTTCTAGGAAAGTTCACATCTGAAACGAAACAAATCCCTTGAATTTTGGTTACAGATTTTGTTGGCTTCATCCTTTTGTACAGTGGGACTGGAATTGGGTTATCTAAAGTGTATAATTTTACATATTAATGCTAGAGCCCCGCATCCCGGTTTCAAACGGGCACTTATACTAATGCAAGTTAGATATTTGTTCTTATAGCTTAGCTTGCATATGGTTTTCCAGAATCTCCATATCATTTTATATACTTTGAAATGCCACTAAAAGTTTCAAATGTTGGGGTTTTGGACAGAGAAACTTTTTTATTCGAAATGGGTTTTCAATTGTTATTTGAGGTTAATATGTAAGTTTAGTTTCTAGAAGCCTATTTTTATATGGATTAATAACTTTGGAGAAAATAAAGTACTAACTGCCGAACCAATAATTCTTTAAATCAAGTCCAAGAGTTTCGTTATGCTTTTAGGGACATAAACTTTACTTAAGAACAACACATGTTGAATCTGGACCTTGAAATAGAATGGGGTGCAACAACTTCTAGTCATACTCGTACTGTAAGGTAAAGTGTGGTATTACAGGGTTAAGTTTGTTATTCATTAATTTCCATTCTTTAAAAAACTTGGCTTCCAATTATCTTAGGTGACGGTCGATTGCTTGACTGATAAGGTGATGACCTGTTGTCCTAAAAATGGAGGAAAATGTTGCAGAAGGTTTCTGATAAAAGCAAGAAGAAACCATATTTTAAAACTCTCGCTGATCAAAATGCACCACAAAAGAAGTTTGGAACAGTTAAAGCTTCGGTTCCGTACTGTGCTTCGTTGATGGGCATGAAAAGGCTCCACCCAGACATATCTTCTCTTTTATGTGAGTAACTTTTCATGGACATGTTCTAATGTTGCAGATTAAAGATATGTGCATAAGCACAAGAACTTAGGCAGTTCCAGTTGCTACTGGTTCATAAAGTTTTCTTAACTCTCTGCGTTGTAGTTCTACTTATATCACAACTAATTGGCTGCTCGATTTGCAGTTCTGATACTAGTTTCCTTCCTAGAGGAGTTAAATAATGTATTGACTGCATCTTTTCAATTTGCAGGAACTGATTTAATCTTGATGCATTATATGTTTTCATCTTTCGTGTGCTCCAGAGAGAATATCACCTTGTATGCATATTTTGCAATGTGCAAAATGTGAAAGGATATCTTGGCAAGATGTCTCCATGTGTTGATTATGTCCTGCTCATCTTTATGGCGGAAAGGTAACCTATGTTCTGTTGTTATCCTGCAACATTAATGAAGTTAAATCACTTCCATTTCCTATCAAAGTTTCAACATTTGTATACTGTGTCACTTGTCGTATAACACAAAAGCTACGCCAGACTGCTACTATTTCCTATATCCTACTGTAAACATTTTCTTAACAAATGTTCTTGTATCTTTACAATGAGAAACATAATTTCTTAATTGTTGTTGGGGTAGATGGGCAAACATCCGCACAACTATCACCGATCTGCTTGAAAGATTTTGATCTCGATAAAACACACCAGACAGTTCAAAAGATCTAAAGTTTTCATTTTCTTACAGTACCAAGGCATTTCTTTCTTTTCGCTTGTTTAGCACTTGTTCATCACACAGCTGGCTTAGCTGCACATTACAAAACCTTGTCAAGAATGGAATAACATATGCTATTAGATATTTGATAATGCTACATCATATTTTTTATTTTTTGAAGTTTTGTTAGAATTTTTTTGTATGCAGTTTTTCATATAGATTTTGCTTTCAGTTACCAATATGTAATGGAATTTGTACAGGCTCAAGAGAATGGACGGAACCCACCAATTGATGATTATGTGACCATTAAAAATCATATGAAGAAAGCCAACAGAAAAGCTTCACGCCCAATTTCACAAGGCTACATAGTAACTACCGACTCTAATGGAATGAAAGCATCATTAGTGAAGTGCATGGACTTCTTACTCGTAGAAAATCAGATACTTTAACCTAAAAATTTCCTGATATATATAGGTTCAAATGAGGGAACAATCTGGGTTGGCAAATGAGAGAAGAAAATGTAGAATGGGAGAGACGAATGAAAGGACATGATAAGGAAGCTAAGATATGTCAAAACCAAATGTTGGTGTTTTTCAGATTGTGCTCCAGGCCAGAACAATTTTTAACACCGAGGCAACTTTCAGGACCTTCAGATTAGTACTTCAGACCTGGGCAGAAACTATTTTCACCTTGGGATCAGCCTTACAGACCTTTGGAGCAGCTCAATTGATCCAGGGAGCATCCTTACTAATCCAAGCCGCAACTCTGTAGACCTGGGGAGCGGCCGTACAGATCTCAAACTATTTGTAAGTATCTCTTCCTTGATTTTTAATTCATAAAATTGGATAATCTCTTATGATACTTGTTTACACGTTAGTAAGATATTTCTTTTACAGCTCAAGCTTTCATTAGCCATGATGATTCTCTACCATTTCTTGAAGACCTGATGTTCTCTTTCCGTGGTGTTTGTTTTGATTTATTTAGCAGCAATGCGCGGCCTAGGAATGGAAGGCTGGATGGATTTATCATGGAATTGATAAAGGCTGAAGTATAAAGGTTCTTTACTTTCAGATGAAGCTAAAATTGAAATATCATTGGATGATACAGAGTTTTCTATTTTGCATCGCCTCTGGTGGAAGGTTTTTTACTTCTACATTTTGTTAAAATTGGATTTCATTATACCCTGTAACATACTTTGAATTTTCGGTTTTGAATCAAATTCTGTGTATGAAAATATTTGTTGTGAATCAATTTATTTGTATGAATGAAATGCTTAATTTTATTGTAAGTATTATATTGTGCATGAATAAATATGGCAACAACGGCATATAAAATTTTCTAGACAACAATGGTTATAAACTTGTGAATACATTTTTGCCCCCGATAACTGTCGCAGTTAATGGTGTGGCAAAACATTTTGCTAACTAAATAAAATAAAATATCAAATATAATTAAATAAAATAATCACATTTTTGCCTTAGTCTATTGCTTCACAAGTTGGTGTGGCAATAGATTTTTAAAACAAAATAAACTAAAATTAAAGGAATAATTAAATTACAAGATATCTTTTTTCCTCGAGTTATTGCCTCACCATTTGGTGTGGCATAAAACTCAACTTTTGCCGCAGTGTATCGTAGGTGTGGTATTAACTTTTTGTCACACAGGTTGTTGACACACGGTGTGGCAAAAGGTTTTTATGTGGCAAAAAGCTTTTGCCACATAAATATTGGGTTCTTGACACATGAAGAGGGTGCTGCAATAGAGCAACTTTCTTGTAGTGTTATGATATAAGATTCACTCAAACTAGTTCAGAGTTTCAACAAGGATCTTTAGACTTTTGTTAGTTCTAAAGACGATCTTGGGATAATCCATTGTTAACAGGCTCCGTTCTGTGTGTGATTGATCACAAGAGATTCAAGAGATTGTGTGCAGGTTTTTTATTGAAGATTTAAGAAGATTTGAAGACAAAGAAGATATTGAAGATCTGACTTGGGTTTTATAATATTTGGTGTGCACAATACTTGTTTCGGTAAAAGAGGATCCAATTAATAATCAGTTTATCCTTGTGGTAGATTGGATTGATTAATTGAGTAGATCGGCATCAACACGATTCTTCGGATTAAAGGTGTTGTTGGCTTAATCTTAATCGATTACCTCTGGGTGATTGAATATAAGATAGATCTAAGGACCTGACGAAGGAGTTTATGTTGAGATAAACGGAAGAGCCTTTGTCCGACTCATATCACTTAGTTGAATAGAGTTGATACCAAACAGATTTGTTGTTCCTTTACTGTTTGGAATACGAACCAAAGGAATTGTTCCAAGTACGTGACTTATTTATAAGTTGGAGGCGTGGGAATACAGAAGGAACTAGGTGAACTATAGGGTTAGTTACTTGGTCTAAACTATACAAAGTTAGTTTAATTTTGTGTAGCGGCTTAATCCTGAGAGTATTCAATTCTGGACTAGGTCCCGGGGTTTTTCTGCATTTGCGGTTTCCTCGTTAACAAAATCTTGCTGTGTCATTTACTTTTATTTTCCGCATTATAATTGTTTTATTATAATTAAAGTAAATTACGCAAACGTTAATTCCTATTTACTTGATAAATAATCCTATTGTGTTTGGTTAAGTCCGAACCTTTGTATCAAGTAAACATACTTCGTTGTTGTGTTGTCTCGATCTCATATCCATAGACGATCACACAAAGTGTGAACCGATTAGTTGTATTGTCTCGACTCACTTCATAGACAATCATTTTCGGAGAAAGGAATTATAGGTAGGAAAAGTTTTATCTTGAGGTATATTTGGGTACCCTCGCCTTTTCAAAATCACTAAGCTACTCAATCCCAGCTTCCGCTGCGCGACTCTAGCTAATAAATCTGCAAGGATGTCAATTGGGGTGAGATGACAGGTCAGTAGAATGGATTACCAATTCTCTAAAGATGCGCAAACATAATCAATTTTATCAAGGAAAAAAATATGACAAAAACATGGTACAACTTCAACGTATCCATGATATATTACAAGAATCACAATACCAACAATATTTTCGATAAATTATCCAATTTAGAATTCAGTCTATGAGTTCATAACATTAATATTATTATCAACAAATCATCAATTTAAGTTTCAACACATCATTAGCATATTAACATTGTCACCAACCAAACATCAGTTCATAATACCATTATTATTGTGAAGTAATCATCCATTTTGGATTTAATACATCAATTCACAATTCATCCATTTAAGTTCACACTTGAGTTCAACAATTCATTGAAATAGATTTCACACGTGAGTTCACAACAATATTGATTTTTCCTACAAATGCTTCAATTCGTATTTCAATGCTTGAGTTCATAAAACCAATAAGGTTTCCACTAATCATTCAATAGAGATTCCAACACACGATTCACAAGTTAATATTGTCACCAACAAGCCATGAGTTCACAACATTTATCTTATTATCAACAAACCATTTATCAAATCATCCATTTAGGATACAACTCATCAATTCACAACAACAATATTGTTTTCAACAATTCATCCATTTGAATTTCACAAATGAGTTCATAACACCGATTATATTTCCAACAACTCATTTAACTTAGATTCCGAGAACATTATTCACATATTTATAAGTCACCTCAAACCATGATTTCACGGTACGAAAACCTTGGTTCGTACACCCACCTATCGTTCCTCGGCACGGACAGCCTCCATCGATGGTCAGGAACAAAAGTTCCTATGGGGATCATACCCATTTGCTCTCGGGGATCATTACCGGTTTCATTCACAGTACGAAAACCTTGGTTCGTACACCACCTAATGTTTATCGGCACGGACATCCGCCATCGATGGTCGGGAAACACAAGTTCCCATGGGGATCATTACCCATTTAACTCTCGGGGATCATTACCCGTAGTTAGCATGAAACGCTATTCCATCTAACGAAAAAACATTAACTCATTTCCTTTTATAAATCTTTTTAACACACAACACAAGCAACCATTGCATAAGAACATAATTTTCTTCAAGCATTTCTACAAACAAGTTAACTGCATCCATTTTGCATCATACATATTTGGGCGATTATTAATCTGATTTTCTTGAAACCTTTTCGGAACATACATACCTCCGTAAGCAACCACATATCCAAATTTCATAGAAAACCAACGGTTCAAACAAAAGTTATCGAATTTACAAGGACATCCTAAAAACTGGGTAGATTACATGTCATTACCAAACAATTCATGGTAAATTCATAAAAATATCAAATTGACTCAATCCAAAGTACACTGATAGATAAATCACAAATCTATAACTTTTGTTAAGGACTCAAATCCTTTTAACATCATTAAGACTTCATAAGGATATCAAAAACACAGAAAAGCGGTACTGTCCAGAATTTCAGAAACTATCATCCAAATTCAAACACATATTCAACGGTGAATTTGTGGCGTATTGTTCTCAAAATTTAACTATAGTTACCTAATCATGTTATCTAACAATTTCAAAATCCTGATCATCATTAAGAGATATATATTTGTGTGATTAAATTACTAAAACCCAACAATACAAAACCATACAAAATAAACACCCAAAGAAAAACACCAAAAGAGAAAGGGGTTTCACATTCTACCTCAATTCCATTAATTCTACACTGATTTTCCTAGCTCTAAATCATCTTCTTCATCTCCATAGCTTTCTCCTCTAAAAATCTCTAGCCTTTTGGTTTTCTAATCTCTAGGGTTTTTGGATTTTTCTGTACTGTCCGGTAATTCTTTTAACTTATTTTAGAGTTTCCAAAGATCTTTCATTTAGGTTAACCAATTCAATATTTTTGATTACTGTTTTTTGAAAAGCCAATACAGCAATGCTAAAAACAAGAGATTTACCAACTTTTTCATGTGGTAAAGAAAAGTATCTAGATAGAATTAGCATGTTAGGATTCTCTACTACATTAGCTTCTAGTTTAATTGTCTGCTTGGTTTTTTCGCCTTTCCTTATCGTTCAAGTTAGGGTTTTTTACAAGTCCATTTTAGGGTGTCTATGCTATGGTGTTCTACATGGTTGCATATATATTCATTTGAGAGAAGGGAATTGCATATATATTAATTAGTGAGAATGGACCTGATTATTTAATTATTTTTCTGTGAAACTTGTTCAGGTTTTATTATGATCTTTATTTGCAGTCGTTATTTCTACATGATTTCGTTACCATTGTATTATCGGGTTGTTTAGTGAAGATTTAAGAGTCAGAGAGGAATAGGATCGACAAACTCAATTGATAACTACCAGCAATACACGGCTCATTGCATAAACCGGTGGGTATAAAATTCCATCCATAAAGAGGTCAGTTTGTTTCCATGTTTTTGATTGAATTGAATGGTTGACTCCGAAGGTTTTGTAATATTTTCAGAATGAATTGCAACGCCCCTTACGCGACAAGATCTAAAAAAACGTAATGCAGTTGCCAACCCATACATGACAAGGTCAAAAAAACGTAAATCATTTGCCAACCCTCTACCAATAGTTGAAACAACTCTCATTGACCTCCCGTATCATATCATCACAGACATACTAATTAGGCTCCCAGCAGAATGTGTTTTCCAGTGCCAACTGGCGTCTAAATTCCTAGCAATCTTAGTCAGGACTCATTTCTTTATTCGCACACACCTTGCTCGTCCAACTAATCCTAGCATCGCTTTGCAATCTTTTACACAATCTAGTGAACGGGATATGAAGTTTTATTTTACTGATGAGCAGGCAAAAAAGGTTGAGGAAGCGAACTTGAAACTTGATCTGCACTACATGCAGAAAGATGATCCGGTCATGCTTTTATAATTCTTATGACGGTTTTTTTTTATTGAAAAAGAGCAGAAATTATAGATCGAGATCTATTTTTATTGTATGGAATCCTATAACATAAGAACAAGTTACTATTACGATGAAAGGTTACTACTTCCATGTATGTGGATTTTATTTCAATCCTCACAACAAGGAACATGAGGTTCTTCTTCATCACTGTGTATACAGAGACTAGGGAATGACCCGTGCCGTAACGGCATGGGCTATTTCACACAATTTTAAGCTGGGTGTTAGACATTTCAGTCAGAGTGTACTCCTTGTGTAATCTTTTGTTTATGTGTCACTTTTAGGGGCGACCCCAAAAGAATTAGGGGTGACACAAAACGACAAAAAAAGTCACAATCGGGAGGTTAATCCACAATCGGTAGATAACTTTAAAATCTCGTTTTTTAATGGCCAAACTACCCTTTACGATCGGTAGATAACTTTACAGTCGGAACTTAATCCACAACCGTGAGTCAATTTAATTTATATAACTTCCGAATATAAAGTAGCCCCAAAATAAAATCCTCTATCTTTTGAATTTTGATTATCCTATAATCGGTAGTAAATAAAGTTATCTTGACTCCCGATTAAAGTAGACCTTTGGCTAAAATGCTACCATAATCGGTAGTCAAGATAGTTCATATAACTTCCGAATATAGAGTAGCCCCAAAATGAAATTTTACAAAAATCCTCTATTTTTCTAATTTGGTTAAGCTTATAATCAGTAGTAAATGAAGTTATCATGACTTCCGATTATACAGTAGACGTCTTTACCGAAATTTTATCATAATCGGTAGTCAAGATAGTTCATATAACTACCCAATATAGAGTAGCCCCAAAATCAGATTTTGCAGAAATCCTCTTTTCTTTTTTTTGAATTTTGGTTGAGCCTATAATCGGTAGTCAAAATAGTTCATATAACTACCGAATATAGAGTTGCCCCGAAAATGAGAATTTACAATCAGTAGATAAAAAAGAAACTACACTACCGATTATGAAGGGACATATAAATATTTTCAACCTATTTTGTCATTTTGTGTCGCCCCTAATTCTTTTGGAATCTCCCCTAAAAATGCTAGGGAAAAAGTTCTGTGTTTTTTTACGTAGTCTATGTCATTATTTGATCGTCGGGGATGATCGACTCTCAGACATATTATTCTCGATAATCGACAAACAACAAAATGTATTTTTTGAATCCTCCAACCACGTACCCATTTTTAAAACTAATTTTAAGTATAAGAATCTAATGACCCGGTTTCAGGTAATCCAAGGACGTTTTTGCTGCACCGCTGGCATGCAAGATAGTGCCAGCCACTTTCGATCAGCGCGTTACACATGATTACATTAGCAGCCTGCATACAAAGAGTTATCATATATGTATTGTTTGATGGATGAGAAAGTGTAAACTGCAAATCATTTATTCCGTAGGTTACTGAAATGTGCAGAAATTTATGCCTAAAAGGGGGATGCACAACAACCTAAAACCACCGAAATGTTGAATTCGTATGTAAAAAATGACCTGGCAGGATGGATCCCATCTTGCTGTGAGGAGCTGAGCTGAGATATCAGGACCGAAAATATGGATGGCTGTTTTGCCTTTCCTAGCCGGCACAGTAATATGACGGGGTGATCGCTCATAAGGGGGTCTGCATACGATTTGTTCATGGTTGGTGTATTAGAAAAAAATAATTTAATAGCAAAGTGAATCAGAGAAATACATGGACAATTAGGCGAGCTTCTATGGAAGCTAGTTAACTGCCTTGAGCGCATTTCGACGATTTCAGGTATATCTACAGGGTGATTTTCCCTGAATCAGTAAAAAGAGGGGTTACGATATTTTCTTACTTAAGCTGCAAGGGGTAAAAAATACTGAAAGTTTCGAATAGCTCAAGTTTGTCGGACCAATTTTTACCTTGGTAATTCTTCACAAAAGTGGAGCATACACCTACCAACACCGGACATGGAGTGGAATCGCAATCAATTGGGTCACTCCCAAGAACCCCATAGAGCAATCTTCATTGTTGAGCCCCTGAGTCAGGAAATAACCGTTAAATTATATATTTTTACAAAAGGATTGCAAGATACAAACAAAGTGATGTTAACATCTTCTAAATTGTGTATACCTAGCGTTCTCAATCGTTATCTCGCGCATTCCGCTGGATTTCCCAGTAGCCCTCTGAAGCATCTGGATGTTGGTGATGGTCTTTAATGTTGGAAAAAAATGGGTTTCACGAAGGATGAATGACACAGAGAAGAAAGTGTTGCACTCCAAAACTTTCAAGGCTTGTATAAATTTCTTTTAGACAAATATTTCTACCCTCCCAATAACAATTGGCGATTACAACAGGTATGCGAAATATTGCCTTCAGGATACAATGAAAGCCCTGCAACGAAAACTGAATTCAAGGTTTGTACCCCTTGATTCAATCAAGAACACACAAAGAGATTTCTGATTTCTGATGATGCTTTTTGAAACAGAGAAAACAGTTTGATTTTTCTTATATGTTAAACGAAACTGGGAGAAGCTATTTATAAAGGGTTTTGCACCTGTTGGGAATAGGTTTTTATTCTCCAACAGGTTTCTATTCACGAACCGTCAGGTTCCTTCATCAACAGACATCAATGGTGTCTTTTGGATTCGAAATTTTCGAACAGGCTTTTATCGGCCAAATAAAACCTTCAGTTCAAAAAATTCTTCCGGGGGCGTTGCCCCCTTGAAACCCCCACCAGGGGCGGTCTCCCCTGGACCCCCACCAGGGGCGGTCTCCCAGGTCGACCACAGCCTGGGGGGCGATGCCCCCCAGGACCCCCCCTTTGGTTAGTGGCGTTGAAAATATTCCAACATTCTCCCCCTATTTTCAAAAACCATAAAACAAAGTTAAAACTTTTAAATCAGAGTGACTGCATCACCGAAGTGACTGCCTACGTACCCGAGTGGGATCAAGCCAACGTAGTTCAAGCACAATTGAGACTAAGCATCATCGTTGAAATCAACACATAAATGATAGGTATCTTTTGGATTTGAACCTTCACTTAGTGTAAGAAACTCAAAGCCTTATCGAGGTTCTATGGTGAAACCAGTCTTGAACCAAGTACCCCTTATGATAAAACCGGAGTCTCCACACATATTGATTTCATAAAATCATGTGTTCTGTAGCCAAGCACGTTAATGGCCATGTGCTTATATCCTTGTTCATGAGTCTTCTTTAGAGAACGGTCTTCTTCTCTTAGGAAACGGCCTTATTTCCATACTCATATAGGTAAGTCTCGAAGGTGTTTCTGCGATACACCTTTTACTAATCATAGACTCATTAAGGATTTACATCCATCCTATTTTCTTGCAGAAACCAGCACTAATAAGAAATGGGAAGTTTTTATATTAGTGCTCCATAATCCACATCCATAACTTGTTGGTACCACATTGAACCTTGTTTATCCTTTTCAAAACATAGGTTGGGTTTCTGCTATGGGAGATCAAACTTCCTTCACAGACCTTAGTCCCATTTCTTTCCTTTTTATTGAAACCACTGAACTTGGTAGACTTTTCGTAAATGGGTCTGCCAAATTCCTCTTTGATTCAATAAAGTTAACCGTAACTACTCCCCTCTTGAGTAGTTGCCTAACCATGTAGTGTCTAAGACTTGCATGTCTAGACTTTCCATTATAAGTCTTATTAGAGACATTATAGATTGTAGCTTGATTATCACAATTAATCAAGACCGCCGGAGTTGGCTTCTTCCAAAAAGGAATTTCCATAAGTAGGTTTCTAAGCCAATCTGCCTCCTTACATGCATCAGTTAAAGCTATCAATTCTGACAACATTGTTGAATCAGAAATACAAGTCTGCTTCTTGGAACTCCAAGACACAGCAGCACCCCCTAATGTAAAAATCCATCCAGAAGTTGACTTGGAATTTGATTCTACATTGTTCCAGTTAGCATCGCTGTACCCCACTAGTGCAGCGGGATAGCCTTGGTAATGCAAACCAAAATTTATTGTTCCTTTCAAGTAAGCCATAACTCTTGAAACTGCTTTCCAGTGTTCATATCCTGGATTACTTGAGAAACGACATAATATTCCCACGGCTTGGGCTATGTCCGGTCTTGTGCAATGCATAGCGTACATAAGACTCCCAATAACACTAGAATACTCAAGTTGAGCATGAGTACGGCCGGTGTTCTTCATTAACCTGTCAGGTCGACCACAGCCTGGGGGGCGATGCCCCCCAGGACCCCCCCTTTGGTTAGTGGCGTTGAAAATATTCCAACATTTAAGAAGCCAACCACATCTGCACTAAAATATCCGTAGTGAATAAGGAAAGTGGAACAAATAAAACAGCACACTGTAAATCCCAATATTCATAACATATTGGGAGGAAAACGAATAAAAAATTATCAGATTTTTAGAGATAGAGGCCTCAAAAATTCATATAACATATTTGGAGTTCAGAGTATGCTCGTGGTTACTCAAGGATCCACACACGGCACAATGTATTCTTGTTTGGAAATATGTGCTCGTGGTTCCCTTGGAAATATGTATTCTTGTTTGCTCGTGGTTCCCTTAGAACCTGAAGGATCTTGAATATATTGTACGCGTTCATGTTCGTCCGGAACTAAATAAATCATTTCACGTAACTAATGAGTGTGTGGTATTTTGCACCCACATTTTGCCTATTCTATTATGGTTCTTTATAAGCAAGGGGTGGTGAGAGAAACTTTAGTAAATTATTTCGTCGCAACCATTCATCTTATCGTATTCTCTTCAACCGACACTTTTTCGGATTTTCAGCTTAACCGTCTACACGTATTGATTTTTCCCCTTTTAACCGGCACGTTATGATTTAACCAGCTATCTATTTCTCCACGGTTCCCTTATTTTTTAACCACAATGAAGAGAGAGAATTTTCCTTTTCTTAATTTTCTCTTTTCTCTCTGCGAATTTCTTTCATATTCAACCTCTCCAAATCTTCAACCTCCATTTTTTCAGGATCTTTATCAGCGATGATACTCTTCCGACTTTATGGATTCTCATCAAAAATTTGTTCTACTATCATTGTTGAGGAGATTAATTGTTCAAATTCCATTATGGCATTTGAAATCAGAACAAAGAAGTTTTGCACGATGCCACATGGTGGAGCTTTTTGTAATTATCCTTTCCTTCGTCTTTCTTCTTAAAGGTCTTGATAAAATAAGTTCTTACGTTGAACGGTGATGAAATCCTCGTTTTTTATTGGCCGAAATAGACCTTCTCTAATGCAGAAGCTATTGTGAGGACACTTGGCACAACTCTATTGGTTGGAATATTAAAAACTTGGTTAAACTTTATTTATATCACGTATTTAACTGTCCGTTAGTAACGTCGTCGGCAAAAAAGTAGGTGGACAACACTTTCGTCAGAATTTTAACCTAAAAATTCCGTTACACCATGATTATACAAAATATTTAACTGTACGTTATTAACACCGTCTTGTGTGGACAACACATCAGTCAAACTGTTAACATAAACTGTTAACAATTTGGCCTTTTTTAATTAGGAAACCAATTATTCACGTTAATAAATCCCAATTTTTATTGGTTAAGGAAACCATATTTTTATAGATTCAATAAATTTTAATTCGTTGAGTTTGGGAAACTGGATGACTATTCTAATTTGTTTACCTTCTAATATGACTATGACAACGCATATTCGACAGCTGGACTTGGTACATGTTACGTTGCACACATATTCACTACTGGTAAGTGCGGGGTATAGCATAGTTATAAACAAATCAGACAAATAAAATCTTATAATTTCCACTCTGAATAGATTTTTATAACTAACATAACAAAAGAGTGGAGAGTATTTCTAGGCGTATATAAACGGATGCCATTTTAACTTAAGGGTAACGTGTGTTAAGATTACGGAACCAGTAGAGGCGGCGATGTTGGCGAAAATTATAAAGGAAAGGCAAAAAGAAAATCACATTATTTTCTATGAAAATAAAAAAATTAAGTTAAATAAAATCTGTACATATTTTGTGTTTTTTTCTTCGTCGATTTAATATATTTGTCCTACCATACAATTAAAAAATACATCGTTACGGGTTGGGAAGAAATCTGGTGCACACCAAATCAAAAATACATCGCCACGGCTAGTCAGCCCCGCGCACCAATTCAAAAGTAAAATACCTGTTGCGTAGCACATCAAGTTATAAAAATAAGGAAAACCTAACTTAAGCTTTTGAAATTTTATGGAAATCGGGTGCCTACCGTATTATGGCTTTTTTTTTTCTTCAAATTAATATATAAAAGGGGAAAAAATCCTGGCTTGATTGGGAGATACCCAATGAGATAAAATCTGGTCATTATGAAGTAAAACCAAGCCACCCCTTAACCTTGTATTTTCTAAATAGCTAATATGCCTTGTTTAATTAACACTAAAAAGTCTGATTAGGTTAATTATTTGAGTTTAGATTGATTGAATAGATTAAAACTTAGGAATTGAAGTTATGAAATTTTGTTTTTGATTGAACTTTTGCGGGATGATTTTTGATGAGATTTTTTTTTTTTTTGAGAATATCTCTTGCAACGAAAATGAAGTACACAACCGAAACACTTCTAAAAGGTGATTGCAAATATGTTGTACGAAATCATACTCAAAATCAAAAAAAAAATATACACTTTCAGTTCTCAAAGCATGAAAGGTCGGCAAGGCCGACTAATGAAGATCATGCCGACCATACTAGGCCGACAAGGTCGACGAATGAAGAAATTGCCGACTTAGTGCGGCCGACAAGGTATACGAATGAAAAAGATGCCGGCTGACACACAAGAGACTGTTATAAATGCGTAGGTAGTCGACATGGTATTGATTTACTCCCTCCGTTCCATTTTACTTATTTTTAGGGTTTTTTTGTGTTCCAAATTAGATGATAGTCTTAGTTTTTTTTTTCCCAATTTTCACTAATGTACCCCTGCTTTGGAATCACACCAGAGAATTAATTCTCATGGTAATCAACACAAAAATATTTACTCTATAATTTTTAAATACACCCCATGGAGGATATATACTCAATCTCGTACATCCCAAGTACATTACTATGGGATTGATAACTTTCTCTATATTATTGAAACACAAAACTAGGTTATTTAAATCTTTAAGTAGGAATTAATATGGGTCTAATTGAAAATATTTTACTCTCTCTGATATTTCTTAATATCCACGAAAAATTCTACAACGTCAAGTTAATCGGCCTGCGTGCCTATGACTTCGTTTCCCAGGAAATACGCGCAGCGGAAGATCCTGAATTTGAGATTTTCTACACTAAAAATATTCTTTTAAACGAGGGTATTCGTGCTTGGATGGCGGCTCACGGAGGGAGTATTACCTTGCCGGATTTTTTAGTCGGGATTTATTAACTTTCTTACCTTGCCGGCTAGAAGTTAGCCGGCACTGTAGTAATCTTATAACCTTTCCGACTTTGGTTATCCCAAAAAAAAACTGAATTCTATAGATGCAATTCACTTTATTCATGCAATTTTGGTTACTACATTGATTGAAACATAAAATACAGCTCATTGTCGACGGAAAAACGAATGTACTTAGCATGTGCATCAAGCCTTTGCACCCTTAGGCGACCCTAGTGGACGAGTTATAGTCTCGTGAGAGTTTACATATAGGTCTACCCACAAAACCTATACAAAAACTTCTAAATCCATCAATATTCCTCCTCCGAAGACGATACAACATCCAAGTAGTCTGGGTTATCCTCCGGGATTCTTTCAGCCAAGAAGTGATAGCTTGCATCGAAAGCGAATGCTTCCCCCTTTTCCTCCAAGTAGCGCGCTTTCACAACTTCGTGATACAAAAACAAACTTACATTTGTTAGTGGTGTTTCATTGGAAGATAAAACAATATGGGTTACGTAAAACAAACCACAAAAAATGCTCACAAAATCGTGCAATGGACAAGGTGAAGGGGCGAGTGTTAAAAATTCGAGGTTGGAGAGCTAAAAAAGCAAGTATCGCGTTTTCAGTTACTAGGTTCCTCTCATGGACTTGTTGAACACTTCTTGCATTAGGATTCCCAAAGTCTTGGATAAATTTGTTGTGTACCCTAGCCCAAAGGATTGTGGAATCCACCCTTTCGGAGGATTGACGTCTAAGTCGTTTTTCCGCATACCATGCTTTGGTGATTGCCAAATCTTCATTTGAATCAAATGAAGTCATTGTTGTTTGTATGGAGCTATTGGGTGAGTTAGATGGAGTGTATGATGTTATGAGCTTTGGAGAGCATATGGAACTATTTTTATGTTGTTTTGTAGAGAGATGTAGTGCATTTATAGGGTGGTGGCCAAATTTGGCCGCTATAGTTCCCAAGTACAAATCAATCAATGAAATTGTACTTGCAAAAAATTTGAATTTTGAATTCGCCGGCGAGGTTTGTTTTCCCCAATATGCCGACTAAACCTGGCCGGCAGGGTGGGAAGTTTCTTACCATGCCGACCTTATGCTGATTTTAGGCATCAGGAGAACTTTTTCTTTTGTGTATCCGCCGGTAATGTATTTTGTCATTAGCATGCCGGCTATGATATGGCCGGCAAGGTGGAAATTTTGTTACCGTGCCGACCTTATGACTTTTAGGCATCAGGAATTCAGACAATTTTATGTTAAACCGTCGGAAAGGTGTTTGTTCACTAGCGTGACGGCCATGTTGTGGTCAGCAAGGACCTTAATTTAGAACCATGCCGGCCTTATGATGATTTTAGGCATCAGGAGAAGGTTTTTTCTGCAACAAATAGCCGACATGGTCGAGAACATAATACCCTGTCGGCTGTATAACAACCGGCTTGGTATTAATCTAATTACCTTGCCGAACCTGGTATGCAAGCATTTTCTGCTATCAGGGCCGGCAGTCTGACAGTTCAAAACCTTGCACCCCCTGGTGTGGTCGGCACTGTATATTAAAAAAAATCATGCCGGTATAAACATTGAAACTTTACATAGCTAAACAAATCATTCATTCAACAACTAGAAATCCAACACTTTTTGTCCAAAATACGAAAACATGTCCCATTAACCTTAAAAAAACATTTGTCCACACCATTAACTTAAACATTTTTCCACCACAACATAAAGAAATAAATTATGGAAAACATTCATTCACCACCACGACCACGGCCCCGTTTAGGAACACTACCACTACTACTACCTTCACCACCACGACCGCTACGAGCCCTCTTTTTGTCAGCATTTAGCTTGGCTTGTGCTTCCCTCCTGGCTTTTTCTTCCCTCTTTACTTCAACATCAGCTTGCTTGAACAATTCATGGGCATCCTCATTGTCAATATTGCAAGCAGATTCAATGTGCTTGCTTTTCTCTTCAATCGACAAAGGCTCTCTCCGGTCTTTCGCGCAACACAACACCTTCACAAAGGTCTTCAACTGCTCCTTATATTTTTAATTAAACAACAAACAATTAATAGAATGATTCGATAATGTAATCTTAAAATAGTAAGGGCAACTCTAAAATACTTACAAAGAACTTAAGACTTGTTGATAGGTCTTTCGGTGCCATCTTCCTCTTACGAGCCAATTCTTCAGCAGTCATTTCCATAATCACAGTAGGACGATCCCAACCCAAGTACCACACCATGTATCTCTCACTAGCTTCATTATTGGTGGTCACCTCGTCCAAAAGACCACATCGATGTTACGGCCACGTCTATCGTCCCAATGTTCTAGAGCTGGTGGTGGAGCGTATGCGACGTTAATAGTTTTTTGGGACGTGGAGCAGTCATCCTTTAACAAAGTAAATAACGTCTTTTCTTCATCGAAATGAGGTTTTTCTTGGACGTAACCCAATTGTCGCATTAACCGATGTGGATCGTACATTGAATATCCCGGTGAGCACAACAAGGGTCTGTAGTATAATGCAACTTCATCTCTCCTTTGGATTAAACCTTGTTTCTAGCATCTCGATACAGATCAAATATCACCTGCTCCACAGTCAATTTGTCGATGGAGATTCGGAGTTTGATAAGATTTTGCGGCATGTCCTTATCCTGAGTACCCTTAAAACTGTACCTTTGCGCTCTTGGTTTATCAACCGCAATAGTCGCATCCACTTTGACATAGGAGTTGGTTTTAAAAAAGAAGGGAAGTTCTCATATATCCAAACCTATGCAAAAAAAAAATTAGTAAGAATCTTATCTTACGAGAATTTTGCAAATATAAATGATTTAGACAATAAAATTACCTAGAAGAGACATGTGTTTCCGTTAACTTGCGCAGTGAGTTCCCTAGAACACTTTGTCAACTCATTGTTCAAGAAGGCGACCACCGCAGTACCCCGAGAATACTCACGCATATTATCTAAGGGATCCAATAGTTGCAAGTAACTGGCGTCGACCAAGCTTCAGGAACTGTCGGGGAAGATACATTTGCCCAGGACGTATAGCAAATAAACTGACGCGGTAGCATTGATTTGCACCGGTTTCACCCTTCCTTCCTTATTAAATATTTTCTTTGTCTCCCATAATGTGTCCCTCAACTTTTTCAGAATAAACTTCTTGGTTAGACGACCATCCTTCTTCTCAAGAATAGACTCCGTCTCATTCTGATTCCAACCGAATAATTTCTGGCTGAATTCCTAAATATCCTTGAAAGAAAACTTATTGTTGAATCCCTCACTGACTTCTTTTACATCAACCTCGAGGCCTAGAATTTGATGAGCATCATCGTGAGTTATCGCCATCTCACAGAATGGGAATAACATTGTATCAGTCTCTCCGTAGAACCTCTCACAGAATGAAGATACGGTAACTCTACCATGCTCAATATTCGAACTATCCACCGCATGCCACAACCCGGAGTTCTTGACAATCACTTTCACCTCCTCACATTCTAGATTAAGATCCCAAGTCTTAGTCACTGAACACGAAGCTTGGAGCCTCATGATACGGACGTTATGCTTGTGATCCTAAATAATAAAAAAAACAAAATGAAAAGAAATACAAACACTTGACGCAAATTTAAGATAGTTACACACTTGAATAAAAAATAAAGACGGATTGAAATTACTTGTGATAGTAATATGGATCATACATGCCCATGAGTCTTTGTATCCAAAAGGACATTTCCACCATCTCTTGGGGTCCCCCTTGGAAGCTCACCTTTTTTAAGTGTAAGCATCAAGTGAGTGGGAGGCATGTGAGAATTATATGGTTTAGTGATCACCCTCTTCTTCGTTCCGGTTTCAGTTGAAGTTGAAGCTTCGGTTTGTTGAACATTAGCTTGACTTTGTTCTCCATCGCCTTCTTCTTATTCTTTTTCTTCTTCGATTTCCTTATCTTTATCTCCATTACCATCATCACCATCACCTCCTCCAACATTAAGCATGTATTCATCACCATCATCATCATCATTGTTACCTCCTCCAGCAGCCGGAGTTATTTCATCAACATCATCATCATCACCTCTTCTACCAGATGGAATTGATTGGTCTTCATCTGGAGTATCGTCTGAATCACTGGGTTCCGATGGTGGTTGATAATCATTCGGTACACCGATCTTCAGTGTTCCTGGCACAACGTATGCCCCTCGATGTGTTAAAGTCAAGAGTTTATCACCAACACGAGGAGGTATTGAAGGAGGACTAAGATCTTTCATAGCTTTGTTCTTTTCCTTTTCCAACCTGAACAAGAAAAATTAAGAAAAAAAAAATTACAGGTCGGCAGGGTCGACAAATATAACCAATCGGCGGAACAATGGTCGGAAGGGTCGATTAAAACATATATGCCGGCTAAACTATAGCCGGCAGGGTATCATTCAAATAACCTGCCGGCTTATAACAAATATGAACACATGAGATACAAGGATTTTCCACATTACAGGTCGGCAAGGTTCATTACCCATACATTGTCGGCAGACAAACAGCTGGCATGGTTTTATCCAAATACCATTCCGGTTTTAAAAATTCAAGGCATCAGGAGACACAAAAAACTTGAAATACAGCCGGCAAGGTAAAAATTATAACCAACCCGGCTAAAAAAAAAACTGCCGCCGGCAGGGTCTGAGGTTGAATAACTTGTTGTCCCTGCAAGTACCAGTTACAGGTATTCAACAGCCGGCACGATCTTCAACCAAAGAGCCTGCCGTCCAAACCCTAACTATGAAAAGCCGACAAGGTCGATAACATAATACCTTGCCGGCGATAATAACTGAAAATCAAAGAATGGATTTTTCTGACCTAATTTGACATGCAAACATCAAATAGAAGTACTAGAGTAAGTTTAAGTAAGCCCTTACTTTCTTAAGCGCACTATTTCTCGTGTTTCAGCGGATGTGAATTCTCCTTCTTCGACGGTTTTTTTCTTCACTTTCTTTTGAACCAAACTTGCAATTCCAAGGTTATATTCATTGGGTTTTCGATTAGCGCCTTTCACACGAGTTCCCTTCCGCCGTGGTGGATCCATTGATGAAAATTAATCGGAGTTTTCGAATCGACGATTTCAATGAATTAATCGACGAGTTTTGATTGTGGTGGGGGTGATGGAGCCGGTATGGTTGTGGAGGAATAGAAGAAGAGAAGAAGAAGAAGATGAAATGAAAAGGTTAAAACTGATTTAGGGTAATAGGTTTTTAAAGGGTAGGGGTATTTTTGTAACTTACCCATTAGGACTCCCCCTAAAACCCTTAAAAAGAGTCCCTTAAAAATTGGGTATACCTCAATTAATCTGGATATACCCCAATCAAGCCACGAAAAAAATCCACATACTTTCTGCGAAAATAAAAGGAAAAAATAAATAAAATCTTCATAAATTTTCCACCTATTTAATGTTTTTGCTAGCAACACCAAATAAGAAATACATCGTCACTGGGAAGGGCGAAACCACGCGCACACCAAATAAAAAATGCATCACCCCGGGACGGGCAGGAGCCCTGCGCACACCAAATAAAAAATGCACCGTCACGTGACGGAGCAAAGTCCCGCGCATACCAAATAAAAAATGCATCGCCACAGGACGGAGCGAAGACCCGCGTTCACCAAATCGAAAATTTGGTTAAAAGAAATAAAATGCACTAATTTAGTCCTTATAAAATGCACTTAATAGAGATGGAAGGGAAATTGGGTTTATGTGTTGTTTCTTCCTCGGATGCTAATAAACTTGCGCTATGGGTTCTAAATCGTGAAACAAATAGCTGGGCCAAAACACATACTGTGACTCTTGCCGAATGCTTTACGCCCAAATATTTCTCATATTGGCCAAATAGTTCGGAAGTGGAAGTTCTGAATACGAAGGATGGTAAATTGCTAATTAGACATAACCACAGAGTGTTACTTTGGGATTTGGATTCAAATACTGGCAAGATAGTTAAGAAGAGTGGATTTGAGGATGATAATTTTCGACCAATGGTTCATACTTTACTATAATATATTTTTTTTTGTTAATAATTAAAGAGTTCAAAATACTTTACTATAATATATTTTTTTCAAAAGCGAATGTTAATCTCTCTTTTTTCTTTTTTTGGACGATAAAAATGTATGTTAATCTCAGTACTGGAACTTCGGATGCAATTATGCATTTTTGGGGAACAGTTTGTTTACACTTCTCTTTATCACTAAACACTAATGCCTATCTGGAAATTTGCGGTACATGGAAACCGGATTTTTTCATATGTCTTGACCAAACTCACTAATGTAATTTATAACCTATTCAAATACAACTTCAGTCAATATCAGAGTTAACATGCTCGAGTCCTCAATGCTCCCCCAGGAGTTGGTTATGTACATTCCTACTGGTTGAGCGTCAGATATCCTGTTGCTGTAACGATCAGCTAATATTCTTGATTTATTACATCAGCTAACATGCTGGAGCTTCAGATATCCTGTTGCTGTAACAATGCTTGAGCTTTAGTAGAAGAAAGCACCCCACATCTGACACTTTCTTCTACTCTATAAGTGCATCTGTGAGCACATTGATACCCATATCCTTCACGCACATCATAGTACAAGAATGTGATCATTATGTTCTTAGCAATTGTGATTCCATAGGTGATTAATGAGATCCACAAGACATAATAAAGAAGCCATGTAGACTCAGCTTCCACTTCAAAACAGTAAGAACTCATGCAACAAGTGTTCCTTGTTGGGAACATAATCAGTATATATTGAAAAAGAGATAGAGGAGAGCCAGATGTTGCAGCACAGTGAAGGGTTTAACAATAAGATTTTTATGTTATTAACTATCATTTCTATGTCCATGAAGAAGAACCGAAATTGTTGGTTTTGTTTCTAGTTACAAGCAATTTCTAGTCAGCTGAGCCTGACTTACTCTGCAAGATTGGAGGATGAGAGGGTGAGAGTAAATTATTTGGTTTGATCACTGAAGGGAAATCAAATTTAACAATAAGATAGGTGGTGCAGTGGGGTTAGCCCTAGCAGCCACATCTATACAGGCTCACCATAATTCATAATGGATCACTATGAACTGAAAGAAACTAATCTCGAGTTTAAAACGCCTCAAAAAGTAAAACTCGCTAGCCCTAAATATGTAAAGAAAAGCATGAGATATTACCTACTTTTACCAAGACAACCAAATAATATTTTGGCAATGTCTAGATTTAGACAACTTAAACTATTAAGTTCATGTATGAGAGTCAGTATTTTTGCCGACTGAGTTAATACCATTCACAGTAAGTCATGAAACATAACCCACTTTAGTTTCCGTTACATAAGAATAAATTGTTTGACATGTCGTGTTAACAATTGACATATTTGCACCAACCAAAAATATTTCATTGCATATTTTCATACTTGAGGTGAGGAGTTCAATTTTTTTAAATAGAAGAAATACAGACTAAAACACCCGAAAAATAAAATAAAACAACGTTATCGAAGGCAAACCGCACATGACCTTTAAAGGCATACTTCATAAAGCAAACTTAAAAAGCTCGAGCAAAATCAGACGCAATATTACGCAGGGAAGTATCAAACATGAGCTTCTGCCCAGCAGCCTTGTCGGGGAGTCCTGGAATGGCTCCTTTCTTAGTGGTACATATAGCCCCGCAAGCATTGGCCATTCTAAGAGCTTCTCTGAGTCTGTATTCACTGTTCAACACAATTAGATAATCTTCGGCAGCAGCAGTAAGGAATGAACCAATAAAAGCATCACCAGCTCCCGTAGTATCCACCGTCTTCACTGAGTATCCTTTCACAGCTCCTTTGAAGTTTTTGGTGAAGTATCTGCAACCCTTCTCCCCATCAGTTACCAAGAGCAACTTCAAACCATCGAACCAAAGTGACAAAACATTCTTCTCATCATATGGATCCCCTTGGGTTAAGAATTCAACCTCGTCGTCGCTAACTTTAATAACGTCTGCACTAGTCCAGATACTCAATATACCTTCGCGACAAGCTTCAGTAGAAGGCCAGAGAGGCAACCTTACATTAGGATCATAAGAAAGTAGCGCACCAGCTTCTCTGGCTGCTTTCATGGCAGCCATGTGTGCTGAACGACAAGGTTCGGTTATCAAGCTAATGGAACCGTAATGAAAGATTTTAGCTTGTTTGATCAAATCCATGTTTAGGTCTGATTCTCTCAGCATCATGTCTGCACTAGGGTTTCTATAAAACATAAACTCCCTTTCACCATCTTTTTTCAGCGTAACGAAAGCAAGAGCAGTTCTTGCATCTTTGTCAAAGCATACACCTTCGGTGTTCACTCCATTCGTTTTCAAAACATCAACCAACATATGTCCAAATTCGTCGTCTCCAAACTTACCGATGAAAGCAGAAGAACCACCAAGTTTTGTAATAGCACAAGCGACGTTGGCAGGAGCACCACCTGGAGCCTTGAGAAAACCAGGTGATTCAGCTAGTGAGACACCAGCAACATCTGGTACGAAATCAATTAACATCTCCCCAAAACACACAACGTCTGATGATGACTTCGACATGTTTTTAGTTAGCTTCTTCTCAAGAAGATTTGATGACGTGAGATAATAGAATATATAGCTAGACAGAAAATACTTGATAACTGATCAAAGAATGGTATGTTCCGAGAATGGGGTTGTGGTGAGTATTTATACTGATATAACGGATACGAGTTATAAAAGAATTAGGCTCAGTATCCGGTTATGATTATCCTTTAGTTAATCCTTCCTTCGATGGGATTCTGTTACTTGCTAATAAAGCTGAAGGAAACTGAAGATTCTAAGCAGTCATGTAATTATCGTACGGTCTAGCTAAGGCCGTAGGTGCACGCCATGCGCATGTTCTCCGTTGGGGTGAATGGTTTAAATTAACGCGTGCACCAAAAACGCGGGCTTTCTATAAATTTTTTTTGTAAGGTCTGACATACACCAGCTGCTCATCATATGAGCATTAAACTGTAGCCACAGTATAAAGTAGGAAAACATGAACTAATAACGTTCAAGATCACAAGCATTAATATATACCAATATAAGCTGAAAAACGGAATTGCTAACAGGAAATTACTTAATGAAACATCAAACCTAAAACAAAATCTAAAATCACTTGTCCAGCATGTAGCTAGAGAAACACCGTTTCAGTTTAAGCATGAAATACCGAACCGTTAAATAATAGGGGGAGATGGAGTCTCCCACACGTCGAACACATCTACTTGTTCCAAGAGTAGATGTTAAAATCGAGTAGTCGGGCGCAGAAAACACAAATATACTTCCATTTCTGGCATATGAAGAACTATCACTCATGGAATAGATAACATGTCACCCATGTGATGTTAATTTAGGAAAACAAGGATGCCTAACGTCTTCCCGATTTCTCGGATTCCATCGAATTCTACGTGTGGTACTTTTCACATCAATGAAATCCAAATCGTCATAGTAACCAGCCACACAAATAGAATTTCCTTCCAGTGCAATTGCATCATAAAAATATCTTTGATCATGATTTAGGTTTTGATTGGAGTTATTGGACCAATACCAAACCGTACTTTTACTTCTAAAATCTAAAAGACTAATGTGCTTGTGATTAGTCCTTGTAATAACAGAAGCAAATAAACAGTTACTTCCATTTAGCCACTGAACCTTATCAGCATCACCAAGAGGGAAAGAATCAGAAGTTGCATTCAAAAAATCAATCTGTTTTCCAGTCACTTGATCCCAAACTCCAATCCCGTTTTCCGAACTTGTTCCTCCACAGCATGCAAATATCTTACTATCAGAATTAAAGCATAAAGCTCCAACAGTTTTGTTTTTCACATCATACCTATGCCTTAGATCACCTGTTGACGAACTGAAAAGACCCATTCCTCCATCGCCCTTGCCGAAACTATGGCCCGCGCTTACCACAATATTCTCCGAGTCCATCCACGAAATATCGTTATCTCTTAGATAATCCAGATTTAATGGTGCATGTTCTTGAAGCATCCAATTATATATATGAACCATGCTGCCATGAGCAACAGCACAACCTCCACCAGGACTTGCCCTTATTGCACTATAATCGTGAGGAGCACGACCCTTAACCGAACTTGTTAAGTTTAACTGGTTACTATCAAATCGGCCCCACTTTGCAGTTTTAATTTATCGAGAAGACCATAAAAGAGAGCTTCCTCGTAAAGTAATTTTTCAGGTATGTGAGGAGGAACATGAAGCTCACCTGTTCTTAAAAGATCAAGTAGAACAGAGAAACATTCTGGGTTTCGATCGATAAAGTATTCATCATTAACTTTTCTTGGCTGAAGGTTCCATTGATCATCAAACATAGCTCCAAAACACGGAACTTCTGCACGCGTTTGCAAGTGTTGTTGCTGTTGTTTCGAAAATTTTGCCTCCAACATTGAACCTCACCTTGTCAGTTTGCACTCCCATATTTCTTTCCAGTAACAAGTACGTTTTCACAAACTATAGTTAGAGTTGGGGACTGATTAGCATGGCTTGTTCGCATTCTAACCCGATCAGCCATTTATAGAAAAGAAAGGAGAAATAAAAAGTCAAAAAATTCTTAGAAGTTTGAAAGTTATTCATAATTGTGGTCTATAGTTATTATGATTCAATGTTTCTCGGTAATCGACTTAGAGTTGAATACTGTACATGATTGTATCATGGAATGTAAACAGTTATGTATTATGCACGCTAGGCCGAGCTAAGGGGTGCTGGTACTGTATCTAAGTACCTTATGCCTTTTAGAGTGACGGTCATGTAAGGTCTGATTAATCTTGATGCCTTTGCTTGATGAGGGATAGAAGATAAGCTGATATTAATTCTAACCCATCAATCAGTTACTTAAAAAAAAAAAAAAAAAAAAAAAAACTGAAAAGTCAAAAGTCAAAATAATTCGTGTTCATGCATGGGAACTTGAGGATATTTATCATGACTAGTAATGATACACACACCGAAGGTGTGTACCACGGTGCACAGCAAAGAAATCCAAGGGCTGCTAGAGAAGCCCTGGGAAAGATTTACAGGGGTGGGACTCACAATTTTTTTTTCTCTTTCACACAAAACTTCAAGGTGCACATCATGGTGCATTTCCGCGTATATCTAACATTTCCGTATCATGAAAAGTTTGAAAATCATAAACAAAACATTGATTAATGGTTGACCACATGAATGTATCATGGGATTGAATCTTAACGGTTTCATGTAGTATGCTGCTGACACTGTATCGAAGTATTACCTCACTCGTGTCCTTTGGAGTGACTATCATGTAAGGTATACTCGCATGAAGGAATACCCGCACCAAAGAAAGGTCGTAAGGTGGCTAATGTTTTTAGATGACGATACTAATAATCCAAGTTCAAAAATTGCCTACACCAGATTCTTTATCGATGGAAGAATGGTGATATGTGCAAGCACGGAAATTACTCCGATGTACCTGATGCCTTATATAATCCTGATCGGAAAATTAACCTGGGATGAACGCAAATAGCTAAGGGCGTCCACAATCATGGCGGAGCAAAGAGCAAAAAAAGAATTAAAAAACTAAGATAATCAATCGGACGTATAATAAGCGCTTGTGTAGGGACAGAATGTCGCACAACACATTTCGTTAGTGTGTGAGATTCATTCATTTTCTTAGCGTGCGAGAACGTAGCAAGGGATCCGAAAATAAGGGGAATATTAGCTATATCCCACTATATCTTAGTTGTCATCCACTATCTAAACACCTATATAAAGAGAAAGGTGGGAGAGAGAAAAGGGGACACACTTTAGAGGAGGACACATTTGTAGAGAGAGAAAACAGAATTTGTATTATTATTATTATTATTTTATTTTATTTCCATTAATGGGAGAACGATGATTACATGAAACTAGTTGGAAGCCTAACAAGGTAGGCTCCAACAACATACTACTACATTAATTGAACAGGTTGCTGTGCTAGCCTACCAGCGGGCCTCATGGGTAACCTTGCCAAGGGGAGCCGAAACGGCGGACTGGGGGGCGAGATTGTGGCACAAGGGGGAAAAGCTAACAACACCTTCCATGTTAATTCCTGCAATGTTACGTCATCGAAGACTCGAACCTGGGACCTCCTGGAACGCATCACCTTTTTGAAGAACGGGGTTGACCAGCTGAGCTAGGGCCCGTTATTATTATTATTGTTATTATTATTATTATTATGGAAATTTTCTTTTATATTATTACATGAAACTAGTTGGAAGCCTAACAAGCTAAGCTCCAACGACATACTATTACATTAATTGAATAGGTAGCTGTGCTAATGTACCAGCGAGCCTCATGGATAACTTAGCCAAGGGAGCCGAAACGGCGGGAGGGGGATGAGATTGTGTCAAAAGGGGGGCAAACTAACACTACCCTCCATGTTAATTCCTGTAATATTACGCCATTGGGGACTCGAACCTGTGAACTCCTGGAGCGCATTAAACTTTGGGAAACGGGGATGACCAGCTGAGCTAGGAGCGTATTATTATTATTATTATTATTCAATATCAAAATCAACATTACAAGGAATGGTGGGCAATCTAGCAACAAGCTGTGCGCCAACACCTTTTTGAATAACGATCCCTAACTGATGAAAAAGAGAATTGCACATTTTGAAATTGGCATCATGTCGTGCCATACAATTCCTAATTCGCTTCAGAAAAACAACAAAATCCGTACCAAGATCACCAAAGGTGGAAAAGGCCAGCACCCCAAAGCCATACCCGAGTGAAGAGCAGACGTCCAAATATTTATTATTCTTGCGAGTGACAGCCGCTGAAATGGCATGACCCGGAGCGGGGCCGCGGGTTCTAGCACTAGTGAAAGGGGAAACACCGGTGACATCAAGACACACATCTCTACCATCTTCCCAATTATAATCCATAATATCTGCAGGTCGAAGATCCTTTCCATTGATGACACCCACGAAAACCTCTTTCCTGACTACCACACCAGCTCTAAAGCACATATCAGCCAAGATGTCTTTCACCAGATCATGTCTGAATTTAAGCCCAACTTCACTAGCACAGTGGATGGCATGATCGCCGAAGATATCCATGGGCTTTCCACAACAAGAGCATTTGCTTCCTTCATCAAAAAGGGGTATGCCTAGACGATACTGCAATACCGATCTAATTTGTCTAGGCCCAACATCCTGATCAAGGCCGGGTATAGGTATAGCTTTAAGGAAGTCCATGGCATGGTCTCGCCTATTACACTGCCAAACAGCAACCTCACGAGGAGATGGAGAAAAGCTGGAAGGAACCTGGTCCCGAACTGCGCCAAAATAGATAGCCGCCAGAGACTTCATGTATTGGGGGGCGGTATCGTTGATGTTGAAGTTCGGGGATGAAATCCTACAGGCTTGCTCGAAACGCAGCAAAGCATTGTGAAAACCAGGGCAAAGGTCTGATGCTGCAGGGTTCTTCAGAATAGAGAGATGTAGATGCCGCGTCTGTAGTTGAGAAGCTAGGAAGCAATAATGCATGGTATCGGCCATTGTGAGCACCCCAAGCCCCCCCCCCCCCCCCCTCTTTGATCGGCAGTGTGGCCAGACGCTGTTGGACCTTACCAAAACCAGCATTATCCCCCACAACGAGACGCCGGAGATACTGCATGAGGTAACTGTCAAAACGCTCTGCAGCAGGCAGCAAGCCATCAGACAGCTAGTGCGAAGAGCAAAAAAAAGTCTCGATAACCCAGTGCAACTACGAAGGAGTAGGAGTTCGCATTGAGGGTCACACAACACTTGAATCTTGTCCATAAGTTGAATAGTTTTGTCCACTCTATGAGCCACAGTGCGACAGCAAAAGCTTGGGGTCTAAACTAACAGGGCCAACAAGCAGCTTCACTCCATCTGTAGCCTTTCCAATATTAACCGGGAAAGCAGACTCCCTCCTCGGATAAAAAGAGGGCCAGAACAATTCTGTCTTGGCAATGTTTAAATGCAACCCGTAGCTTGGACCAACATCCTGCAGAATCTTGAAGGCCTTGTAAACCTCCAACGTATCGCCAGCTATGGTGCCATCATCCAGGTACCAGGCGTTAAAATCAAGAGTGCAATTGGACGCAATCTTCTCAATGAGCGGATGCAAAGCTAGTGCGAATAATAGGGGACCAAGGGGGTCTCCCTGCTGCACCCCCTGTGTTGAGGAGAGGATATGGTCCCGGTAATATAACCTGGAAGGCTTCATGTAGCAGAATTCAACCCAATATGCAATAGTAGGACAGCGAGCACGTACCTCCCTTATGATGATAGACCGATCAACGAGATTAAAGGCGTTGGTGAAGTCGATCAGCATCATTGTTTTGGAGGTATCAGAACCACAAATCTCGAGCAGTCTGTTGGCTGAATACAGAATCCCTTCGCCTCCACACGGAATACCAACCGCGTATTGAAAATTTCCCAGGTAGGGGTTCAGACTTTTACAAACGGAATTGGCAGCCAATTTAGAGCAGAGCCTGCGCCATATTGTACCCACAGCAATGGGTCTCAAACCACCTCTTGGTTTGAGCAGGGGCGTCAAAGGCGCGCTGGAAACAAACTCACCGAGAATTGAAGGACATTTACCTGCAAGCCAAAGATTCACAACTCCAGTAATCGACTGCAGCAGGTCATCCGCAATAGCTGCGCTAACACCACTCATAGCATCCAATAAATGCTGTGCTCTGAGGCCATCTCTGCCACAAGATGTCCCTTTTGGGAAACTCTTAAGAGGCAAAAGAACATCACTAGCCCCCATGGAGATAACAGGTGCAGAAATGGCTTCTGTTGGAATGACAGGAGGCTGCGCTAAAGGGTGTTTCTGCTGGAGTTCGTAAAGAGTGTCTGGGGTTGGAGGAGCAACACCACTGGATGAGAGAATACGAATAGCAGCGGTATAGTGACCGTAACTCAACTTCTTTCTGCAGGCTACCAAATTTTTGCTGGACTTCTTTTTGCTGGCCACACGCTGCTTAAGAGGCTGTTTAGTCAGGTCTAGCAACTGTTGAACAAGGCTGTAACACCCAGAAGGTTCCTTCCAAGTCAACAGAGCGGAGTTGATCGCAGTTGCCTGTAATTTCCTCCTGTTACCAGATCGTTCCTCACTCGAGCTTTTAGGTTCATACAGATTAAGGGTGCAAATCGGCAAAAGGAGCAGACGTAACCAGACCACAAGGTTTGTGGGATTTGCGATAACAAAATCTAAAGCAGATTTCAATGTACGAAAGAAGTGAAGCCTGCAGTGCGGTGGAATACTTACCGTAGTAGTAATCTGGCGCTGCAACATTTGATTGAGTAACTCAACTGTAAGCCCGGCTTCTTCCTCACAACATGAGACATTGGGAGCGTTAACTACGGCCGTAGGCACAACCAGAGGTTTCTCTACACCATGTATCAGGAAATCTACACCAACTCCATTAAACGACCCTGGTATAACATCTGCAGCATGAGATTTGGATTTGCAAGGCATCTTCCAAGTATGGGTGGTCATGCATTTGGTGCAAAGCCAGCATTGCATATCTTGCAGAACACTTTCCCATGCAGTATAACATAACCCTATATTCTGAATTCTCACCTTGCAGAGCGACCTGGCAGCTTCAGTAGGGAAATGTTGATCCTTAAGGTGCCGAATCAATCCACTCCTGGAATACCCTAATCCACCAGTACCCCCTTGACATCCATCAAAGTTAGCAAAGGGACAAGGGATCTTGTCCGACTGCGAAGAATAAGAGGCCTGGGAGTCAAGGTTGCCATGAATGATTTCATAAGTGGTAGCAGATCGTAAACGCGGTCTGGGCATTGCGTTTTCCAACTGGAACTGGAGTTTCAAAAGAAAACCCTAAAAAGCAATGGCAGACAGGTGCATCAATATGTAGTTTAACAATAATCAGAGGGGAGAAAGGGAGATATAACATTGAATCACGAACGAGGGATGGATTGATCCTGGTTTTCAATCACCAGAAGAACCCATTGCCGATCGTCGGAGCTTCTCTCTCCACCCAAAGATTATTATTATTATTATTATTATTATTATTATTATTATTATTATTATTGTTGTTATTATTATTATTATTATCTCCTTTTTTCTTCCTTCACCACTTCAGAGCTCCAAATACCCATTAATGGAGTCTCAATGTAATCCAAATGTAATTTCAACAATCATAGTGAGCCCTAACCCCGTGGATGTAGATCACATTGATCGAACCACGTAAATCTTGTGTCTTATTTTACATTTCCATCATTGTTATCTTCATTTTCATGTTAAATAAGTTTAAATCTAGAAATTGTTAAAGGGATATTAGTTGTGGGATTTCCTGCAACTACATCTTGACATTGAGCGGAAGTGTAAGCCACGTCTTAGACCTAGCGGACATATACATATAATCACCTGATTGAGCAGACGTGTATTAAACGCCTTTGAGACGCAAATTAAAACACCGGCCGTCTAATATCAGATGAAGATTAAAAGTTTGCCCATCAGAGAACCGAATATGTTACTACCGTCTGATCAGACGGATGCGAAATGTATGCCCCAACGAAATGCAAGTATTGTATTTGCCTGGTGTGAGTCGGACGTGTTATCACTTCCCGTCCTCTTCTCTATTAGTGATTCATTCTGTTCGGTGCTCAGATTAGTTTCACTTTCTTCCAAGTAAATTACTCAACGGAGTCAAAAAAACGCCACAGAAAGGCGAATATTATAAAAACACGTGTTATACTCACGCCTGGTGCGGATGGCATTTTATGTTCGCCCCACCATGGAGCGGTTGTTTCCATCTGCGCGTGCTGTGAAACATTAATTATAGCGTCACTATACCGCCGCTCAGTCAGAGATATGTTTACGAAATTTGATCCCAAATCTTAGAAAATGCTGCTAATTTGGTTATGCTCCGCACCTATACGGTTAGTGTTTTTTTAGGTCAATTTTGAAATATAGGTTGTTTTATTTGTTTTTGCTTTTCCGTGCTTTCCAAACATAGGCCGATTTTAACTGTTTTCTTTTTTTTTTTCTGAAAAATGATTAACGGAAAAACAGTTTTTTGGTTAAAAAGATCCTAGATTTGAATTCCTGGATCTATAAGACATGTAAAATATGACTATTGTTTAAATAGGCAAAAGTCAATTTTAATGGTTGTAATATGCTATTTGACAATTTCACCCAACTAAATTTAGGATAGATGACAAAATTGCCCTCTCTATATACCGAAGCAATTGTCATTGTCGATTTGAGATCGAAAACTTACTGGAGAATACAAGCCTGATTAAGAGAAAAACAAATCACCGATCAAGTCTTCGAATTTCAGAAAGAGGAAATAAGGAAACACAACAAAGGTGAAAAAAGCTCTATTTTCTTCAATTTATTGGTTGATCAAATCAATATATAAAAGTTCCACCTTTGATTTAAAATCCAAGTTTGAGCGGTTGTCTGGTTGCTTACCCTACCGGTATATATAAACGGAAAGGGGGAAATGAATCCTCTTAAGTGGGCTAATCTTTCACATCATATTTCTAATTCTACAATGAACTTGTGTTAACTTGGATCTTAATTTTTCACTGTTTTATGTTCAATACACCTGTAATCTTATATCAATCAAAGTTTGCTTCTTTTAACTTTTCCCTCTGAAATTCACAGAGTTCATGCACAAATTTGAAAAATTCTAGGAAGTACACAAAATGCACCCGAGTCCATAATATTTATTCTGACAGAAAAACAGGTTTTGGTTTTGATGCACCTAAGTGCATAACGTATAATTTTTTGAAATTTTATTGTTCTTCTTAATTTTCTTCTTTAGTACTTGTTTTTGATTGATGCTTTGATGGTGAATGTGATGGTAATGGTGGTAGATTTTATTGCTCGAGATCATGAACTAATAATTTTGGTTGTGTATAATATATTGTAGATGATTACTAGGATAAATTTAGATTTATCCACTAAGTGCACAAGATGCACCTGGGTGCATAATGCATATTCTTACGGGAAATATGTTTTTGGCTGGTTGCACCACGAAATAGGTTTTGGTCAGGGTTGCACCTGGGGGCATAATGTATATTCTTACAAGAAACAAATTTTGGCCATGTTTCACCTGGATGCATAATGCATATTCTTATAGAAAATAAATTTTGGCCAGGTTGCACCTGGGTGCATAATGCATATTTTTGTATGAAATAAATTTTGGCCAAGTTGCACCTGGGTGCATAATGCATATTTCATAGGAAATAATTTTTTTGCCAAGTTGCACCTGGGGTGCATAATGTATACTCAGGCCTGGTTAAAAATTAATATTTTTTTTCGAATTTCATATCAATAATGAATCTTGTTTTGTAGAGATTTTCGAGCCCTTTCCAAAAATATATATTTATTAAAAGCTGACTTATATTTCGAAAGTTAAGACATTTCTCGCGATTAATTTTAATTATAGAGAGAGAAAGGGATAAGAAAAAGAATAAAGATTAAAGCAAAGGGTATATATGGCTAATATTTCCTATGTCTTTTTCACCCAGGCCTATATTTTACAAGTTCATTATTCCCGTACTTTATGGGTTTTGGTCATATGAACCATTTTCCGACGGAAAATTAGAACAACCAAGTCTAGGAAAACGATTTAAAAGTCCACCGAATTGTTGAGTTTTCACTGCAACTCGGATCGAGCACTGTGTAACATGTAGACGTGGCCAATTTTGACACTTCATCACTAGTTGGCAAGTGGAAAATTGAAAAATGATCATCGCCACGAATCCAAATCTGTTCACACTCCTCTAACGAGTGTATATTTCACATATTCTTCTGATTGGTTGATTATTTCACTGATGGCCCCATTATCCTCCATGTTTAGAATCACGACCCTCATTACATAACTCCCTAAACTAAATCAAGGGTAGAGATCGGAATGTGAAATATACATTCGTTAAGGAGTGTGCATGAATTCGTAAAAACCCAAACTTCAACATCTAATTAACTCCGCTCCGTTTCTCAATCAGTAAAAACCCAAACTTCAATCCTTCTTAAACGTCCCTAAATCGAACTTCTCGTTCATCTTGAGAAACCCTAACTCAATGGTTCGTCACTGAATCGATTTCAAGTCTTCAATTAAACAACTATCCAAGACTCTTCATCGACAATAACTCTATAATTCATCTTCTAACTTTTCAGAACATCATTCAATTCTATAAACTCTAACTCATATCTTTTCTGATATAATACTTTATCTTCTCTCTTCATCCAGCCAAGAAACACACCACCTCCAGCAATAAACCATGACTCTTGTCTAATTATCTCGACCTTACAATCTCAGAAATCTGACATGAATTCAGCGGAGGTGAAGAACAGCGAAAGAGAGAAAGAGAGAAAGAAAAAGAAGATAAGAGGAAGAAAATAAATGATATCGAGTTTATCTTCTTGGTCTGGGATAAGACCAAGACAAATTATAAAGGAACTCCCCCAAAAGATAAGGGAAGACAGGTCGGTTAGAATATTAAAAGACTAATTTTCCCTTCTCACTAATCTGATAAATTCTTCTTCGTCCGGTATCCGACGGACACGTTCGAGTAGCCTATTCTGCGTAACTTTTCGAGATCTATCGAGTGGTATCAGTTTCGTATCTAAATCGTTGTTAGATTATTTTCTATTAATTAACGTTCATGTTAAACTAATCGAGTTATTATTGGCTAATACGTCTCTTGACTAATCTAATAGCGTTGACGAGCTTGCGGTTCCTTACAAGTTTCTTCAACCCTTATAAAGGTTTTTTCATCCCTTGTAACGGTTTTCTGAACCCTCACCTTTTCGCATGGAACTTATGCACCAATTTTTCCGCACCTTTCTCAATGATAAAACACGATTCTTTCACTCGAATTCCCTTAGTCGGCGCCAATGTTTGTACCCAAAATTAATTTAGACACTAAACACGATGATTTGATGATGATGATGTTGATGCGATTAGGGTTAGAAAATGAATTAAAAGATAAATAACATGCGTTAAATTATAGGAATTGCATGAAATCAATTTTCCCCAAAATTGATTTTAGGATTTTTATGGGTAACAAAATCAAGCCCAAAAACGAGCATAAACCATCAAACCCATAACTCTGTCACAAACTCAAACAAAAAGTAAGAAAAATAGAAAAAAATTCATTTAGGGTTTCAGATTTATTGACCTATCCCGTGGTTTCTTCTACGTCATCTTCAATGCATCTTTATTCAACGCGAGCACTTTATCCTTTCTCAACTTCATTACTGTAATCGACTGAAGCAAATGATCGACTGAAAGAAGGAAGAATACCCGAAGAGAGAAAAGAAACCAAAGAAAATAAGTAGAAGAAGAAAAATGGTCGATTTCTGTCTCTTGAGTTGTGTAAGTAAAAACCTTGAAGCATGCCAGTAGTAGATTTACATCGAAATGGCGTAATAAGAAATTATCGATTATGGCCTCTCCACGCGTCTACTATGACCGTGTGGGCTGCACCCATTTTGTCTAGAACCTTCTCATACATCTACACCATAAGATATTCTAGAGATCTCAACTATGAGATTGAAAATAATGGTCATACACGATTCGCTTACACACGTGTGATCTGCACATGACATTTCTTCCCTTTCTTTGCACGACTGAAGGGTAACTATGGAAAACTGCACTTGAAAAATCTTATCGCCAATGAGAAATTGACTAAACTCGTGAGATACTGACCGGGGTTAATAAAAGTGGATGGAAAAGTGGAAACGGGCCCAAAAGAGAATTCGAATAAAAAACCGGCCTAAACATAGTTCCAAATAGGCCCATGTATTTCTCAAATTTTTTTTTTTACTACAGCTCCGAGAGAATTGAGGGTCCATCCCCTAGTTAGCAATTCGGGGTACGGGTAGTAGTTCGAGACGGTATACGTACGAGAATTATACGGATTCTGATAGGTTGGATTTGGTCAAAAATTCGGTCAACGGTTCGTTGTTCGGAACAACATACATATGTGCATATTTGTTTTATTAATGTGAGTTCGGCACTTAAAATTCGGCTTATATATATATGATAAATTGATAAGTATTATGACCTTATTACAACACTAATTTTATTTGTATATGATTTATAAGATGGAATAAAACATTTTAACGTCATTACTTAACAAAGAAGTAAACAATTTAATCGCATAAATGTATTAAAAAACTAGTTTATAGACTTTTAAACAAAAATGAACACATAAACACTGGTTAAACAACTACCAATACAAAATTTTAACGGAATAATTGTATTTAAATATAAAATATATTAAAAAATCAAACAAAATTCTCGTTTATAAATACCATTCGGATTCGGTCAGTTAGAATACGTTCGCGAATCATTCGTGAAGTCCATATAATCTGAGAACTATGTTTAGAGTTCAAATAGGTCGAAAATATCATTGCGATTCGGTCAGTTCCGATACACTCGATTCGGAGCATTACTAACAACCGTCCATCCATGATACCAAAATGGCAAAAGTGGACTTCTATGGTCAGCATGAAAATATATTTCTCAAATTTCAAAATATCCCGAAGTGGCGGTGACTTCAATATTTGTTTATTCATTTTCCGTTTTTCTTGAAAAAGCTGTTCCAATTCTGCAAGCTCACTTAATCTGATGATTTGTTTTCTTGTCCATAAAATGATTCTTCTCCTGAGATTATTCCATCATAAAATATTGAATTTCTGATCTAAATCTATCAGTTAATTACTGAATCTCTAATCATAAATTAATTAAAACCCCTTAATTTAACTTAATATTAATTGCGATTAAGGATTTCTCTGTAAATCTCTCTGTTCAACTCCACGTGCTGCTCACACTCAACTACTGTTCTCAAAAGAAAGACAAACCCTACTAGTATTATGAGATCAGAGAGCTGTTAGATTTAAAAATTGAGACAAACCCATTTTTAAGCTCAGTCTTTTAGATTGAAAGTACCCAGAAATATCTAAACTTTCTGGAGATTTGAATGTGTTTTTTAGTTTTTTATTCATCTTCTCTTCTGTACTGTTCTTCACTGGAAAACCCCTGTTTTGTAAGAGAAAAGAAAATGCTGATTAGAAGTCATCAAGTTGTTAGATTCAAAAATTGAGCAGAACCCTTCACAGAGCTCAGTTTGATTCCACGAAATCAGGTAGAAATTTCGATACTTGTCACAAATTTGAGTGTTTTCTTTTTGAAATCTTAGTTTGGGGTTACTGAAATCTGAAGAAAAGAATCTCCTCTTTTAGCTGTAAATGTTGAAAATTTCTTACTTTTGATCTTCTCTTTGGTCAATAAAGTTGATAATAGAATCTGGGTCTTTACTGGAAGTACTAAATCTCAAGAAAAAACTCATCCTTCAATGGTGATTTCAAATTCATAACTAGTTAGGGTTTTGGCAAAATGGATCCTTCAATTAAGAAAGAAAATGGGAGTAATGGAGGAGTAGAAGTAGTTTTAACAATCTCATCAGGTGATGAACCAATCAAACCACAACAAAAATCTCCAACCTCAACTTCAACGACACCTACTAAATCATCAGAAACCAATTTCATTCCACCAAGAAATTCAAATGTAGGAGGTGGTGGTGGTGGCGGAGGAGGATATCAAGAATTTGATAGACCAAAAATCCAAATGACTTCATTCTGTCCATCACCAGAGATTTCAAGAGCTTGTGGAAGCCCTCGCCGGCCTCCGAAAGTGCCTGATAACATTACACCAAGAAGAGCCTTAGCTAGGTCTGCATTCTCGAAGCCGAAATCTCGGTTTGTTGAACCATCTGCACCTTCAGCTGCAGATTTGGTTGATAAAGATAAGGCGCCGCCGTCTCCGTTTAGGACTTCACCGACAAATAGAGTAGCTGGGGGTACACCTAGAGCAGGTGGTGGTACAAAGACTGCACCTGTTACTCCGAAGACGCCGTTCTTGTCGTCCCCTGGAGGAGAGGAGGATGAGGATGAGGAAATTTATAAGATCGATAAGGGTGCACCTGCGGATGTAACGTCACGTAAGTGGGAAACAACTAGAATTATCATTGAATGGATTTTGTTGATTTGTATTACTGGTTGTTTAGTTTGTAGCTTAACAGTTCATAGATTGCAACGTATGATGATGTGGGGGTTGGAACTATGGAAATGGTGTGTCATGGTCATGGTTGTTGTGTGTGGAAGGTTGGTTACGGCTTGGATTATTCATGTTTTAGTGTTTTTGATCGAGAAGAATTTTTTGTTTAAGAAGAAAGTTTTGTATTTCGTTTACGGATTGAAGAAGAGTGTTCAGATTGTTATATGGTTGAGTTTGGTGTTGTTGTCATGGACATTGTTGTTCAACCGTGGGGTAAAAAGGTCGAGAAGTACTACTAAGTTTCTGGATTATGTTTCGACTGGAATTATTTCGTTACTTGTTGGATCAGTTATATGGCTTGTGAAGACATTGTTGGTAAAGATGTTGGCTGGTTCATTTCACGTTAACACGTTCTTTGATAGGATACAAGAGAGTATTTTTCATCAGTATGTACTTCAAACACTTTCTGGACCACCAATGATGGAGTTAGCTGAGCAGGTTGGGGCTGTTGCAAGTACAGGGCAATTGAGTTTCCGGAGTACGAAGACACCTAAAGGAGCTGAAGCACCGGATGTCATAGATGTGAATAAGCTTAATAAGATGAAGCAAGAGAAGGTTTCTGCTTGGACAATGAAGGGATTAGTTAATGTGATAAGGACTTCAGGGTTGTCCACGATTTCAAATACAATCGATCAGATATATAGTGAACATGATGAGCAGAAAGATAAGGAGATTACTAGTGAGTGGGAAGCAAAAGCTGCTGCTTATCGGATTTTCAGGAATGTCGCCAAACCTAATAGCAAGTAAGGATATCGTTTAATCGCTTTGATGATATCTGAAAAAAGAATAATTTGGTCAGTTCTTGTTCTTACTTTTTCTTTTTGTGGACTACTAGGTATATTGATGAGGATGACTTGATGAGGTTCTTGAGTAAAGAGGAGGTGGATAATGTGCTTCCCTTATTTGAAGGAGCTGTGGAGACCGGAAAAATTAAGAAGTCATCTTTGAGGAACTGGGTGGTAATATACCTTTCAACTTTTGTTTCTTTAGATCATTCAAGTTTTGTTGTTTCCTCCGGTTTTATATTCCTAAGATTGTTTTCCAAGCCTATGTCATTTCTACAAAAGCAATTTATGTTCATTAAAGTTTAGCTCATTATGCAAGACCGGTATGCACAATGAGCTAATTGGTCAAGTAATCATTTTCAACTTCTGTAAATTGAGGATTTTTGGTTTTTGTTATCAGGTGAAAGTCTACCTTGAGCGCAAGTCACTAGCGCATTCTCTAAATGACACCAAAACAGCTGTGAGGCAGTTGAACAAACTTGTTTCGGGGGCTGTTATCGTTATTATGATTATTGTGATGCTTCTCATTATGGGCTTCTTAACAACCAAAGTGGTTGTTTTCATGTCCTCACAAATGTTATTGGTTGTTTTTATGTTTGGAAATACTGCGAAACAAATATTTGAAGCTATCATCTTCGTATTTGTAATGCACCCTTTTGACGTCGGGGATCGTTGTGTTGTTGATGGTGTTCAGGTAACCTTTCAAAATCTGTTCTTCTTGAGTTATTGTTTGACCGGTAGTTATTTGCTCAACATGCTAACCATGTAATATCTGCAGCTGATCGTTGAGGAGATGAATATCTTGAATACAATTTTCCTGAGATATGACAGCGAGAAGATATACTATCCGAACTCCATTTTAGCAAACAAACCCATAAGCAATTTCTATAGAAGCCCTAACATGGGTGACGCTGTGGAGTTCGCCATTGATGTTTCAACTACAATTGAGAGGGTTGGGGCTTTAAAATCTAGGATAAAAGCGTAAGTTATCAACTCAATTCTTATTATGCGTGTTAAAAATCGAGACGTAGAACTTCCTTGTAGTGAATCTATGTTAGAAAGTCTACATTGACGTATTTATCAATTCCTTGGTGCTTAATTTCAGTTTAGTGCTTGTTTATATTTACATTGCTCGGTGTATTCTGATAAATGAATTGTGTATTGAAATCCAGGTACATAGATGGAAAACCTCAATACTGGCAATGTAACCACAGTGTTGTTGTGAAGGAGATAGAGAATGTGAACAAAATGAAAATGGCGTTATACGTGACTCACACAATGAATCATCAAAACATGGTAGAGAAAAACAGCAGAAGAACTGAATTAATGCTCGAGTTGAAGAAGATTTTTGAAGATCTTTCCATCAAATATCATCTTTTACCTCAAGAAGTTCAGGTTAGCTATATAGGTGGTGCAGCAGCACCAACAGGTTTGAGACCATGATGCTGATTACTCCCACCTCATGAAACCCAAAGCTGCAAAGTATGTCCTTTTCTTCAAACTTTGCTTCTTTTTTGTTATGTAGCATTTTTTATGCTTCTGACTGGAATTTCGTAAGCAACTTACAGCCCTACATTTTTTTCAAATCTAATTTAACACTAAGAAATGATTTAATTGAAAAGTTACCTCATGTCGAGATGAATTGCTATTGTCGTAGAGAAATAGGTGTGTATAACGACCATTTTCATTCTTTTATCTTGTGAGAATGTTACTTGAACCAGTAAATGAGACAGAAAAGACCGAAAAATGTCATTTCTGTTGAGTTAGAGGGTCTATTAGCCCGATACTCTATGTATATGACTTTCGGTCTTTTCCAGTTTCTTTTTGTTTAGCATCAAAATGGCAAGGTTCATAATCTAGCCATGGTTGTGTAGTATTGTCCGCCTTTAGTATCCTTGACAGTATAACAGCCAGTGGCGGGGTGATATTTGATTTTTCTTACCCACTTCTACAAATGGGTGAAGAGAATTCAACCCCAGTGGTTGCAGGCTTTGTAGGAGTGTAGGGACAGAACAGAACCAATCTTTTAGAAGTAGAGCATATTTTAGGTGAAGATGCGGATAACCTTATCTACCAATAACAGATGGAGAAGCTGCCACATAGACAAAACCACAGATGACATGGCAACCGAAATCTCCATTTTCCACCTCTCATTTCACTTTCTTACTTGAATAATTTCCATCTGAATTCTAAATCTCTCATTCACAACACTCAAATCCTTCCCTGACATCCAAAGCTTCTTCTTCTGTGTTTAGGTATCTTCGGAGTTAGAGAAAGAGAAGTTTGACAGAGAAATGGCATCCACCTCAGCTGTTTCAATGGCTATGCCATTAACATCATCAAGCCAGAAGAGGAGCAGCGTGTTGAGCTCAGATGCTTCTTTCTTGAAGGCTATGCCATCATTGAAGACATCGAAAGCAGTTGCATTAACTTCATCATCAAGAGTGAATTCAAGGCTTCAAGTGAAGGCATCTTTGAAGGAGAAGATGGTTTCAGGCTTGACAGCCGCTACATTGGCAGCATACATGGTTATGCCTGAAGTTGCAGAGGCTGCGTCAGGAGCTTCTCCATCTCTCACAAACTTTTTGAAAAGTATTGTTGCAGGTGGAGTCGTAGTTGGTGGTATCATTGGTGCTGTTATTGCCGTCTCAAACTTCGACCCTGTCAAGAGAACCTAGGGATATTTTTTCCTTTTGTTGTTTGTAATTCTATGAATATTGTTCTTGTGTGTTGTTTTAACGCTTATATATGATTTTATTCTTCGCAATGAAAGATATCTGTGTTCTTTATTTATTCTCTGTTATTTTTCATAATGTCTCATCATTTCTGCAATATAGTTGTCAGGCTAACATCTGAGCTCCGGCAAGTTGAATTCCTTGAAATTTCAGTCCAAAATTTTATTCAGCTGGAGCATGTTTAGCAGTAACATTCGCTATGTGCCTGACATTGCACAGCTCAAACAACAGATTTAAAAATTGAAAGCAACCAATTGGAACTATGGGTTACCTTCTCCATAGCAGGACTAAGATTTTTATCAATATGCTTAGGGAAAATACACAACAATTATCCCTTGGATGCAATTGAAGGCAAATATAGCTAGAGTCCATGGAGAATTTTTTGGAAAAGCTAGGTTATGGTTCAACAAATCCGTTCCATGGAGCAAATAATTGGAAGATAAAAAACATCTCCATTCTATCAGACATTAGTTCATCAACACCGGTAAATATGAAGTCAGAGGTCTCCCCCTTAGAGTATTAAGGCTGTTTTGAGGCATACAAAATGATTTGCCTGGCTAAGGTGTGTTTATAAGGGGTATCTTAGGGTAAGTTACCTTGATTAATTTATTAGTTTACTTATTTATTTGTTACTTTTTATTTTATATTCTTTTTACTTTTTTGATTTTTCTATTAAATTTTTTTCTTCCCTTCTACCTTTCCCAACTTGAATTTTTTGACTAAATGAAACGGTTTTATCACTTTTCTAGTTCGCGAACTGGTGAAGAGGTGAGAGGAGTTGAATCAGAAAACTGATTGAGAGAAGTTGTAAAGTAAGAACCAAATCCTCGTTACAAGGAAATGTACCGAATAAAAAGTATTTCCCACAAATCTATGTCTTGTTCTCTTGCGTTTGATTGATACATTAGGTTTATATAAATAAAACCTCAAGTTTTTTGGATGTTACAAAATGAAGTTTGGTTGAATTATCAACCAAACTGTAATTATTTCATTCTGAAGGTGCTGCTGAACAGTTCGGTTGTAATTAAACAAGCCAAGTTCATTTTATGAATAAAAACACTAAGTTCAAGTTCATTTTATGATAGCTCAAGTTCATTTTATGAATAAAAACACTAAGTTCGTATATCTTTTTCTTCCTTTAGAACAAGCCAAACCTAAGTTTGTCTCTTACAGAGTGAATCTTGGACGATATGTCGATTGAACCTGGGTATGTTTTCAAAACACCTAGGTTGGATTGACAAGTTATCGGACGAACTTCATATTTTTCTACGCATATGAAGAATACTCGGAGGTTCAGCTGATAACTTGTTAGCCGAACCTAGTGCGCTGTAAATAACAAAAATCACAAAAAAATAATACAAGAAAATTAAAAAGAAAAAACATGCATAAGAGCAGTTTTGTCATTAAGAAAATACATGGATAAGCCGATAAGGGGATTTTAGAATTACCACCTAGAGATCTTATTTGTCTTTATTTGATATGCCTAAATTTTTTTATATATGTCTTAAAATAGATCTAAAACATTGTATTAGGGTAATTTTCTATGAAATGACGAGGGTACCCAAGTACACCAGAATCTTTTCGATTTCAACCTATATAAGTCTGACACCAAGTGACCGTCTATGGACAAAATCGAGATAATACAACAACGAGGTGTACACTTGATAATAGTTGCGGTATGAAACCAACATACTATAGGATCACGACCAAGTGTCATGGATCAACGTACACGTGTTATTTACTTTATTATAACTTAAACAATTATAATGCGGAAGTAAAGTAAATGGCAAATCAAGATGGTGTTAACGAGGAAAACGCAAGTGTAGAAAAACTCCGAGACCTAGTCCAGTTTTGAATACTTACAGAATTAAACCGTTATACAAAGAATAAACTCAACTTCGTATAGTTGAGACCAAGTAATCTACCCCTAGTTTCTTAGTTCCCTTAGTATTCCTGCTCCTAAAACCGTCTGGCCAACACACGTGAATCCGAAGATAGAAATTATTAACTTGAGTTTCTTTACAGATGTAAAGACTTTAGCACTCAACTCCTTTTGATCGTACTCCAAACAGTAAATGAACAAAGTTGTTTGGAAACTCCTCTATCAATTTTTAAGAATAAAGACATGTTGGGTTTGAAAATCAAAAGCATATAATTCGAAAATCTTAATTAAAAGATTCTCCAAATTTGGGTTTGGGATCACCTTAAGTATCAAAGAATATCTTTGAACAATCAGTGATAAGAGTTATGTACATGTTCAAATTATGTCGACATCTGGAACTTTGAGTGAATCGTAGTATGAGCATACATAGATTTTCATTACTACCAGGGTTATTTTGAGTGAATCATAGTGGTATATCTGAATTCGCATTTTCAATTAGGGTCACAAGGTTATTTTGATTTCAATCAGTAAATAAAGACTGTTAGATCTAACAAACGGTCATAATAAACCTAACTAATGTAAAACCATATCTCTAACTGCCGCTGCCGCCTTTGCATTTCTACTTCTCCATTAAAAAATCAGTCCAAACCTTATTTTTTAATCACTCAAATTACCAACAATAATACACAACTCACTGAACCATCCCTTTCTTTCAAAAAAGAAAACTCACTGATCTAACTAAATCATAAAAGGTTATAGAGAAGAGACTGAAACAATATAAATATCAAAGCATCATCATTCCTTTTCTTATTCCTGATCTTGTCGTATTCGATTTATGGTATGTTCATCAACATAATTATTTCTCTGTTTAATTTTTGATAAGATGATCACTTGTTTTCTCATAGATATATTTTTCTCTCATAGATCTGTTTTTGTTGATAAAAAAACTCTCTAACTGTCATAATGTATGTCTTGTTGGTTTGAGCGTTGGTGGTGAGGGACTTAGCGGCCACGGCGGCGGCGGTGGTTTTTACGGTTACTACGATCCTACAAGCGGCAGAAGTTGCAGGACCAATGATGGCCATCGTAGCTCGGGAAAAAGCATCGGGATCAACAAACATACGGGTTTATTCGTCACGCTCACTGGAGTTGTCTTATTGCAATCAGTCCTTTAAGTTTGTATGTGCAATTCATGCTTGATCAAGTACATATTTAATCCTTAAGAAACCTCCACGTTTATAAAATACACAATCACATCCGTCTATGGAAAATATGTTGGTCAGCAAATCTGGTCAGGCGATCAGCCACAAAATATATGTTATGCGTTAGATCAAATAAATCGACGATCAATAATAAACACTAAACTAAACGGGCAATTTCAAATCCATATAAGAAGAAAGGTTGTCCACTTACCCTAAGATCCAACAGCCAACAGATCTGAAAAAGATAATACACAGAAACTCTTTTGTGTAAATTCTGTTTAAATCATAAACCTTTAACTGTCGATATTTCTACTTAACAACCGGCGGTGATGGTGGACAGAGCGGCGGTGGCGGTGGTGGTGGTTTTTACAATCCGACTAGAGGCAGGTGTTACAAGACTAAAAACGGGCATTGTAGCTCTAGAGAAAACATCAGGATCAACAAGCTTACGGGTTTATTCGTCACCCTCACTGCAGCTTCCCAAATTATGTAACTCATCATATCTTTTCCACATTTCATCTTGTTGGGATTTTAGAGCAATTTAATTGATTGAACTGGTGAGTCTAATTAGTAACTAAAAGGAAGAACTCACACTGTATGTTGAAGATGTAGTGAAAGAAATTGTCGATCACTTTTAGTAACATGTTATAGGGGAAGGGGGTTTTATCAGAGGAGCTGATATAATAGGACAAAAGGATCATTAGATGGTAATTTTAAAAGCCTCTTATCAAAAAAATTAATAATTAATGACTAATTAACCCTTACATAGTTTAGTGTTGATAATCTAGTTTAATGTTGATAATCTAGTTTAGTTTTGATAATCAAATTTCACTTATATTTACTCTAAATCAAATCAAAATCAGATTTTATTTAGAGTTTAAGAAAAAAGTAAAGTGTAGAGGAGAAAAAAAAAACCTTAATTTTGTGATATTTGTGAAACCCAAGATTTTGATTCACTCGACCGAAACGAGTGATTCTTGTGACAAATTTGGATCGGTTCTACCAAGACTTAGAATATAGTTGGGATCGTTTATACCATGATTCCAAACAAAATCTAGGATCGGTTCTACCAAGTATCCCAAGATAGGTAGGGATCGATTCTACCTTGACCCTCAACATAAAGTTAAGATCGGTTCTACCTGAATTCCCACATTATGTTCAAATTGGTTATCCAAATATATTCACTGAAAACCGGGCTAATAAACATATTGATTTCTTTTCGATTACGAAGCAAGTTGGTATATCTACTTCCTTTAAACCAATGTAATATAACATGGTTTCCTAGGATGGAATCACACTTATACCCAATACACAATCAAGTAACAAGTTACATAGATTATGTTTATGTCGCATTCACGAAATTGAAAAGATAAATGTTATACTTAGTAATTCAATATACTTCCTTGAAATTTTGATCATACTAATATGATCAAGTTTAATACTAAAGTATCATATATATATATATATATATATATACATAACCTCTTATGTTAGTTTTCAATCTTGAACGACATGAAATAAATTATTGGAATGGAAACAAGTCAAGTCGATATCACATACTAACCTCAAGTGCGAGGATGATGTCTTCGTTATAATCGATACGTCTTCACGTTCTTCAGGTATTCAAAGTAATAATTGTATGTATCAACATTTATAGATTTTCTAGTCTAACCTAAACAAAGTTGACTCTAGTAATTTTAATCAAGTTAACCTAATTGAATTTTGATACTCAAATATGATAACCAAACTTGACATACCAATACTTGGTGGGTTCAACCGAGCAATGATCTAACATAACTAATATATCTTTTTTAGAGATATGTTTTGATTGCTGGAAAATTAAAAAATATAATTCGAAAATCTGAATTAAAATATTATCAATATTTCGGTTTGGGATCACCTTGAGTATCAAGGAATATCTTTGAACAATCAATGATAATTATGTACATGTACATATTATATCCACATCTGAAACTTTCCTACCTTGAAAACCCTAATTCCAAATTCACAAAAAGCCGTAAAGTAATATGTGAATGTTGAAAATCGATTTTGATCTTGCGAATGGTTCTACCATGACTCCTAACAGAGGTTAATATCGGTTCTACCAAGTCTCAAAATATGGGTAGGGATCGGTTCTACCATGAATCCAAACAATATCTAGGATCGGTTCTACCAAGACTCGCCATATAGGTAGGGATCATAACTACCATGATTCCAAAAATAGCTATGATCGGTTATACCAAGACTCCTAATATAGATACTGATCGGTTCTACCATGATTCCAAACAATAACTATGATCTATAGCAAGACTCCCAATAAAGGTAGGGATCGATTCTACCATGACTTCCAACAATATATAGGATCGGTTCTACCAAGACTCCCAATATAGGTAGGGATCAATTCTACCATGATTCCTAACAATAGCTAGGATCGGTTCTAACGAGACTCACAATATAGGTAGGGATCGGTTCTACCATGATTACAAAACCTAAGATAGGTTCTATCAAGTATCCCAAGATAGGTAGGGATCTGTTTTACCTTGACTCTCAACATAAGTTAAGATCAGTTATCCATGAATTCCCTCCTTAGGTTCGAATTGGTCATCCAAAAGATCTTGATAGAAAACCTGACCAACATACCTATTGATTTATTTTCGATTAGGAAGCAAGTTCGTATATGTACTTTATTTAAACCAATATAATGAAACATGGTTTCCTAGGATGAAATCACACATACATCCAATACACAATCAAGTAACAAATTACATATATTATGTTGATGTCGCATTTACACTACACCAAATTCTGGGATTAGTAACAGAACAGCCGTTACTAAAACGGGTTGTAACAGCTTCTGCTGTTTCAAAATGGGGTGTTACATTATTTTGTAACGGCAATGCAGCCATTACGAATTCTTCGTTGTAACGGCGTTAGTAACATCTGGGAGCCGTTACGAAATGACACGTAGTAACAGCTGGCAGCCCTTACGAATTGTTTGTAACAATATGGTCGTAAAATCTCAAGCTGTTACTACGTGGCAGATTAGTAACGCGCGCAAGCCGTTACTACGTGGCAGGTTGAAACAACTTGAAGCCGTTATGAATTTTTTTGTAACAGCAAATAAATTACTACCAGTGAACATTGACCTAGTCAAAATTGGTCGTTATTGACCAATTTTGACCATGTCAATATTGACTGGCAGTCCATTTTCAGCCGGAAATAATATGCATAAATCTTTCATCCCATCCAACAGATTCAGTCACAATTCAACAATAACTTCTTTTATTCTTTCTACATACATTCAAGTAGTTTACACTTGATAGAATTCTCAAGTTATGTGAAAGAATAATGCAAAACCAAAATTCCTAAGTTTGAGATAGCATATTACAGTCACAGAGGACAAAACAAAAGAGATAACATAAGAAATAAAACTGACAAAAGTGGGACTCATAAACCCAAGTGAGATTGAAGTTTCTGGTTTAAGACTCCCTGGAAACAGAAAGAGACAGAAGTCTGTGATTCCGAGAAAGCATGAAAAACGAAATGAACAAACATTCCTACCTATTGGACAGATAAAATGAAAGAGGCATTAATAGCAACAAGATAACAATCTCAAAAAGTGATAAATCCAACAACCGAAAATGAAAATTAGGTTCATTATGACATACCTCTACTTGAATTTTGAACTCAGAGACTATATTCTGAATAATTTTTTTCTACCTAGCCCTGGAAATTACAGAATGGAGAAAATTTTAAAAGTAATCAAACACACAAGTTCAACGCATATACACTTAAGATGCAACAGACAAAATGTGCAGAATAACCAATACCAAATTGACAAACATATGTCAAATCACAAGACAAGAATCAGATAACAAACCAATTATTATTCTCAGTGAAATGCTCTAAATCATCCTATATCAAGATCACATCATTGAGATCTTAAAATCTCTCCCCAAATTTTAAAGGAGGCATCATAAAGGAGCTCATATTGCCATCCAGACCATCAAAACTGAATGATTTCTGCAGATAAAACATACACGCTTAAGTTCAAACAGAATAGAAAACAAACTCTGCTGATAAACAAGTAAGAAGAAGGAAAAGCTGAGATTTCATACTTAGATGGATTACTAGACTTGACAACTTATCCCCTTGCTATCAATCCCCTACAAGCAGAACAGGGCATAGTTTCACTGCAAAGTTTACCACATCACTCGATGTTACATTCGACCTTCCTTTCTATATTGCCAGAGTCCAAGAAAGACCAACATATAAGAAAATAAGATACTGATCGGGAATGACTCGGACACAGATAAGGAAACAACTCATCAGTATATAGTATTCCTAATAAACCCTAAACAATAACACAAAAATTTACCTTCTGTACAACAACTCTTCGATCTGCAAGGAACATCACGAAGGTGCAGTGGTCTTTCTATGTAGAGCTTCTTAAAGATCTTAGATTTTTTAATTGAGAATGCAGTTCTTCTATTTCCCTGCAAACAATGGAATCAGAAGCATGACAAAGCTGGAGTAGAAAGAAAGACGAGAAAGCAGCTGACCTGGTAGGTTTTGCATTTGTCTCCAACTGGTTTGAATTATGCCCTCTGACAACATCCTCCTGTGGAAACATGTGCCATGGCAAAGGATTAATCAAGATATCCAATCGTATAATACATGGATGAATTGAAACATATAAGATGTTTGCAAAGACATAAACTAGATGATCAGTGGTGGAACAGTAACATTTTAAAGTAGTTGTAAAAAAGTTGTAATTAGTACACAACCGAGTACCGAATAAATTAGCAAGCGAATACTAAAATTGTGAGACTAAAATGAAGAAAGGCTTGATCGCGCAGTTCGGATACTTCAGTCATTAGCAGTTCTATCTCTCCTTCTTCATAAAAGTCATGAAACCTACAAGCTCAAAAAGTAAGTATGACTAAGTGTCATAAGGTATCAAACCACCAACAACCAGTGACTCAATTTTCTGAATCTTGTCCTCCCGAACTTCAACATCATTTTGGTGCATTGGGTGTCCTCTCATTGGCAAACCTGTAATATGAAAGTTCAAATAACTGGCTGAGATAATTTTGATCCGCAAAAGCAAAACATCAAATGCCACTAAGTTACCACATGATTTAGCTGTGCGATTTCAGCCTCCAACTGCTTCATAGACTTAACCATCTCACACAAGCTATGGCAGCAACACTTGTTTTCTTCATCTGGTTTCTCAGGTATATCATCACCAGAACTTCATCAAAAACCATTACAAACTCATCTACTCTGCTGCTAGAACTCAGAAATCGTAACTCAGGACTACAATTACCGCGAGCAAACATATTAATGACGAGTCACGCTTTTTTGCTATGCTACTAATACTTGTACTTGCTCTGCTAGTCATCCCAATCCTGACTGAGGAAGAATATGGATTCGGGCCGGGCATAAGTTTTGAGGGAACGCAACATCTGCTCCAACAATATGTCTCAGCAACAGTCCACTATGTTGTTCTCTGTTTCCCTAGATTATAACAAGCGAAAAAAAACCTAATCACTTGCAACTACAAATAATTATTACAGGTGTGGATTCTCATCTATAAAGCCACCAAAAGTCACAATGCACATTCAAAAATTCGCCATAACTAGCTAGCTCAAAGCTAATAAAGAGTAACTCAATTATAATTAATAGCACAATGACAACAATTAGCTGGGCACTAACGAAACCACTAAGGACAAAAGTGGAGAAATGTCTAAAGATATACTCACTTAATTACTACCTAAAAAATGTTTACCTTGAGCTTATGCTTCCTTTTCTGGAGTACTAATCCGTCCTTCTGTATTTATCCCCTCAACTTTATTATCAGTTACATTAAGAGTTTCCGCAGACTGGGTCTTCTCAACTAACTGCGAGTGGCGTACTTCATCCGGTAATAAACTTTGGAGCATTAGTAAAAACATTAACTATGGTCTTTCCAATAAAACAACATTTATCTTGATTTAGAAACTAAGAATCAAGCTGCACAATTACTAAATAATAAAACATTACTCTTAAAGTTTCAGAGAATAAAGTCTCCACCACTCTCATCTTCTTCATCATTCACTTCTGATTTTGATTTTTCAGATTCATTTTCACCCTCAACCTCTGCTTCAGAATCCACTCAACCCCCTACAGAACCACCTCTTCCTGAAGTTGCTGCACCTCCACTAGAGAACACCAAGTCTCAAATACCAACACCACCACCAGCAACACTAAAACATAGAAAAACAAAAATACGTAAATTAAGAACCTAAATTTAAAAAAAAAAAAAATTAAACCCAAAACAACACTAATACATATCTAAACCCCAAATCAGCAGGGAAAAAAAACTAAATTAAATTGAGAAATTGAAATTAGAGGAAACAATAATGCTTGAATACCTGAAAAATTGAACAAACCGAAATCAGAAGAATTAAATTTAGTGAGAAATCAAGCAAAAACACGGAAGATTTTATTTTTACGGTTCACAGAAATTAAGTAAGTTCATAAATAATATTAATACCTATTAACTGAATCAATCCGATTAAAGATTTGGTTTACTAGGTTCTAGGGTTTGTCTTTTCTCTTTCAGATAACATATTTCGAAACCTTAATACAGATCTAAAAAATGATGAACAATCTGAAACGATTCACTCCTAACACAAGAGATTTCTTCAGAATAATCGTGAGAATCGTGATTTCAGTTCACTCCTAATACAAATCTAAGCTTCTGTGATGGTTTCTCGGCTAATGGTTTAACTAGGGTTTCTGTGATTTCATTTTAGGGTTCGACGAGAAGAGAGGCAGGAGCAGAAAAGAGGGAGAGAAAGAAAATGAAAAATGAAAAATGAAAAATCGATTCATTGATTCACTAAGGTATGAGAGGAAAACCAATAGCACCCATGTGAATGGCACGCGGAGGGGAGGAAACATCCTCTAGTATAACCCATCTTGAGTGGAAAAAGAAAAGCACGCATGTTAATGGCGCACGCACAAAATGCATCTGTTACGACCCAAGTGTAGCGAAGCATGTGAACGGCACGCCTAAAAAATAATTCGTAACGGCAGGCCGATGTTACAAATTTTTGAAACATTAGTAACGGCTTCAGCTTGTTACGACTCTTTCGTAACGGCCATTTGTTTCGTAACGGCTCTTAAATCATTACGAATTCCTGTTACGAATTTGGGAATTTGGTGTAGTGTTACGAAGTTGAAAAGATAAACGTTATACTTCTTAATTCAATATACTTCCTTGACACTTTTATCATACTAATGCAAGTATAATACTAGAGTATCATATATATAACCTAACATGTTATGTTTTCAATCTTAAACGACTTTAAAGAAAAAAAAGAAATGAAAACAAGTCAAATCGGTATCACTGACCTCAAGCGGAAGGATGATGTCTTCGTGTAAGTAGTTGATACGCCTTCACGTTCGTCAGGTCTTCAGAGTAATACTTTTATGTCTCAGCACTCCTAGAATTTCTAATTTAACGTAAACGAAGTTGACTCTAGTAACTTTAATCAAGCGACTCTAAATATTTTATTTTCATACTAAAATATGGCATACCAACGCTTGCTGCCGAGAAATGCTCTAACATACTACTATAGCTTTTTTAGAAATATATTTTGATTGCTAGAAAATCAAAACATAAAATTCGAAAATCTATATGAAACGACTTTAAATATTTCGGTTTGGGATCACCGTAAGTATTAAGGAATATCTTTAAACAATCAATAATAAGAATTATGTACATGTTGAAATCATGTCGACATCTGGAACTTTCCTATCTAGAAAACCATAATTTCAAACTCACACAAAACTGTAGATGAATATGTAAATGTTGAAAATCGACTTTTCTCTTGGGACCAGTTCCACCATGACTCCTAATATATTTTAAGATCTTCCAAGTATCCAAATATAGGTAGGCATGGGTTCTACTATGACTCATAATAATAGCTAGGATCGGTTCCACCAAGACTCTCAATATAGATATGGATTGGTTTTACCATGATTTCCAATAATAGCTAGGATCGGTCCCACAAAGACTCCCACTATAGGTAGGGATCAATTTTACCATGATTCACAACAAAAGCTAGGATCAGTTCTACCAGGTATCCCAAGATAGGTAAGAATCGGTTCTACCTTGAATCTGAACACAAGTTAAGATCTGTTATATCTGAATTCTCACCGAAGGTTTGAATTGGTCATCCAAATTATCTTCATAAAAAACCGAAACAAAATACTTATTGATTTATTTTCGATTACGAAGCAAGTTCGTATGTGTACCTCTTTTAAACCAATGTAATGAAACATGGTTTCCTAGGATGAAATCACAACTGTATCCAATACAGAATCAAGTAACAAAAGTTATACATATATTATGTTGATGTCGCATTTACGAAGTTGAAAAGATAAAAATTCTACTTCGTAATTCAATATACTACCTTGGTACTTTGATCATTGATGCGTGTCGTGAGTGCAATCAAATTAAATCACTTATTTCCACTCAATTAACTGGTAATATAATGGAAGCAAGGATCGTTCCCACGAAGAGCAGGGAGTTTAGCTGTCAAAAAGGTCACAATTGGGGAGTTTTGTTTTTAGATTGTAAACAAAGTAAATAAAGCAATTGAAAATTGAGTTCCAAGCAATAGGGACAAATATGATCAGAGAATCCTTCTTCGTTACTAAATAGTAATCAAAGTAGCTTATTCATCTATTCTTTATCATTCACGGATTATTATCAACCGTAGGAAAGCATCTAGCGCAGTGCTATCCTCAAAATTCCTTAAGTCACTGGACACAGAAGCGCTCGAATGCCAGATTCTATTCTATAAACCACCTAAAAGTAGCGCACTCTAAGTGTAATTTGGTCGAATGCTTTATATTCTGTGAATTTAGGTCAATCCTAGTAGTTGAACTCTTAGCGCAAGGTTCACTTTCTAGTGTTGTTTTTACTTGCGATTGCTCCACAGAATTCCTCTGCAAGGTTTCGCAATTTCTACTTGTGTAGAGATTATCCAACAATTACGAATATCCTAATTCTCTACTAGCATTAGATTAACTAATAAACTAGTTCAGTTGGCCACCTAAACAATTTATCAATCAAACATAAAGCTAATTATTGTAAAAACAAACAATAATCATGCGAAGAGTTAAATTAGATTTGTATGCTAAATTGAATCATATATTAGAATTTAGAATTCATCCCCAATCACAAAGAAGTTTAGCTACTCATGGGATTAGTGAAACCCATGAGATACATATGATAAAAGTAAGATAAATAATTACGTTGATGAAAATAGTTCCAAAACCCTTGGTTTCTCCTCTTGTGTTCTCCTCTCCAATGGCTTGATAAAAGATTAAAAGATGATATCCCTCAAAAATATTAGAAGAGTCTCTTATATAGGTTTCCAAGTTATTGCTGCGCCCGTGCATAAATCCCCGTCAAAATAGTTGCCAAAACTAGCCGAAATCCCAAGTTTGGAAGTCTGGCCGTGTTAAAATCCTGGTGAAAACACAAACGGGCCTGCTATAAGAACTGAGAAGTCCAGCCCATTTCAATTCTCAACTTCATTTGGCTTGTCAGTCTTCCGGAACTGACAGCCTATTCTTCTTCTCATATTTCGGCCGGAACATCCTTTACGTAACTTCTCCTGTATCTTTTCTCAGATTTCTTCTTATCAATCACGGCTAGGACTTCCTAGACGTTTATTCTCCTGGATGTTTCCCTTACTTTCTCGTCAGTTTTACGGCTGAAACTTTCTAGCCGTAAACTCTCCTGAATTCCAACATCTTTTTCTGTATAAACCCGATCTTCTTTCTTAAGCTCAGTTCATTCCTGTCTCATCACCGTTGATAACAATCAATAGCTCAAATGATTTCGAGCTCCATCTTCCTTGTCACTCAACCACTGGCAACTACAGACCACCAACTCTCTCCATTCTTCTGCATTGCTGCCAGCAGCAGCGACCAAAGCTCAACTTCGTCGATCATTCATGATCATCACAGCCTCGAGTTCCTCCTTCCATCACACTTCCATCGTCCAACCATCACAGAAGACTATGTCCATTCTTTCTCGAGCTATTATCGCATCACAGCTGCAACCATCGAGCTGTTCCTTTCCATTACTGAGCATCAATGATAGATTCATCATCATCTTCTCGTCATTTATCCTCGTTGCTGCCATTTCCAATCAACTCCGAACAACAATGCAATACCCATTCACTCGATATAACACAGCAACACCCAAAACCAATACAGCTTCATTCTCGATCCAAAATCACCACGAGCGTTCCCATCTTGTCATCACCGGTGGCTTATAAGGGCAGAAACAACACGACCTCATCAACACCTGGTTTTGCTGTCGATATAGAGAAGAAGAAGATGGTGGTGTCCCCTGAATAATTCCGAGGGTCTCCTTAACATGCAATCAACTGTCAGTCTTGCAAGACTGACAGTTCAGTTTAGAACTGCATTGGCTGCCCATAGTAGAAGGCGTGCCTGCCTTTATCAATTCTGTGCTTTAACAAGTTTTACTTGCTTCGAATGATGCTATTTTCTTCATACGACGCCGGGATGACATCGTTCTTTCGCCGTTGCCTTCGTATTTCTGTCCTCTTCAAGGTGATGGCAAGCACTCCTAGATTTGAAAGAGTTTCACTTGGTCTTTGGTCCTTCTCCACTTGTAGCTAACCTCAATTCGCTTCTTTTGGATGATTCACCTAATAAAACACAAATAGAGAAAAACAAAAGTAATATACAAATAATTTACAAGAAAATAACAAATACTAGCATGGATTCGACACTAAATATATGCAAAATATGCACTTAACAATCATACTAATATGACCAAGTCCAACACTAGAGTATTATATATATATAACCTCGAATGTGATGTTTTCAAGGTTAAACGACTTGAAAGAAATGATAGGAATGGAAACAAGTCAAGTCGATCGATATCACTGACCTCAAGTGGAATGATGATATCTTCGTTGTAATCGATACGTCTTCACGTTCTTCAGGTCTTGAGAGTAATACTTTTATGTCTCAACATTACTAAACTTTCTAGTCTAACCTAGATGAAGTTGACTCTAGTAATTTTAATCAAGCGACTCTAATTGAGTTTTGATAATAAAATATGACATACCAACGCTTGGTAGGTTCAACCAAGCAATACTTTAACAATCTAGTTGGATTTGGCGGGTTAGGTTCGCAATGGGACCTGTTCTTTTTTACTTTTTTTTTTTCCTTTTTGAAGATATTTTAAACAGAGACTAAGTGAACTTGCAACAAGGGAGAAAACTCTTTGCACTAGATCTTCGTACAAAAGGCTAACCAAAAAAAACGGCAGGCTTAGAATCCAAATTTAGTATATACCAACAAATTTAAAAAATTTATTGGCAACAAAATTACATTCCCTATATAAATGTTGGAAGAAGATTGTCTGGAAACAGTTAAACAACTTATCCGTGAGAATGGACATGTTATTAGGCAAAAATGATTTGTCCACCGTGAGAAAAATCAGGAAAACTCCAGTTGCACTAATAGGGGTGGGATCCACCACCACCACAAGTGGGTCCCACCCCTATAGTGGCACGGAATTTCTCACGGTTTTTCTCACGGTCATCCTAGCATTACTCGTTATTAGGCAAGAGAATTTTAACTTCTTTTTTTTATAGAAAATAGAGTGAAGGGGCTCAGAAGAGCAGCCCACTCTTGGTTACAACCGGGATAGCATCTGTGCTATCTCGAGCACCAGAAGTATCCCTCAAAAGATGGTGGTAGTTAACATTGTTATTTACAGTTATCCCGTTGAATAATGTTTATAGCAAACTGTAAGGCAATTAAAAGAGTCTGGAGGTTGGGGCCTTTCTAGTTAAGATTATGAAAAAAGAGTAGATTTACTAGCTAGGCAGGCTAAGTTGGATGCGGTTGCATTCTGGTGCGTCGTAATGTTGATAAGTCTGCTAAGACAAAGTCGATTGGCTCACTGTTGCTATCCTGACTTGTAATACTCCTTCCTCGAAATATTTGTTGGACTTCCAGTTGGTAACCTGTTTGAATGGCTTGTAGAACGTCTTCTTATTCTGCAGCAAAGTTGATGTTTGTTTGCCGCCTTGTCTTTCCCAAATTCAGAACTAGTTGAGCTCTTATGCTTGCTCTTTTGGTTCTACTGAGGCCAATGGAATTGTTTTTATTGATCCTTGGTCCCATGCATTGACCCGTGAAGGACATTGCAACCAACGCAAAGTTAGTATAGGAAGCTTCATCACTATTAGCATGATGCTGGTTAACATATGAAATATGCATGCTAATGGTCATTTCAAACTTGTCTGTGTTGTGCATATTCAGACTTTTAATGCTTGAGTCCTGAGTGTTGATGTTAAATTGATGATAAAGATTATTAAGAATATGCCCTGGTTTATGATCCACTCTTGAAAAATGACAGAGATGTTGAGTGATTTTCCAGGCTGTGTTGGCTGCAGAAGGAGTGATATTCTTGAAAACCCGATCACATTTGGCTTTCCAGATGAATCAACATATGGTGGCATAAGTTTCATTCTAACTGGCAGTGTTATTGTTATGGTGGAACCAACTATTGAACCAGTCATGAAAGGATCTATGAGAAATAAACAGTTGATGATGATCTCCAAACAAAGTATCCCACACCTCAGAAGCAGCAGGACAAGTTAGGAGAACAAGAGTGATATCTTCAGCACTGTTTTTGCAGAAAGTGCATATGGGATCAATGTAGCTCAAGATGCTTGCTGACTTGGTATTGGTTGGGAGAATGCCATGAGCACATTTCCATATGAATAAGTGGATAGCTGGGGTGGTATCAAGCTGCCATATATTCCTCCAAGGTGCTACAATGATATCATTAGCATACTTATCATTTATTTCTTTATCATATAGGGATTTGACAGTGAATTTTCTGTTAGTGGTAAGATTCACTGAACTCTGTCTTCCTCATTAGGTGAATGTGGGGTTTGGGTGATGAGGTGTTGAAGGTCTTGGGTAAACCACTGAGGTATAATGTCTATATTTAATTCCCCATGGGTATTGAAGAGTTGGTTGGCAGTTTGAGGTTAGAAGGACAGTGAGTTGGTTTGGGTGTTATGTGTCTGGATAGTTGTCAATCCATCTATCCTCCCCCATGTGGACTTTTGTACCATTTCCAATCTTCCATATGTATTTTTGTTGAATGATTGAAATACCTTCTAGAATTCCTTTTCAGATCCAAGAATCAGAGGGTTTTGGCTTTGTGTCCATTCTGATAACTTCATGATTAGGGAAATGAGTATCTTTCATAGTACTGATCCATAGAGAATCTGGTTCTTCAATCAACCTCCAAGAAATTTTTGACATCATAGCCAGATTGAAGTATTCCATATTATTGAATCCCAATCCTCCTAGCTCTTTAGGTTTGTTAACAACATCTCAGGAAATATAGAATAATCCTTTGGATTTATCTTGTTCTTTATTCCAGAATAAATCCCTTTGTATGGCATTGATCTCCTTACACGTGCCTTTAGGGATCTTAAAGAAATTCATTTGATAAATGCAAGAAGTTGAGGTGACAGTTTGTATCTTGGTAACTTTCCCTGTTGTTGACAGATTGGTTTTCCAACCAACAAATCTATACTTCATCTTGTCTACACATGGCTTGAAAGCTTGAAGCTTGCTTCTGTTATTAAATAGAGGTGATCCCAAGTATTTGTCAGTGGTGCTGATTCTTTGGACCTGCATAGCTTTACTGATGTTGTCAGCAATGTTTGGAGCAATATTTTTACTGAAGAAGATACCTGATTTTACAAAGTTGATTAACTGTCCTGAAGATTGGCCAAATTCTTGAAATATCTTGATTAGATTGTTGCATTTTTTCATGTTAGCTATGCAGAAAACCATGCAGTCATCAACAAAGAGAATGGTTGGGGCTTATTTACAAATTCTAGCCCCATGAATGATATTTTGAGATTCTGCAGAGGTCAGCTATCTAGAGAGATCTTCCATGTATAAGAGGAACCGATATAGAGACAGGGGGTCTCCTTGTCTCAGTCCTCTAGAAGGTTTAAAGAATTTACCAGGAGAGCCATTAACTAAAACTACAAGGTTGGTGGTGGATATGCATTGGTATATCAGATTACACCATTGATAGCTGAAAACCATTTGAATCATGACTTTGATCAGGAATTCCCAGTTGACTCTATCAAAGGCTTATCAAAGGCTTTAGCCATAACAATCTTTATGCCCATATATAGTACCATTCTCACCTTTTTCCCCTTTCCTGGTATTCATATAATGGATTATTTCATGTGTTATTGTTATATTATCAGAGATCTGTCTTCCATGGATAAAGGAAGATTGAAATGGGGATATTATTTTTGGCAGGAGAGGTGTAAGTCTCTGAGCAAGAATTTTGGAGATGATTTTGCAAGTGGTATTACATAAGGATATGGGTCTGAATTGAGATGGGTTATTAGGATTTTCAGTTTTGGGAATGAGGGAAATGAAAGTTGAGTTCATTTCTTTTAGGATGAATCCAGAAGTGAAGAAGTTTTGAACCATGTTGGTGATGTCTTCTCCCACTATGTCCCAATTAGCTTTAAAAAAATTTGGTGGGAAAACATTTGGCCCAGGAGCTTTGTCACCTGCCATGCTAATATTTTTGATTTCTAGAGCATCTGGGGTTCTAATGAGGTTTTGGTTTTCATTATTGGTTATAGTAGTATGGATGAGATTTATAAGGTTTTGATTGATAGTTATGGGTTCAGCAGTGGCCATGGAAGCAAAATGATCAGTGAAGCACTGTGAAATTTCTGTACTTTCATGAAGCCAAGATCCATCTTCTTGTTTGATAGAATCAATCTTATTTCTTCTATATCTTTTCTTGGCAGCTAAGTGAAAGAAGCTAGTGTCTTTGTCACCAAGTTTGATGAACTGATCTCTGATTTTAGTTTTCCAAAAAGATTCTTTGACATTTTGCCAATGTTCTACTTGTTTCTTAGCCTCCCTGATGTCCTTCCCTCTAGTTATGATGAACTGGTTTTTGGTAATCCAATCAAGGTGTTTTAGGTACTGTCTTCCAGGTTTGTGTGAATGTTTCCATAGACCTCCTTGTTCCATCTCTTTAATGTTATTTTAACATCTCTTAGTTTCCTATAAATTTTGATAGCTAGAGATCCTTTGTGGTTAGTCTTCCAACATTCTTCTATGATAGTTTTGTAATATTTATGATCAAGCCAGGGACCAAAGAATTTGAAAGGGATGTGACCTGGTGTCCAAGAGGGATTGGTATTGAGAAGAATAGGGTTATGATCAGAACCTATGGCAGCAAGGTCGGATATGGTAGAGTTAGGGTACAGATCAAGCCAACTTTCATTTGCTAGCCCCTTATCAAGCCTTTGTTCAGTAAGATGAATACCATTTCTTCTGTTAGTCCATGTAAAAGGACATTTTGTGTACCCCAAATCTGTAAGATTAGCTGCCTCTATTTTGTTCAGGAAAATATCAGCTTCACAGTTATCAATAGGATGTTGGCTATATTTTTCATGTTCATGTAAAACAAAATTTAGATCACCCATAATTAGCCAAGGTAGATGAATAGCTTCATCGGTATTTTCTATCATTTTCCAAGAAAGGATTTCTTCAGGAGTGGTGTAAGGACTACCATAATATCCCATGAACAACCAAGGGTCTCCATAACTAGGGAAAATAATAGCACTAATGTGATAATTAGAGAAATCCTGAATAGTGACCTTTGGATTGATTTTCCAGGCTAGAACAAGGCCACAAGCAGCTTTGGTTTTTCCTCTAGGCTATACAAACCAGAAATTTGTAACTCCTATATTACCTAAAATTTTTTTAGGTTTCTGGTCTGTTGTTTAGTTTCAGAGAGAAAGAAAATATCAGGATTATGTTTGTTCAACATATTGTTTAAATGTCTACTAGTGTTATGTTGTCCTATCCCTTGGAAATTCCAAGCCATGACTGAGTAGAATTGCCAAAAGTAAGAGATAGTAGGATAAGCAAAAATGATGATTAGATATCCTATAAGAACTATATGCAGCATGGTATTGATGTAGATGTATATACTGTGCATACTCATGTAGTACCAATATAGAGAAGTTATATGAATTTCATAGTGCATGCTTTTGAAGTAAAAAACTTGAGTTTGTAGTTTAGAAGTTACATGAGGGTTGATAAATGGGTTAACTCCCTCCAGGTTGCTGGTAGTCTCATTAGTCAGATGGTCTTCCTCCATTTGCACCATCAGATTGTTGCTCTTCTTAGAAGGTTGGCATTGTTCCCATATTTGATTAATCTTCTCAGAGGGGTTTGTAGGATGAAGAATTTTCTTTTTGGATCTATGAGTTGGGGGTGAATATTAGTATCAACTGCTTTAAGCTTGAACTCCTGCTTCCTTCTCTCCCAAAGTAACTTCTTCTGATTATTGAAGTCTTCATTAATTTGTCTTTGTATGTCATCTAGAGAAGGTTGGTTTTCAAAAACATTAGGAGTACTAATGTCTAGATTTGTATGATGATTGGTGATAAGGTTTTTTGGAAATATATTCTCAGGAATGATGGTTTCTTACACACCCTTTTCAGGAGTTGCTTGATGTTTGCTAGCTGCATCTTTGATATTAATGTTTTTCCTTTTCATCAATTTATCTCTGTTCCTATTGCTTTCAGTAATTTTTTTGTGCTTCCTTTAACAAGCAATGGCCTCAGTGTTGGTGGTTGGTATTTCACCAATTACAGGTTGATGCAATCCAGTTTTAAAGATGATGTAGTTCTCTGGTCCATCTAGTTCTTCAGTGATATTCTGCAAGAGAATTTGTTGTTGTGCTAACCTCATCTTGATACTAAATTCTTCAGCAGGATCCTTGTCTATGTAGTGTCTAATCTTGATGTTTTTATGTGGGCTGTTAGTAGGGATGGTATGGGTGTTGGATGTTGAGGGGTAGAGATTGATGGAATTGGTGGGGTGAGAATTGTGGGGAGAAGATTGAGATGGAGATTCTTTTTCCTCACACAGGGGACCAGGATGATCAAGAATTCTACAGACTTTAAAGAAGGCAATGCCATGCAGAGCATAAGCTAATTCCAGCCAGTATGAGGTGGTGGGATCTTCATAGGCATTTATCCCATATTTTAGAGTTTTGGTTACATAAACAATTAGAGGCACTTCCAAATTCTTCTCATCATCATCTCTTCCATAAGCTTTCCTTGAGTCTTGGTATATTCCAGCTGGTCTTACAATGTTTTGAATATCTGGGATTATGTGTCTTGGAATTCTTTTGACTAGACCCAAATCCAGACTTTGTAGAATTTAGCTTCATCAATGTAATCAGGTCCTGAAGTTGGAAATTTAGTTAGGACAATGAGTTTATCAAATATTCCTCTGGTACCTCCTTTTCTAAACACTTTGTAGTCTTCTATGCTGTTTAGTTTGATTGAATAATAATTTCTTCTTTTCTTCCAGACAGATACTTCCGTATTTCTCCTAAGTTCCCAGTTGGAGTTGACGAATCTTGAGATTACTCTTGTTTCATGAGAGACTTTGCTGCAATATCTGCCAATAAAGACCCATTTCTAATCTTTTTTCTTCTTAGGAAGGATTGTGGCATAGTTGATGAAAACTTTTGGAAAAATGTCTTCAGGTATGTTAAGGGAAGAATTCATCTGTTCAACAAGATTTTCAACTTGTTCAGAATCTTTGGTTCATGAAGAAGTGGCCATGGGATGGTTTCCAGTGGTAATGGTGTAGGAAATGGTGTGGGAGATGATAATAATGAGGGTATGAATAGTACTAGTAAAGAGAACTTTAATTTGAATTCTGTAGGATTGGAAGATGATGACGTTAAGGTACATTTTATGTTGTTGTTGCTGCAGGTGTTCAGGATGATATTTAATACTCCAAAAGTTGGTAGAATGGAAGTACAAGTACCATGTGTTATCCCAGTGAGTCCATCGTTGATGAATTATAGATTGTCTGACTATGTTGGATTTGTTGACTACTAGCAAACCTTTAGAGGGTGACCTGTCAGAAAAATTATCTCCAAGCCAAAACCATATATGCTTATGATGAAGTTTGTTGCACTCGTGAAATTTGGCGTATCGCAAATAATCTAAGTTATTGGTATGATGATTAATACGATGTAGACAATAACTAAGCATGATGGTTATAATTTTATATATGTTACCATTTTAAGATTTGGAATACGAATCCGAGGTGAACCCTATGGTGAGAGTGACCTTCCAATGTGAAGAAAGTACACTTACATGTTGTTTATGTCCGTGAGTCTTAGCTGTGAATGCGAATTGTTGAAGTTGGAAATGCATACTGGTGAACGGATACCTGTTGAAAGTGTGCAGTTTCCACTGTTGCAGATCCAGTATCTTTGTGTACGACTTTTACTCCATGTTGAAGGCCCAGATATTTTATGTGAGGCAGAAAAGGCCCAATTAGCTCGTCGTGATATTTCCTTAGTCATTTTTTCATATCCACTAGAACTTGGGCTTTTGCAATCTGATTCATATTTCCATTCAGCCAGGACTGGTTTGTTTTTCAGAATTTCAGCTAACTCATAAAGGAGCATGTCTTTGGCACATGTGCGGATCTCTCTTAATATTCCCACCGATCTAGCTTTTGCTCCAAATGTGGTGCATGCGAGAGACCAAAATACATCTGTCAAACAGACCAAAGTAGGGGTGGTTAGCCAAAATCTGCAGGAAGGTATCAGATTAGACTGCAGGTAATGATACACTAGAATTGTAGATTTTGAAACGACAGAGATAGGATTAAGAGTGTGGAGAATGAAGAGTTGTTCTCTTTTGGAACCGTCGTCACTTAATATTGAGGAGACCCAACGCCAGATGATGGAGATAAGTATAAAAGTATTTCTACTAATTGGTTTTTGTCTAAAGATTTCCGTCGGTTCTTTTCCTCTCTGCTTTTCCAATTCTTTATTGTGAAATCTCCAAGAAACATGGTTGATGCTGAGAAAATTGCCGATCAGAAAGGAAAGCGAATGATGGTTGAAGTTGATGTTGAACCCAGAATTCATTGGTATCCCCAGGAGCATCTCATAACTCGATTGCCTTATGTAATTGCTTTTCCACATGGTTGTGAATCTCCTGGTTATGAAAGTAGTTTCTCTTGGTATCTTGATGACATGCAGCATAATATGGAGGTAAATATTGAGCAATGCTTGCAAGAGGATGGCCTCCCGGGATTTTGCATGAAATGTTGATGGATTCTCCGATGGATCTCCTTCGACAGATTTTTGAGCAAGCAAAACCAGCACCCATAAATCAGGATACCAGTAATCCTTTTGCTGATGTGTCTGCCAGATTGAAAGATGGAAGTAGTAGTAGTCCAAACTTTGCTGAGAGTACTTCTAAACCAGCTAGTGAGGGAGAAGAGGTTGGTAGGAAGTATGTGACCGGTATCCCTGTTGTTGCTACTCATCCACAGATGGGTAAGAAAGAGAATTGGTCCTTGTATGCTTTTCATCCCAAATACGGACCTTTTGAAGTTCATGAAGGAATTGCAATGGTTGCTGATCGATTCTTGGTCTCCTGTTTGAGTAGAATTGGTTATCAGTCCATTACTCTTGCACTTGAAGAAAGATTCATAGTTCGTCAATTGACTGGTCAGATATGGGATGAGCCTTTGAGATTTCCTGCATTGGATGCTCTTTGTCCAACCACTGGTAAGATTGGTCGAGCTATATTTGCAGGTGCAGTTAATCCAGAGAACAAGCATGCTACTGGTGCTGGTGCTTCCCAAGCCAATTCTGAAGATAATGTTGAGGATGTCGACCCTGTTAATCCAGTGAATGTAGCAGCCAATGGTCCATGTGGTGATGCATCAGATGTTGGTATGCCTAAGACCATTCCGGGGACTCCAGTGCAAAGCAGGGGATTCATGGAACCCAATATTCGTCTGACTCGTAGTGTCAGCCAAGGGACTCGGAGTAAGACTCGGTCTTTCCCTCAATAAGATAGATTTCATTTTCCTTTGTTTGATTTGAATCTCAAAGTTCGGTTTTCGGTTTAGGTTTGATTTGAGAGTAAATCTTTGTTGGACTGATTTTGGTATATTTGAAGTGGTTTATGTATTTTGGATAATTCATTCGTGGTTGCTTTGGATACTTTCTGAATATATGTTGTTGGATATCTCTGTTATATGGATAATTATAATTCTGGTAGTAATCTAATTTGGTTTTTCTTCTAGTTTGATGTTTTTGAAAGATAGTTGGTTCCCCCCCCCCCCCCCCCCCCATAAATTGATCGGTAACAGAATTTTGAGAATCTTTATGGTGATAAGAAATATTGTAGGATACATAGAAGATTGCAACTTTTGAGAATGTAGCTGAGTTTGATGGAATTGTGTAGTTGTGGTCAGGGTGATAGAGATGGTGGTAGAAAAAGGGGATTTTGGAGCTCCTTCTTCTAGGATTAGTGAACGAGATGTCAATAGGACTTAGCCTCTCAGTGAGATTTGTAGTTTCTGAAGTGTTGTAATCGCCAAGGTTTGCAGTTTTTTCATAGAATTTGGTGATTCCGCTGTTGCAATTAGATTTGGTGATGATTGTTGTTGGTGTGAGAACTGTGATTTCATGGTGATAATTGTGATTGGTGATTTTCATACTGATGAGGGAGTAAGAACTGGAGAGAAGGAACAAAATTGAGAGATTATCGATTTTCCGGCATGAAAACTTGTTGAAACAGAGCTGTTACAGAGCCATAAGGGAACAAAATTACAAGAATAACGGCTAGAAAGAGCCGGAAGGGAAATCAGGTGGGTTGGAGAAAAAAGGAGTCGTACATGATATCAAAGCAGATCTGCGACCCAGACTCTTTCTCTCTCGTTGGCACTCGCATATCCAAATTAACCACACTTGTCAATGATTCCCAAAGCATATTCTCACTTTAAAAAAAAAAAAATCTGTTTTTTTCTTTCTTTGTACTTCAATCAATAATCGCATTGATTTGTCGGCCGTGTGGGCACACTCAGAGACCTTATTTGTCGCTCTTTTAACGAGAAGTAGATCAAAAATGTTGCAAGTTTCCAGGAGCACCGTTGAACTTAACAGGCATCCACTTGCCTTAAGGGCACCCACTAGGGAGGCCCTAAGTAAACACTAGTAGAAATAGAAAGTAAAATGAGTAACTTTCCACCGAGTCATACAGTTTAAATCAGCTTCCATTGAGCTTCGATCTCCCTCACTTTCTTCTCCTCTGAGGACCCTTCACTGAAATTACAGCTACAGAACTTCAACCCAGCTTCAGGCATAATAATGTCTTACTCCCAATACAAAAAGGTCAGATTTTTTTTTCTTTCAGTGATTAATTCCATTTTTCTAACTAAAAAACCTAATTTTTTGTAGTTTAAATTTCAATTCAGGAGTCAAACTGAACAACAAGAAGAAGAAGAATTAGGTTGATTTCAGGGCATTCATCATCTTGGAGGTAAGAAAGTTGAGTTTTTTATATAAAAGATATTCATTTCTGGAAAGGGGCAGATTATCAGTAATTGAATCCATGGATTGCCCAAATTGGTGCTATTTGGGGCAGATAATCCATTACATAGTTTTTTTTTAAAGTGTGATTGTCTAACATGCTGTAGTTTGGGTTCTAAATGATCGTATTTAGTTATTAGCCGGAAGATTAGTTTCCGTTTATTGTCTTGTGCAGATTTGGAACCCAAAGCATGATGGAAGTAGTCAAGTTCTTTGAAACAGCTCCTGATGGGAAGAGTCGAAATTGCAAGTTCTGCAAGCAAAGCTATCCTATTGCTACGGCTTTCGGTAATCCCTATGTCAATTTACTATTATTGAATTGCTATTGCTAACTAAGAGAATTCGTCATCTGTTGTTCATTTTGCACAAGTCTATTTTTTTTGATGTCCGCTTTCTTTTACTGTTAAGGGAATTTGGGGAGGCATTTGAAATATTACCATCCTGGATATGATAAGATGGATGATGCAATCTCCAGCCTATCGCCACAACCCATCACCATTATATCGTCTTTGGGTGATGCCAATGCCAGACCATCTCCGCAGCCTATCACAAACGGAAGGGAAACCGCTGATAAGAATGGTGGTGCTGCCCCCAGGTCGTCGCTGCAGTCCATTACAAGTGAATTGCAGAGCGCTGATAAGATGGGGGATGCCATATCTAGTCTATCTCCGCAGTCCATAACAACTGTATCGAACAGGGGTCAGTGTTAACTCGAATATTGTATCATTGTGAATTTTTACCATGAAACATGTAACAGTGAGCACATATTATAACATGCTGTATTTTGGTGGTGCTGTATTTATTGCCATGTGCAGATGTGGAACCTAAAAGCACGCCGGAAATAGCAATAGTCACTGAGGTGGCATCATTGTATCTCAAGTTCTTTGAAACAGCTCCTGACGGGAAGAGTCGAAGTTGCAGATTCTGTAACCAAAGCTATCCTAATCCAACAGCCTATGGTAATCCCTGCTTCTCGTTCTATTGAATCACTATTGCTAGTAAATAGAATGAGATATAATCAAAGAAGTTTTCATCTATTGTACATTTTGCACAAAGCCATCTTTGTTAATGACTTAATGTTCACTTTCTTGTTTCGTCAAGGGAATTTGGGAAGGCATTTAAAATATCGGCATCCTGAATATGAGAAGATGGGTGATTTTCTCTCCAGCTCATCCCTGCGGCACACTGCAACTGTAGCAGAGAGGGCAGACAAGACGGGTGATGCCATCCCCAGCCCATCCCCATCGCCCATTGCAACTGTGGCGGGAATAACTGAGAAGAAGGGTGAAGCCGTTCCCAGACAGTCATTGCTGCCCATCACAACTGTAACCAAGACTGCTGATAGGGGAAACATTCGTGCCGCAAAACCAACTGAAGATTCAGTGACTTCGTTCTTTGAAATATCTTCTGATGGAATGAGTCAAAGTTGCAAATTTTGCAACCTCAGCTATTCTATTGCAACGGCAATTGGTAATTCCTGTTTTCTTTCCTTGAATATCACTATTAGTCTATTACTAACCAGTGAAAAAATTGAATTAATCAAAGAAAAGAGCGGGATCATAAGTGAGAGAGAGAGAGAGATGTTTCAGATTAACACTACGTCATTCATCAATTGTCTATTTTTTGCTTAAAGCTGTTTTTATTAATATCCAACTTGTTTTTCCATCAAGGGAATTTGCAAAGGCATCTGAAGCATCGTCATCCTGATGAATATGATAAGATGGGTGATACCGTCTCGAACACATCAACACAGCTTGTTACAACTGCATCAAAGAGTAGCACTGTGGATCTTGACAATCTGAACTGGTTACTACTTAGGTGGCTCATAGGAGGTTCTTTTCCACCCTCTGCTTTGCAAGATAAGTGGCTATCGAACTCCTTCAAATTTGTCAATCCCATGGTCAAATTATGGTCGAATGAAAGGCTTCAAGCTATCATTCGGGAGGTATTTAAAAGCACGCAGGAAGATGTAAAGGCTTCATTGGAACTTGTTAACTCTAAGATCTCACTTACCCTTGATTTCTGGACTTCCTACCAACAGATCTTCTATATGAGCATCACTTGCCACTGGATTGATGAGAGCTGGTCTCTGCATAAGGTTCTTCTTGACATTTTGCGCATACCTTTATCGTGTGCTGGTGCTGATATCTACCGCGTTATTGTGAAAGTCCTCAAGATATACAACATTGGAAACAAAATTCTCTCCTGCACCCATGATAACAGTCAGAAGACCATACATGCTTGCCACAAACTAAAAGCGTATTTGGATGGTCAGAATTCAATGGCCTTCTGCTATATCCCATGTGCTGCTAGAACACTAAACCTAATCATAGAGGACGGACTGAGAAATGCAAAACCTGTGATATCTAAAATACGGGAATTCGTACTCGAGTTGAACATGTCTCCAGCAATATCATCTGATTTCAAGCAAACAGCATCAGCATATCAAGAAGGTTCATGGGAATTCCCTATTGATATTTCTACTCGATGGAGTGGCAGTTATGCAATGCTAGATATTGCGTGCAAGGTAAACATCAGAGTTCATCACATCTACTGTAACATTTTTGTTTTTATACCGTTCTTTGGGGAGAACACAAATCTGATTTAACGTATCACCTCTTTTAGGCCTCTAAATCCATGGACGTTGTTATAAGAAAGCATGCAGATACTCTGGATGGTAGTTACATGCTCCTGAACCCTGGAGAGAAAGTTTCTGTTAGTATCATGCACCTATTCCTTGAGCCGTTCCAGAAGACCGCAAACAACATATGCACAAGCAAATTCCCAACTGTTGGACTGGTACTAGTCTTTATGGATCATGTCTTCGAGATGATTGCTGCTTGCAGGGGTTCCCGTAACACCCCAGACTGGCTAAAGAATTGTGCTGAAGATATGGCGATAAAGGGTAAGATCTACAACGATCAAGTACATAACTTATACACTTACATGGCCATAATCCTTGATCCGAGGTTCAAAGTTGGTCTTATCCCTGAAAGATTCAAACTGGAAAGCAATCTGAAAGAGGCAAGGGACCATTTCATGAGACATTATTCGACTACCCATTTTCCAACACCGGCTAATGGGTACAGCACTCAGGAAAAGGAAGACGGAGGCAATTGGAAAAGACGTAGAGTTGACATGCCAACATCTACAGATGAGCTCAGTCAGTATTTGTCCGAGGCTCCATCTCCCATCACCACTGATATCTTGGACTGGTGGAAACGAAACAGTTCCAAGTACCCACGCTTATCTGTAATGGCTCGAGATTTTCTGGCTGTCCAGTCCACTTCAGTTTCGCCTGATGAAGCTTTCAGTGAAAAAGGTGACGAGGTTGATAACCAAAGGTTCTGTCTTCCCCATGGAAGCACACAGCCAGTTTTGTGCATGAAGGCATGGAGTGAGAGTGGTTTCAAGTTGAAGTACCGGTCAGCGGAAGTCAACTTTGAAAAGCTTATGGAACCTGTCATGAGGTCCTAGTACTGACACCCCCACAAACCCAGGTATTCCTCTGTTTATATGTAAGTTATGCAGTCGAGAAGTTGTCATGGAAGTTAGCGTTTCCATTGATGTTTGTACATAAACCTTGTCTGGATTTGCTCTGCATTGGTTCAAATCAGACTTTTGGTAATGCGGCAATTTGCTTTCAGTTAGTATTTACAATGCATGTTTGATCAACTTTAATGGTCGAGAATGAACCTCCATGGCGGATTATATTTGACCTTTTAGAACCCATACAAGGTCATAGCCGCCAATGGAAGATATGTTGGTCAGCAAATCCGGTCAGTCATTAAAATACGTATCATCCGTTAAATCAGTAATTCAATGATCAGAATTGACCTAAAGTAAAGGTGTTAGCCCTATTTCAGTATAAAGTTAACTTGGCTACACATTATTTTACCATAAAAATACATTTTGTAGGCATGGAAGCTTTGGTATTGGAACCAAGGAAAACATCTAGAGTTGCTCGATGTCACATTGAGAGAACATTGCTATGCATCCAAATTGGATTACCATGTGTTCAAGAAGATATCAATGTGTAGGCATGGAAGCTTTGGAATGAAGGAAACCTCTACAGTTGCTCGATCCCAAATTTGTTTACTATGTATTCAACTACTCTGCTGTCACTCTTGCAGCACCTCTAACACCGTCTATACATTCAGATAACATAATCCAATATCCATTATCTAGATGTTAACAATGAGATTTCAAGTCAGATGTTTATTTATTTCTTTGGATTATTGCAACCTCAATGGAGGACATTCAGAGAACACATAAACTGATTGAATGGCAAAATTATACGTAGGACAATCATTTGGAAACATTATTATTACATAAAAAATATGCAGGATCATTTAGTTGCATTACATTTTAGAACCAACCCTAAAAACCCTTAAAAAATCTACATAGCCAGAAAGCATTCGGCAAAAGCAAAAAGTGGGAATTATATAATTGCCCTCAATTTTGAAGGGCTTCACAAATACCCTTGTCCCATAATAAAAATATTCCTCTTCATCCAAAGCCCATCAGGGGTCTATTAAAGAATATACAACATTACATGTTTACCCTTCATTCTATTGAGTATCTTCTTCTTTTTCATTTCATTTTCATTTGCAGATGTAAAATCTGTTCTCTCGACTTCATCGTCGTTACCACCACCTTCTCCTCCATCTCTGCAGATTCAGGAACACCATCTTCGCCATCACCTTCTATACTTCCACCTAATCCACCACCACCAGCAAACGACATCAACGAGAAACTAACTTCTGTAATTAAATTTGTTAGAGCATTGCTCGGTCGAACTCGCATGCGTTGCTATCTCAAGCATGTTTGTCAATGTTAGTAATCAAAACTATAAGTCTTGATTTCTAGTCTCATATAGCTAAGTCTGGGACTAGGATAGAAAGTGTAGTTGAGCTCAAGAACTCCATGGCGGATCATCATGCAAGACGAAGAACTACTCAAGGAACTAGTGGAACTTCATCGAAAAAAAGGTATGTGGAGACTTGAATTTATCTATCACTCAAAAGTCTATCTACTCTATCTCATATCTTGAGATAAAAGTCATTTTGCTATATAGGATTTGATTATACACATTTGTTATTTCGAGCGGAGTATATCTCGTCTATCTATTTCTCAAAATATGTGTTGGTAAGCTTTCACTTTAACCAAGTTCATCTTTACCTAATGAAGAAAGTCATGATATGTTTCAATCACATTGAAAATGGCTTTGACGAAAAATGGTTTGTGAATAACAACTATATAACGTCCTCTAAGAATGTTTCAATGATTGAAATGAGAGTTTAGATTATATAACCAATTGTGGATATAAGCATTATTATGGAAACACATATATGTATAAGTCCTTATTCCTTGAATCGAAGTTTGCGAACTTTGTTGATCAAGAGAACCGAAACAAGAGCCGTGAACTCAGTCCGCGAACTGGCGGAAGTTCTCGAGACGAGAAAATCTGCTGGAGTTTGAGAACTCCTTCCGGGAACTTAAGTCCGCGAACCCAGTCCGCGAACTTGAGTTAAGTTATATCTAAAGAACGATTGTTTTTGAACTTACACTTATATAAACTAAGGAATGCATTTTCCAAGCCGTGGCTATAAAGTTCGTGGACCGATTCAAGTGAATCAAATCGTTTTTGCTTCAATTGTGTCTTGTGTAGTTACATAAGATTTCTTTGCAGTTGAACAACTCCCTAACTAGTTCATTTGAGTCATTTGAACTAGTTATGGTGAAGAATAATATGGTTGATATGAAAGTGATCATATGGCTAACCATTTGGTTAACTATTGTTGAACCAAAAAATGTACATTTTTGGGTACGGTTACACAAACCTAGAAACGTGCATTTCATTTGTGTGTAACAAGATAAGTTTTCGATCTAACGGTTGAAAGATATTAGCTTCTATCTAATCAGGTTTTTTCATCTAACGGTGAATATTGAATGCTTTGTTCCCAAGCTAACATCGATTGCAAACCCTGATTTGAAAGCCTATATAAGAGAGAACTCTAGCAACTGGGAAACCTAATCCCCACACCTTACGTGTGATACTAGTTGTATCTGCTAGAGTCGATTCTCCTTTAACCTTTGGTTTCTTATTAAAAACCAGGTTAACGACTTAAAGACTTCATTGGGATTGTGACGCCAGACCGATACTATTTTTTCATAGTTGTGTGATCTGATCTTGCTATTTCTATCGTACGAGTACAATAGCAAAGATTGGATTGAGATTGATATCTCTGATAGGCAAGATATAAAAGTAATCACAAACATCTTCGTCTCATTGTTTGTGATTCCGCAATATCTTCTTTCGCCGTGTCAATTAAGATTATTGTGAGGTGATAGATAATTCTAGGTTGATCTTCGGGAATATAAGTCCGGGTTACCAATTGGTTCATGTTCACCTTGATTTATCAAAAGACGGAACAAAACTTGTAGGCATTTCTGTGGGAGACAGATTTATCTATTTTGTATACTTTTCTGTGTGATACAGTTTTGTTTATTTTAAGTCTTCGACTTTGGGTCGTAGCAACTCTTAGTTGTGGTTGAGATCAGGTAAGGGAATCAAGTGCGTAGTATCATGTTAGGATCAGAGATGTATGAAGCACAACTGTACCTTGGATCAGTGGAAGATTGATTGGGATTCAACTACAGTCCATACCGAAGTTAGATTGTAGTAGGCTAGTGTCTGTAGCGGCTTAATACAGTGTGTCTTCAATCTGGACTAGGTCCCGGAGTTTTTATGCATTTGCGGTTTCCGCATTATATTGTTTATCTTTATAATTGAAATATCACAGGTTGTGCGTTAGGTTCAATCAATTAGAATATCCGACCTTTGGGTGTTGATTTAAATTGATTGACACCTGGATATTGGTCTTTGGTACCATCCAAGTTATCTCTCTTATATTTAGTCAGACTCCCAGATTTCTATTTGCTTGAGTAAGGATTAAATCGAGAGATCGAGATAATATAACTCTTTGATATACTTTTTATAGATTGAGTCTTATTTGATTCTCTTAAAAGTATATTAGAGTTTGTCCATACAGATTGCTAAGAGAAATATTGGGTGTGGTTGTTGTACCCCCGCTTTTTCAAAATTCATTAGAAACATCAAATTCAATTATGATAACATCAGATTTGGATTGAATAACCTAAAGTCGATGATAACAATTAGTTCTTAAAGATCTTTTTGCATCAATTTAGGAAGACACAATTAAAATCGTCAGTATAAGTTGATGATGGTGGTGATGGTGGCGGTGGAGGAAGATACCAGATCTATAATGATGGTGGTGGCGGCGGCGATGAAGGAGGTATGTATTTCAGTCTATCACATTTTTATTATAAAATGATGGTGTTGCTGATGGTGGTGGTGGTGGAAGATACCAGATCTATAATGATGGTGGCGGCGGCGGCGATGAAGAAGGTATGTATTTCATGTTACTTGATTTTCAGTTTAATTTATGAGAGCGGTAGAATTGATGATGTATATTTGTTGTGGTTCTGGTTGGAATTGACGATGTATATAGAAGAAATGATGTAATTGATGATGGAGATTGTGGTAGTTCGGGTTGGAATGATGGTTTTGGTGAGGTTAGAATATTAATTTTGTTGATGGGGATAATGGTGATGATGATTTTTGTGGTGGTGGTGGTGTATATTTTGTGTGACTGTTGCTGATGGTGGATATGATAGACACATTTTTGTGTCCGATTTGTCTCGATTCTATATATTGTTAGGGCTCATTTTTGTACTTATTATGGTGTTTTATTTATTTGTAGGTATTTTTGGCCAATAAACATTTTTGGGAAAATTGGCTCGAAAAGTTGTCGGAAAGCACCCGGAGGACACTTGCTATTCGGACCCCCGGTTTGGATAAGGGGCACCCCAGGGCACCCCTTAAGGCAGCTGCTAAAGGCACCCCTATGTAGATAGTGGTAAAAGTGGTTCGATTCTCAGACTTGTGAAGGATATTAATTAGATTTAAATCCTAATATTAAAATAGAAAACTCACTAAAAATTACAGCAAACTCAATCAAAGATGATATCAATACTAAAAGAAACACTGAGGCTAAGATTCCACTATTTTCCAAATTCAAAGTGATTTAATCCAATATTCATATTCATGCAATTTTTTCGTTCAATTTGATTCTAAACTATTGCAACAAGTAGATTCTCAAAATAACAGGTGTAAATCCGAAGCATAGAACATCAAAAACCTAGGTCCAAGCATGCTCTATCAAAAGAAATAACAATTGCTTAACAAGAATCATTCAAACAATTTTCACTTAAGGCAAAACAATCATAAAAACAATTGCGATAAATAAATAAATAAGAATATACCACTTTTTGTTGGAAATAGCTTCCTCTGTCGCCTCAGTAATGAGGTTTAGCTCCTCATATTAACCACTTGCTCAAAATACATGTTTGTTGCTCAAAAGTTGATTATAAATAAGAGAAGGTATAAAACAACGTGTTTGTAACGGATATAATTGTTACGAACCACTGTTACAGAGAACCCTAACACGGAACTGTTACGAACTCTGAATAGTTGTTACAGAAATTGTTACAAAGTGATTGAATTTTGAAGGAAAAGGCCACGGATTCTACGACTGTCTTCGTCTGTCCGATATTCTTCAGCTTCGTCTTCTTCCTCCTGCTGCTGCAACTATCGCTGCAGTGTGATTTCTTCGTACCAGAGCTTCCCCTAAACTACGTAAAGGCCCCAAACTACTCGATGATCCCCCTATGTGATACTCTCCTATTATTTATATACCACAGGTCATATGAATCCCGAGAATATCTTCCTTTTTCTTCTCTCCCAAGTTCCGTAACTTCCTGCTGTTTTCCTTACTTTCACGCCTCTCTGATTTGGTTAAAACTCTTCAAAACGGAGAGTAAAATCTCTCGAGAATATATCCTCTCTTAACTTCACACGTACCTTCCCTTTAATGAACAGGAATTCCCGAAAATATGCTAACTTCCTGTTTTACCCAACTCGAAGATATTTCCTTCTATTTCTCTTCTTCATACGTTAAACAGAGTCCGGGCCCTTCTAAACCTTTCCTTATTCGAAAGATATGAATCCTGGAGGAATTTATCTTCTTCCTGTTGCACGTAATTCCCATATTTAGACACATAAAAATCACGAGACTTACCACTACCTGTTTTGCGTCAAATCAATAATCAAACCTGTTTAATCGACCAAAACTCCTATGTTATCCATGTTCATCACTAACAGGCCAAAATAAATCCATTCCCATAAACATCTCTTGTTAAATCTCGTCCAAATCCAAACCAGCAAATACACAGAGAGCTGTAACCATTTTCCCACCAAATTTAATTTTTCAAATGGAGAAGATGACCTCCCCCTAACCAACTGTCGTGTGTCTTTAACATTTGGGGTGTCCTGGTTGTAAATAACAAGTGGGTGCCCCTTAGTAATTGAGTGTCCCTTATCCAAATAAGGGGTGCCTTTAGTGATTTTTTCCCACGATCGCAAATAACACTTTTCGAGCCAATTTCGCCGCAAAATCTTATTTTTCCAAAAACACCTACAAAGACATAAAAAGCCAAAATAAATACAAAATCGAGCACTACCAATATATACAATTGAGATTATATCGGACACTAAAATGTGTCTATCAGCGCGCCCCTTTTTCTTCATCGTTCAAACACAATTTTGGCGGGAAACTATATTATTACCTGCGTGAATTTGGGAGCATCAGTTGGACGTGAAATAACGAGATTCAATGGCTGATTTTTGTTGGGCTGGACTTCCTAGAGCATAACAGGGTCGGTATATGTGATTGGATCGAATGAATTGGTTAGATCGACCGAGAGAAGGAAACAGAGGTGTTTTGGTCACGGGTTGCTGTTGGAATATTTTTTTTCGAAAATTCAGGGAGATTTAAGGCTAGAAAAGCTTCCCTAACATTCGTAATTATCTAATAAAGAGTTTGGAAGTATTGGGAGAGGTCAAATACGCGTGAAGAGAGTTTGGCAGAAAGAAAACTCTGAAACTTGAATCGTGAGCCCCACCTAATCACTTAGAGAAACATAGTTTAAAAACAAAACAAAATAAAAACAGAAGTAAAAAGGACTCAACGAGATATGGTGAAACTATCATGTTATTTCTAACACCTGAGCTCTGTGCTTTTATGAATAGACTCTTTAGATGTTGCCATCTAGTCAGATTGGCTCCTCAACTCCTACAACCAAAATGCTTCCATCCACTTAGATTGGTTAGTGCCATCCTTAATAAGCATAAATTTCTAGGCTCTGGAGTTTAATTATTGCAACGAAAAGGTAACAAAAAGTTCTACCCCACCCCCAAACTTAAATCTAACATTGTCCTTAATGTTTCTAATCAAAGAACAGTACCAAAAATATAAGTAACATGAGGAAATAGTAAAAAGAGAAGTCGGAAAGATAGTACCTGGGTGAAGTGTAACCAAAAAATCTACAAAAATATTATACAACATACAAAATCGCCTCGATGGTCAATCAATGTAAACAGGGTCCTCCAGAGGGACCTCCTCAACATCATCTGTAGGACAAGGCTCTAAAAAGGGCTTCAATCGCTGGCCGTTAACCTTCGAAGAACTAATACCATCTGGTGTCTCAATCTCAACATCACCATGAGGAAAAACAGTACGGACCACAAAAGGACCGGTCCACCGAGAGCGCAACTTCCCTGGGAATAGATGCAAACGAGTGTCATACAGAAGAACTTTTTGACCTGGAGAAAATGACTTTCGTAAAATATTCCTATCATGCACAAGTTTCATTTTGTTCTTATACTCCTTAGCACTATCGTATGCATCTCTACGAATCTCGTCCAACTCATTGAGCTGGAGCTTTCTTTGAGCTCCTGCCTTGTCAAGTGAAAAGTTTAAGTTCTTAATAGCCCAATAGGCTCGATGCTCTAACTCAACAGGGGTGACATGCCTTGCCAAACACTAAACGATAAGGTGACATTCCAATGGGTGTCTTAAACGCAGTACGGTAAGCCCATAAGGCATCAGTAAGCCTCGACGACCAGTCTTTCCTATTTGGATTAACTGTTTTCTCTAGAATACGTTTAATTTCCCTATTGGAAACCTCTACCTGACCACTAGTCTGAGGGTGATATGGGGTTGCTACTTTATGGGTAATACCGTATTGTTTCATTAAAAGAGAAAACGGTCTATTACAAAAGTGTGAACCTCCATCACTAATTATAGCTCGCGGCGTACCAAAACGTGTAAGTATATTCTCTTTCAAAAACTGGACTACGACCCTGTGGTCATTCGTTCTACACGGAACCGCCTCAACCCACTTAGACACATAGTCTACAGCGACAAGTATGTAAAGATAACCAAACGAAATAGGAAATGGACCCATAAAATCAATGCCCCACACATCAAAGACCTCAATCACTAAAATAGGGTTCAAAGGCATCATATTTCTACGGGAAATGGTTCCTAACTTCTGGCAACGCTCACAAGAAACACAATGACTATGGGAATCTTTAAACAACGAAGGCCAGTAAAATCCACACTGCAAAATCTTAGCAGCAGTCTTCTTAGCACTAAAATGACCCCCACATGCATGTTCATGACAAAAGGAGATAATACTAGACTGGTCACTCTCAGATACACATCTCCTAATAATCTGGTCCGGACAATACTTAAACAGATAAGGATCGTCCCAAAAGAAATGCTTAACCTCGGCTAAAAACCTAGAACGATCTTGCTTACCCCAATGTTGAGGGGTTCGACCAGTAACAAGATAATTCACTATATTTGCATACCAAGGTGATTGGGAAACAGAGAACAATTGTTCATCAGGAAAGCTATCCCTTATAGGAAGGGAATCACTAGGGGAACTAAAAACTAGCCTAGACAAGTGATCTGCTACTACATTTTCTGCACCCTTTTTGTCTCTAATGTCTGGGGAAAATTCCTGTAACAATAGGATCCATCTAATCAATCTAGGTTTGGTATCCTTCTTAGATAAAAGGTATTTCAAAGCAGCATGATCTGTATAGATTATGATCTTAGAACCTAATAGGTAAGACCTAAACTTATCCAAGGCAAACACGATGGCTAAAAGTTCCTTCTCGGTAGTTGTGTAGTTCATTTGGGCATCATTCAGAGTTTTGCTAGCATAATAAATCACATGAAGTAATTTGTTTTCTCGTTGTCCTAAAACGACGCCTATAGCATAATCTGAAGAATCACACATAATCTCAAAGGGTAGGTTCCAGTTAGGTGCCTGGACTATCGGGGCAGTAGTGAGTAAAGTTTTAAGCTTCTCAAAAGCCTCTAAACAAGCATCATCAAAGACAAACTTAACATCTTTTGCAAGCAAATTGCAAAGAGGTCTAGAAATCAAGCTAAAATCCTTAATGAATCGACGGTAAAAACCTGCATGCCCTAGGAATGACCTAATATCTTTTACGGTTTTTGGGACCTGTAAAGTCTTAATAAGGTCAACTTTGGCTTTGTCTACCTCTATACCCTTTGAAGAGACGATGTGCCCTAATACAATTCCTGATTTAACCATGAAATGGCATTTTTCCCAATTAAGCACTAAATTTTTTCCTTACACCTAGTCAACACTAATGTCAAATGATGCAAGCACTCATCGAAAGATGAAAAACACTAAAAATCATCCATAAAGACCTCTAAGAACCGTTCTACCATATCAGAAATATGCTCATCATACAACGCTGAAAAGTTGCAGGGGCATTACATAGCCCGAAAGGCATGCTCTATACGCAAAGGTACCAAAGGGACAGGTAAAAGTGGTTTTCTCTTGGTCTTCTGGGGCAATAACGATCTGATTATAACCGGAGTAGCCATCTAAGAAGCAATAGTGACTATGTCCAGCTAATCGCTCTAGCATTTGGTCGATAAAAGGAAGGGGAAAGTGATCCTTCCTTGTGACCTTGTTCAATTTCCTATAGTCAATATACACACGCCATCCCGTGGTCACTCGGGTTGGGATTAATTCATTATTATCATTCTGGACTACAGTGATACCTGATTTCTTGGGGACAACCTGAACAGGGCTGACCCACTTACTGTCTGAAATTGGGTAATAATACCGCATCTAACAACTTAAGCACCTCTTTTCGAACTACCTCTTTCATGTTAGGGTTCAGTCGACGTTGCATCTCCCTAGAAGGTTTGGAGTCTTCCTCTAAATGAATCTGATGCATACACACAGTAGGACTTATACCCTTAATGTCTGCTATAGTCCACCCTAAAGCTTCCTTATTGTCTTGAAGTACATTTACTAGCCTACTTTCCTGATCACTATCCAAATTGGAAGCTACAATCACAGGTAAAGTCTCAGATGGGCCTAAAAACACATACTTTAGAGTATCGGGTAGTGGTTTAAGGTCCAACTTTGGGGGCTCTTCTAAAGAAGGAATTAGGGTAGTCTCAGAAACTGGTAACGGTTCGAACCTAGCTTTCCATCTATCAGTGTCTAACACAGGGGTAGAATCTAATAGAGCATTCACCTGTTCAATAGTGCTATCGTCGTCAAAATCTAAACCAAAATGGGATAGACAACTTTCTAATGGGTCTTCAGACAAGATGTTTGGTAATGACTCCTGAACTAAGGCTTCTATCATGTTCACCTCCTCAACACATGTGTCATCTAGCTCATGAGGTTGCTTACTGACATTAAAAATGTTCATCTCCATAGTCATATTACCAAAAGATAAACTCATCACACCATTTCGACAGTTAATGATCGCATTAGACGTAGCTAAAAATGGGCGACCTAAAATCACAGGTATCTGGTTCTCTGGGTCAAGGACAGGTTGGGTATCTGGAACCACGAAATCCACTGGATAAATAAACTTGTCGACCTCAATAAGAACATCCTCGATAACACCTTGAGGGATTTTAACAGACCTATCAGCTAACTGCAGTGTCATTTGAGTAGGTTTCATTTCACCAAGTCCTAGCTGTAAGTATACATGGAATGGCAGTAAGTTCACACTGGCTCCTAAGTCAAGTAAAGCTTTTTCTACCCGGAAGTTACCTATTGTGCAAGCAATGGTAGGAGAACCTGGGTCTTTGTACTTTGGAGGTGTAGTGTTCTGAATGATTGAACTTACGTGACTAGCTACAAAGGCTTTCTTATGGACGCTAAGTTTTCGCTTTCGCGTACACACATATCCTTAAGGAACTTGGCATAAGCAGGAATTTTCCTAATTGCATCTAATAAGGGAAGGTTTATGGTAACTTGCTTAAAAACCTCCACTATGTCATTAAAGTTCGATTCCTTCTTTGTTGGTACTAATAGCTGAGGAAATGGGGCTCTAGGCCTAAAATCAAACCTTTGAGGAACCGAATTCACATCATTAGAAACTTTGTCAGTCTCTTCAGCTACTAGTACTGAGAGGTGAGATCCTGAGGGGTGAACTACAATATGTTCACTATCGGGCATGGTTACCTTATTGTCTACAACTCTACCACTTCTAAGGGTTCTAACAGCATTCAATTGATTCGATGGTTTTTCACCTAATTCATGAACTCCTCTAGGTTTGCGTTGCGTTTGATTAGAAAACTTACCTTTTTCTCTCAAAGAATCACTTATCAGACCAACCTGAGTTTTTAACTCGGAAATAACCTGACTGTTTTCTTGTCCTATCCTGTTACTAGCTTGTAGACTTTGTTCTACGGATAAATGGAATTTTGAAGTTTGCTGAGTTAGCAAGGCAAGAGATTCCTCTAAACTTAGGATTTTCTTATCTGACTGATTCTGAAACTGAGCTAGTCCTGAAGGATTCTTAGTATAGCCAAAACCCGGGGGAGCATTAGAATTACTAAACTGACCTTGACTTTGGCCCTTAGACCACGAAAGGTTCGGATGGTTTCTCCAACCAGGATTATAGGTTTCTGAATATGGGTCAATATTTTGACGGTTATAAAATCTAGTGTTATTATAAAGAGTATTGGCCTGCTCTTCAATATTCTGGCCTTCCCAAAAAGGCTCCACTCTACCACTAGTCTGTCCCACTTCTAAGGCTTCTAACCTTTTTGCTATAGCAGCAATTTTGGCATCTCATTCATAGCCTCCTTCTACCCTATTAACGTTTCCTCTACTTAAAAGAATTGTTTTCTGGGGTGCCCTACTATTTTCCTATTGCTGGGTTTTTTCAGCGATTTCATTAAAAAAATCGCCGCATCAACAGTTTGGTTTTCAAATCCATCAGTGCATAGAGACTCAACCATGGTCGTTATGGAATAATCTAAACCCTCATAAAGGATCTGAACTAGCATAACCTTTTCTAAACCATGATGAGGACACTGGGATAATAAATCATTGAACCTTTCCAAATACCTATATAAAGATTCTCCCTCTTGTTGTGAAAATGTGCATATTTGCATCCTAATAGACGATGTTTTGTGCCTAGGGAAAAACTTATTGAAAAAGGAAGATGTAAGTTGTTCATATGTCTCAATTGACTCGGAGTCCAAACTATACAGCCACGACTTGGCCTTATCTTTCAGGAAAAATGGGAATAACCTAAGTTTCAAAGCATCATCATTTAAGCCTCTAATTCTTAGAGTACTACAAATTTCCTCAAAATCCCTAACATGGTAATAAGGATTTTCATTTTCTTTCCCCTATGGAATCAATCCGAGTTAACGTAAGTTGAATATACGCGAGGGAAGCTCGGTGGAGCTTTTATACCCAAGGCTTCACCAGTATTACAGAGCGGCGCAGTCACGCATTCAACTTACAGAAACCGTCAAGAACTTCGAAGTATGCTTAAAAGAGTAACCAATATTTTTCGAATGACTTTCTTGTTAAGCTCGTTACCCTATCGGTCTCGTTCTATTCAAAATTTTAGTCTTAGGTTCGCGTAGGTTACGTGTTCCTAAAGCGGGCAAGAAGAGAACGGTGATGAAATCCGAACCCTTATCTTGTATGGCCAGGCCTTGCCCTTTACTAGAAAAATAAATGTTCGTATTCAGTCCTCAACATATATGCATACGAAGGAGTCCAGTAACTCGCTGACAGGGGATTCGCGAGTGTTTAGAATCTTACCTCCCGTTCCAGACGGGGGATGAATCGGTTGTAGTCGACTCGGGCCACTGACTCCGATGTTTAGTGTACGAACCCAAGGTGCAGAGACAATATCGTAATTGTCCTCCTTCTCTGCAAACAGTTTATATTTAAAGTACCCTTCCGTAGGGTAATAAAAAAAATAATGTCCCAAAGTCCAAAAGTCCAAAAAAATAAAGAAAAACTACAAAAATAATAAACCCTAGTACAGTTTTTTTTTTAAATAAAATAAACAAGCCCTAAACTAAAATTGTCTAAAAAAAAATAAAATTTTCTTCTTTTCTGTTCTTTTTGCTTTAATCTTTAGCTCCAAGTCTTTATGAAATCACCAAACTCCTTGGATCAATTTTCTTTATGATCCAGAACCTGTACACACAAGATAAATACCCAAAAACATAAAAAAAAGACAAAAATAATAAAAACAAAAAAACCAAAAAAAATAAATCTAAAACCCTAAAAACAAGTCCGCGTCGGCGGCGCCAAAAATTGATGTGATTTATAGATAGTGGTAAAAGTGGTTCGATTCTCAGACTTGTGAAGGATATTAATTAGACTTAAATCCTAATAATAAAATAGAAAACTCACTAAAATTTATAGCAAACTCAATCAAAGATGATATCAATACTAAAAGAAACACTGAGGCTAAGATTCCACTATTTTCCAAATTCAAAATGATTTAATCCAATATTCATATTCATGCAATTTTTTCGTTCAATTTGATTTTAAACTATTGCAACAAGTAGATTCTCAAAATAACAGGTGTAAATCCGAAGCATAGAACATCAAAAACCTAGGTCCAAGCATGCTCTATCAAAATAAATAACAATTGCATAACAAGAATCATTCAAACAATTTTCACTCAAGGCAAAACAATCATAAAAATAATTGCGATAAATAAATAAATAAGAATATACCACTTTTTGTTGGAAAAATAGTTTCCTCTATCGCCTCAGCAATGGGGTTTAGCTCCTCATATTAACCACTTGCTCAAAGTACATGTTTGTTGCTCAAAAGTTGATTAAAAAGAAGAGAACGTATAAAACAACGTGTTTGTGACGGATATAATTTTTACGAACCACTGTTACAGAGTACCCTAACACAGAAATGTTGCGAACTCTGAATAGTTGTTACAGAAATTGTTACAAAGTGATTGAATTTTGAAAGAAAAGGACACGGATTCTGCGACTGTCTTCGTCTGTCCAATGTTCTTCAGCTTCGTCTTCTTCCTCCTGCTGCTGCAACTTTCTCTGCAGTGTGATTTCTTCGTACCCGAGCTTCCCCTAAACTACGTAAAGGCCCCAAACTACTCGATGATCCCCCTCTGTGATACTCTCCTCTTATTTATATACCACAGGTCATATGAATCCCGAGAATATCTTCCTTTTTCTTCTCTCCCAAGTTCCGTAACTTCCTGCTGTTTTCCTTACTTTCACGCATCTCTAATTTGGTTAAAACTCTTCAAAACAGAGAGTAAAATCTCTCGAGAATATATTCTCTCTTAACTTCACACGTACCTTCCCTTTAATGAACCGAAATTCCCGAAAATACGCTAACTTCCTGTTTTACCCAACTCGAAGATATTTCCTTCTATTTCTCTTCTGCATACGTTAAACAGAGTCCGGGCCCTTCTAAAACTTTCCTTATTCGAAAGATATGAATCCTGGAGGAATTTATCTTCTTCCTGTTGCACGTAATTCCCATATTTAGACACATAAAAATCCCGAGACTTACCACTACCTGTTTTGCGTCAAATCAATAATCAAACCTGTTTAATCGACCAAAACTCCTATGTTATCCATGTTCATCACTAACATGACAAAATAAATCCATTCCCGTAAAAATCTCTTGTTAAATCTCGTCCAAATCCAAAGCAGCAAATACACAGAGAGCTGTAACCATTTTCCCGCCAAATTTAATTTTTCAAACGGAGAAGATGACCTCCCCCTAACCAACTGTCGGGTGTCTTTAACATTTGGGGTGTCCTGGTTGTAAATAACAAGTGGGTGCCCCTTAGTAATTGCGTGTCCCTTATCAAAATAAGGGGTTCCTTTAGTGATTTTCTCCCACGAGCGCAAATAACACTTTTCGAGCCAATTTCGCCGCAAAATCTTATTTTTCCAAAAACACTTACAAAGACATAAAAAGCCAAAATAAATTCAAAATCGAGCACTACCAATATATACAATTGAGATTATATCAGTCACTAAAATGTGTCTATCAGCGCGCCCCTTTTTCTTCATCGTTCAAACACAATTTTGGCGGGAAACTATATTATTACCTGCGTGAATTTGGGAGCATCAGTTGGACGTGAAATAACGAGATTCAATGGCTGATTTTTGTTGGGCTGGATTTCCTAGAGCATAACAGGGTCGGTATATGTGATTGGATCGAATGAATTGGGTTAGATCGACTGGGAGAAGGAAACAGAGGTGTTGTGGTCACGGGTTGATGTAGGAATATTTTTTTAGACAATTCAGAGAGATTAAAGGCTAGAAAAGCTTCCCTAACATTCGTAATTATCTAATAAATAGTTTGGAAGTATTGGAAGAGGTCAAATACGCGTGAAGAGAGTTTGGCAGAAAGAAAACTGCGAAACTTGTTGTGGAGATAAACCAAGATTTTGGGGGAGATTTAATCAAGCCGTGGCCTATAAAAGGAAAGGAGATAAGTCATATAAGGGGTACGAATCCTTTCATAGAAGTTTAGAACACCATATAGCTCCAGAGATCGAGTTGCAGGAAAATACCTTATTCTGCTGCTGCTGCTGAAGAGGAAGAACACGAAGAACATTGACGCACAAGCAACTGTCGCAGAAAACTATCATTGTTTCACAACAGTACCTATGTGTCGTTCATCACAGATGTTGTATTAGGTCTTTAGCTACTATTTCTCCCTGTAACAGTGATTCTGCAACACCAGCAAACTGTTGCGAATCGTCTGTTTTATCATTTTTCATCTTTTTAATCATCTTTTGAGCCATAAACAAATATTTTGAGATCATGATTAATATGAGGAGCTAAACCCCACTGTTGAGGCGATAGAGGAAGCTATTTTTCCAACAAAAAGTGGTACAATCTATTTTATTTAATTTATTGCAATTATTATTATGATTATTTGCCTTGAACTATTATTGAATATGATTTTTATTTGAGTGATTGTGATCAATTTTGATGGAGTATACTTAGTTTATAGACTCTTGATGCTTCATACTTGGTATTTACAATTATTACTTTTGAAAATCTATTAGTTGCAATATTTTAGAATCAAATTAAACGAGAAAATTTCATGAATATAAATATTTGGACCAAATCACTTTGAACTTGGAAAATAGTGGAATCTTAGCCTCAGTGTTCTTTTAATATTGATACCAACTTTGTCAGTGTTTGTTATAATTATTAGTGAGTTTTCTATTTAGTTTTGAATTTAAGTCTAAAGTTATCCTTCACAAGTTCGAGAATCGAATCACTTTTTACCACTCTCTACAAACCACATCAATTATTGGCGCCGCCGACGCGGACTTGTTTTTAGGGTTTTAGGTTTATTTTATTTATTTATTTTTATTTTTATTTATTTTTTTTGTTATTTTTTTTGTTATTTTTTATGTTTTTGGGTATTTATCTTGTGTCTACAGGTTCTGGATCATAAAGAAAATTGAGCCAAAGAGTTTGGTGATTTCATAAAGACTTGGAGCTAAAGATTAAAGCAAAAAGAATAGAAAAGAAGACAATTTTAGTTTAGGGTTTGTTTATTTTCTTTTAGAAAAAAAAAAAGAAAAACTCTATTAGGGTTTATTATTTTTTTAATTTTTCTTTTCTTTTTGGACTTTGGGACATTATTTTTTTTTATTACCCTACCGAAAGGTACTTTAAATATAAACTGTTTGCCGAGAAGGAGGACAATTACGATATTGTCTCTGCACCTTGGATTCGTACACTTGACATCGGAGTCAGTGGCCCGAGTCGACTACAACCGATTCATCCCCTGTCTGGAATGGGAGGTAAGATTCTAAACACTCGGGAATCCCCTGTCAGCGAGTTACTGGACTCCTTCGTATGCATATATGTTGAGGACTGAATACGGACATTTATTTTTCTAGTAAAGGTCAAGGTATGGACATACAAGATAAGTGTTCGGATTTCATCACCTTTCTATTCTTGCCCGCTTTAGGAACACGTAACCTACGCGAACCTAAGCCTAAAATTTTGACTAGAACGAGACCGATAGGGTAACGAGCTTAACAGGAAAGTCATTCGAAAAATATTGGTTACTCTTTTAAGCATACTTCGAAGATCTTGACGGTTCCTGCACGTTGAACGCGTGACCGCGCCGCCTTGTAATACCGGTGAGGACTTGGGTATCAAAGCTCCACCGAGCTTCCCTCGCCTCTATTCAACTTACTTTAACTCGGATTGATTACAGAGGGGTTTGCTTAAATTGTAACGAATTCCCGTTCGAAGGATTAGAAGCTGGTCTAGAAACAATCTAAGTGGAGCCATCATGCTTTTTGTTTGATAGAAATCAATAGGTTTGATTTGGTTGAGTCAGCCTTGATCTGTGTTTGTTTACCCTTACAATTTAGAAAATTCTATTGTATACCTGAACGTAAAAGAGATGCACTAGGTAGATTTGATAAAGGGAAAACTAGTAGTTCTAAGCGTCTCGATTACCTTAATTTAGAGAGTACGACTTTTGAAGATTCTGTTTTTGAACGTCCTTTGACTGAGGATAGAATCCATGTTGCTCCGATAGCGCCAGAAATGGCAACTTTGAAAGCTTTGTTGAATCCAACTAGGACTACTCGTCCCTCATGTATCAGGTTAGTTGATACGGAAGCAACTTATGAACTTAAACCTAGGACCTTACAACTGCTCCCAATCTTTTTAGGGAAAGAAAATGAAAACCCCTTTTTCCATGCTAGGGACTTTGAGGAAATTTGTAGTACCCTCAGGATTAGAAACCTAGATGATGATGCTTTGAAACTTAGGTTATTCCCCTTTTCCCTGAAAGATAAAGCTAAATCGTGGCTATATAGTTTGGCTTCCGGGTCAATCGAAACGTATGAACAACTTACATCTTCCTTTTTGAACAAGTTTTTACCTAGGCACAAAACTTCGTCTATTAGGACGGAAATCTTCACGTTTTCTCAACAGGAGGGAGAAACTTTGTATAGGTATTTGGAAAGGTTCAATGATTTATTAGACCAATGTCCTCATCATGGTTTAGACAAGGTTAGGTTAGTTCAGATCCTTTATGAGGGTTTATATTTTCACACTACAACCACTGTAGAATCTATGTGTACTGGTGGATTTGAGAACCAAACAGTTGATGACGCGATGACATATTTGCATGAAGTCGGCGAAAAGACCCAACAATGGGAAAGTAGTAGGGGACCCCAGAAAACAATTATTCTCGGTAGAGGAAACGTTAATAGGATAGAAGGAGGCTATGAATAAGATGCCAAAATTGCTGCTATAGAGAAAAGGTTAGAAGCTTTAGAAGTGGGTAACACTAGTGGTAGATTGGAGCCTGTTTGGGAAGGCCAGAATAATGAATACCAAGCCAATGCTCTATATAATAACACTAGGTTTGATAATCGTCAGAAGTTTGACCCATATTCAGAAACCTATAATCCTGGTTGGAGAAACCATCCGAACTTTTCATGGTCTAAGGGCCAAAGTCAGGGTCAGTCTAATAATTCTAATGCTCCCCCAGGTTTTGGCTACACTAGGAATATATCAGGCCCAAAAAATAAAATGACTAGCTTAGAGGAATCTATTAAGATGTTAGCAAAAACTCAGGAAATGTTAGCACAGAGCCATGTTAGTTTTCAACAGGAAACCAAGCAGAATTTTCAAACTAATGCTCAGAGCCTTGCTAAGTTAGAACTTCAAGTCGGCCAAATAGCTAAGAACTTAAGTGAGAGAGATAATGGTAGGTTCCCTAGTCAGACTAATCCTAATCCTAGAGGAGTTCATGAAGTAGGTAAAAAACCATCAAATCAATTGAATGCTATTAGAACCCTTAGGAGTGGTAGAATAGTAGACAATCATATAACCATGCCCGATAGTGAACATACTGTAGTTCACCCCTCAGGAACACTAGATAAGGAAACTGATAAAATTTCTGATGATGCCAACTCAGTTCCTAGGAGGTCTGATTTGTGTCTAGAGCCCCATTTCCTCAGCTATTAGTACCAACAAAGAAGGAATCAAACTTTAATGACATATTGGAGGTTTTTAAGCAAGTTACCATAAACTTTCCTTTATTAGATGCAATTAAGAAGATTCCTGCTTATGACAAGTTCCTTAAGGATATGTGTACGCAAAAGCGAAAACTTAGCGTCCATAAGAAAGCCTTTTTAGCTAGTCACGAAAGTTCAATTATTCAAAACACTACAACTCCAAAGTACAAAGACCCAGGTTCCCCTACCGTTGCCTGTACAATAGGTAAACGTCGGGTATAAAAAGCTTTACTTGACTTAGGAGCCAGTGTGAACCTACTTCCGTACCATGTATACTCACAGCTAGGACTTGGTGAAATGAAACCTACTCAGATAACACTGCAGTTAGCTGATAGGTTTGTTAAAATTCATCGATGTGTTATTGAGGATGTCCTTATTGAGGTCGAGAAGTTTATATATCTAGTGGATTTCGTGGTCCTAGATACTCAACCTGTCCCTGACCCAGATAACCAGATATCTGTGATTTTAGGTCGCCCATTTTTAGCTACGTCGAATACGATCATTAACTGTCGAAATGGTGTGATTAATTTATCTTTTGGTAATATGACTATAGAGATGAACATTTCTAATGTCAGTAAGCTACCTTATGAGCTAGATGACACATGTGTTGAAGAGGTGAACATGATAGAAGCCTTAGTTCAGAAGTCATTACCAAAAATTTTATTTGAAGACCTATTAGAAAGTTGTCTATCCCATTTTGGTTTAGATTTTGATGACGATAGCACTATTGAACAAGTGAATGCTCTATTAGATTCTACCCCTGTGTTAGACACTGATAGATGGAAAGATAGGTTCGAACCATTACCAGTTTCTGAGTACTACCCTAATTCCTTCTTTAGAAGAGCCCCCAAAGTTGGACCTTAAACCACTAACCGATACTCTACAGTATGTGTTTTTAGGCCCATCTGAGACTTTACCTGTGATTGTAGCTTCCGATTTGGATAGTGATCAGGAGAGTAGGCTAGTAAAAGTACTTCAAGACAATAAGGAAGCTTTAGGGTGGACTATAGCAGACATTAAGGGTATACGTCCTACTGTGTGTATGCATCAGATTCATTTAGAGGAAGACCCTAAACCTTCTAGGGAGATGCAACATCGACTGAACCCTAACATGAAATAGGTAGTTCGAAAAGAGGTGCTTAAGTTGTTAGATGCGGGTAGTATTTACCCAATTTCAGACAGTAAGTGGGCCAGCCTTGTTCAGGTTGTCCCTAAGAAATCAGGTATCACTGTAGTCCAGAATGATAATAATGAATTAATCCCAACCCGAGTGACCACGGGATGGCGTGTGTGTATTGACTATAGGAAATTGAACAAGGTCACAAGGAAGGACCACTTTCCCCTTCCCTTCATCGACCAGATGCTAGAGAGATTAGCTGGACATAGTCACTATTGCTTTTTAGATGGCTACTCTGGATATAATCAGATCGTTATTGCCCCAGAAGACCAGGAGAAAACCACTTTTACCTGTCCCTTTGGTACCTTTGCGTATAGACGCATGCCTTTCGGGTTATGTAATGCCCCTGCGACTTTTCAGCGTTGTATGATGAACATATTTTCTGATATGGTAGAACGGTTTTTAGAGGTCTTTATGGACGATTTTTCAGTGTTTGGTTCATCTTTTGATGAGTGCTTGCATCATTTGACATTAGTGTTGACTAGGTGTAAGGAAAATAATTTAGTGCTTAATTGGGAAAAATGTCATTTCATGGTTGAATCAGGAATTGTCTTAGGGCACATCGTTTCTTCAAAGGGTATAGAGGTAGACAAAGCCAAAATTGACCTTATTAAGACTCTACAGGTCCCAAAAACCGTAAAAGATATTAGGTCATTCTTAGGGCATGCAGGTTTTTACCGTCGATTCATTAAGGATTTTAGCTTGATTTCTAGGCCTCTTTGCAATTTGCTTGCAAAAGATGTTAAGTTTGTCTTTTATGATGCTTGCTTAAAGGCTTTTGATAATCTTAAAACTTTACTCACTACTTCCCCGATAGTCAAGGCACCTAACTGGAACCTATCCTTTGAAATTATGTGTGATGCTTCAGATTATGCTATAGGCGTTGTGCTAGGTCAACGAGAAAACAAATTACTCCATGTGATTTACTATGCTAGCAAAACTCTGAATGATGCCCAAATGTACTATACAACTACCGAGAAGGAATTGCTAGCCATCTTGTTATCCTTTGATAAGTTTAGATCCTATTTATTAGGTTCTAAGATCGTAATCTTGATCATGCTGCTTTGAAATACCTTTTGTCTAAGAAGGATACCAAACCTAAATTGATTATATGGATCCTTTTGTTACAAGAATTTTGTCCAGACATTAGAGACAAAAAGGGTGCATAGAATGTGGTAGCAGACCACTTGTCTAGGCTAGTTGTTAGTTCCCCTAATAATTTCCTTCATATAAGGGATAGTTTCCCTGATGAACAATTATTCTCTGTTTCCCGATCACCTTGGTATGCAAATATAGTGAATTATCTTGTTACTGGTCGAATGCCTCAACATTTGGATAAGCAAGATCGTTCTAGGTTTTTAGCCGAGGTTAAGCATTTCTTTTGGGACGATCCTTGTCTGTTTAAGTATTATCCGAACCAGATTATTAGGATATGTGTATCTGAGAGTGACCAGTCTAGTATTATCTCCTTTTGTCATGAACATGCATGTGGGGGTCATTTTAGTGCTAAGAAGACTGCTGCTAAGATTTTGCAGTGTGGATTTTACTGGCCTTCGTTTTTTAAAGATTCCCATAGTCATTGTGTTTCTTGTGAGCGTTGCCAGAAGTTAGGAACCATTTCCGGTAGAAATATGATGCCTTTGAACCCTATTTTAGTGATTGAGGTCTTTGATGTGTGGGGCAGATTTTATAGGTCCATTTCCTATTTCGTTTGGTTATCTTTACATACTTGTCGCTGTAGACTACGTGTCTAAGTTGGTTGAGGCGGTTCCGTGTAAAAAAAATGACCACGGGGTCGTAGTCCAGTTTTTGAAAGAGAATATACTTACATGTTTTGGTACGACGCGAGCTATAATTAGTGATGGAGGTTCACACTTTTGTAATAAACCGTTTGCTCTTTTAATGAAACAATACTGTATTACCCATAAAGTAGCAACCCCATATCACCCTCAGACTAGTGGTCAGGTAGAGGTTTCCAATAGGGAAATCAAACGTATTCTAGAAAAAACAGTTAATCCAAATAGGAAATACTGGTCGTCGAGGCTTACTGATGCCTTATGGGCTTACCGTACTGCGTTTAAGACACCCATTGGAATGTCACCTTATCGTTTAGCATTTGGAAAGGCATGTTACCTGCCTGTTGAGTTATAGCATCGAGCCTATTGGGCTATTAAGAACTTAAACTTTTCACTTGACAAGGCAGGAGCTCAAAGAAAGCTCCAGCTGAATGAGTTGGACGAGATTCGTAGAGATGCATACGATAGTGCTAAGGAGTATAAGAACAAAATAAAACTTGTGCATGATAGGAATATTTTACGAAAGTCATTTTCTCCAGGTCAAAAAGTTCTTCTATATGACACTCGCTGCATCTATTCCCCGGGAAGTTGCGCTCTCGATGGACCGGTCCTTTTGTGGTCCGTACTGTTTTTTCTCATGGCGCTGTTGAGATTGAGACACCAGATGGTAGTAGTTCTTCGAAGGTTAACGGTCAGCGATTTAAGCCCTTTATAGAGCCTTTTTCTACAGGTGATGTTGAGGAGGTCCCTCTGGAGGACCCTATTTACCTTGATTGACCATCGAGGCGATTTTGTATGTTGTGTATTATTTTTGTAGGTTTTTGGTTACACTTCACCCAGGTACTATCTTTCCGACTTCTCTCTTTACTATTTCCTCATGTTACTTATATTTTTGGTACTGTTCTTTAATTAGAAACATTGAGGACAATGTTAGATTTAAGTTTGGGGGTGGGGTAGAACTTTTTTTTACCTTTTCGTTGCAATAAATAAACTCCAGATCCTAGAAATTTATCCTTATTAAGGATGGCACTACCCAATCTAAGTGGATGGAAGCATTTTGGTTGTAGGAGTTGAGGGACCAATCTGATTAGATGGAAACATCTAAAGAGTCTATTCATAAAAGCACAAAGCTCAGGTGTTAAAAATAACATGGTAGTTTCGCCATGTCTCATTGAGTCCTTTTCACTTCTATTTTTTTTTTTTTATATATGTTTCTCTAAGTGATTAGGTGGGGCTCACGATTCAAGTTGTTACCATTGCTAGGGTGAAATAGAGTGATTGAGATAGCCATAAAAAAAAAGAGAGAGAGAGAGAGAAATTGAGAACAGATCATCAGACCAACTGGAATAAATTCAATAAAGTCGACCACTGGAACCTTGTATGTGCCAGTTGTGTTGACCTAGAGTTAGGATTATCGACCACTGGTACCCTTGTATATGCCAGTGTGTTGATATTAGTCAGACCGGTATCTCAGTCCATTAGGATAGGTTCATTATGGCAGTGGCCTTCAGACAGATATGAGAAACACCGTTCACCTTAGTCAACATCAAAACCATCTATGTTTTTCTATATCCATCTTCTTAATCTATCCATGTGATTTGTTTGATTCTGAGTTTGGATGCGACTATCTGAGTAGAGATTTGTCACTTTATATGAATTTTAGTATGCTTGAGTGGGAACTCGTGTACAACAATTGGAATTTCGCATCAGGTTACTTCCTCTTGTAGTCAATAAGTATGCCAACCAAAGAGATTCTTTAGTGCCTTCCAAGGTTCTGTGTAGATAACTAGGGTCTGGAGTATAAAGGTTTTGTGGGTATACCTCTGGTAAGACCTCCGGAGACAACACTCCGCCACTAGAGACACCTAGGGGTTTAAAGGCTTATTGCATATGCTAAATGCAATCGACGATGCCTGCGACAATGAGTTAGGATTTTATTTCTATTTTATTTTTGCTCGAGGAATAGCAAATAATAGGTTTGGGGGTATTTGATAGACACATTTTTGTGTCCGATTTGTCTCGATTCTATATATTGTTAGGGCTCATATTTGTACTTATTATGGTGTTTTATTTATTTGTAGGTATTTTTGGCCAATAAACATTTTTTGAAAAATTGGCTCGAAAAGTTGTCGGAAAGCACCAGGAGGACACTTGCTATTCGGACCTCTGGTTTGGATAAGGGGAACCCCCAAGACACCCCTTAAGGCAGCTGCTAAAGGCACCCCTATTCTGGATAGGGGGCGCCCCCTTTTTCTTCATCATTCAAACACAATTTTGGCAGGAAACTACATTATTACCTGCGTGAATTTGGGAGCATCAATTGGACGTGAAATAACGAGATTCAATGGCTGATTTTTGTTGGGCTGGACTTCCTAGAGCATAACAGGGTCGGTATATGTGATTGGATCGAATGAATTGGGTTAGATCGACTGGGAGAAGGAAACAGAGGTGTTGTGGTCACGGGTTGCTGTTGGAATATTTTTTCGACAATTCAGGGAGATTAAAGGCTAGAAAAGATTCCCCAACATTCGTAATTATCTAATAAAGAGTTTGGAAGTATTGGGAGAGGTCAAATACGCGTGAAGAGAGTTTGGCAAAAAGAGAACTCCGAAACTTGCTGTGGAGATAAACCAAGATTTTGGGGGAGATTTAATCGAGCTGTGGCCTATAAAAGGAGAGGGGATAAGTCATATAAGGGGTAGGAATCCTTTCAGAGAAGTTTAGAACACCACAGAGCTCCAGAGATCGAGTTGCAGGAAAATACCTTATTCTGCTGCTGCTGCTGAAGAGGAAGAACACGAAGAACATTGACGCACAAACAACTTTCGCAGAAAACTATCGTTGTTTCACAACAGTACCTATGTGTTGTTCATCACAGATGTTGCATTAGGTCTTTATCTACTATTTCTCCCTGTAACAGTGATTCTGCAACACCAGCAAATTGTTGTGAATCGTCTGTTTTATCACTTTTCATCTTTTTAATCATCTTTTGAGCCATAAACAAATATTTTGAGATCATGATTAATATGAGGAGCTAAACCCCATTGCTGAGGCGATAGAGGAAGCTATTTTTCCAACAAAAAGTGGTACAATCTATTTTATTTAATTTATTGTAATTATTATTATGATTATTTGCCTTGAACTATTATTGAATATGATTTTTATTTGAGTGATTATGATCTATTTTGATGGAGTATACTTAGTTTATAGACTCTTGATGCTTCATACTTGGTATTTACAATTATTACTTTTGAAAATCTATTAGTTGCAATATTTTAGAATCAAATTAAATGAAAAAATTGCATGAATATAAATATTTGGACCAAATCAATTTGAACTTGGAAAATAGTGGAATCTTAGCCTCAGTGTTCTTTTGATATTGATACCAACTTTGTCAGTGTTTGTTATAATTATTAGTGAGTTTTCTATTTAGTTTTGAATTTAAGTCTAAAGTTATCCTTCACAAGTTCGAGAATCGAATCACTTTTTACCACTATCTATAAACCACATCAGGATACTCTGTGTGATTGTTGGTGGTGGTGAGGCTGGAATGATAAAGACAAGAAGATCGGTGCTTGATTTAATAGAAAACTCTGAGGTAACTACTACTTATGTTACCTTACTCTTTATGTTCAAGTTCACGACTATCAACTACTCTTGTTGATCCCTTTTATGGGATCAACTACTGTTGTTGATCCTATGTATGGCATCAACTCCTGTTGTTGACAGTGTTATATTTATGGGATCAACTACTGACTTCTATTATTGACATTATTTCCTTGCATTAGGATAGTCATGCTTGTAGTTTAAATCATGTTTGTTAAAAAAATAGTTTAATTTCTTGTTGGTTTGTGTTTGTGTATTCTTATTCAACTAATGATAGTGGTGGTGTTGTTGAATTTTATAGTTGTAAGGTTTTCAAATGTTTAATTTGTGGTGCAATGGTAGAAATTAACGATGTGTATTAATTAATTGGGAAGAGACGGTGAAAATCTTCATCAATAAGTGGATCTGAAGATTCAATCATCATAAACAAATTAAAAGATAAGTTTGATCTTTTACAGTCATTCTAAGTAGTAGCCTAAATTTGATTTTGGTTTTGATTTTTTGTTGTTGATTCAACATGATGTCTTTGTTTATTTCGATTTTAATTGAGCTCTTGATTGTAATTCATTTTCTGAAACAAGCGAATGGATTTTGTTTGTACTAGTGAGGTTGGTGGTGCTGATGGTTATACAAGCATTTGGTATTGGTGTTGTTGTTGTTATGGGGGCGGTGGTGGAAAGTGGTGGAAGGTGTTTTTACAGCGGTGGTGGGAGATGTTTGGTGCACTGTAGGTAATAGTGGTGGTTTTTTGTAAGGGATCAACTACGGTTGTTGACACCATTTATTGGATCAACTCTTGTTGTTGATACCATTTTTATGGGATCAACTACTGTTGTTGATCTCATTCATGGAATCAACTCCTATTGTTGACATCATTAGTATAGTCATGCTTGTAATTTAAAGGTTAAATCATGTTTGTTAAAAAAAATTAGATACTTTATAGTACGAGTACCTAAAATGCTCTTCATATTGTGTATTGTCTTTCTTACATCAACATTATAAAGACTAGTGTGCTTATGGATTTTTTTTTTCTGTGGTTTTTGAAAGTTTTGGTTGATGAGTGTGATAGTAGTTGTGTGGTGCTGGTAGTGGCGATGTTCGATTGGTGGTTATGTCGAAATTTGGTGATTTTGTTGGTTCGTGTGTTGTTGTTTGACTGATGGTAATGGTTGTGTCTTTGGATTTATAGATGTAAAGTTCTTCGGATGTTGAATTTGTGGTGCAATGGTGGCATGACTGACTCCATGTCAGATGATGCTTGTTCGACTCACGCCAAGTTCACTTTCACTCATTCCTATATGTCATTCCATTTCTTTTTTGTATCAAAGATGTTTTTTGCAGAAATTTTTGTTGCTCTGTGTTTCTTAAGTAGTTGTCAGTTTGCAGGTTCCAGGTTTATTGGTTTTTACAGTAAACAGACTTGTATAAATGCTGTCAACTTTAACTGTTGATCCCATTTTTGTGGATCAACTTTCATTGTTGATCCAACTTAATGGGATCAACTTCAATTGTTGATCCCACTTAAAGGGACCAACTTTGGTTGTTGACACTATAATCTCGAAACATTGTTCCTGAGTTCCACCTTTTGTATCAACTTTGATTGTTGACTCCATTCACTGGGATCAACTTCGATTGTTGACGCAAAAAAAAAAAACTGAATATTAGTTAGTAAAGTTATTTTTGAACTTTTGATTTTTTGGATCAACTTCAGTTGTTGACACCTAATTTTGATGGTGGCGGTGGTGGTGGCGACGGTGGCGATGGTGGTGGCGGCGGTGGTAGCGGCAGCACCAGTGACGGCATCAACAATGGTGGTGGTGGCGGCGGAATATTAGTGGCGGTGGTGGAATATTATTGGTGGTTGTATTTAGTAAGTGATGGTGGTGGTGGAGTGGTGGTGGCGGCGGTGTTGTTGGTGGTGGTGAAATTGTGGCGGTGGTGGATGTGAAGTAATAGAAAAAAAAATTTGTTAAGGGAAAAGGGTTTTAAATGGAAAATAATATTGTTTGTGGGGGTATTAAGGTAATCTAATTTTTAATGGATAAGGATTTTAAATGGTATTTTGTTATAGGGGAGGCATGGTTTATTAGAGGGGCGACAGTGTGATAATAGTGTCCTTCTAGTTCGTTAGGAGGTGTCCAAATGGTTTTGTAAATTGTCTAGATTATCCTCTCCATATTTTAACCTAAATCAAAGCTAAATTGAAAATCTGTTTTCTTTCTTCTTCTCTTCTCCTGCCATCAGCCGTAACCTCCATTAAAACTGAAAATTTCATCGTCTTTGATTAATCAATGATTCGAAAATCAATCAAGTATAATGACTTATATGAGCTTTGTTATGAAAAATCCAGTTAGGATTTAGTTTATCTTGTTCGATTTAAGTTTACTTTCTATCAGAAATTAGGGTTTTAGGTGAAAATTGAAATTCAAATTTCTGGGTTTATGTGAGTTACGGTTGATTTTAACTCTATTACGAACCGTAACTGGAGAATTTGATATTGTTACGATTGGTAATAGTTCAATTACCAACCGTATGTTCTTATATCTGAGAATTTTCTTCAGTTACGGTTGGTATCGAGCATTTGGTTACCAACCATAACTGAGTTACGGTTTGTATCGAGCATTTAGTTACCAACCGTAACTGGTTTTACAATTTGGTTTTCCCCAAATTTAACCAGTTACGGTTGGTAGTTCATCTTTTACGAACCGTAAATATGAATTACAATTGGTTACGAGCAAAATGCCAACCGTAATTAGCTCTGAAAATGTAAGAAATTGAATTTTTTTACGTATTTTAGCAACAAAAAGCTAGTTGGGACTAATTTAGAAGTATACCTGGTCATTTTCAGGCATTGGGTTTTCACTTTGTTGATTAATTTCTTCAATTGATTGAGATTGACCTTCACTTTGGGTTAAAACTTCTCTACCATCTCCAAATTTTATTTTATTTTTAAACTCAAAAATATGATTTTGTTTTGATTTTGAGTTAATATAAGTGAAATTAATCATTAACATTAATCATTACTAAACTAAGTTATCAATTATGAGGGATAATTTGTCATTTCCGGTTTTTTTTGATAAGGGACACCTTGAATGATCATGTAATGACCCCTTTTGTCCTATTAGAATGCCGCCCCTCTGATAAAGCATGCCGCCCCTATAACGGGTTACTTTAAATGATAGGAGTATTTATATTGTTGTATACGGGTATATTTATTGGGTGTCAAAACTAAGGGTATTTAATTAATATACCCAAGCAAAAATGGTTCGTTATCTTGCTAAACCCTAAGATCTAACCGGTGAGAAAGTTTTTGTTGATCTGAAAGAGTTTAACAAGTAACTCTCTTTATATGAACGATTTTTTGGGGACCATGCTTTTTTTTTTGGACCATGGTTTGATCACCTGGCTTGATTGGGGTATACTCAAATTAATTGGGGTATACCAAATGAGATAAAAATAAGGTCATTTTGAAGTAAAACACAAAACCCCTTAACCACATATTTACAAAAATGGCTAATCTACCTTTGATTAATTAACACTAATAAATATGATTAGGTTAATTAATTTACTTAGTTAATTAGTTGATTGAAATTTGAAATCAGGTTTTATTTTAGATTGAAATCATGGATATGGGTAGATTTTTGGATTCTTTTATTTTTTTTGAGAATTCTACTTGTAACGGAAATGAAATCGTACTACCCAAACACTTATAAATATGGGATTGTAGAGATGCTGGACGATTTTATACTCAAAATTATAGAAGGAATCAACATTTTCAGTTATGAAAATATGAAAAGTCGGCAAGGTCGACGAAAAAATACCCTGTCGTCTATAGGATTTTTGACATACAGAGAAAGGTGTTACAGATGCATGATTAGTCGGCAAGGTATTAATTTCGTAACATGCCGACTAAACTATAATCGGCAAGGTATAAGGATGAATATCGCGCCGACTAAAATATAGTCGTCTAAGTATAAGATTGAATATCATGCCGGCACGGTATTCAACCTTATACCCTGCCGACTATATTTTAGTCGGCAAGGTCTACAAAATAAACCTTGCCGATTTTCGATCCGTTTTGATTCTTCGTTTTTTTTTTTTTTTTTGATTTCATCATGTATAATTAGAGTTTTGAAGAAAGATTTTGAATTTTTTTTAATATGTTTTACTCGGCATGATTTTTTAGTATGGGTAATTTGGTTTTTTAGCACCTTTTAGACACGCCTTATCACACTAGTTTGGATGAGAATAAAATGGGTATACCCCAATTAATCTGGGTATATCCCAATCAAGCCAGGTTTGATTAGGACAATCTCCTTATACTTCTAGGCGGTGTCCTAATGTTAAGAAAATACTAATTTACCCTTTATGATAATTTAAATTAAAACTAACCTAATAACCACTTAAACCTAGTCATTTATAAGTCATTAACCATAATTATAAACAAAAACGTGAAGGAGATGAGAAAATTTTAGTTTTGAAAAAAAATAAATTATTCTCTTTTTGTTCTCTTTTTCCGCTACGTTACTCGTTAAATTGAAAAATACATCACTTTTAATTCGTTTTGATCGAAAAATTAAGTAGAAATCATCAAAATATGGTTTAAATGGAAATTATGCTAGCTTGTTCGGTTAGCAATAGTTTAAAAATACCTAGTTTGCTAACCGAACATTCTGAAACCAAGAACACGAAATACACTTCGGCTATTACGATTTTTTTTATCGTAACCGAACTCATGTATAGAACCATAAATGCCAAGTTCGATTAGTTCGCAAAAAAAAAACGAACTCCTCTCCGAAAACCAACATATTGTGTTCGGCTGGTTAGGTTAGTTGGAAAATTCTGTCCCCTAACTTAACTCTTGTATAGAACAATAAATCCTAAGTTCCGTTGGTTCACAAATTTTTTTTTTGATAACCTAACTCTACTCAGTAAACATATATGTTGAGTTCAGTTAGGAACTTTGTTTGATGGAATTCTGCGAACCAACCGAACTTTAACACTTGGATAAAATAATTTTGTACAGAAGGTTTGGTTAAGAACTTTGTTTGTTGGAATTATGCGAACCAACCGAATATTACTCTGTATATCCTATAAAAAAATTTGGCTACATGTTGAATTTTGTTAACCGAACTTGTTTGTACCCAAAATTACTTTTAGGCACTACACACGATGATTTGATGATGATTATGCAAACTAGGGCTATAAAACATAGATAAATTTGAGGATACAAGAATTTAACGTGGTTCGGAAAGTGTTTCCCACATCCACGGTGGAACGGAGAGACATTTTATTGATTATGATAATACAAAGGATTTTTTCCGGGTTAGCTAACCTAAAATTCCATATCTCTCTAGAGTTTAGGATACATGTATTTATATAATTTATGTAACCCTGATTATTATGTAAACTTGATATGCAAGCAACTTGGGAAACAAGACTTCTGGAAACTTCTGGAATCTTCACGGGTAGACGGGCTTGAATAACAGGCTCTCCGTCAATTTATTGATGGTACGAACATCGCCCCCTCTTAAGCTCCAACTCGTTGGGGGTTAATAAGTTTGTTTTTCCTTCGCATCGATCATCGAGGAAGTAAGTCTCCCCCAAGCGTGACTATAGACATTACAAAGACGCCCCCAACTGTAATAACCTGCAATAAAATTTTCTCACGTGGAAGGCGAGACTTTTTTCCACGTTATGGACTTTATGCTCAAAAGATAGTCAAGTCTTGTGTAGAATGTAGTGTGCTTGCGGTTGAAGCACGGATTTTTGCTCGCAACTTAACAAGGATGAAGCGCTGGCTGCTCGGGCAGGCTAGCTGTTGCTTGTATTGAGTACGAGTCTTTGGACCAATATCGGGAATTGGGATCGTGGTTCAACGAGAATTTGGACCAACATCGGGCATTGGGATCATGGTCGATACGAGACTTTATGCTTGCTAAAGTTCAAGTCTTTGTACTTGCGTTCAAGGAGAGATTTTATGCTTGTAATAAGAGCAGGGCTTATGTGCTCACGTGAAAGTGAGGCTTTGGGTGCTTGCGATGTGATGCAAGTCTAAATATTGAAGGGTCTAAGCAATCCTCGTCTCCAACTCGATCATATCGCCATACACGAACCTCGAACTCGATCATGTCGCCATCCACGAACCTCGAACTCGATCATGTTGCTGCTCCAAGTGCACATAAAAGTTTCTTGAACACAGGAAATTTTCCTTCCATGTTGTAGGGAATTGAAAGACGATTCCGACGGGACAAAAATCATTCAATTCAGACTTAAAACGAAGAAGTTATTGACGAAACCAGTTTGACGAAGAGCGCGTGCTCACTGCAGATGTGGCGGTCACTGACTGTATGCTGAAGTGGGTGCTTATTTGGAAACTGGTCAGACCCGAACGGTCTGGACCGAATGGACCAAATACAGACTGGTTGGACCAAAAACGAACCTATTTAATGAACCGGTTATTGTCTTGGTTCTTCCTGTCACCTTTCTACAACACTTATATTTGTTACTGTTTTCTAGATTCTGCAACTCTTCTGCTACTGTTTTCGCAACAGTTGCTGCAACGGTTTTCAATCTTTTCGCAACATTATGTTAGAACCCTAATTTTATTTTCCTTTTTCCCTGCTGGTTTTTGCTGATTCTTTGCTCTGAATTCATGCACGTTTTTTTTTAGGTTTTTAGCGCACCTATCTCAATGGAAAAACACGATCGTTTTACACGAATCCCTTAGTCGGCGCCAGTGTTTGTGCCCAAAATTACTTTTAGGCACTGAACATGATGATTTGATGATGATTATGCAAATTAAGGCTAGAAAACATAGATAAAATTGAGGATACAAGAATTTAACGTGGTTTTCCAAGTGTTTCCTACATCAACGGAGGAACGGAAAGATATTTTATTGATTATGATAATACAAATGGTTTTATCCAGGTTAGCTAACCTAAAATTCCATATCTCTCTAGGGTTTATGATACATCTATTTATATAGTTTATGTAACCCTAATTATTATGTAAACTTGATATGCAAGAAACTTGGGCAACAATACTTCTGGAATCTTCTAGGGTAGACGAGCTTGAATAACGGGATCTCCGTCAATTTACTGATGGTACAAACAGAACTACGCAAAACCTACATTAAAAATGGGGTCGGTTACCTGTAACTTTCGAAACGGTAACCGAAACTACACTTCCAGATATGTCCGACTACCTGTTCTTCACATCAAGTAACCGAACTCTCTTGACCTAGCCGAAATCTACTTAAAATTTTATATTTGTAGGAAACTTTTGACCATTGTAAGAAACATTAACTAGAGGTATATCAGATTACCCAAATGGTCTTTCTCTGGTTGTGGTAAAATCCACCATTTTTGTCTTGAAATTGAGTTTGGGGAACAAAACATTAATCATAGGGTAATTTTTGTATTAATAAAAGTATTTGGTTAAGTGGTGTTCAGATTTACTTTAAATGTCTTACCCAAAATTGAACAATGGTCCCCTAAAAAAATCATGGTCCCCAATATATAATAGGGATCGTTATCTTGCTAAACCATAAAATCTAACCGAATCAATCCCAACAAGCCTAGTCTTATATGTACGCATATCTTTTTAAGAGCACTGTAATGTAATTTTCTAGTGTGTGCCTCTGTAATTGCTAGATCTAGATGTTGATCAAGTTAGAATCATAAAAATCAAATATAGGAGATCATAACATCACCCGCACACAATATGAGTACTACCATTTTTGTGATTTTTGGTTTCATGCATCATCCATTAGTTAGTACATATACAATCAATCAATCTGATAACCTTAATTTTCGAGAAAATTAGGGTTTAACGCGTGCCGTTACGCCACGTGCATAATTTTTATTTACCCCTTCTTATCAAGTTTATCCTTCTCGCATATGAATATTAATTATCAAGTTTACCTTTTTTATTTATCCTTCTTGTCTCGACATATAAATATTAATTATAATATTTATTAATATCAAGTTTATCCTTCTTATCGTTATAAAAGTAAAGGAAAATCCGATAGATATTTTTATTCTCCACTCCACAAGTTTTTTCTAGCATTTTTCGCCTTGACATTATCCTAAACTATGCCTCTCTTTTCTCGAGTTGTATCCTCAAGCTATCCATGAAAGTATATCGGAAATAATTTTTGCATATTTTGTCCCCTCCAAAAAAAACATTATTTGATATGTTTTTTAGTTTACAAAGATATTTTATCAATCTTTTGAAATGGTATTAACTTTCTGCATCTTTCTTGTTTCAGTGATCGTTAGGATCTCCATGGACCATAGGAACTTATTATATATGGGCCCGACCACATAGCATCGATGCTTCCCCTACTTGACTACCTTGGGATAAGAGGTGTACGATTTTAATCTAAAACGCATCGGTACTAGTAAATAGATGCCCAAGATTATTAAGCTCCATATGTACTCCTATTTCTTCCATGTGAGACTCCCTAGATATACATATATGGTTTATCGCGCCACATACTCCAACAATCTCCACCTTGGAGAGATTAAACCACTTCACCAGTCCAATCAGACTCCACCATATGATTATTATATATATATGCTACTCATCTATTTTGATTAGTGTCACTATGCGCCCGGGAATCCTACTCCACGTCGAGTTAATAGGGCAAGCACTCACTCCACCTTGACCATTTGATTTCCCACCTAGAATCCTGCTCCACTTAAGAGTTAATATGTGAGACACTAACTCCACCTTAAGCGCCAGTTCAACCTTGAGCATTTCCTTTTCGATATAAAACCTTGCTCCACCTGACTTAATGGTGAGACATTAACTCCACTTTGAGCGCCAGTTTAGTTTATGTCCTTGCCTGATCCACCTTGAGTCTGACTCCACTTGCGCCCTAAATTGGGTGACATCCACAACCATATCCACGTTCGGACAATATCCCCAACAATGGGCTTTGATACCTATTATTAACGGACCATTGGACACTACTCAGTGCCCGACCACACAACCCCGAACTCCACTTGACCACCTTGGGATAAGAGGTGTGATGTTTTTAAATGAAAGGCCTCGGTGTTATGTAATGATATACCCAAGCTTATTAAGCTCCAGATATTCCTTTTTATTCCATTAGGGACTATCCATATTATCGCGCCAAATACTCCAATAACCAAGCGGAACCAAAACATTAAATTATGTAAGTTGTAACAAAATTACAACACCAGAACTCATGTTCCCAAGATATTAACAATGTTCGATCCTTGTTGCTTTTTCTCCTTTAAGAATAGTCTGAAAAGAGTGTTTGTACCATGAGTAAAATTGCCACATATTGGGCCAGAATCATACCTGGGCCATTGTTCAAGCATGTTAACCAAGCAGCCGACGCAGCCCATCAGCCTTCCCAGTGTTATATAAGTTCAATGCTCGGTCAATGATCAAAGCCAACACAAGGTCAATGGTCAAAGTCAACCATCAGTCAATGTCAAGGTCGTGTTGCCGATGGTGCATTTATGAAGTTTCCATCCATGTTGCCAATGGTGCTGCCATGCAGTTTCCACTCATGTTGCCAGCGCTGCTGCCAGCCAATTCCCAGCTAAGTACTCTATCGCACTGCCAGCCAGTCTCTACCCGCGCTGTCAGCTATGCTGCCAGCCAGCCTCCATCCATGCTGTCAGCCATTATGCATATCAGCCAGTCAATCCAGCCTGTCAGCCAGCATCCATCCATACTTCCAGCTATTATGCCTGTCAACCATCAATCCAGTCTGCCATCATGCAGAATTAATTCAGGAAGCATGCAAAGGCAGTTTCATGCAAATTAATTCAGGAAGCATGCAAAGGCAGTTTCATGCGAATTAATTCAGGAGGCGTGCAAAGGCAGTTTCATGCGAATTAATTCAGGAGGCATGAATGAGCAGTTTTATGCAGAATTATACGTGAAGGCATGAATGAGTAGTTTCATGCAGAATTAAATATGAAGGCATGAATGAGCAGTTTCATGCAGAATTAATGCAAGAGAAGTAAATACCATTTATGTTTAGGATTATATAAATAGAGGGAAATGTAATTCTGAGGGGGGGAAGGGGAGAGAGGTAGCTAATAAAGAAAAAGATACATTGTAATATAAATATCAATAAAATATTACTCCCCAAGGGGATTCGTCCGTGGACGTAGGCAAACCATGCCGAACCACGTTAAACCCGTGTGTCTGTCATTTCTGATTCTTTCTTGTTATTATCCCTGTTTTAATCAACTACACCAAAATCATCGTGTTTAGTACCTGGAAATATTTCTGGGTGAAAACATTGGCGCCGACTAAGGGGAATACGAGAAAAGGAATCGTGTTTTCCCATTGAGAAAAGTTGTACAAAATACATCAAAATTGAATGTCTTGAAAACTTATTGTTGCAGTCCAGTTGATCACAACTGCTGCAGTCCAGTTTGATCGCAATTGTTGCAGTCCAGCTGATCGCAACTGCTGCTTACCATATAATCGCAGATACTGCAGTCCAGTTGATCGCAACTGCTGCAATCCATATTCAAAGTTCAGGATCTGTTAAAACTATTATATTCGGAAATCACTGAAACTGCATCACTACAAAGGCCGATGAAACCGCTCCCATGACGTTCGGTCCACGGTAAAGGATGGCGTAAAAACATCATCAAAATTGTTGCAGGATGTTCGGTCCACAACATGATAGGGTTGAAAGTTCGTTGCAACCTCCAGCAAGGATCGTCAAGATTGCTATTAAAACAGACACAAAATAAATAAATATTTCTTCTCAAATAACGCAGTGTCCACATGTTCGAATTTGTAGTATGTCAAAATCACTACTGTCATGATCTCGAGGTTGTGAAGTTTCCTACATCTCTAGGCGCTTGAAAACCCTAGAGAAGACCTCCAGAAAAGCATCTCGAAAGGTTCCATAAAAGTCTACAAAAGTGTAGCAAAACGGTGCTGGAAAGTCCACATGAAACGGCAACAGACCCCAGAACCGTTGCTAAAAGTCCAAGGAAAAAGAAGAAAACACAAAACTGTTATAGAAAAGTTCGTGAGAAACACTAAGAGTTACAGAAAACTGTTGCTGAAAATTAAAAAAAAAATCGTTACAAGAAGCTTTGAAGGAAAAGACAACAGTTCAAAAAATCTGTCGCAAAAGGTCCGAAGGCATCACAGTTGCAAAAATCTGCCAAGGCCGACGGCCAAACTCTTTCACCCATGGCAGTGGGTTTCGTTCACCCTCGTCATATTTCTGTTGACCCACGCCAGGGAAGGTTTACCCACTTCAACGGGTTTTGTTCACTCTCGTTAAGAATCTGTCGACCCACTTCTAAAATGTTCACCTACGTCAAGGGGGTGATGTCATTTGCCACGTCATCAACGTATCCCACATCAGCATGCCACGTCGGCAAACATGTCCATCGAGAATTCGGCACGTCAGCATTGCCACGTCATCAAGGAGATACAGTCAGCAACCGTCATGTCAGCGCTCGGACCAGTCAGCGACTGCCACATCAGCATGTGGTCTAGTCAGCAAAGCCACGTCAATGTTGGGATGCCACGTCAGCACTCGATCCAGTTAGATGCCGCCACATCACCTTGCCACATCACCTTGCCACGTCATCATACCACGTCAGCACTGTAATGAGTTGTCACCTTCCCACGTCATCACTCATCGCCAGGTCACCTTGCCACGTCATCACCTTAGTGCCACATCATCGCGTCACATAGTGATATAATGAGTTGTCACCTTTCACGCATCACTCATCGCCACGTCACATTGCCACGTCATCATCTAAACGCCACGTCATACCGCCACGTCAGCAAGGTGATGCCTTGTAAGCATGCCATGTCAGTAATTTGTCCACTCGATGATTGCCACGTCAGTAATTTGGTCCAGTCAGCTGTGTCGCGTCAGCAGCAGCACGCGCGCTAAGAGAAAATCTTGTTTCGTCAATAACTTCTTCGTTTTAAGTTCGAATTGATTGATTTTTGGCTCATTGGAATCATCTTTCAATTTCCTACAACGTGGTGGTGGAAAGTCATGAGTTTGAGAAAAAATATTTTTTAATTTGGAGCGGAGACACCTAAGTGGGGCGCCTTTTATAGTACCATATGAAGCCATAAAAAAATCCTCTAAGACTAATGTTGTGTCGATTTAAGTCCGCAACATGGAAATTTCGTGCTTGTTGTATAGATTTTCAAATCTCAAAACACCTAAGTTCGTTGATGATCAAAACTGCTACAGTCAGTTGATCGAGCTGTTGTAGTCCAGTTCCTCAGCAAATACTGTAGTCAAGTTGATCGAACTGCTGCAGTCATTTTTCGCATATTTACTACAATACATTTGATTGAGATGTTGTAGTCCAGTTCCTCAGCAAATACTGCAGTCCAGTTGATCGAACTGCCGCAGTCATACTTTTTTGTATAATTACTAAAGTCCAGTTGATAGAACTGCTATAATCCGGTTTTCCTCAGAACTGTTTCAGTACAGTTTTCCTCACAACTGCTTCAGTCCAATATGATCGAACTTCTGTGGTTCGGTTTCTCAGCAACTACTTCAGTCCAATTTTACTTATAGCCGTTACAGCTCAGCTGATCGCAGCTGCTGAAATACAGTTCCACGGCAACTGTCTTCAATCCAGTTTCGATTCAACTGGTGCATTCCAGTCCCGCGGACAAATCTAGTTGCTGAATCAAGTCGAGACGCTAAGGCAACTATACTAGTTATCACCACTAAGAAACAACAACATAGCCAGTGGACATCCTAACATCCACATGTACACAAAGTCGCAATACCATATCTCATAAGGTGCATATACAATTTACATATTTTCGCATCTTTTCATATAATCATTCATACTTTTATTCAATAGGACACCTAAAACATGTCGAGAATTTTCTCACGAGGAGATACACATATCTCAATTCTGCGCGCATCTGGAATAGTGGAATTGGCCCCCCACGCGAATTCCAGATAGCAGACACCATCAACATTTCATGCGCGAGCAAGATGCAGAAAGGAAATGCACCCTTGTGCGAGCATTGAGCAGCATCACAATTACTATCTTCTGGGGGCGAGTTGCATATCACTTCAATGTGAGTGAATATCAATTGAGGTCGAGATATGTAACACCTCATGATCTAAAGTAAATTTTTTGGGGCGAGATGTGTAACACTTCACACGCTTGGGGGCGAGTTACAGAGTACCTAATGCAATGCGGAATTCAGCTTCTGAAAATCGAAATAAAAGGTAACCCAAACTTCTTAATCCTCCAACGAGTTACAGGATTAAGAGGGGGAAATCATACATCCTAATGTTTTGATGAAATTATCGCAAACAGAAGCGTTAATGACTGCTACAGTCCAGTTGGTCGAAATGCTGTATTCAGTTCCTAAGAAACTGCTGCACTCAGTTGGACGCAACTGATGCAGGTCAGTTTCACTAGCCACTGCTGCACTCAGTTGGACGCAGCCGATGCAGTCCAGTTTCGCTAGCAATTGATGCACTCAGTTGGACGCAACTGATGCAATCCAGTTTCGCTCGCAACTGCTGCACTCATTTGGACGCAACTGATGCAGTCCATTTTTATTTGCAACTCTTATAGTCCAGTACCACAGAAACATCTGCAATTTAACTGATCAGCTGATCGCAGCTGCTGCGGTGCAGTTTTGCTCGTTGCTGCCGCATTCCAGCTGATCGAAGCTGCTGCAGTCCATCTATGTTCGCATCACGTGCAGTCCAGCTGATCGCAGCTGCTACAATGCAGTTTTGCTCGTTGCTGCCGCAACCAGCTGATCGAAGCTGATGTAGTCCAGCTATGTTCGCATCTCCTGCAGTCCAGCTGATCGAAGCTGCTGCAGTGCATGTAGTCTTGCTCATTGTTGTTGCAGTCCAGCTGATCGCAGCTGCTGCAGTCCATCTCTGTTCACGAATTCTGCAGTCCAGCTGATCGAAGCTGCTGCAGTGCAGTCTTGCCCGTCGCTGTTGCAGTCCAGCTGACGGCAACTGCTGCAGCTCAACTCTGTTCACGACTCCTGCATTCCAGCTGATCGAAGCTGCTGCAGTGCATTGTTGCCCGTCGCTGTTATAGTCTAGCTGATCGCTGCTGATGCAGTCTAGCACTGTTCGCGACTCCTGCATTCCAGCTGATCGAAGATGCTGCAGTGCAGTCTTGCTCGTCACTGTTGCAGTCCAGCTAATCGCAGCTGCTGCATTCCAGCTCTGTTCGCAGCTCCTGCAGTACAGCTGATCGCAGCTTCTGCAGTGCAGTCTTGCTCGTCGCTGTTGCAGTCCAGCTGATCGCAGCTTCTCAAGCATGCTAACCAGTCAGCCGACGCAACCCACCAGCCTGCCCAGTGTTACATAAATTCAACTCCCGGTCAATGGTCAAAGTTGGAGGTTAAGAGGGGGCGATGTTTCTACCATGGGTAAAATTGCCACATATTGGGCCAGAATGTTACATGGGCCACTTTTCAAGCCTGCTAACCAGTCAGCCGACACATCCCACCATCCTGCCCAGTGTTACATAAATTCAACGCCCGGTCAATGGTCAAAGTCAGCGCAAGGTCAACGGTCAAAGTCAACCATCAGTCAATGTCAAGGCTATGTTGCAGATGGTGCTGCCATGCAGTTTCCATCCATGTTGCCAATGGTGCTGCCATGCAGTTTCCACTCATATTTCCAGCGGTGCTACCAACCAATTCTCAGGTAAGTACTCTATCGCACTGCCAGCCAGTTTCTACCCGTGCTGTCAGTTGTGCTGCCAGCCAGCCAGCCTCCATCCATGCTGTCAGCCATTATGCATATCAGCCAGTCAATCCAGTCTGCCAGCCAACATCCATCCATACTGCCAGCTATTATACCTGTCAACCATCAATCCAGTCTGCCAGCATGAAGAATTAATTCAGGAAGCATGCAAAGGAAGTTTCATGCAAATTAATTCAGGAGGCATGCAAAGGCAGTTTCATGCGAATTAATTCAGGAAGCATGCAAAGGTATTTTCATGCGAATTAATTCATGAGGCATGCAAAGTAAGTTTCATGCGAATTAATTCAGGAAGCATGAATGAGCAGTTTCATGCAGAATTAAACGTGGAGGCATGAATGAGCAGTTTCATGCAGAATTAAATACGGAGGCAATGAGTAGTTTCATGCACCATTAATGCAAAGGAAGTAAATACCATTTATGTTTAAGATTATATAAATAAAGGGAAATGTAATTATGAGGGGGGGAGGTAGCTAATAAAGAAAAATATACACTGTAATACAAATATCAATAAAATATTACTCCCCAAGGGGATTCGTCCGTGGACGTAGGCAAACCATGCTGAACCATGTTAAACCCATGTGTCTATCATTTCCGATTCTTTCTTGTTATTAGCCCTGTTTTCATCAACTACACCAAAATCATCGTGTTTAGTGCCTGGAAATATTTCTGGGTGCAAACAAAGAGTACAACTCAAATTTGACTCAATAGTGCATATCGTATTGTATGTTCTTATTATTTTAATGAAATAATGAAAAGATAAATCATTCACTTAAGCTATATATTTTAAAATGTTAAGTCATTTCCGATGGAAACCATTTTACTCACATACGATGTAGTTATAGTTTTTCAAGATTCCAAAATATATTATGTACGCAATTCAATTCGGCAGGAATAGTTCACCGAATGCAATATAGGTAATGCATTTTCCTTTCATAAAATTGTAGCATTTTCAATATAGTTGGATCCAAAGTTGGTAAAAATAACTGTACTTATACTTTCTCGGGCGAGAGTAATATAGGGATGTGCTACCTCCCAGAAAACTGCTGATTGATGACTGCATCAGTGTCCGCTGAAAATACCAAACTGTCGGATAACCGTAGTGACTAAGCGGGGAAAGTATTAGCGAAGGATCATATCCTTACAAATGGTATTAGAGTCGACCATGGGTTACCTGTCGAGGGTGAAAGAGTATGCTTGAAGGATTGTGCCGGGAAAATGTCTCATGAGTGATAAAAAAAATGCCAGAGTCTAGGATGGAACATATTCCAGCGCCCAGGACGGATCCAAAATAAGTTGGTGGTATTAGACTCGCCAGGTAGAATTCATCAAACAAAATATAGGTAATGGTTTTTACTTTCCTAACACCGAGGCATTTTTAGCGTAATTGGATTCATAGTTGGCAAAAAATGTTTATATTTTTAAGCATTCTCGGCATTGAGTAAACCTGAGATAGGCGATCTTTTGAGAAGCTGTTGTTGGATGACCATAGCGGTGACCATCCAAAACCCCATAATATCATATAACCGCAATGTCTCAGTGAGAAATTATCAGTAGAGGCTTAGGCCACAACATTCTACGACCTTACGCTTCCAAATGTAAGGTTATTCATTAGTAAGTCAAATCGTTAAGTACTTAACCTAATAACAATACACTCTACTAACAATAAACTCTGTTATCCATCATCATTGAATAAAAATAACGTTAAACCATTTATTAAAAAATACGTGAGACGATGCAAAATTACAAACCAGATTAACGTTAAGATGTGTTTGTACACTTTCACACAATCAGGCCTATTCATACGCACATGCCAAAAAATCATTGTTTGGCATGCCACCAATTGCGCCACTATGGGGAAACCAATAAGCGACTGATTTTCTAGCGAGCGATATTCTTAATAAGGCCAGCGATATAGATTGTATCGCTGGCGATATTATGAATATCGCTCGTTTTAAATAACATCGCTGGAGATATCATGATTATCGCCCACTAGTTTTTCTACAACGACTATTTTCCCAAATGGTTCATATATATATACGCCATTCTGCTTCTCCAGATAACTCACACATACTTCTACAGATATTTCACCAATTTCCTTCTTTCTGTATTTTAAATTTCATAATCATCAATTTCGAGATCGAGATCCAATGAAGATAGGAATATTATTATGAATCGGTTCAGATTACAGCAAGAAAGATATCGTATGAGGTTGCAAGAAATTGATGATGAGGAAGCTGAAGATAATGAGCTAATTGAAACTTTGACGCTTGTACATACGGGCCAAATACCAAGAGTTCCGGAACCCAAAGAAGTATTATCAAGAAGATATACGTATCGAGGAAGGGAATTTTACCACTAAAACTAATGCACGATTATTTTCTTCCAAATTGTGTGTACTCTAATCAAGATTTTCAAGGTCGATTCCACATGCCTCGCTATCTGGTGAAAAAGATTATTGAAGAGCCTTGTTGATTACAATGAAGTGTTCTAACAAACCTTTTGCATCACGACCATTGATTTTCATGGTTTGTTCCTCATATTTCTTAAATATGTTATCCCACATAGTGTTACCATGTTGTTGTGCACCTTGGATACAATCTTGGGTAAAATAAACATAATTACGACAAATGCATTCATCTTCTGCCATGGTGTATTTTCCACCACGGACTCGGTTTTTTTTTGCTTTTCCTTGACTTTGAGTTTGTGAATCCATTTCACAAGAAAATATAGATAGTTTTAGATTTGAAAAAGATTGAGAAATTGAGAAATTCTATAGAGATTTAGAAATTCTGGTGTGAGTTAAAATGAGTTTGAAATTGGTATTTATAGAGGTGAAAAATTCCAGCCGTTGGATGATGAAGTAGTCGGCGATAATCATAGGGTCGATCGACATCTTGATTGTCGCTGGCGATTTGATGACCATTGAGCGACCGAAAGACCATCTGGCGATGGAGTCTTTATCGCTCGATGGAAACTCTGTCTCATATGCCTATATGCCATTCCTGGCATATTGGTACATGAGTTTGGCATACCCATAATGGGTGCATATATGCCAAACTTTGTGTTTTGGCAGGTGCACAGGAATAGGCCTCGTAGGTGAATGTTGTGTTTGGTCATGGGTTGTACGCTGTGTTGGACCATAAGCCTAATAGTAAATGGAAATGCCCAGAAAGAAAATTTAGAAAACCTTTCTCAATTTTCTCTCCTCTGTTCTTCAGTCTCAGGTCTCATTTTGTCTTCTTCACTCTTCAATTCAGAAATCAGATTCTCTTATTCACTCTTCAAATCACTACCGGTACCATCTCCGTCAAATCACCAGCAACAGGCCAGTTAGGTAAGGTCACATTCATTATAATTAGGGTTTTGTTTTTGATTTTCATTAGGGTCTGGAATTGATCCCATGAATTCGATTTTGTTTCTCTTTATTTTCTTCCCAAGATTAAGCCACGAATACGATATTTCTTCGCACGCAAGGGTTTCGTTTTTTGATTTCAATTTGACTTCATAATCTCCTCCTTCACAGAAAGAAGAAAAGAAAGGGGTCTCTTGAGTAACAAAAACCCTAAAAGCTGCAATACGATCAACTGAAGCAGCAGTATATGAAGTAGAGATTGCAAAGAGAATAAGGTAATTATCCTAATTTTCTAAGTAGGATATATCCAAGTTTAATGTAATTTCTCTTTGCTTGGGTAGCTGATTGTTGAATCTCTTCAGTGCTAACTCAGCAGAGGGTTTCTACTTAATGCAATTTCTCTGTTGCCTTAATAAATGATATGCTTAGATTCAGTAAATTAAGCTTTTGTATAAAAAATGAACAAAATCTCATAATTGGGGGTTTTGGTTCTGGAAAGGAGTCAAGGTGGCAGAAATTTGGGGGGTTGTGAAGAAGCTACCCTGAACATGTTTACTTGATAATTAAGGGTATATTGTCATTGATTTTATTGGGTTAAGAAATCTAAATAGCTAGTGTAAGTGTGTAACATAGAGCTTATGTTAATGAGTTACGAGTAGGGTAGTGTATGCAGGGTGTTCCAACATCCTAGATAACACTGATGATCAGTACGATTATCATAGACTCTTCCATGTAAGTGGCGTGTCTTTCTGAGTTAGTGAATTTCACTTCCTTAATGTCTGTCTTCTCCCCAGTATGACTACGAAATTCTGCATGTATATTATTGTGTTTGATGAAGACTGATTTCTATTCCATTCATTCTAATTGTTCACTAATTTATACGACTTAGGTCTGTAGGATCCAAATTGAGGAAGTACCAAAGTGGTGTGAAACTGTGCAATACATGCTTTGTTCTAGCTATAGGTTGGTAAGTAATTTTGTGTAGTTCAGTTTGGAAATGAAACCTTTTCTTATGTATTTTTAATAGAGCTATAGGTTGGTAATTGTATGTAATGTGTCTGTGGATCTTTGAGTTTCGTAAATAAAACAAAATATTAGATTAGGAACTGATATACAACTTGGTGTATGGTATGCTTCTATTGTGAAAAGGAAGTACCTAACATGAAAATTATACAAGTCGAAAATTTAGTTCACAATACTGCGACTATGAGAGGCGTTCCATGCACATATTAAGCTGGATTGGTTTATATAAGCCGTGTTTGGGTACATGTTGCGTTAGTAAAACTGCAAGTTGGTGACATATTTCACGTTTTCTTTTCGTCTTTTCTGAGATTTCGTAGATTCTTGGTAATTTTAGGAATTGAATTTCAGCATATATGTGAGTTCATCTTCTCTTAGAGGCATTTAAAGAAGAAGAGGAAAGTGATTAGATCAGTTTTTACACACTTTGCTTACCTGAAACTAGAAACAGTTACAGGACATGATTAGTCTTTCAATCCTTCACCTGATTCAGTTGAACATGTGCCCAGTATACCATATGTTGAGGAAAAGATTGGGAGAAGTTAGTTGAATTGTATTAATGGAGGGTAATAAGGTTCCCAATCTCTGTCATAGTCCTCGATCCCCTGGCAAGCAGAAGTTTGACAACCTATATGTGGAGTAAATGTATATGAAAGTGAAAGTGTAAGGGTTTCTTCCTTCAATTCTTCCTTCCACTTTTTACATAATTTTCACTCTCAGAGTCTTCCCCTCTTCGAAGTTTTACGGTTTCTTCCCTGTGTTTTTAGTTACTAGAATCTGAATTATATTTCATTTATATTTGATTTACAGTGTGAATGGCGATGATGAATCGGATTTCGTCAAGATTCTCAAGATGTTTGACATCTTCAATAACTACTCTTCTTCATTTTGATTCCTCCTCCTCTTCATTAGGAAGACACTCCTATAACACTTCTTCTCTGCAAAGATATGCCCAAGAGAAGCCAAAGCAAATGATTCCAGGAAATAACATGAAATGGGGTTCACTTGGTCCTCGTAGAGATTATTCGAATTTCGCGTCTGGGTTCACGCCTTTGCAACAAAAACCATTGAGTTCAATTATTGACATTGAGAGAGCCAAGAATTTCTCACCAGAAGATCTTGCCGACATTTGGGATGATTATCACTTGGGGAGAGGTCATATTGGCATAACGATGAAGGCGAAATTGTATCACCTAATGAAGCAAAGAGCAGTTACTTGTCGGCATTTTGTCATTCCATTATGGAAAGGAACTGGTTATGTAACAATGTTCGTTCAAGTGCAGATGCCACACATTATTTTCACTGGTCTGGAAGATTACAAGGCAAGAGGAACCCAAGCAGCACCCTATTTCACAGCTACTTATTTCACAGAATTTGCGGAGACCAAGGATATGGTGCTCGTCCGTGGGGATATTTTATTCACCAGCAAGCTCACTGACACGGAGGCTCAATGGCTTCTTGAGGCAACTCAAGCTTTCTATCTCAATGATGCCAGGTACAAACTGGTTGAACAATTTAACAAGCAGACTCACGATTTTGAGTTCAAGGATGTGTTGAAGGCACTGGATATGCCAGTGGGTTGATTTGCCAATAGATCTCCATTCCCCTGTTGTACCCACTGAGATTGTTGACCACCCCAGAAGGAACTTTTGGGATGTGAATACCTTCTGCGGTTCTGCCAATTTTCGTTTTTCGGTCTTGTTTAGGTCATAAGGAAGCGGCACGCAATGACTTTTTATGAAGCTTCCATTAATTTTGCTTCAATTTGATTTTAACTGTGTCCCATCACTTTGTCACCTGGGCTGGATTTCTATTAAACTTTTCTTGAATTTAATATTAACTGTGGCCCATCAATTTGTCACTTGGTTTGGAGTTTTATTAGTGTTGTGTTGTAAAGTTAAGACCACCTGAATCCATCATACATAGGGTGTTAATAGTATTACTCTTGCGCAGTAAGTATACTTGTCATGCTAATGTAACCTGCAAGTATCTATTCTAGATTGCCTGCTTTTTGTCAGGGAAATATAAATGGAAGTGAAAGGAAAAGACAAAGACAAGGTGAAATGGATGCACAGCGAAGGGGAGATCAAGTGAAGCAGCACTGTATTCCAGATAAAGTGAAGTGCAGTTTAATGACCGAAGAAGAAAAGGAAGGGCTTCGTGAAAAAAGGCGCAACGCATATCTTAGGCGGAAAGTAGGACAGCGGTGGAGTTGAAAAAAATGTTGTGAATGAAGCAAAACTAGTGCCGGTATAAAGTAAACGAAATATAAACTATTTTTGGTCCTATTTGGTTGAGATTGTTTATTTTCTAAGAATATTGCTAACAAGTACAGTCATTGATGATATTATGCTTATGATCACTGGTCTTTTAGGTCAATCACATCAAAGTGCCACAAGACAAGCAGACAATACTCCATGTATTGTGTCAATCGGAGGCAGTGAAGTTCCCAATCTCCCCCAAAGCCCTAGAGTTTCTGAAAAAGATCAACATCGGGTGCTAGAAAAAATTGGCACAGGAATGGTTACTGGTAAGAGTAAATAAGGATAAGTTCCCGATTGTTCTTGTAGGACATGCCTGCATTTAGTATTTATTATTTACAATCAAAAGAAAGAAAGCAAATAATTTCAATCAATTTTCTTCTCTTGAGGCCTTGTGCAGAATGTAATGTGTCATCTTGTTTACCCAGTTGGATACTCTTGGCTAGAAAAACTGTCTGAATTCTGAGTTCTTGATTGTCATAGCTATAGAATATAATTAACCTGTCTGGCAAAGGCTTTGGTAAATTTTCCTTTGCCTTGTAAAATAATTGTGTGGAGAAATGATTTTTTATCACATGTGGAACAGTGTGAACACCCTACAGTCATTTGAATGATCTCTCACTCTTTCCCCAACTCTTCTCCATTGGGGGCTTTTACAGTGAAATAACGACTACAGCACTTGAACCAAGCTTCGGAGATAACACTGTCGTACTTGAAATGCAACGACAAGGTCAGCTTTTTTTCCTTCACAGTTCTTTAATTCCCTTCTTCAAACAAAAACCTAAGTTGTAGTTTAACTGTCAATTCATGAATCAAACCGAACAAGAAGATACAGAAAAAAAAATGTCGAATTAGGTGGTTGTCAGAATTAACATCCGGAATTATCATATCGGGGGTTAGAAAATGTTCATTACCAGAATGATATTAGAAAGTTCAGTTACCTTAGAAAAGATACTGAGATATTATTCATTTCTTGTAAGGGGGCAGCTGATATACGTCGTATAATGTGTGCTTTAATGCATGTCGAATGGATTATTTTTGTGGTGGGATCTGAGTGTATGACTTATTTTATGCGCAATTTGGTTCTATGTGTCTAACATGTTTATGCATATGTTTTCTCTAGGAGGATGTGATTATTCTGTTATTGTTAAAAAAATAAAAAACTAAGCGTGCATTTGAGTTCTGTCGTACTGAATAGGAGTAGACAGCAGACCAGGAAAAGCAACCGGCTTGTATATATGTCTGTATGTTGGTCAGTGATGCTGTATCTATTATTAGGTCTGGAGCAGAGATGCAGTTGAAAAATAAATGAATTCTGAAGTCGGATTATGGTTTTAGGCTTCTAGCTTGTTCTAGTATGGTTCGAAAATTCAGTATGTTGAAGAGACGCAGTAGTACAAACTACAAACTGAGGTATAGTTCCGTAGGTTAAGGCATTAAAATTAGCAAGTGTCCTTAGGAAAGCTCGACAATGGCTTAAGGTTCTGAAAGTTAACTGGAGTTATGACAAGCCTTAATTTTTACTTTATCCTGGAAATTAAGAGTTGATTTTTTTTCTTTCTTTTTCTTCCAGTCATGAATTATTAGTTTCCTTTATCCTGTATTAGAGTATTGAAGCAATGGAGGGCAATAAGGTTTCTTTTATGTTTTATCCTTCAGGAATAGTGACAGTCGCCGAGGTGGTATCATCATATGATTAATATCTCAAGGCATCTGAAGCATCTTCGTCCCACTGAATATTTTAAGATGGCGATGTCGTCTCAAACTCATCACCACAGCCTATAACAACTTCATCAAAGAGTAGCACTGTGGATACCTTCTGAGTTGGTACTACTTAGGTGGCTCATGGGAGTTTCTTTTCTGCCCTTTGCACTGCAAGATAGTGGCTATCAAACTCCTTCAAATTTGTCAATCCCGTGGTCAAATAATGGTCCATCAAAAAGCTTCAGACTGTCATGCGGTATTCTGGAGCATGCAAGAAGATGTAACGGCTTCGCTGAAAATTGTGAAGTCTAAGATCTCTCACTTACCCTTGATTTCTGGACTTCCTACGAACAAATCTTCTATGTGATCATCACAGGCCACTGGAATGATGAGTGATCTTCTCTGCATAAGGTTCTTCTTGGCATTTTGATTTGGCATTAAAACTTGAAGAATGTTGTGGTGATGAAGGTGGATCCTCCGATAAAAAACCATTAATTGTATACAGTTCTTAGTAACCATGATTTGGCAACTCCTATGACCATCACTAAAGTATCAAGCTCGCCAGAATTCAGTGAACCACTCCTAGCGTGGAATGTTAAGATGGGTGTTTGTTGTATCCAATAGTGGTTGTTAAAATGGAAGAGTTGATTCTGAATAATGGAGTGAAATGCTGGAAAGCAGAAGTGAACTCGATAAAGGATATCTCTGGCTTGTAGGCAATGGTCAGTCCATAATATTTTTTCTGATCCCTGGATACCTTGTATAGCTGGTTCGATTCCTGCAAGAAATGAAGCAAGTTCAACGGAGATTTCAAAAGTCCACCAGTTGCTGGATTAGCCTGGATAATACAACAGGACAGTGGCTAAGGAGGACAGACACATCTGGAGATTAACCAACCATGGTGACTTTACTCCTCAATCGTTCCAGAAAATGCTTGAAGAACAACAAGGTGAATCTTCACAACTGAGGGAGCAAGATTTTCCATGGAAAAAATTCTGGGCAATTAAGAGAGTTGCACCGAAAATCAAATCCTTTTTGTGGCGTGCCTTCAACAATGGGATCGCAGTCTCCCAGAGAATAAGTAGACGTGTTGAAGGAGCTTCCACCATTTGTAACATCTGCAATTCTGAAGAGGAATCTGTGAACCATTTACTGATTCACTGTAACTTTGCACAGGCGGTCGGGTTTGCTTCACCTTTTGGTCTTCACATTCAAGGTAACCCAAACATGACCCTCTCAAATTTAGTTGAAGCTTGGCTAAGAAGAAATGATAATGAATGGTCTGTAGCAATGGGTACCGCTATTTGTTGGCCCACCTAGAAAGTCAGAAATGCCAAAGTTTTCGAGAACAAAACTCCCACAGTACAAAGTGCTCTAGCCATTTCCCACTACTGGCACAATTTATATTACGACTTCACTGAAGATGCTGAAACTGAGACAGTGGAGTTAACAACTAGTGTTGAAGCTGAAATAAATCCAATAACATGGGGAGCCAAAAACACCTCCATTCATCAAAATTAATGTTTTTTTTTTCTTTTCATCTGAGATATCAAAATTAATGTTGATGCAGCGTGGAAGGATGGATATTATGCTTGTGCGGCTGTTGTAAGAGACAGTAAAGGGACCTGTTTGGGTGCAAGCACAAGAACTGGCGGTTCTGATACAGTACTTTCCGCAGAAGCTGATGGGTTTAAGTTAGCTGCAGAGCTGGGCATCATGTTGAATTTAAGTCCCATCATCATAGAGGGTGATAGCCAATTATGAAGAACTTAACTGGAGAATTGAGAAATACCCCCTGGAGAATTCGGAGGATAAAGGAAGACAATAGCAATAATGCTTGCAAGTTTGTGCCAAAGACATCTAATGTTTTTTTTTTATCAGATAGCAGCGGGAATTGAACCCCTTACCTATAACTTGGGAGTTCAACCCCTAGCCAACTGGGCTAATCCCGATTGGTTAAAGACAGCTAATGTTGCTGCTCACAATTTGGCCCACTTTTGCTTTAGCTCGTCAAGTCCAAGCTAGTTGGACTAGCTCTGAAATCTGAAATTCCGACTAATATTGTGATGGTTGTAAACAATATTTATTTAGTCTTCTTGCTCGGTTTGTATACCAACAAAAAATAATGAAAAGTCTAGATTCGATACAAATGTTTCTGTTTCATGCCCCTCTTCTAGGGAGAACAAATATGATCCAATTATCTAGCTTACGTTCTAAGCATGGGCCTGCCCATGCTCCTACGGCGACTGTTTCCCTTTATACAACGAAGTTACTGAGCTATTCCCTTGAACCCAAACAAATGGAAAAGAAAATACTTGGAGATTTCACTCAGTCATGTGGAACCTCCAATGACGATGGGTAAACAACGCCCCTAGAAAACCTCCGGCCGCAACGGAGAACTGTAACAGTCCGGAAATCTCACGGGATTTTATTCCGGGGAACGTACAATCGTTAATACTGCTGGCCACAGGAATCTGTTTGACGGCTGTATTTTTAAGGGTATCTATAGGCCAATCCCATCTGCGTTCTAACGAAAATCAACATTGAAACACTATGGATTGGATGTTTGGTACTTGCTTCGGTCTCTTTCTATCTATGGACAACAGAGCCAGGAAGCCAGATATGAGATCGTTATTTGCCATACAAGTGGAGGTGGCGCTCTGCATGCAGATGATTGTTGTTGTTGTCAGCCACTGCATGATGCTCGTGGGACTAAAGTTTTGCTTTTTGTTATCATTAAAACAACAACTGATTTAAAGAAACCAAAAAGATTAATTGAAGATTAGTTCAGATATGGTCAACCTTAATAGATTACAAAAAGACTGGTTGTTGGACGTGCCAGCTTTTTTCTTGTTTGTTGCTTGATGTTTTTCTATATAGAAAATGTATCTCTCCTAGTCTTCTAACCAAGTAGACTAACATATCCCTCCTCACTGTTTTCTTTCAATCTTACTCACTTTCACAGTTTCACTCTTCTTCTCTCTTTTCGCAGTAACCATGTCGGAAAGCGAATTAGCTGCAAAACTACGTGCAATTACTCATGAACGATATCGAGAGAAGGCTCAGAAGCACGCACTTGAAGAAAAGATTTTAGAGTTGGAAGCCATGAATAGCACTTTTATACATGATTTGCAAAGAGTCAAGGAAGAGAAGGAGTCTATTATCAGTGATCGAGATGCGCTGGAGGATGAGAAACATGAACTGCAGAAGAGAGTTTGCGACGTGGGAGCCAAGATTGCCATTCTGGACGATCAACTAAAAAGAGAGAAGGATGAAAAGAATTCTGTCATCATCGAACTAGACGGAGAGAAAGCTGCGCATGAAGCTCTGAAGAAGAGAGTTTCAGAGTTGGAAGCCACCAATGCCACTCTAAACGACAAGCTGCGACGTCTGGAAGAACAGGAAGCTGCGAAACAAGCAATTGTCGAAGTTTTGAACGCAGAAGCCACGAGTTCAACTTTAAAAGTTGATTTGCATATAGAGAAGGATGAGACGACGTCTATTATTCACGATACGGAGCAAGCGGAAGCTGAGAAGAAGGCTCTGGAGAAGAAAGTTGCAGACTTGGAAGCCACAAACGCTGCCCTTAATGATGAACTGCAAAAACTGAAGAATGATAAAGACGCTCTACTTAAAAATTTGGATGGACATGGAGCTGATAAACAAGCCTCAGAGGAGACGGAAATTTCTGACTTGGAAGCCTCGAAAACTCCCAACGAGAAAGAGAAGGATGATAAGAAGTTGATTATGAATGACCGGGATCGATTGGAGGCTGAGAAGCAAGCTCTAGAGAAGAGAGTTTCGGAGTTGGAAGCCGCCAAAGCCACTCTTAACGATGATTTGCAAAGAGAGAAAAATGATATGAACGATTTCATCAAGTATATGGAGAGCCAAGAAGCTGAGAAAGAAGCCCTGGAGAAGAAAGTTTCGGACTTGGAAGCTGCCAATGCTATTCTTAATGATGAACTGAAAAGAGAGAAAGATGAGAAGAACGCTATCGTTACTGATTCCGTTGGAGCAGAAGCTGGGAAACAAGCAACCACTGAACTTTCGAGCTCAGAATCCACGAGTTCAAGTTTAAAAGTTGATGTGCATATAGAGAAGGTTGATGACAAAGAAGTTCTTGAGAAAAGAATTGCTGAATTGCAAGCACTTAACGCCACGCTTAAAGAGGAACTGCAAAAAGAGAAGGATGCTAAAAGCGCTGCTCTCGTCAAAGATCAGGAAGCATGCAAAGATGAGAAGACAGTTCCCGACTTGCAAGCAACGAGTGATGCCGCTGTTAACAACGAACTTCAGAAAGAAAAGGATGATAAGAATTCCATTATGAATGATTTGGATCGAGTGAAAGCTGAGAAACAAGTTCTGGAGAAAAAGGTTTCTGACTTGGAAACCAAGTATGCCGCTCTTAACAGCGAACTTCTGAAAAAGGAGGAGGATAAGAAGGCCATCCTCAATGACAAGGATGGACATGCGGCTGAGAAACAAGCTCTGGAGAAGATAGTTTCTGATTTGGAAGCCACAAAAATCAGTCTTAACGTGGAAATGCATGAAGAGAAGAATGATAATGGGACTCCCATCAGCGAGGAAGCTGAGAAACAAACTCTAAAGAAGAAAATTTCCGATTTAGAGGCAACAATTTCCAGCCTAGAGGACAAGGCAAAGCAGTTAACGGAAGATATCAATATATGGTTAGATGAAATATCTGAACTACAGGAAGAGGTGAACCAGGAGAACAAGGCTAAGCAAGCCCTTGAGAAAAAGGTTGCTGAGTTGACATCAAAACTTGAAAAATGTACATGTGGTGCTGCAGAAGAATCACCAATGACCGATAAAAAAGAACAAAAAGAACCGTGGATGAACGATTCTACGGTTCCTTCGAATTGGGTTCCTTACGAGGAACTTGTTCAAGCGTTTTCGAGGAGCAGTCCTTTGTCTATGACTAAAGCATGTGAATGTGACTCCGCAGGCTTGAGTGAAGATAGTACAACCAACATTCAAGTGCATTACTTCTATCGAGGATCGTTAAGGGGGCGTCCTTATCCTGTCATCGTTGTTAAAGTTGAAGAATTGATCCCCAACAAAGAGAAAGCAAGGTTCGATCCAAGTGTTTGGGGTTTGTTTAACAATGCAGGAACTTGTTATGCAGCCAGAAAGCCATTTGAGTCTGAAATGTAGGTCGTTGTCCGCAATACATCGAGATTTACCCATCTGTTCATGTTGTGCAGTGGCCTATTGTAGTCTCCAGTGAGAGTCATTTTTTTCTGGTTTGTTTGCTTTGAATTTTTTTTTTTTTTTTTTGTTTGTTTGTCAAGCTTTGGATATATGTCAATGTACTTTTTGTGTTAAGTGTTTTTTACTAAATCTTTATAACAACCGCACTGTTTATTTTACATTCATTTTATGATGTCAGTATCCATTACAGGCACATCACCGGCCACCGCATTTTTCTTCTCTATCACTGGCAGTGGCACTATCTGAATTTTATAAGGAAACGTGGGTTTCCTAATTTAGGTTAAATTCTTAGTTTGAGTTAATTACCATATTAAGATGGGATACCTAAATTGATCATGGTTTCCTAATATGAGTCGGTTTCCTAATCCAAGGAGGCCAAGACTTGGGAACCAAGTTTGTGACTCCTATATAAGGAGGTATAGGCTAAGTGTTTTAGTCATGGAATCCTCAATGTAAATATCGTAGAGATGTGAGGGATTCATCCCACCTATTGAGGTGGTTATGTGAGAGACCTAATGGTGGAGAGAAATACATCATTGTGGTACTTATGGGATACTTATCGATGTTGGAAGATATGTCGTTATGGAGTATTTGTATGGAGATGTTGGTAAGATATCTTGTTGAGGAGAAGATCATCTTGGTGGTGCTGGATTAGATTATTGGTGTTGAGCTAAAGGCGTCCATGATAATCTATATCCGGGTGTGCAGAGAAGATCGTCTCGTTGTGGTAGATAATGTGGTAAACATTATCTCGTATGGGTGAAGACGCTACTTTGGATCTTATAGGGTGCTTGTGAGAGTTCTTTTGTTCGGTCACGTTGTGGTGATGTTTTCAAGTTAATATGAGATTTGATTTCATCAGTTTAGGGAACAAAGCAAAGTGAAGTGTACTTCGAAAGGAATGGGATTATATCAGGTGATCTACATTCGATATGGTCAAGAATTGTTGTCTTGATGTTTATGGTGCTGTATATTGGAGATTTGACATTGATACTTATTGGAGCGTAAACCCTATGCATCGCTTCAAGTAAGTTTATTTATTCTCTATACTTCATACTATTCTTGGAACTGTTTGAAAAACCTGCGTAAATTGGTTTTCAATTAATCGGTGTTTGCTTGGCAAGACACAAGAAAGCAAGAATATTTTAATTTGGATACAAATATTGATTTGTATGTTTATGAAAGTAAAGACGGAATATAATCATGTCAAAGTCTCATTATTGTTCCAAACCAAGGAAACAATAATTTGGTTATCAATCATCATCAATTGGATTATGTTGCTTCTTGTATTTAACCTGAAGTTGAAGAATGTGAACATGGATTCATACTCGTTCTTCCTTAGTTGTTTGTTGCAATAAGGATTTGGGAAAATCTCTTAGTAGGTTTCGTTTTGGAAATATTGTCCGTTGGAAAGGGTTTGATATGTTCCAGAAGTGAAGAGTTTGATTTTCAGTCCTAGTATTTGAAGCATGTGGCTACAAATAAGTTGCAGGACATGGATCATTGGATGAGATGTGATTTTTTTTGTGGTGGAGCTATGGATTCTTATTATTGTATAAGAAGCAGTTTGTCAACACAGTTTGTAGGGTTTGTTTGTCTGTGTTGAGTATGACATTGTGTCGGGTAGAATAATTTTTCTGGAGTTTCTCTCGTACTGTTTCTGATGGAGAATCTAGATAGTTTGTGATCTTTTGATTCTTATCGATGACGTTCTGTCGAAGATTTTTTTTTGTTATACACCATTTGAAGTCGATCGGAGCTAGTTGAAGTGCAAGACCGTTGTGAGAAACAGGTTGGTCTATTTGTGTTGCGGATACGTTCCTATTTTGGTGAAGACCCGTTATGAGGAATTAAAAATGTACCGCTTGGACACTTCAAGAGTTTAAAGAATAAAGATACAATACTACAATGTGTATGGTGGTGTGGCTAAGGAATCTAGCACATACTACTTGGAGAAAACACGGTGCATGAATTTGAGTGGGCTACAATTTCGGCGTGTTTTTCCATCAACCTTTATTATCCATTGGCTATTTTATTTCCTGATGATCAGTGTGAGACTTTCTGTTGGAGACAACAATATTATAGCAATGATAATATTTGGGGGTTTGCTCATCTGCTATAGTTATTGAAATTGATTTCAATAGTGACAGAGCCTGTAGAGATGAAGATAAAGATTTCTATTGAGAAATTTGGTTCAACAACGATATAGTTTCCGTCAAGTTATTCTCTCTACGTACCATGAGAAGATAAAAACAACAGCGTATTGAATTACTTGGAGATTCAGGAAGTTACCAAAGGTTTCAGATTATGGCTGGGTGTGATTGGGTCTTTGTGTGAGGACAGATTATCAGATTACGAACATTGGTGTACGTTTGGAGCAAGATTGGAAAAGGGATATGCACAAGAGAGAATGTGTGACATTGTGTATTTTTACAAGGGTAACAGTAAATTCTTCGACGATGGTCACAGTTCTATCCGAGTCCGATTGTGTTTTGGTTTGACTGTCATGAAGTCGAAACTACATGCTTGCTTAAGAAATTGATAAAAGACTATCTTGACAATTATGTTAAAGCTCTTAAAATGGACATTGTTGTCAAAGCCCCGTTGAGGTTGCTGAAGTGGTGCAGAAGAAGATTGGAGAGTCAGCTGTCGAAGTCTCTGTGAAGCTGGACACGTGTTTGGTATGTATGTAATGGTTGAAGATATGATGGGCTTTTTTAAAAGGAGTAAAACTAAATTGGGGAAATATGGTCGTAGAATCATGATCCAATCGGAGATAGGTTTGTAAAGCAAGATTCATAGAGATGAGCTCGAGATTGGCACTCAATGACAATGATCCGTGGATTGGTTATATTTGGTGCGCAATTAGGGTCATGCTCAATATTCTTTGGTACATACAAGATGGTTAGTTTCTTGGAAGCTAACATAAAGGTTTGTTTGTTACAAGCTAACATAAAGGTTTGTTTGTTACAAACTAACACAAAGTATCTCGTTAACTCGCTTTGTTGGACATGCTCGTGGAAAGGAGAAAGTATGTGATCAGTTGTTTAAATAAGCAATTGACTCGGCTGGAGTTTAGAAACGAACATGAAGACTATGGTTATGATAAGGTAATGCTTAGGCATACGCATGAATAAGGGTGCACAGGAACCGAGCTGGACCGAGGAACCGTCCCGGAACCGTCCCGGAACCGGCGGAACCGAGCCGATATTTTTCCCGAACCGAGGAACGGGGTACAGGTACCGGTCCAGAAAATAGGAACTGAGGCTGATGAGGTACAGGTACACGGTCCTGTATAAGTCCCGTACCGTCCGGACCGAAAGAACCGACCATTCGTAGCCATTAGATTTAGGGGTACTGAACAAATATAGCCGTTATATTAAGGGGGGGGGGGGGTATATAGTACCTTAACGATAGGGTTTCTCTCTTTCTCATTTTCGTTTTTCTTTTCCGTCTTCGAGTTCGACTCTTCCCTCTGAGAGACTGATATAGAGAGAGAACTGAGTTCTTGAGTCTCTGATTCTCAGAAGTCTGAAAGTGAACTCCATTAATCAGTGAACACGGAACACCGAACAACACCTCTCGATCCAGAAGAAGAAGGACAAAAAGTCAGTGATTTCAATGATTTGATTTGTGTAAGTTTTTTACTTTTTTTTGCTTTTTTTCTTCTCCAATTTTAATCCTAGGACTATGGATTTCTATATGAAGTCGATTTCTATATGATCCTAGGACTTTTGATTAATTTAATTTAGGGTTTCAGTTTCACAGGGTAAGTTATCAATCACGTCAGGGAGAAGACGAAGGGAAAGGATTCAAGGAAGAAGCTGAAGGAAACCCATTAAGGTACTTTGTATTTCTTTAGGCTTTTTATAATTTTTTTAATTAATACTGTTTGAGTGTTCTTTTAACTTCTTTTAGATCTTTGGAGCTAACCAATTTTGTTGTTTTCAGTTTTTAATTTTATGATGTTTTGAGTTTTTAATTTTATGATGGTTGAAATGTTTCTCATATTTGTCTGTGTAAAAAGTTACACAACTTTCATTATTTCACATTAACATGCATATATAGTGCTTCCTACTTAATCTAGCAGCTTGCTTGTGTAATGTGTGTGTGATAGTAATTATGGGCTATGCCATTTACTTCATAAATTGTTCGATGAACCAAATGTGTCTAAATTTTATCTCAATGCTCCTTGAATTGCTATGTTGCATACTCAGTTTTGAGTAATTTTTGTTGTATCTTTTTGTTATCATTAAAAGTCTTTTCACTTGTCAGTGATGGAAATATGGCGCCATTTCACTCGGAGAAATGTTGAAGAAGCCACTTGCAATTATTGTGTAAGGACTTATAGGGCTAACATGTTCAGAAATGGAACTTCTGCCTTGTGGAAGCACTTTAAAAGATGCCCCAGCAATCCTAATCATAACAGAGCTCACATAAATAATGCTTAGAATTTGTAACTTATGCAGTTATGCTTAATGAAATTATGCTTAGAACTTATGCAGTTATGTTTAGAACAATGTCCAGTTCTTATTTTTTATAACAGAGCTCAATGCACCTTGAACAATGTCCAGTTATGAAGTTCTTATTTCTTCTTCATTTTATAAGTATGGAATATGGATGGATCAAGTTTCTTATTTAATTTTTCAGTTGAGTTCTTATTTCATTTCTTATTTCATTTCAGTTTCATTTCAGTTCTTATTTAATTTTTCAGCACTTAAATTTGTTTTCTCAGTGATAAGCTGGCATGGATGAATCAAGTCAAGCTCATGGAAAAGATACCCCTACACCTACAACTGCTACACCTACCACTGCCACAGATACAATTGTTGGATCCTCAATCCAACCAACAAATGAAGCAGCACAGCCAGAGACAACAACAGTAGATGTAGAAGCCACTTCTACTCAAATGGGTGGTAAGATAACTTCTAACATTTGGAATCATTTCAAGAGGTTGAATGTTTAAGATACTGGATGCAATTATTGCAAGAAGGTGATAAAGGATCATACTGGAAAGAATGGTACAAGTGGAATGTGGAAGCACTTCAACAGATGCAAGCAAAATCCTAACAAGCCAAAGACAAAAGGACAACAAACTCTGACATTAAATCCTGCACAACTGGGTGAGGATGAAGGTCAGTTAGTCTCTACTATTTTCAGTCAAGAGAAATGTAAAAGGGCAGTTGTTGAATTTATTATAATTGATGAGATGTCATTTAGAGCAGTTGAGGGTGAAGGTTTTAGGAGAATGATGCATGTCTTAGAGCCTAAATTTGTTGTGCCAAGTAGAATGACTATTTATAGATGTTTATTAGACATGTATGTATTAGAGAAATAAAAGTTGAAAAATTACTTCAAGTCAACCAAGCAGAGGGTTAGTTTGACAACAGACACATGTACTTCACCAAACAATTTCAACTACATCTGTGTAACAGTTCACTTTATTGATCAGCAGTGGAAGTATCAAAAGAGAAATATTATGTTTTGTGAGGTTAGTGGTCACAAAGTAATTGACATTGGTGAGATGTTAGAGAAGTGTTTGTCAGATTGGGAGCTTAAAGATGTGTTTACTGTCACTTTGGATAATGTGAGTGCCAACAAGGTAGCAATGGATTATTTGAAGACTAGTATTGTTTCAAAGACAAAGGCAGAAGAGAGAGCTAAGTACTTGCATGTAAGTATATGTATATGAATATGACTTAATATTTTTTTTACTTTCTAACTTAGGATTATGTTTATTAGTTTTGTTAAAATATCTAATACTTGTTTGAATTCACCTTTTCAGGTAAGGTGTGCAGCTCATGTACTTGCACTTGTGGTAAAAGATGTTGTGAGGGTCTACAACAAATCAATTGCAAGAATCAGGTCAGTTGTCAAGTATATAAAGGGTTCTCCATCTAGGTTGGCTAAGCTTAAGCGTTGTGCAAAATTAGTTGGAATAGAGTCTAAGGTAACATTGATATTAGATGTTAAGACTAGGTGGAACAACAAATTCTTGATGCTACAGGATGCAGAAGTGTTAGAAAAAGCATTTATTAGGTTAGAAGGGTATGACAAGGAATATCGGCAGTTGTTTTATTACCCAAAACAGAGTGAGAAAGATCTACCTGATGCTAATGATTTTGATATTGATGTTAATGTTGGTGAAGAAGAAGAAGAATTTAGTGAAGAAGAACAAGATGAAGTTGAGGTGACAGGAAAGAAGAAGAAGGCACAAAAGAAGAAGAAGATGGCAGTAGTGAGGAAACCTGCTCCATGTGAAGAGGACTGGATCTTTGCCAGAGGCCTTGTCAAATGTTTGAAAGTATTCTTTGATGCCACTGTTGCATTTTCAGCCTCAACTAAGGTAACAACAAACACTTTATTATGGCAATTAGTTATCATATATGAACAACTAGTTGAGTTTAGAGATACTGTAGATGAAGATCCTTTTATTGCTACTATGGCTGGAAAAATGTTTAAGAAGTATAACAAATATTGGGGTGATTATGCAAAGATGAACCCTACAACCTTTTTTTCCATGTTGTTGGATCCTAGAGAGAAATAAAAAGGACTACAATTTGCTCTTGAGCTCTTGTATGGGAAGAATTCTTCTAAGGTTGAATCTGTTATGAATCTTGTTAAGTTGGATTTTAAGATTCTATTTGAAGAATATAAGGATGCATATTCAGTTCATGAGGAGGAGTCAAGTAGTTCTATCCAGGGACAAGCCAAAGCAGTGGTAAGTAAACCAGTGGCAGGTCCAAGTCGTATGAAAGAGTTGATGTCAAGGATAAGAGGTTCAAGAAAAGCCCAAATGATGATGAGGGAAAAAGAGAGTTGGATAAATATTTCATTGACGAGTATGAAGAAGGTGAAGGAGAAGATGATGATGAGGAGTTTGACTTATTGGGTTGGTGGAAGACCAACAGTACAAAGTATAAGATAGTTTGACATATGGCTAAGGACATATTAGCCATTCCCGTGTCTTCTGTTGCCTCTGAGTCTGCTTTTAGCACAGGAAAGCGAGTCTTAAGTCCTTGTAGAAGCTCTTTATCTACAAGGACAGTTGAGGCATTTCTTTGCACACAAAGCTGGCTAAGGAAGCCAATACAACTTGATCTTCAATCTGATTACATACCAGATGATGATGTTGAAGTTGAAGAAGGTAACATATTACATTATTAGTTGTGTTTGGCAGTAATAGATATAGTCTAATAGTTACTAACTGCTATTATTTGTTTTTGCAGCGTTACTTGGTCCTATCAACACTGATGACACCACAAGTGCTGCTGACATGGATTAGAAGATCAAGATTCAAGACTACTGCAGCACTAGCTGCACTTCTAGTTGTTCTTTTTTCAGATTTTCTCATTTTCAAGACTTAGTGTGTGTGTCTGTGGCTACTGCTACTTTTTTTTTTCCATATTTTCAAGACATTGTTTGTTTGGTTTGTTAGTAATATTGCTACTTATTAGTTGTTGCTTTGAATGAGAATTTGTTATATAGAAAAAACAGGTAAAAGAAAAGGCAGTCAGTTTTTTCGCTGAAAAGGTACCGACTGGTACCGGTCCCGTACCGGTCCCGGACCGGAACCGAGGTACACGGTACCGGTCCAAAAGTTCAGTACCGACCTCTGGGGGGTACAGGTATTCGGCCTCGACAAGAACCGAGTCGAACTGTACCGTGTGCACCCTTATGCATGAAGGATACTGTGGTAATTTCATTTGCTTATCGAGTAGTTATGGATGTCAGCCCTAACGGATGTGGTGCACAACTTGGAGTTAGTGTCTCAGAATAGTGGAACATTGACTTAGGTGGAGCAAGGAAGGCCGAGATGGAGCTGCGCTCATGGTGGAGAAAGTTTCAATAGGTAGTGAAGGCTCAAAGGCACATAATGACTGTAACTAAGTTCGATTGGTAGCATATGGACAACGATCGTGTATGGTCTGATTGAGTTTACATGCAATACACCTAGAATGGTGCCAATCAATGTGGAGTTTTGAACATAAAGAAGTAAGGTTTTTCTCAAGATGTTGCATAACAGATGATCATATGATGATAGTTGTTGAGAAGGTCAGATTTTTCACCGTGGTGGAGATTTGTACAATCACCGGTAGGTTGGATTGTTAAGTCTGAGTTGGTGACGTTCAAGTTTGGTTTGCTCTCTTCTGGTGGAGGTTATATGGAACAAGTTTGGGTGAACTACATTTCAGTTTGATTCCTATTGAGGATATTGGGAAGTCAGTGATGGTGCAATCGATATTCAGAAGATGGAGGGATAATAGTTGATCGTCTCATGCATGAATGCATGATCCTAGGTGGAGAATTGTAAGGAAACGTGGGTTTCCAAGTTTAGGTTAAATTCTTAGTTTGAGTTAATTACCATATTAATAAGGGATACCTAAATTGATCATGGTTTCCTAGTATGAGTCGGTTCCCTAATCCAAGGAGGCCAAGACTTGGGAACCAAGTTTGTGGCTCCTATATAAGGAGGTCTTGGCTAAGTGTTTTAGTCATGTAATTCTCAATGTAAATCTCGTAGAGATGTGAGGGATTGATCCCACCTATTGAGGTGGTTATGTGAGAGATCTAATGGTGGAAGGAATACATCATTATGGTGCTTATGGGATACTTATCGATGTTGGAAGATATGTCGTTATGGAGTATTCGTACGGAGATGTTGGTAAGACATCTTGTTGAGGAGAAGATCATCTTGGTGGTGCTGGATTAGATTATTGGTGTTGAGCTAAAGGCGTCCATGATAATCTATATCAGGGTATGCAGAGAAGATCGTCTCATTGTGGTGGATAATATGGTAAACATTATCTCGTATGGGTGAAGACGCTACTTTGGATCTTATAGGGTGCTTGTGAGAGTTCTTGTATTCAGTCACGTTGTGGTGAGTCGATGGATTGATTTAGTCAATCAGTTATGTAATTCTCAATGGTGATTCTATAATGAATAAATAGGTCGTAGCCGTTTGGTGGATGTAGACAATATTACACATATTTTGTATATTGTTGAACCACGTTAAATCCGTGAGTACTTTACTTCTTGTTGCTTTGTTTATGGCTTGCATCTATGTGGTTCTCTTTCTCTTCTTCTTATCCTAGATCATAGTAAGGTTCATGGAGAAATTCGAGAGGTCAAGTGTTTCTTGTTAGCTAATATGTTTCCGCAAGATTAGCACGTAGATGGCTCTGAACCCCAACAAATTTTAGACCAACTTACAACAGTTTTTGACGTAAGCAAGTATGTAATTAGTTGCATCTGAGTTTAAACAAAGATTGAGTTCTAGGGCTATCATCAGTCAATTCATGTTCTTCTACCTGTGAAACTGATGGAAGAAAAAACATGAAATCTCTTAGTTTAATGAATATGAAAAATTAGGAATTTAGAAAGAAAAAAAAATTATTTGAAAATCAAATCATCTGGTGATGGCAGTCCGTGATGTCTGTGTATATGGTATTTGTTGTCAGGGTTTCTGGTGGTTGAGAAAGATAGTGGAGGAAGATGATTATGTGGATGGTACGTGGTACTATGGTCATGGTCGAAAAATTGGTTGAAGATGATGTTCTCAGTGATGTATGGTACCGATATTGGAGATGGGGCAGGAAGTTATTGGTTCTGCTGAAGATGGATAGGGAGTTGGTTCTTTCGAATAAGATATTTTGAATTGCGGGTAAAATGGTCTGTTTCAAAATAACGTTTTACATGTCCATTTTACCCGCCTAATAACTCCTATAGCTCATTTTCTCCTTACTATACAAGTCTAAGCTGTAAGCATTTTATGGTTGTGCGATAAACCTGACTTAGTATAAGTTAATTCATGTTTAGCTTAAGTTCAGATTAGCTTAATTCATGTTTAGCTTAAGTTCAGACTAGTAGTAATCTGTATTAAAGTATGTTTGTGACCGTTTTATGCTCTATTAACTAACTTAAGGTTAATGTTAGATTAAGTTTAGTATGAGCTGTGGTGCCAGGTGTCCTTGTAAACCATGAGGTGCCTCTCTTACTCGTGATGGAGATTTGACATGGCTAGCATGACTCGGACTCTCTTCTAGAATCATATATAAAAAGAGTTTTACGTTATCTCCATCAATCAATCAGGTGTGAGGAAATAGAAGTAGATAACTAAGTCATCAAGCCTGTTAAAGATATCGTTATAGAAACTTTCTATTCCTCCTCTTAAATATTTTTAGTGTGGACTGTCTGTTCTCAGTGGTGATTATTGAACATGTAATTGAGTTTTGATACTATTTAAGGGGTTGTAGAGTAGGTTAATACTAGGATAAGTCTGATTGCAACATGCATGAGGTTGCTTCACATGATGTTTGACTCTAAAATATGGTGGTTATGGATCTGAATTTCCAACATGAACAAGTAAACGTAACTCAACAAAACAATGGTTCAAAAAAGAGAACTTATCCAACCAAAAGAGTCCCACGAAAATATATAAAATTGCAAAGTGGTCTATTTGATAGGCGTACTTGAAATAACTGTTTGAAGCTTAATTTTAACGAAACCCATGAGATTCATGCACTCAACTCATACAATGTCAGTTTGAAAGCCTATTTCAACCGAACCCATGGGATTCATGCTCTAATCCTTTTTTTTTTTCCAAAAATCCACTCATCAATTAACCTTTAAATAATATTTCTTTCCGCAAAAGAAAAGAAAATACAAAAGATGTTGATTGATGTATCGTACCCATCAGGTGTTTTCATCGACCTTTCTTTTTCCCTTCAACTATGCTACCACATATATGATAAAGAAAAAAGTAATATGCTATCCATATGAGATACGGAAAGAACAGGCTAGTTCCACTTTTCCAAAATGGGTTGCCCAGGCGATGCTAAAGATACAATAAACTAATTATGTAGTATTGTAATATGTACGATCATAGTGTTACTTATGCTATTAGTAACGGAAGTGATAGACGTCCCGCGGGCCCAATTCTGCAAGTTGTCAACACAAGACACAAAAAAGCAGAGACCTAATGAGCCCACGGATTTGTAGGGGGTGAGTTTAGTGTGGATCCCACCCCTTTGAGATCGTAGGATAACCCGCGGGATGTAAATCATTTTCGATTAGTAACTACAAACACTTTTACTACAAATTTGCACACCGGAGAAAAGATGATAGAACCATTTCCCAGCTGCCACTGGATTGTTTCACGAGACTTTACTTGAGCATACTAAAATCGCACATTTTTGAAAAAACCATACTTACCACATTCATTTCTGAAAGTATTAACTCATCTTTGGATAATTTGTAACATTGCATGGATGGATTTAAAATATACGAATCAATGACATTCTGATCACCAAATTAAGTTCGATTGAGGACTACGTAAACTCGATCCATTTTGGTGTTGATTCACGGAATTTATCCCCCCGGTTTTTTACACCCTACCTACGATAACTATACGTTCTTTTTGCTTCTGTAGCAACATTAATCTGATTAGACATGACTTTATCTTTATCCTACTCATTATAAGCTGGCATGGCACGGTACATGTTAGCAGTTGATGTGATGTATTCTATTATAAATACTAGACGCAAGATCAGAAGACATCACTTCCATCTTCCTCTCCTAAGCCATAGTTCTAAGTTATTTGTTCTTGCATGATTCATTGTTGCAACTATTTACTAAATATCCATCCATAGATCAACTAATATCTTTCAGTATTCAAGATGGGTTTCGCTAGCTGTCTAGGGTGGGACAACGGTGTTATGTTGGCACCAATGGGAGCCGATATCGCCGGACCAAAACTTGTTGCAGCTGTGGCCAATGCCGGAGGCCTTGGTTTATTGGCTAGCCCAGTTGTATGCATATATATACTCATTATGATCTCTAGTTTTTACTTTTTGTTGAAGCTTTATGGTTTTGAAATTGTGTGATTACTAACAAAAATAATATGGAAGAAACAAAAAGAATACTACAAAATTGAACTTATTGTTTATGATTAAACTGTTTGTGAAAATTGTGCGCAGAATATGTATGATGCGACTCTGAAGATGATAAAAGATACGAAGAAGCTTACAAGTAAGCCATTCGGAGCAGGTATTTTGCTGGGATTTGATCAATCCAGCACTATCAAGGCCATTTTTGACGAAAAGCTCGCATGCATGCAAGTCTACTGGGGAGACTTTAGCAAAGAGATGGTGGACGAAGCTCATAAAAATGGAGTTAAAGTCATACACCAGCTTGGTTCAGTTGCCGATGCAGAGAAAGCAATTGCTGCAGGTGTTGATTGTATCATGGCACAGGGTCCAGAAGCCGGTGGGCATGTCATTGGACATGTATGTATAAAACCCTTGCTCTCTCACGACTACGCGTAGCGCGCGCACATATATATATATATATATATATATATATATATATATATATATATATATATATATAGTACAACCTAAAGAACTCTATGCAGGTCTTATCAATATACGGATATACATTAATCACATTCTCTACCATTCATATATACAGGTTAGTGTGATTGCTTTGGTTCCTAGGATTGTGGATGTAATCGGTGACAGGAATGTCACAGTTGTTGCTACCGGATCCATCGCAGACGCTCGTGGTTTTGTGGCTGCCCTTGCACTTGGAGCTAAAGGAATCTGTATGGGGACGAGGTAATCGAATTAATCGTATCCTTAGTTTGTTTTGTGTTCTTATTTTTAAGAATGAAAGGGTACGTAATACAGATCAATCATATTTGACAAAGAAATAACGTTTGTTAATGTGTTGTATAGGTTTATAGCTGCCGAAGAATCATATGCAAATGACTACTACAAGCAGCAATTGCTTCATTACACCGAAGCCGACACAGATTACACAGACCTATACAGTCGTGCAACCTGGAGAGCACCAACTCGTGTTCTTAATACACCTTTCCATCAAAAATGGAAACCTGTACCACAAGATGTCTCAAACAATGAGGATCAACCGATCGTTGGTTACTCGATCATTCATGGAGGGGTACTATCTATATTTCAATTTCATTACTAATTTAATCAACTTGTTGATTACTACTAACTAACTGTATATGTGCATACCTATGTATAGGAAACGATTCTTCGTCGGTTTGCAGGACAAGTAGCAAACCAGACCACGGCTGGGGAACTTGAAAACATGGTCATGTATGGAGGACAGGGAGTCGGACTTGTGACAAGTATTCTTCCTGCTGGTGACATCGTTAAGAGTGTCGTTGAGGGTGCTGAAAAGATCATTAAGGAACTTGGTAGCAGGTTTGAACCACCAGTTGCTGGAGTTGCTGCTATTTCAATTGCATAGGGTGTTATTTATGCGTATCTCATGCTTCCCTACATGCAACTACAATACTATAATTTTAAGAATTTCTTCAATTTGGATTTCATAATAAAGCTTAGCTTTTTAGTCTCTTTTCAGATCCTAGAAAGTGAAGCAGCAATATGTTTTTTATTGGATCACAAACCAGTACTGTCTTCTCAATTAATTTATGAAATTAAAGTTATACTGTATTTCAAAATTTTTTTAATGAAATAAATTAAGTTTGGTTTTAAATAAGTACATTTTCGGTCTGCACCCACTGTACGTGAATCTACTTTTCTTTATGGATCTCTGATTGATCACGTATAATCTCATGTGAATCTAAATGAGTTTCATCTGGAATCGAGTAAAGTCATAATCATCGCAGGTTACAGTATGGCCAAAGTCCTGTAACTCACTCACGTCATACATGAAATGAAATTTCGATTTCATTATGTTGTTTTTGATCTTTCTTTATTTTTCAATATTTGAACGTTAGCTTAATTAATTAATTAATAACGTCATATTTTTGTTTATTGCTAATTAAGCTTAATTTTGGACAGAACACAGGTAAAACCCGTGAAGGCCGTCGTTCTTCTGAAAAGCACTGAAGGTGTCTCTGGCACCCTCTACTTTACCCAAGCAGGAGATGGTAATGAATTATATGTAGAACTATAGATGCTTAATTTGATTATATCTAATATGGGCTGTGATTCTTTGTTGGATTAATAGATCAATCATTGCCAATAGGTTTTGAGTAGGAATCCAGAACATCTAATATTCCTATTTTGTACAGAACCAACTAAAATAATTGGAACTATCTCTGGTCTGAAAGCTGGACTTCATGGTTTCCACATACATGCACTTGGTGACACAACAAACGGTTGTACGTCTACTGGTAAATGTTGCTGCTAAATTATCATCTCCTTGTTTTAGGAACAAAAGCAGGTGTGAAACTAAAAGGTTATGGTAATTTCAAAATAAATTAATCACCAATGATATTCATGATCTTTCAAACACAGGACCACATTTTAATCCTGCTGGCAAAGACCACGGTGCTCCCGGGGATGAAACCCGTCATGCTGGTGACCTTGGAAATCTTACTGCCGGTGCAGATGGTGTGTTAACTTCATTTTTTCTGTAATTGTTTGTTCTTGAGAATATGTGGCTGAATTTGGGTCTTTGCTTTTAACTCTAGCCGGCAATTAACGGATAGTATAATGGTGTGCTTGTATTTCAGGTAAAGTTGAAGTGAACATTTCCGACAAACAGGTGAATGCGTACTCGATCTTTTTTATTTACTTTCTTGGTGTAAAAAACATATATCAGATCAGACTTTTGGTTTATGTAAGTCTACAAGCTCAAGTATTCTAAATGTATTTGCAGATTCCTCTCAGTGGACCAAATTCCATAATTGGAAGGGCTGTAGTTGTACATGCTGACCCTGATGATCTTGGAAAGGGTATTCTTCCAATACTTTTCTTAGTTTTGTTTTTTTCATCAATCAAAGTTGTTGGCAAGTCTTGAACTCAGAGGTTGTGGCCTCGTGGATGACTGTGCCGATGTACCAGTCACCTGAGTTTGAAACTCATCGATATCAAACAATTTATCGAAGACCCGTATAACTTTAGCTTATTAGTATTTTTACCTGTATTCATTCCGTTTGAAGGCATTATTGCAACAACTAAACAACGTGCAATTTTCCTTTTTTCAGGTGGCCATGAACTCAGCAAGACCACTGGTAATGCTGGTGCCAGAATCGCTTGTGGTAAAGCTAACTTATACCTGATCTTTAATATCTTGATCATAATCTTGTTAATCAACGACCAAATTGCTGAACTTTTTTTATTCATCTGACTCTTACCACATGTTTAACTTATTGCAGGTATTATCGGCCTTCAGGCTAATTGATCAAATCATCAAATTTTTATTGCCAAATCTATTGTACGTATGAATGTTACCACATTTGCACCGTGGAATGAGACGATGTTTGAACTTTTTCATGGGAGGGAATAAACTATAAAAATGGAAGAAGATATGTAACTACTATTATTTGTTGAGATTGTGATCTTGTGCTGTTTGTTTTTGTCATATCCCTTTTCTTATTTCTGCTGTATGGTTGATTTGGATGTTACTCTACTGGTCTATCAATATTGTCTTGGTTAAATATATTAAGCTCGATGATTTTGTATTTGATTGGGCAAAGTCTGTTTAGAGAGTAGTTGTAACTTGTAAGCTCTCTGAATTTTATGCTCACCACTTCTTTATTTTATTTTATTTTATTTTATTTTGTCCTTTTCAAAAAAGAATGGTTGATTTCATGTAATGGTATGTTTTCTTTTGAGGAGACTTTACTGCCTCTTAAGATCCCAAGGCAAATAAAGCTCCAGATCTGGACGGTTTCCAAGTTTCAGTGATTGTGGTTTGTTTAGACTTCACAATGTGTCATGTAAATGCCAACAGTTTTTGAGGGACGGGTTGCCATAAATTGGTGGCTAAATTGTAAAGTACACTTTTATTTCTCTTGTACCAAAGAAAGCTTGTGCGAAGGAAATTATGGATCTAAGACATATCAGTCGTATGTGGGGCATCTGTAAAACTGTCTTAAAGGATCTTGCAGAGACACTGAAACTTATGATTCACAACCTCATCTCCGGTCAACATAGTGCCTTCATAAAAGGGAGATAGATTACAGATAGTATCTTTATTGCTAGTAATTGTCTAGACTCGAGGATTAAAACTAAGCATCATGGTACTATTTGTACGACTGGTTTAGAATACGCCTTCGATCACGTTTAATAGTCTTTTATTGGTGAAGTGCTCTTAAGAATGGGTTTTGGAGATCACTGGAGCCTGGAGGACCCAGTTTAGGATGGCCAAATTCGCAAACTGGCAAATGCTTAAATCTGGTCGAAAGACTACCACAAGGCCTGGTAAGTGTCAGATGATCTTTGCAAATCGACGTTCGTTTTGTGATAATTGTAAATATCCACTAGGTGTATAACTGTTTTTTACATTATATACAGTAGCTCCACTGCAGCATGTTCCGTGATCGTATGGGATGGATTGTTAATCATCACTTTAGCTGAGTAAAATTTCAACTTCCATTCTTCACGCGGTTTCCATTCTTCTATACAGCGAGATGGATTTCCATAAGTGAGAATTACTACCAAAGTCATTTTCGCAAGTCCATCTTCTAAAGAATTTCATATTTGGTTAACAAAAGGCATATTCTAATATTCTTATTAAATACTTAGTAATAATTACTTCATGCTGTAAGAATATAAAAATTGGTTTTTTTAGTCATAATATCCTTCAATGGATGCTTAGTTAACATGCATCCTTTTTTTGAGCGAAGGCATACATATGACATAAAATGTATCAGTTTATTATGTATAGAAGCTCTGCATCAAACGAGTTTGTTATTATTTATTATGCATGCAACCATTGTTTAATTGTGAAGTCACTTGTTCAATGGATGCATAATTGCATATACAACAACAAATTATATTCCGCAAGTGATCTTATTTTTAAAATTTATGGGTATACCATAGAAAAATTGGCCCAGAAGAGCTTAACAATAACAACGTTATTTTATTTTTGGTGAGTAAAGAAAATTTCCTTTCTCTAAATAGAGGACTGCACGAGCCCAGATTATAGATTATCGGTGGAAGAAACGAAGGGAAGAAAAAGATGTCCCAACTGTTTCACACTTTCTTTCGCCCTGTTTAAGAGGTCTTCTTCATTAGTCTGTAATAGAGATCCCTTGATTTTCTTAACCTGCACCAAATATATGTATAACATTTTAGTAATTAAAAGCTTCTCCAACGCGACTTTGAAGAGTTCCCTTGATTTAGGCAATTTGTTATTAACAAAAAAAAAATCTGCTTAACGGAAACTTCAAAAATGAATGTTGGATTTGTGGCAATTATTCCGACGTCCTCTAAAGTCTAATCTATTGATCTCTGGTTTCAGAAGTTCCTTTATAAGATGCCTAATCATCAAAATCTTTAAGTTATTACTTAAAGGACTAGATATTTTAGTTATAAACAAAATGTTTCTCTACCAATAAATTTACTTGGTTTATGGCTGGAGAATTTTTTCACATCCTTAATGAAATTTTGTCTCGCATGTAAAGAGGAATGCGTTCTTGTAGGATGCACATGAATTAAGGGTCTGTAAACCATGTCACATATATCACTTTAGTAAAGATACTACTAAAGTTCCTACCAATTTATTTATGTACCGGTGTGTAACTAGAGGAGATTCCTTGGGATAACGTATATTTATGCATGGTGGCAAACATAATTCCCGACTCGAAACCAGGCTCTGGCTTCCCCAGGCTTCAGCACACCCCAAAAGTCCAAATATCGTGCTTCTTATGACATACTCTAAGTGGGCTTATAAAATGCATGCAAATTTTAGTTTTACAATGCTAAGTAGGCTCATAAAATAAGCATACAATTTTTTAATATGACTTATTAACTACACTACTTTTTCTCTTTTTTCATTCGATTTGTGAAAGAAAGAATCATTGATCGGAATTGCAATGCTTTTCAGTGTTTTTACGACGAGTAATTCTATAGTACAAAAAACCGTTCACACACACAAAATTGGTGGGCCTCGCCCTTGGGCAGAAACAGGAGGTCCTATTAAAGATTTGGCTGTGTATACGCGTTTTTGTTTAGTGAAAACTACAGGGAGACCCATTCTCCCTGATGTTTTTACTGTGAAACTCACGCTCCCAAAACTACAGGCGTGCACCCAAATTTTGGAAGAAAATTATTCTCAAACCCAAAATATATAAAATTTTGTTTCTGTTTCTGTCTTTTTTTTTGTTTTTCTTCTTCTTCTTCTTCGTCGTCTTTTCTTCTTCTTCTTCTTCTTCTTCTTCTTCTTCTTCTTCTTCTCCACTATACCTAGATCTCAGAAAAGGGAGAGATTCGATTGATTTCGAGAACAAATTCATGCCTAAATTCGATTGATCTCAACAGCAGCACCAAATCGTCTTCTTCTTCGAATTAACGACAAACCCTCTTACTACCGATTCTCTTCATTACAATTTCAATTCACTACTAATATTAATGGTAGCAGCAAAAATCCCTAAATGGGTTTGTAGAACACGGTTTGGTCATTATAGATTTATGATCAAAACTTGTTTTCAATGAAGATTTTGAAATGAATTTCAGATTTTTATGAAACTCTCAGCCGTAAATTGAGTTTGAGTAAGCAATACTGGATGAGTTGTGAAGAAGGTTTAATTGCAGATGATGGTGTAAATACATGAAAGAAGATGATGGTGTAAATACATGATTTTGACCAAGAGCCCCCGAATAACTGAAAGATAATGGTTTGCGTGGGAGTTAATGAAACATGAAATAAGATGATGTGGTTATGACTGCATAACATGTCATTCAGTCGAGAAACTGTCTACATAACATGTTATGCATTCGTGAAAATGGATGCATAACTACAAAATTTGTTGCATAACTTGTTATGCAGTCCAAAAAACCTGCATAACCTGTTCTGCGTCCGAAAATATGGCTACATAATGCATTATGCATCGAGAAAATAGATGCATAACCTGATATGCATCCGTAAATATGGATGCATACTGCATTATGCATCAATTTTTTATATGTACGACTAAAATCAACCAAAAAAATGATAATATAACTTGTTATAGATGCATAATTTTGTTATCCAAATGCATAATTTGTTACGCAGTGGAGAAAATGGTTACATAATTCGTTATGCGTCTGCAGAATGTGTTATGCATCGTTTTGGTGACTGCATAATGGTTAAGTATCAAGTTTTCAAAAAAATTCCCTAAAATGAGGATCACCTCCGATTTTTTCGTTAAAAACAAAAATTTGATTTTCTTTTTTGTACTCGTTGCGTAGCTCTTTTAAAAAGATTTCCAAAGATATAAAATTTGTAAAATTCTAAGACGCGGATTTTTAGATATGTTATGTCCAAGTTGCGCTGCCAATTATACCTCTGAAAAATTAGCATGCATAACAAGTTATGCCTGAAAAGATAGAATGTTTAACCAGTTATGTATTGATTCATATAATAATTTCATATGGTAATTCATATAAAATTAATTATGGACCTGAGAATGAGAATATTATTTTTCTTGGATCTCCCCCTAATTTCCCCTAACAAGTACTTTTGTACTATGACATAGTCAAAGTGAATCCTAGTTACAGCAGTACCACTGTACTTATTTTTCCCTATTAGCTTCTCCTTCAACGCCATGAATGGCGCAGTAACATACCCATTTGTCCCCATTCCCTATTATAGTAGGACTCTGATATACCAAAAGGAGTAGGAGTAGCCCACCTTGTGAAAGGAGAAGAATAATTACAATGCTTTCTCTTGAAACTTGAAATAAACAATGAATAACTTACGCGTAGAAAGTTGGAAGATTGCACGTGATGTTGACCGTATGCAGAAAGGGCAACATTTATGGATTCAAATCCTTTTAACATTTCTACTGATCTTTGTACTAGACCCATTGTTCCCGATGCTTCGTTGAACACAATCCTCAACACATATCTCTCCTCGTCTAGCTTCTCAACTTCCATCTGATTCTCAACATTTCAAAATATATCAACACTGCTCATAAGATATCCGTTTATTTAAGAGGATATCAACGTTCGTATCATATAAAATATTACCTCGGTTTTTAAGAAAATCACTTTTTCAATTTGACATTTTTTCGGATTAAAATAAAAAAATAAAAATAACTCTTTTTCAAAAATGAAGAGAATTTACTTTTTAAGGATCTATCCGTGACGGCTAAGTAGGATTATTTTTGTTTCGAAAAGATAACCTTGTCTGCCTTTCTTTTTTAAAATGAAGGAAATATTAATAAATTAATATAATCCCCATGTACGTACCTGCATTATTGCTGGAAAGATTGCGCGACGTTCAAATGGTGGTGGACCTGGTGGTACTACTGGTTCAACTAGTAAGGTGTGGAATAATGGTTGGACTTGGCCATCATTGCCACTAACATCTACAGCGTTCTCCTCTACTGCCGATACTACATCTTCATTGTGATGATGAAGAGGCAGATTGATTGTTTCCTCATTTCCCAGGGAAGAATTAAGTGATGAGATTACTTTGTTCTGATTTTCAATTTCAATTTGTGTCTGGTGAAGTATATCTTGTAGATAAGCCAGAGCATCAACAAGAACGGTTCTTTTATCCATCTTCATTTATCCCGACAGACACACATATATAGATAGAGCCAGATAGATGTTAATTAATGCATGAAAATATACAAACCGCATGCATGAGAAAAATAATTAGCAGGAGGAAGATCAAGAGAGATAATTACGTATACCTTGGTAATGTTTGGGACAATGGATCTCAACGTCAAATACTGTTGGTTCAATCTCTTGCGTCTATAACGTTCTGACTTCAAATTTTTACTGGATGTATCAACATCATCACCAATATCTTCTACTTGTTGTGGTTCATGATCAGGTATAGATGGTGATGGTGATTGGGGTTGATGAGGATCACAACAAACATCTCCATCAGTTTTCTGCTGCATTGTTGAAGTCTCCATCAGATTGAAGTACGGATCGATATCACAGTTTTCTAGAGAAGTATCAGTGACATCCGGTAATAGACGGTCACACTGGATTCTATCATCGGATGGATTACCGGAAACACAACCTTCTTGAAAATTACCGGTGATTTTGGCATTCAATAATGGAAGATCAGCTAAGCATTCATCATATAATAATGCACCCAACTGATAATCGTAATCATCAACATTACATTGTAGATCCATATGGGGATTATAGCAATCTCCATCTCGCTCATAATCAACATTAATATTGAAACTGTCCATCATCGCCACTGGCATCATATTATCGTCAGCAATACCACCGGGAATAGAATTGTGATCCTCATGATTCGTATTCTCTTGAATATTTGCTTCTTCCTTTTGCATCAAATAGCCTACTAGTTCTTCAAATAATTCATCCATCACTTGAAATTAATGATGGATAAAGGTGAAAGCCCTAGCTAAAATGAGAAGCTATATTTTGTATATATTTGTATGGAACAAACAAAGCCCGATATATAAACATAGCTTGAGCAATATCAAAATTACTCGGTCTAAACTCTCAAGCTAACTATCAAGTCTATTTAAAATTAAAATTAGGACAAAGTACCTAACAATCAAAGTCTAGCCACTTTAATCATCCATACTTTCTGGAAGGGCTGAAAGAGGAAAACGGGTAGGTAAAAACAACTTTTAAGCCGATATAAGAACAAGTCATGTTTATATATGTACCTAGAGTTTTCCTCGGGTAAGATTGAAATGACAACGAATGGCAAGGCGGCAAATGTTTTGGGACGAATTGCATGATTGGTAGGCATCTGCAATTCACCTACCGAATAGGGAGTTTGTATTAAACTTTTTCTAATATTCTAAGTTCCAACTGTATCGACCGTCGGCCAACTCAAATTTACATGATTGGTTTGCATCTGCTTTGACTAAGATTGAGTCTAGTAGAGGAGGGAAGTGCCTCTGCTTTCAGTAGTGTCGCCATGTCAGGTAGGAGATGATTTTAGTATAATGGTGAGGGAGGGAGAGAAATACTTCTCGCCCCTGCTTAAATCCCCTTTTACGTCCCCTGTTTTCGGTAAGAGAGATCGAGTATTTGAGTTTAGTCCATGATTTTTTGCCATTTTCATCCCACAAAATTACTCCACAGGACTCAGCCTAATACAAACGTGTTTGAAGCTAAAAATTTATATAGATAATGGGCTAAAAACAAAAAATACCCAGTGTACATACAAGAAAAGAAAAAGGGCCAAATTGGGACGGCTTAGAGCCTCGGTTAGAGCTTCTCCGATGGAATAGGTGTGAAGGAAAAAATCTTCATCCAAATATGATATACAACCATTTTTATAAAAAATCGTTTCCAACCCACTGATGTGAGAATGATGTGGATAAAAAAGTTAGACATCCTCTAGGTGAACCTTTAGAGCCTCTCCAATGGAATGTGTGTGAAGAAAAAAGTCTTAATCCACGCAGGATGCACAACCATATTTATAAAAAATCATCTCCAACCCATTGATGTGAAGATGATGTGGCAAAAAAATAGTTAGACATCCTCTACGTAAACCTCTAGTTTTAGACATTCACTTAGAGGATGTCTTCCCATCCTAGTCACACTTTTTATTAATAAAATCATTGAAATATAAAAATGGAAAGGATTTTAACCAATTATATACCCTACAATTAAGTAAAAAGTTAATAAAAACTTTATGGGTTGGAGATAAAATTTTATTTTTCCTAATATTTAAGATTTTATAATCAAAGGATGTCTTAGAAGTGATGCCACATATGAAATATCCACATTCACCATTGGAGAAGCTCTTAGTTTTAGATATTCACTTAGAGGATGTCTTCCCATCCTAGTCACACTTTTATTAATACTAAATATCATTGAAAACAAAAGTGGAAATAATTTTAACCAATTATATACCTACAAATAAGTAAAATAAGGATACAACCTTTACGGTTGGAGATCAAATTTATTTACTCCTAATATTTAGGATTTTATGCCTAAAGGATGTCTTGAAAGTGATGCCACGCAGGAAACATCCATATTCATCATTGGAGAAGCTCTTAGCGCCTTAGCGGGTAGACTGTGATATAAATTTCTAGTCATCTTCATCATGCCCATTGCGATATAAATTTTGAACGATTTTTTGGGGACCATCCTTTTTTTGAGGGACCATGGTCTTATTAGGCCACCTACCCTACAATGTTAAGGGATGTCCTAAAATCAGATGAGATTACTAATTTGGCCCTTACCCTAATTAAATTTAATCCTAATCTAATAACTGCCCATAATCTAATAACTACCCCTGATTAAAATTAACCCTAACTTAATGTAAAACAAAAACAAAAGTATCTAAACCTAGCCGTACAAAAAAATCAGTTCTCCTCTACTTCTCTTCTTCCTCATTTCAACATCGTCTTCATCGATTAATCGTCGATTCATAAAATTTTCATCGTCGATTAATAAATCGACTATAAGAATGGTTCTTCGAAAGAAAACCAACAGACTCCCAGGAACAGGTCCCGCATTAGGGCATATATCAAATCAATCAAGTGATTTTGAGATTCATAAAGAAGTGGAACAACCAAGTGAATCCACAATCCAGTATAATAGACGCAGTAAGAAGCCTGATTCCTCCATGGGATCGATTCGAAGGTATTTTCCAACAAACCCGTTACTTTTAATTTGATTTTGATTCGTTTAATTGAATAGAAATCATCAAAATAGGGTTCAAATGGAAGTTACAGTGCATTGTTCGGTTACGACGAATTTCTAAAGAACCCTAGTTTGTTAACCGAACTTCCTGAAAGGAAGAACACGAAGAACAGTTTGGTTCTATAGGATTCAAAACTAGGTCACCGAACTACCAGTTCGGTTCGCAAAGAATCCTAAAAAAAATTCTAACCGAACTTAACCAGTTTTACAACAAATTGTTTTTCCACATGTAACCGAAATGTCCAATTTTAGCCCGCTATTTTGAGTTTTTGTGTAACCGAACTGAGCTATCTTGTTCGGTTGGTTCGCATAAAATTCTAAAACTATTCACTTACCGAACTTTACAAAAAAATAAATAAAAAAATTCAATGTAACCGGACTATGATATTTTGCCCAATATGTTGAGTTTCAATTTAACTGAACTTGTCCAACTTTGTTGAGTTGCATACATGAGGAGTTCGGTTTATTCGAAAAAAAACCTTGACAAACCGAACTCTTCACTAATAATGACCAATGTTGAGTTCGTTTTTTTCGCAAAAAATCTTGAAAAACCGAACTCTTCAGTAGTTGCATACATGTGGATTTCGGTTTGTTCGCAAAAAAACTTGAAAAACCGAACTCTTTACTAATAGTGACCAATGTTGAGTTCGGTTTGTTCGCAAAAAAAACTTGACAAACCGAACTCTTCGCTGAGTACCCTTATTTGCAGCTGATTTAGTGAATCATTTATCGGTTAAGCTGATATCTTTTGTTTTCTTGATTTGTGGCAGAGGCAAAAAATCCAACCAACCTTCACTGGAAGATCTGAGAACTCCCGCGCCTCGAGGAAAAGTACATTGTGATGTCGGTAAGCATGGAACCAAAAATACTAAGTATGGAGGTGGGTCATTACCGGGTGTTGTCATCCAAGATGGTGTCAATAGAGATAATGTTGACAACGTAATCCAACAAGTTAATGAAGAGATCGTGGAAGACATGGGCAGTCAAGAACATAATCAAGGTGGAGAAGATGAACCAGCTCAAGGAGGGGAAATGAGGGTGGCGAAGATGAGGGCGAAAAAGATGAGGAAGATGGAGATAAGAATGATGATGAATCATAGGAGGACTCAGATGAAGAGGAAGAAGAATAGGAACAAGTAGAAATAGTGGTAAAGAAACCTAGAAAGACGCCTAAAAAGCCTTGTGCTAGATAATCATACATTCCTGATGACAATTTGTGTTTGCCGCCAAAGAATCCAACATATGGTACTCCAAGAGATGGCAGGGAGGTATTGATGGGCTACAAAAACTCATGGGATTCCAAGATCTTTGCGACAAACGTATGGTTCAATCTTAACCATCAAGATTTAGATTTCTCGATCATTTTATTATATTTTGACATATATTGTTCTTTTATATATATATATATATATTAGTATATAAGATATGATGTTGTTTTTGTATGACCATAATAATGTTTTTCGTGTTTTAAAACGTCAAAAGAACAAGATATGGAATATAGAGAATGAGTGTGATGAGGTCCAGTTGGCGGTATATGATTGTGTACTTTGGAATGCGATACAACACGCGCACCAAAAATTTGATGATGTCACTGTTACTGCATTTGCCGAGAGGGCTTATCCAGAGACGGATACCTTTCATCTACCGTTTGGCGAGATGTCAATAACTCCGGATGATTGTTTTAGAATCACAGGCCTACCAATTACGGGAACAAGTGTTCGAGAAGGCTATGATCCCTCAATGACTTATGAACGTCTTGAAAAGTTGGTCGAAAATGTCTAGGATGGAGCTCTTCCAAGGCACAATATGAGTTTAAATGAGATGCAAAAGAGCCTGAGGAAGGTGATGAGGATAATCCATTTAACAAAGACCGCACGTCCAAGAAGACATTGAAAAAGATCAAGATGACAACCTTGTTTGATGAGTTTAGTGGGACGAGAAATTTGGTTCTTCAAGGAAAGTTGGTGATGACCGAGGAGAAGATTAAGCACCATGTGACTGCTTATTTGTTATATCAAGTAGGAACCATTTTCTTCCCCAACACTTCAGGTCACGTGGTAAATGCCCATTACCTCCAGCTATTGGACCCCCTTGATGAGGTGAACAACTACTGTTGGGGCATTGCGGTTCTTTCATTCATTCAAGCGGAGCTCAGAAAAGCTTCGAGGCTTAAGAGTGTTTTCTTTGGAGGGTTACACACCCTTGTCCAGATACGCCATTGAATTATCCTTTGTGTGTTTGAAACTTGATTAAGTGAATGAATAAATGTGTATTGTTACTAATCATAATACGAATGTATCATTTGTGGTTTGTTCTCATAGCTTTGGGTGTACGATGGTAGGCTTTTAAAGGAGTAAGAAAATAAGACAAAGGATAAGGGGAGACAGAAAGGCCTACATGTTAAACTGCAAGTACACAGTTTTCATTGTAGTGTGTATGTGCAAGAACATGTCATCTCCACAGGGACTAGGGTGTATAGTTGAAGCTTTATGTTTTCCTAAGATAGTTCTCTAAGTGCAAGGCAGTGAAGTAAATGTGACAGTGAAGTAGAATAAAGACAATGAAGCAAAGGTAACAGTGGCAGTTAACAGGAAACAAAGCCAAATAAACCAAGGCTGTTAGCCAAGGGCAGGGAGGACAGTGCACTGATTTCAGTGCACAGCAAGCTGTAAATTGCACAAAAACTAAACAAAGCAGCAAGGAAAATTTAACTAAGCAATAAGAAAAACAGATTCAGAGTTGCAAGTGATTGTGAAAACAAATTGTGGGTTAAGCTAAGGCCTTGAATCCACCCTTGTGACCTATCCAGACAATGTAATTCTAGGTTGAATTCCTAATGGAACTAAGTGACAACTAAGGTCAACTTATGATCCTAAGCATACAAATGGAATGGAAAGAGAATTAGCTTGCTATGAGCACTAATTTCTCCCATTGCTCAATCAAAACAATGCACTAAGGCTCTAACCTAGCATTCCACTATCAGACAGTGCACTGAGGTTTCATCTAAACCTCAGCTGCAACAATTTAGCTCATGCTCAACATATAAACAACATTAACATTCATCATACAAGATAATTCAAACACACTAGACATGGTGAACAAATACAATTGAAATTACTGAATTTGAAATTAAACAAGAGGTAACAGTAGAGAGCACTGGATAGTCCAGGCCTCTAAGGTGGTGCTCTGGCTAATCCAGGCATACCCTACACAACACAACAGTCCTTTCTATTTATACCCACAGACCCAATTTGGGTTTTCCCCCAAATTACAAAATTAGGGTTTGGTGAAAATCAAAATTAAATCAAAATAATCCTACCTAATGTCACTGAATCTACTCAATAACACTCACCCATGCCTCTATTTCTAGTTGTAATCATCAATTCCTAAGAATCCCCAATTTGTAAAATTAGGGTTTCCTGTTGAGAAATAGGAATCGAAATTACTCACCTAACAGCTCTGATTTCTTCCCAATAGTCTCGACCCATGCTTACTCAACGTCTTCTGCTCCTTCCCATGCTTCAATTACATCCATCTCATCAACTTATTTCACCAACTCCACAGCTAGGGATTAGAGGTGTGAAAATGGGTGAAATTAGTCGCTGAGAGGGATATAGGACGTGATATAGGGGATGGGTTTAGTTGGTAGGAGCCATGATGGCTTTGGTGGTGGATGTGGTGGTGGCAGAAGGAGCAGGTGGTGGTGATGGCGTACGAGTTCTGCAGACGGAGAGGGGAAGAAGATGGATTCGATGGTTTTGGGAGAAGGGTGTGTTTGGCGATGGGTATAGGTGTTCGATACTTGGGTGTTAGGCGGGTTCAGCGAGGTTTGATGATCTGTGACAAGGAGAGATGGATGGGAAGATGGTAGGTGGATCCAACGGCGATACGGAGGTAAGCGTGGAGCGACCGTCGGATGAAGGGATGTAGCAAAACGGACGACCCAAGATGGAGATGGGAGTTGCGATGTAAAGCGGGGTCTTCGGAGTTTGATGTGCGATGATGGAGCGACCGTAGGATGCTGAAATGCTTCGATCTGACGGCTGAAATCCGAGACGGGCTTGGATAGTGGAAATGTGTTTGAGTAAGGGTTTTGGGCCTTGGGTATGCCAAGCCCATATCTTCTTTAAGAACAATTCTTCCTCTTCAAGCCCACTTCTAGCCTTTTGGTCTTGTGCACGACATTCTTCGCGGCTTCCTTGTGTAATTCCTCCCGACTTTTCATTACTTTTCTTCTCTTTTCGCTCCGCAATTCATCCAAACTTTATTTACAACCTAAAAAAGCAAAATTAATTAATAAAAATATTTATTCTTGAAAACAAAGAAAATACAGAATATGGGATAAAATGTAGAATTAATGCACAAAAGATGAGTTAAATACCAAGAAAAATATATAGAAATATGCACTTTTTAGCACTCATCATACGACCACTTCCCTAAACTGTAATTGTCTTATGCTCACAGTCCTTGGCAATATGGGAAGCCTACAGCTGATAAATATGAATTTTTGAACTCACAGGACAAGAATAAGGAACAAAAGGTGTTGAGGTTGAGGGAGAAATTGGATGAGTTAACGGTTGAAGATGTGGTTTTCCATCCATACACCCTTAATTCATATGAAGAAGAGGAAGATGTTCGGGTTATTGATTTCTCACCTGTCGTGGGTTACAATGGACCGTTGTTTTATCCTGGCGGTTGTACAATGTATAATCCTCGAAGAGTATTGAGACAATTTACTTGCGTCCAAACTGTCCCACAAGAGGAAAAGTTCAACTTCAAGGTGAAGAAGCGGGGAACTAAGGACACCGAAAAAATTTTTGTTCCCAAATACGAACCAGCTCCATCAGTGGACCATTGGAACAACATGGGGAGTTATATTGTTCCAAATGAAGACTTGCAAGATTCGTATGATGAGCCAAATGCTGCTGATGAGGGATATATGGAATGGTATGAAACTATTTCTCATCCTCGTGTAATAAACAAAGTCTAACAAGCCCGTGCTGAGAAAGCGAAAGCGAAGGAAGTAGAGAAACAAGCTCAGAAGATTATGAAGAATACGCCTACCTGTGGTGATGAGGCCTTGGTCTTATGGAATACGGTGGTAAGAGATTTACTCTTATTTTTTGCTTTTCAAAATGTTATGAAATATTGAAAAAAAATAGTCATTTATTTATTCTTTTCATTGCAAAAAGATGAAGTCAGGTGCTAAATTGGTGAAGAAATTGATGGAAAAGATCCGGTCTGGAGACTCCATGGACACTCGAGAACAAATGGAGCTCTACAACCAAATGATAAATATTTTTCACCCAACAATGTTGATCCAATGCCGGTGAAAAGGAGTCGCCAACAAGGGGAAGGTTCAAGTCGAATGGTTGAACAACAAAGCAGTGGAGAGGATACTCATAATGACGAAGGAAATGCTAAAGCTCCTAACCGCAAGAGTAGGAAAGTTTCTCGTCGTAAATGAGTGATTGCAAAAAATTAGTACTTTGTTTTCTTATGTTTCGAAGACTTTGTTATTGCGGATTTGGTAGTTTGTTTTCTTATGTTTGGAAGACTTTTAAATTGTGGATTTGGTAGTTTATTTTCTTAGGTTTGGAAGACTTTGTTTGTTATTGCGGATGTAGTAGTTTGTTTTCTTATGTTTAGAAGACTTTTCTTATGTTCATAAATATCAAACGAATCAATTTTCTTATAGTTATTGCGAATGTAGTAGTTTTTTATCCTTATGTTGTTGAGGTAGTTCGGTTGGATAGTAATATTTCAGGTATAACCAAACTCCCAGTTCGGTTTGATAGCAATTTTTCAGGTATAACCGAACTCCCAGTTCGGTTTGATCGCAAAATATCCATGTAATCGAACTGTATGGTTCTAAGAAAACTCAGAAGTTCCAGGGTTAGGTTCGGTTACCTGGTAAATTTTTGCAGGTAATCGAACTAAGGGGTTCCAAAATATGTAAGAAATGTTTAGTTCGGTTACCTGCAGAAATTTACCAGGTAACCAAACCTAACCCTGGAACTTCTGAGTTTTCTTGGCACCGTAGAGTTCGGTTATAAGAAGATTTTGCGATGTAACCGAACTTAGGTGCTGACACAACAATGTACTTGTTCCGACAAAAAGAACGACTCTTTTTATATCCGTTATACACCCCAATGGTATATATATGCCTCTCATGGTTAACATTTTCTATCAAATTTTCAGAAAAATGGCAATTCCTAGTCATAAATTTACTTTAGAAAAAGATATTTCTATTTGTAGAAACTACGTTCTATGCTTTCCAAAGAGGGATGAAGAACGAAGATTCAATGGTGTTATGAGTAATAGTTTTTGAGGAAAAATTCATGATAAATTTTGGGACGACACAGGTAACCTTCATAACCTTGACCAACTACCTTTGTTCATTCGATTTGAAAAGATTCGAGAAAGAGTTGTGGATTTTTTGATTTTGTGTCGGATTGTTGCGAAGAATCGACTTAGGGGTGAAATATTGGAGGAAATCATTTTAATATCGAAGAATGAATGGCGACGATGGAAAGGAAACGATTTAAAATATGAGGATCATTTCTGCATCCTTAGAGACTTTTTCATAATGCGTTTTGGGTATTAAGTCCTTTGTAATTTCATTTCGGCAATGTCATGTAATTTTATTTCTAAACCGAACTTATGTCATGTAATAGTTCGGCAATGCCATGTAATTTTATTTCCAAATCGAACCTATGTCATGTAATAGTTCGGTAATGACATGTAATGTTATTTCTTTATAAAACAAAAGGCAACGATAAACGGTGACTTCGTCGACGTACGACCAACAATGTTCAACAATGGCATCTCGTATTTGTTTGTCTTGTAAGTGCAATCCATTATAAGAACTTCATGGAAGGATTGAGCCAATTGAACACTCTTCGGATGAGCAATGAAGAGATGATCTATTTCTTCTCCCGGACCTACCTTCTTTTGAACCGCGTAGCCTTTCTCTTGAGCCAAAAAAAAGAATTGTTGCATTACTTGTCTATCCTTCCATTCATTCCTTTTAATTGTCTCAATTGCATTGTAAATGGTTTGCAAACCTGATACGTTATCCGGGTTATCTTCCTTTAATAAGAGAAGCATAACTGAAGGTGAAATACTCATTTTCCTATATTTAGAAAAAATTTCCATTTCTTGAGGAGTGAGCCTTGCGTCCATTGCATGTCCTTCAAGATCTTCCGAACGAGGGTGGTTATGATGACCTACCACCGTATTCATAGCTAGAAAACATTTCTTCGTTAATTTTCTCTTGCTAAATACCATCTTGAACGGGCATTTAATTTTCTTTGAGCATGTTGTGTTCTTCCTCGTCGTCTTTCCTTTATACTCATAACTCTTCCTCTTGTGACTAACATCGGGATCTCCACTTCTCTCACAAACCATTTCAAAAAGAGTTTGGCTTTCTTTTCCATTCAAAACTAGGACGCAATTGACTTCTTAGCATGTTCTCTAGCCCAATTCTTCGCATCAATAGGTAAGTAAAATACCAACTCATTAGCATAGTGATGAGATGTATCTTCGAACAACATATTAACCGGAGAAGGTTGATCATCCATTGGTATAGGTTGGCTTTATATCTACAAGAAATGTAAAAACATCAATTTGAATTATATTAGAGTTCGGTTAATTGTAAATTTTATCGCAATAACCGAACTCAAGGTTCGGTTTATATAGCAAAGTTGACATATAACCGAACAAGTAACAAATAAAACGTTCGGTTACTTCTTATTTTATCTAGATAACCGAACATTGCACTAGAACTTCAGATTTTTTTCCCCTAACTTCGGTTTGTGAAACAACCGAACTTAATACACTAAGTAAACTCTAATATTACGTAGAGTTAGGTTATCTAGTTCGTAAACATGCAGTTTGCGAAACAACCGAACTTTGTATACTAAGTTAATTCTTATTTTTACGTAAGTTCGGTTAGTTATTGGGTGCGTACCAACCAAAATTTGTACACTAAGTTAGTTCTAATTTTTACGTAAAGTTTGGTTTATTAATTTGTTACGAACCAACCGAACATTATACTGAAATCTGAGAAACCTTCATTAATGGAAAGTTCGGTAACCTGCGTGTTTGGAGAAAGTAACCGAACAACACTTTCAGGTGAGTTCAGTTACTTCCCTATATAGCTAAAGCAACCAAGTTGCACTTCCAGATGAGTTCAGTTAGCTGTTCTTGACGTAGTGTAACCGAACTAGCCCAAATCCACTTGAAAATTTTACATTTTTAGGAAAGTTTTGACCAATTCAACATACATTATCTAAGTTTGGAGCATACCTGGACACCCAAATACTCTTCCTCCGGTTGTAGTTGATAAAATCCATCATATTCATCTTGAGATTGAGTTTTGGGAAGAATAGAATCACCATCTAAGAAATAACTCATATCCAGATCATTGTGAAGATTAACAAATACTCTAGGAGAGGATGGAGATGAAGAATCGGATGAGTTTTCATCACTTGAATACCCAAACTTAGTGAATTGGATTTTTTTTTTATTTTCCATGTTTTTTTCCTTCATCTTCTCTAACCTTACTCTCTCTAAAATTCTATTCATCTAATAATCATACCATCTTTTAATATAATCTCACTAATTATTATTAACTAAATCATTTAACTAATCATAACCTAAAAATTAATTATTAGGATAATTTAGGTATTAATATAAATACCAGATATGGGGTGACCTAGATTTACTTCTAATGTCTTTATCCAAAATAAAACAATGGTGCCCAAAAAAAGGATGGTCCCAAAAAATCGTTCTAAATTTTGATAATTTGAAGTACAGAACTGGTTGCTATAGACACATTGCAGGCTTTGCAGCACGGAAAACACACCATATCATTTTATCTCTTCCATTAAAGCTACAGTCTTGTAAGTATGTAACAGTATTAAATTGTTGACTGGTCACATTATGAAATTTCGTTATTGGGTTATAGAATTGAAAGTTAGAACAAAACTCCACTATGGGGAGATGTAGAAGAAATTAATGCCACTCTCCCAAAAAATAATATGTATTCCCTCCATCCAAATTAGATGAGATAATTGTAGTTTTCAATTTGGTCACAACCCCATTCTTTCGCGTTTTCAAGGGGTCCAAGTTGATACACGAAGACGTAATAACCACAATTACCATCACCATGAACATTATATACGGTTTTGATACAATCACGAATACAGTCGGGGAAAAAAAAGTAACTTTCATAGAGAATGTAATACTTTCGGATATATCGACCATTCTCATTTCTAGGTGGTGGTTTAGGCACTTCTCTTGTAATACAAATCGTCTCCTTCTCCTTCTCACCATTTGACCGAATTTTTCAATTATCGGACTCTTTCCATTGGTCCTTGCTTATCAAAAAGTCTTTTTCTTGAACTTTCTTGGAAGAGAAGCCTCAGACTGGCAACTTTGACTTCTCTATTGCTTGGTCTAGTTTCATAGAAACCTTTCCTTTAACTCCATCATGTTTTTTTCTCACTTTCTTTGCAATCATTTGCTTCTTTGTGGTTGTTTGTAGCGAAGTACCTTTAAAATCAATTTTGCTTGTTGCACTTTCTTGAGAAGGAATCTCGATACATTTTCCTTGTACATTTGGACGGCTTGGTTCTCCTTTATCCAATTGACCTATTTTTCGTTTGTTTCTACCTTGAACATCCTCTTTCATCTCATCCTCCGCTTCATAATTCTTTCTTAACCATTCATAGCACGACGGATCTCTTTTCTTTTATTCCTCCAACAATTCCTTTGTTTTTTTCTTTCCTATATAACTTTTTTTTTCTTCGTAAGAGGCCTCCTCTTTGTCTTCCTCTTTGGTGGTTCCTTGATATCATACCTACTTTACGGATATACTAAATTACTCAAGTTAATCAACAATATTTTCCTTTTCCCCCGGGTTAGTGTAGCATATTTATCGGCTAGCACTTTTCCAATGTCGGTATCGGCAAACGTTCCACCAAATTCTTGATCAACTATTATTTCATTGAATGATATTTGTTGCCCAAATGGGTCAACATCTTGAATCAGGATCGTATGTGGCTATAACATGCCGACAAGGGAGTCTCAAATTTGTCATGTTAGGAAAAACACACTCTTTTTAAAGTTCCCAATTCAAAATGTTGTACTTCACACATTATCTTATCAATTGCATAGCGAGTAACTTTAAATGTAATTCCCCTTAGCCACGAATTGGACAACCATTTGGTGTGTTTTTTACTTCGGCTTTTTTCAAAAGACACTGCAACTCTATGGTGATCACGGCGGATATACGCATCCATGGCTTCGAACACCGTAACTAATCCACCATTACAACTATGAAGTTTCTTTTTCAACCGGTTGTGAGATGACTCTTCCGTACTTGTATCTTGGTTGTCAAAGTGCTTATATTGGTTCGTGAACGCCGCTACAAACTTCTGTCTGTTTGGATCCAACCAATTATCCAACAACTACTTCACAACAATTGGGTAACTTATTTTCGAATGAGCCACTAACATACAAGCTCTATTCTCATATTCATCCACAGTGATAAAATATGTCAAGGCTCCCCACTCCGATTTGAAACTTTCCCATTTCAGTTCTGCCAACTTCTCATACCTTCTTAAATTTCTCTTTGGATTCCTTTTGTTGATATGCCGGTGGTTTCTTTATTTTCTTCATTTATCTTTTCTTTGTTGGACGGATAATGCGCAAGCACTTAGTTTCAATACTATTCCACAAGTGGAACGTGCAAAGAAGGTTATGAGCATCCAGGAAACCCTCTTTATTGAATTCATCAAAAAAAAAATCATTTTAGGTAATAAACACCTTTGGAGTATATTTCTCTACTTAGAATAACTTCACTTGTTTTAGTTCCCACACATAGCTCTCTTCGAGCTCATCTTTCAAGAAGAAAAAACCAACACTAAAAGGAGAGTTGGTAGAAGTTTTCCCGACAATGTTGAACACTGGGAGCTCATACTTGTTTGTTTTGTACGTCCAATCCATTATAAGCACTTGATGATAGCACCGTTCAAACTTTACAAACTATGGATAAGCCAATAAAATATGTTTTATTTGTTTCTTCTCATCTTCATCGTGGAAAACCGAGTAATTATGCTTCTCCCCCAAATGCCTTAATTGTTGCATTTCGTTCCTCTGTTCCTTTTTAGTTATTTTTCAATTTTGTTCTTGCATCGTAGATGTTATCCAAAGTAGAAGCATTTTGTAGGTTCCTTTGCTTTAAGTGAGCGAAGATATCAATGGGTTTCATACGATTTTGGGTCATTAAATATACAATCTTCTCTTCTTTTTCAGTCAGCCGTCCAGCATAAGGGTGTATACCAAACTCTCTAGTATAAGGTGGTTGTGACTACCACATACAACTTTCTCCAAAAACCACATTTCTTTCACGTTGATCCTAAATTGAAGATTGAAAGGGCATCGGGTCTTCTTAGTGAAAGTAGTATTCTTCCTATTTGTCTTTCCTTCATACACCGAACCCTTTTTTGCGTGACTTTTATGCTATCCACTATACTCGCAAAACATTTGAAAGTTGCGTCCATTAGTGAAACTATTAAAAATTATGATACACATAATCAACTTGCCTCATTCTCTAGCCTACTCCTTTGCATCATATTTCTATTTCCATATCCTCCAAATAGGTACAAAAAAAAAGTTAGAAAACAAATTTAACAATATGAAATTTCTGGTAATGTATTCCAAAGAATGAAAGACGTATGTATTCATTATTAACCTATGAAGTCGATTAAATAGTGAAAGGTATAATCTTCAGTGAGAACTATATTTGCTAAAGTTTGTTCATCTATTATGGGAGGTACATCCACGACCTGGACCAAAATATACCCATATTACTACAAATGAGACAACATAATGACACCATATATAAAGTTGCGGTTGGTAATGTAAGCGTCGATGTGAACCGTAAATAAATCCAACTAACCGTCATTTCACATTTCCAACCGTAGCAATCATTTGACAACGTACCGTGTAAATTGCGGTTCAACATTATAATCCAAAACTAACCATAAGTGAACCTACAATTGGTATTTTTTTCAACCTACTAACCGTAACTAGTGCAATAACCACAACCATGCACATAATATGTTACGGTTAGTAATGAAAGCGTCGATACGAACCGTAAATAAATCCATACCGACCTTAATTCACATTTCCAACTGTAGAAATAATTTGAGCACATACAGAGTAAATTACGGTTCACAATTATACTCCAAAATGAACCCTAAACAAACTTACGATTGGTCTCGATTTCAACTTACTAACCGTAACTATTGCAATAACTATAACCATGCACATATATGTTACGATATTAACAACTGTAAAATAAGTTACGGTTCATATCGAATATTTGTATACCAACAATAACTAGTTTTACGATTGGGTTTTCCCCAAATTCAACCAGTTACGGTTGGTAGTTCATCAGTTACGAACGGTAGCTACTAATTTCGGTTGGTTATATGAAAATTACTCACCGTAAGTCACTCTGAAAATGTAAAAGTTTTGATTTTTTTTACATGCTTTAGATAATTTTGAGCAACAAAAATCTAATTGAACTAAGTTGTTGGTATACTTGGTCATTTTCAGCCACAAGTTCTTCACTTTCTTTGTTTATTTCTTCAATTGATTGAGATTGAACATCACTTCGGGTTAAAACCTCTTTACCATCTAAAAAATACTCCATCTCCGAATCTCCATCAATAGGTGCGTAAAATTTATTTTCTCTATCATATAAAGATTCACCCATCTCAAATTTGTCACTGAAATCACTCATTTTGATTGAGTGTATCAAAACCTATGGTTTCACAAATATCACAAATTTTTTTCTTTTTTACACCTCTACATTTTTTTAATTGTAAAACTAATATAATTTTTTTTTGTTTTAGAGTAAATATAATTGAAACTTGATTATCAACACTAGGTGTCGCTTATCTTCAATGTTTTAGCTATCCATATAAAGCTGCTGCACGCGGCTTTGGCAGCGTAACCTTGGAGAGCACCAAATGTTTGTTATAAAATTTTTTGCGTGATATCTCATGCATGTCTTGATATTTGATGCAAAGGAAATTCACAAAAACTTGTTTTCATGTATTTCTCTCATGTATAAAATCAATCATGGCCAAAAATTGTTTCAATTGATGGGAAATTCCATCAATTGAGCTTCAATTTTGAGCTTTTATTGAACTGACTAGCTACTGCACAAGGGTGGCAGCAGCTCCTGTAAAGGAACTGCAAGACCATGCATGGAGATTGTTCTTCGGGAGGAAGAATCACGATCAACAAGAATAATATTTGTCACTCTTACCGCAATTGCAATAATTATGTAACATCCGATCTTCTAGGCAATGCAATCCCACCATTCCATCTTATAAACACTGTAATATTTATATTTTTTTTAACTTCTCAATCAGGAATATTTATCGATATGGCTCTCATCATATGTAGTTATATGTCAAATCCATTTTCAAGCATGAGACGATCATAGACCTACCAATGTTAGAACACCTTATGTGTTATCCCTATAGTTTAGTGTTGATAATTAAGTTTCAATTATGTTTAGTGTTAAAAAAATGTAGGGAAGAAAAAAAAGAAAAACTTTTGTGATATTTGTGTAACCCTAGGTTTTGATTCACTCAACCGAAATGAGTGATTCCAGTGATAAATTTGAGATGGGTGAATATTTATATGATAGATAATACAAATTTTACGTACTTATTGATGGAGATCCGAAGATGGAGTATTTGTTAAATGGTAGAGAGGTGTTAACCCAAAGTGATGTTCAATCTCAATCAATTGATGAAATAAACCAAGAAAGTGAAGAACCCGTGGATGAAAATGACCAAGCATACTTCTAACTTATTTCCAATTAGTTTTTTGTAGCAAATATGTTCCCATAACACTCCTCGATATTTGTATTCAAATGTAAAATCTTAATTGTTGGATGAATTAACATTTGTACCCGATGAATGAATTACGGACCTCAGATGATTCACTGGTATTCCTCGTGATCCGTTCTTTGTAGATAAGGAATTTCCAGCAGTCTGGTGAATCCGCTCCTTATCAACTTTGTCTCTTCAATAATTATTGGTAGATCATAGTGGGCAGTACCTGCAAATACGTTCTCATACCTCAATGAATAAGAGCTCTAAGTAGAGCCGATCTTATGTGTTTCAGGGCCTTGTACGAACTTAATCGCAAGGCCTTTCGGTGGTTAAATTTTTTTCCCCCGATGACAATTCCGTATTAACAATAACAAAAATGACACTAATATGATTAATATATATAATCGTGAGTTAGCGCTGTAGCGAATCCAAAATGCAATACAGTCACATTAGATGATAATTTATCCGTCGGTCTTTACCATGCAAGCAGTCATTTAGGCGACCACGTACATATCATGCCTGTTAATTTTACGTGGTGGAATGAGGGGAATTGAGGAGATCAAATTCCCTTTGTTATCCCCTAGGTACACGTACATCTTTGTATTGATGATAATTTGAAGTTTTATCGTTAATGTATATAAGGATTTTTTATATTGGACTTGCCATATATGTCTCGGATTTTTTATACATTTTATATGAAATGTATTAACTGCGAATTAACAAACTATTCTAGGATTTTTTTCCTGCGTCACGCATTATAGACCACAGAGTTAACTGAATTCACATTTTATTTACCTGATTGTAGGTTTAGTTTTTTTTTTTTTTTGCATATGAAAAACTATCCAAATCACCACATCATCCTAATATTTACTGCAACCTTTTGACACCCGTTTCATACATGTACTTTTGAAAATATGCAAAAGCATAGAGAAAAATGATATTCGCGTTGTCAAAATATCAATAATGTATCTCCTTTTCTGTTCATGGTTTCATTTTAGTATTTGTTCAAGTCTTCAAGGTGTATTATGAGAATCTGATGAACAGACTGTCTTGGAGACTAGGACATAAGAAGACTTCAACCTAATCTTTTTCTTTTCTTAGTTTGGGACCTGATTAAGAAATGTAACTGTGTTTATATGATAGAAGTATCCTTGCGTGTACAAAGAATCTTGTTATAGGTGCGGAAGAAACCATTAAAGGGGCTGAATCATGATAATAATGTCTATTTAGTTGGTATGAGGTGTCCTAATGGTAATGTAAATTGTATAGATTACCTTTGTAATTTTAAATGGACTAATTTACCCTTCAAAATATAGATGAAAATATGGAACTGTCCTCCACTGTTCTTAAAACCTAACTAAATGAGAAGAAAGAAAAAAATCGGTCAATCTTCTTCCTCATCTTCTCTTCACCTCCATAGCCGACTCCATTAAAGCTCGAAAAATTCATCGTCTTCGGTTAATCGGGGATTCGAAAAATTAATAATCGTTAATTGAAATCTATATCAGTGATTATAATCAACCACATCCTCCAATAGGTCAAGAATTATTTTTTCAAACCCCTCAACCAGACAAATCAATGGGAATGACTTATATGAGGTATGTTTTAAAAATCCCAGTTAGGGTATAATCTATTTTTTTTAATTTAGGTTAAGTTTTTATCGAAAATTAGGGTTTTAGATGAAGATTGAAATATCAAATTCTGGGTTCATGATAGTTACGGTTGATTTTAATTCAATTACGAACAATAATTCATGATTTTGATGTTGTTACGTTTGTAAGAGTTCAATTACCAACCGTAGATTAGTAAATCTGAGAATTTAGTGCAGTTGCGTGTTTTTTTTTTCTTGCAAACGTAACTTCACTTATGGTTGGTGTCGACACCACCGTTACGAACCGTAACTCTTCCTGCATGTCTCCAAAATTTTCTACGGTTTGTAAGTTGTATTTGTATCAACCATTATCAACCGTAATGTTCCCGTGGCTCAAAAATTTAGTTTCAAATAAGTTTACGGTTCGAATATTTAGTTGATATACCAACCGTAGAATGGTTACGGTTGTCTCGATCCACAACTTACAAACCGTAATTAGTTACTGTTTATTTTGGTGGTTACTTTGAAAACTGTAAATCTTTATGTTCACATTTTTTTGGGAACGTGATTTTCTATTTTGTTTGTTAAATCGTTAGGAAATCAATCAATTATATTGTTTGTGTAGGAATTTGAAAAAACGTGGGTCTAACAACCACACCCAATATTTCGTTCGGCAATCTAAATAGAAAAACTCCAATATACTTTTAAGAGAATCAACCAGACAATTAGACTCGATCAAAGAAAAGTATATCAAAGAGTTAATATATCTATCTCATCAATTCAATCTGCAATCAGCAAATAGAAATTCGAGAGCCCGGTTGAATATAAGAGATATAACTTGAACGGTACCAAAGACCAATGTTCAAGTATCAATCAATTTCAATCAACAACCAAAGCTTGGATTTTGAATGAATTAAATATATTACAACTTCAACAAAACAAACTAAATTAAACCTAATAATTCACGAATCTGAAATAAAAAATTACACTATGCCCAGACTAGGGATGGCTTAAGCCATCCCTAGAAACCCAGAAACCTTTTTTTCCGCTACCTATTTTATTTCTGATAAAAATAAGCCCAATTAATAGACTTAAGCCACCCGTAAAAACCCAAAGCCACCCCCAAGTTAAATTTCCAGTTCCGCCACTGATTACACATGCTTTGAAGCTACATAAAAATACAAATAACATACACTAAACTGCAAAAACGTTACAAAAATAAATACTACAAAGATACAACCATTATTTCTGTGAGACACTATGCACAGAACTAGGTCAAAATTAAATTAAATCATCAAAATAATCAAAACAAGAATTAGGGTTTAATACCTAATGATAAAGTAGGTCATAATCGACCAATTTTTGGTTAATAAAAGCGTAATCGACTATCATATTGATGGGTTTTTTGGATTTCAGGAAGAAGATCAATTTTTTTGGGTTTCTAACAAATTTCAAGTTTTTTATGGTACAAATCTAGAATTATGATATATGGATTTTGATTAGGATGTCAAGGTTTAGAAAATAATGTTAATTTTAATATTTTGATTTTTTGGTTGAAATCATAACAGATTTCGAAAGTTGTTGTTGGTTATGAAAAGAGGGGTTAGAGAGACTGAGATGAAAACGAGTTCTGTTCAGAGAAGAAAAAACGGAGAGACGAGAAAAAATGAGTTATGACATTAAAGAAAATAAAAATTAATATATCAGAAAATGGAAAAAAAAATTATTAAAAGCCAACGAAAATATCATATATTTACAGATACACCCTCCATGTACAACGGTTTTATACACTTCAAGAACGTTGCTCCATTAATTTTCTTTAATAAATCAGTACTATCTATTTTGTGCAATGTATTTATTAGTACCCAACCGATATAGACGTTTCAAAGGATGCAACGTCTATATCCGTTGTGCACCACCGAAATTAAAGTGTTGCAAAATATAGGATATGGTGTAGTGAGTCTTAAGCTTCCAAAACCTGGTCAAGGGAAGTGATTATTCAGAATATTAGACAAGTCACCGCTTTTATTAAGAATATTAAAAAAAAACGATTTAACAAAAAAATACCAAATACCATTGTAATTGTTCTTTCATGTAAGTAGTCTTGCAGAGTTTTAACTTGCAGAATTTCTTAACATTGGAATTATCAAACAAAGCTTCTAGAACATTCACTTTCCAAATGTTTGTACTACTATCAATTAGCTGATATGCGATTTTCATATTGCTAGACTGCAGTTTAAGATTCTGGGATGATTTCTTATCCCTGACAACATTACAACAATGCAGTTTTACGAATCAAATGGCTCCTAATTCCCTACCAAATCCGTCAAACCTCTCGAAGTTCTATATAGTGGAATCCAATGGCTCCTAATTCCGTACGAAATCCGTCAAACCTCTCGTAGTACTATATAGCGGCCCAAAATCCATTTGGCTGGTCGAACATCCTCCAACCTCAGTAACCTAAATAGTAAAGCTTGGTTAAAAGTATGAGATTGTTTGATATTAAGTGTAAAACAACCCTAGAATAATTTAGGCCTTTGTCTACAAGAATTTGATGTTGATAAGATAAAAAACTTCAGTTAAGTAGGAGGCATGGGAAAACCAGACATTCTCTGGTTGATTCTGGCCACACCAAATTCTTTTGATGGAAATTTATTTGACGTGGCCTAATAGAAAAGGTAGAATATTTTCTGGTCCACATGATTTTTTTTTTAATAGAAATGGAATTATTTATATTACCAAAAGAGAATATCTCAAAAACTAAATATCTTACCAAAAATATATTAAATCAAGAAACAATCACGCAATCACAATTTTTTAGTAAAAAAGAAAAGTAATCAATCATGCATGATCATATAATTAATCAATCGTGTAACTAATAAATTAAAAAAACAATAAAGAAAAATGTCTAATGTCCGCTTACAATTATCAAAATCATTCTTTTCTAAATTACAAATCCATACTATTAATTAAAATTAAAAGATTGAAATTACATTTGCATGAGAATTAAAAAGAAAAATTTAAGTTAGTTATATGTACTAACCTTTGAATCAGATGCTCTGGCTTTTTTTCATGAAAATTTTTTAGTGATCCTGTCCAATTATATAAAAAAAATTTGTTAGAAAAATATACAATAGATAGAGAAAAGAATCGAAATCCAAATTGAGACACAAGAAAATACAAGCATACAAAAGTTGAAGTAATAAAAAAGAATATTCTCATTTTCATATTGCTTTTCTTAAATTTGTTCATACCATAATTAAAAATAAAAAACATCTAAAGTGAAAAGTAAATTATTTAGTGATCTCTTGGTATGTAATATATTTTTTAAACAAAAATATCTGCAGCAATTTAAATACTCAATGTAATATATTTTTATTACAAAAATATCTCCAACAATTAATTACGGTGATTTGAGAATAGTTTGGCTACTCAAAATTAGGAAAGTTCTGTAATAATTCGGGTGTTGTTTCCCAAACCATAGATTTTTCCTAAACCGATAATTTTCTTTCGGAAAATTATGGACTTCGATGTTCTCTATATAAAGAACTCGAGTAAAGGTAACGTCTCATCGACTTCGTGTTGTTTTTTTTTTCTTTGTTTTCTTTTGTTTCTACGGTTTAGCTATTTTATTTCTCAATATTTTTAATCTGCAGGTGATCGTGTACCTCTTTTCTCTATGTTGGCGATAGTTTAAAACCGTGTATTAAGGTGATAAATTTATTGTTTTTTTTGTGCTACTTGTGTTGTGTGATTGTAATTTTTTGTTTACATTCCGAGGCTTTGTGGTCCTAATAATAAAAATTCTCACTAAAGGTTTATTTTTTTTACTGATTTTGTTTAGCAGTTGTTGATGATGTATCATCACCGTGCTTGATGAATTGTTGAAATTGAATTTTTTGGTTCACTTATAGGACTTTTTTCTTTTCTATATGTAGTAATCTTTGTTTCTTATTTTTTTCCCCGTTTCCTATGATTTTTACCCATGTATACATTTTATTGTGGAGTAGTTTCTTAAAAATGTTTCTACACATGGCTTCAGGTAACTTGGTTTGATTCTGTTTATGGGCATTTATTTTACTGTCAACAATCGTAAAATCATATTTAATCATTACTTTTTTTATTCATTCAATTAAGAAAAATAATAACAATATTTTTGAAGGAAAAAAATAATCGTGAAATCCTATTTGTTGTCAGTTTCTGTTTTGTATATATTTGTGATTGAGATTGAGAGATATAAACCTTCCATCATTGTTATTGTTATTATCCTTTTTAACAGATGTTTGTGTGTCCTTAGTGTGCTTAAAAGGGATTGCAATCACATAATGGAGCTAAATGGTCCAATGGAGGTGAAATGATGTGTTATGGCTGAATTTTCTCGGCAAGGTTTTAAGATTTTTGGATTGTGTAGCTTGCTTGACAATCTACTTGATCCACTCATTTGAAAGTATATTCAATCATATTTAAAGAGAAACTATGTGTTTCTACAGAGTGATTTGTGCTCATTGTAATCCAAATATTGTGGCCAGATTGAAATGATTATTAATTCAATAAACTTGTGAGTTCCTGCTAAGTCAGTAGACAACTTCCTCTGGTTTGGTGTAGCAAAATGTGTGTATCTGGTATAGGCTTGTGTGCAGTTTTATCTTAGACAACAGACAGTTTAATAATATCTGCGATAAAATACCATATTGAAAATATTTCTTTCAAGTTGATGCTTTTGACAATCTATAAAATATTCTCATTAACGATACATGTAGAATATCCGGTTGCAATATTTACACCATTTTGACATCATTTTATTTCCTTGATTAAATAGGTAAAAAAAAAATTACCATGCTAACTGTTGCATTATTTACATAATTTTGGCATCATATTTGTTGTCTCGAATAGAATGATTTCGGCTAAAAGGATTAAGAAAATGTAAAAACTTTGTATGAAATGATTTCGGCTAAAAGCAGTAAGAAAATCTGAACTTTCTAAACTTGGATAATAGTTCATTTGGAAATAAATCTACTCTAGATGGAAAAATTTAGTAGATAATGACTTTATCAAAAGCTCATTTTTGGATTATCATAAATACTTCGATTTCTCCGAGCGTGGGATGTTTACTTGACTTAGACATTGATGGGACAAATCATGTTGAACGTGGAGGACATCTTTCCCTAATTCAATGCATACACACTTTGATTTTTGGAGATCATTGGTAAAGAAATTTGTTCATATTTTATTTTGACGATACAATAATTCATGCAACAGGAACATCATCGAGTACAAGGACTAAACATTAGAGCCCGTAACTCCGAAAGAATCAAGGATAAATCGTTTACGGCTTATGGGTGTGATATTGGAAATAAAAACAAGAGAATATGAGGAATATATCTTAACTCGGATGCAGGTGAAGATATATGTGTATTTATGGTGTGCATGGAATTTTAAATTTTGGTTCAGATTTTATTACAGATGCATTTATGTTGAATCTTGATTCATGTAGCAGGAAAATACTCAAGTAAATCATTTGAACACGTAGAACCATGCCAGTAACTGTGGAAGAAGCAAAATTAAATCAGCGTATGTGTGTGATATTTGGAGAGGAGAGACAAGGGAAGACGAGAAGTGCATACCAAAAACTCGGATGCAGGTGTTTATTTCTAAACATTTTTGTGTCCAACGGAGCTAAGAGGTATGCCATTAAATGTAATACCAAACCATGATTTGGGTACAGGCTGGAATTCTGTGCATTAAATTCATCTATTGCTAGAAAAAAGAGAAACATGTCACTGAGAGAATTTTGAACCCATAAGAGAGGAAAGAAAAACATTTTAATGCGCTAATGTATATATGTGTGTGTAGAAATTTGCAATCAGTGGTGACACTGAAAAATCCACGACTGGATCTAGAACCAGGGATAAATAAATAAACCGTCAGAGACATAAAAATAAGGTTGGAAAGATGGGGGTCAGACACTAATAAGGGGTGGCCGTTTTTTACGGCAATATGAAGTTGATGTGTATGCATGCTTAGAGGAAATGATCAACCCATTGTTCGGGCTGAGTTGTATTGCAAATCACAAGATGCATTAATAAGAGGAAACACTGATAGAGAAACTAATGGAAAGAGAATTTTATTGCCTTCCGCTTTTACAGGTAGTCCAACATACATGATAGAGCATTATCAAGATGGAATTGCAATCTGTAGATGTAAGGACCTACCCGATATCTTTCTAACGTTCACTTGCAATCTAAAGTGGTCTGAGATCCAGAGTGAGATGTACTGATTCCTGGGCAACGTGGAGATGACAGTCCAGATATTGTGAGTAAAGTTTTTAATTTGAATTTAAAGGAGCTGATGAAAGATCTCTGTGGAAGAAGCATTTTGGGACGGTGACTGCAAGTATGTTTTAGAATTTTTTTGGTATACATTTTAGTTTTGTATACATCCAATAAATTAGGTTGTTGTAGTCTATTGATAGTTAATTGCATATAACTTTTTGAGGTTTATGAGTCTCACTAAGCATTTATTTAGGCATGGAATCAAAATAAGTAAGTACCTTTTATTGTTTGTTTAAGCAGTGACTTGATCTTGCCCCTTTGATGTGCATCAATATATACAATCGAATTTCAAAACAGAGGATTTCCAAATGCACATTCTTTTTATGGATGGATAAAAAAAAAGCCACAGGCTCCATCATAAATAAATCGTATTAATATTGACAGAGATACCTAACAAAAAAAAATGGTTCCAGGTGGGCAGAAAGTTGTTGTTTGGTCATGGTGCATGGGGCTTTTGGAATTAACAAACCAAACCAGAAATGCAAGAGAAACAAAAAGTTTTCGAAACACTATCTAAGGAACCCCACGTAAGGATAATGGATATATGGGATAACGGTCGATGTAAATGAGTATCCAGTTTATCGGAGGTGTAAGAATAATGTGTATGCTCATAAAGATGAAGTAGATTTCTTTAACCAGTGGTCATATACTTAATTGTTCAATTCGATGCACACTTCAACGGGAAAGGACGGCTATCATTGAGAAAAAAAATCCAAAAAAAAAAAAGAAACCGAATTAACAGTGGTTCTGTATGAACCGAATTTTTAAACTATGGCAAAACCACCCCTCACATGGAGGTGGGCTCCGCCCACGTGGAGTTAGCAGGGGGTCACTTATGGTGAGTCCCACTAAGAGTTTTGTGAGGAGTGGTCTTTCCATTCTTCTCGGTTCAAATAGACTTTTTGCCGAATTAAATGGAAAGAAAAACCAAAATACCTAAATCTTGGAATGCGGAAAAGGTTATCGATAAAACAAGTGATTATTTGGATTTTCGCCAAGTATCAGCAGAGTCATGTTGGAGGATTTCGTGACAAGAATTAAACGAATATAAATATATAGCTGGGAGATGTGGAACAAAAATTCATACATCTTAGAAGGTGAGCAACAAGTGTTTTTGAAAGATAGGGATAACTTGGTCTTTTTTGGGTAGGGAATAATAGGAAATTTTATGAGATTAGAATCAATACCGATTCTAGAACAAAAATATCATAACATTTGTAAAGGATACGGATAAACGAATAATCTGACCAACTAAAAAAAAATTAGCACTTTTTTGGGTTTATTTTTATGTTCTTGAACACAAACTAAGGTTTATGATTATTTATTTGTAAGGATAATGTAATGGTTGCTCATTTGTTACCCCCTTCCCGAGCATAAATAAAAAAACAGATCCATGCATCGCACGGGAAAAACTAGTATGATCAGAGACAAAGTTATCCTTGGTAAAAAGTAAAAAAAATGTTACTATGTAGACTGGGCCAAGGCCCAAGGATAAGTTTACTTTAGGTACTGAGCCGCGGTTAAATCCAGCTTACCTATTTGTCTCCTCCAACCCCCTTTCTCCAGCTTTCTCTCTCTCCGGCGATTACAGTCCTCTTCTCCTCGGGGTTATTCCTCAATGAAATTTCAGGACTTCAATTGAGCTTCAGAGATCATCTCTTGCTCCTAATACTGCATGGTTAACTATTTTTTTGGGGCTCTATCTCATCCTTTCCTCGTGATTCAACTTCATTTTTTTTTCTTCTCAAAACCTAATTTTGTATGTTTAAATGTCAAATTCAGGATTTAATCTGATCAAGAAGAAGAAGAACGTTTGGTGGTTTCCAGTACTATCTTTGGAGGTAAAATAAGTTGATATTTAGTTTTCTGAATTTGATTACATTTCGATTGTTCACTATTAGATGCCCCATTTGCCTAAAAGGGTTTACCAATCTATAGGGATTAGGTCTGTAAAATCGAGGAAGTAAGGAAGATGAAACCCTTTGTTAATGTATGTGTTAGAGTTCTGGGTTCGAAATTGTGTTGGTTTTTGAGTTTCAAGTGATTGTTGAAATAATATGGATAGTTGAGTTTCATAGGAATTCAGATTTTGAGATTAGGAACTGAGATACTGCATTTCGTGGGAAACAGGAATACCCAACATGAAAATGTACAAATTGAGAATTTAGCTCACAATACTTCGTCTCTGACTGGTGTTTCATGCACATAATATGTTGGATTGTTTAGCGGGAAATGCAAGTCGGTGGTGTACCTGGTGCCTTTTCTTCTGGTTCTTTGTGAGTCTGAGGTTTCATAGATTTTTGGTGACTATTCGGAATTGGATTTAAGCATTCTGTGTGAGTTATTTCCTCTCTTGCATATCTAAAACTTAAAAAAATGACATGAATAGTTTTCTATCCTCCATCAGATTTAATTGAGAATATGCCTAGTATGTTATATGTTGAGGAAATGATTGGTAGATGTTAATTATTCTATATCTCTCATCCTGGATTATACTTCGAAGGGTTTGTTCAACCGTGATTTGTTCAACCGTGATAACCCGCAATATTTAAGTATAATTCAAGCCGTTGTTGCATCTCCATCTAATGGACAAGATCATCCTGTCAAAATCCTATAAAAATAGCCCCTGTCAATGGATCACTCCTCTAACTTAATTGGGATCTCAAAGTTCTGATGGAATTAAAAAAAATTCTTTTTTATATCACTCATCGACTGTTGATTCTTTATTTTGCAGTTAGTGAAGTTTTATTAATGGAGGGGAATAAGGTTCCCAATCTTCATCATAGTCCTCGGATCCCCTGGAAAGCTCAAGTTAGGGAACCTGTGTGTGGAGTAAATGTAAATGAAAGCAAAAGGCAAAGTCAAGGTGAAATGGATGCACAGCGAAGGGAAGATCAATTGGTGCAGCGTCGTATTCTAGATAAAGTGAAACGCAGTTTAATGACCGAAGAAGAAAAGGAAGCTGTTCGTGAAAAAAGACGCAATGCATATATTAGGCGGAAAGTAGCACGCAGTGGAGATGAAAAGAAAGCTGTGAAAGAAGCAGAAACTAGTGCCGGTATAAAGTAAACGAAATGTAAACTATTTATGGTCATTTTTTGGTAGATATTTTTTATTTTCTAATACATGTACAGTTATTGACGACATTATGCTTATGATCACTGCTCATTTAGGTCAACCACATCAAGGTGCCACAAGAAAAGAAGACAATACTCCAAGTATTGCAACAGGGGGCAGAGAAGTTTCCAATCTTCCGCAAAGCCCTAGAATTTCTGAACAAGCTCAACATCCAGTGGATGAAAAAATTGGCACAGGAATGAGTACTGGTAAGAGTGAATAGAAAATAGTTTCTGATTGTTCTTATGGGACGTGCCTGCATATAGTATTTATAATTTATAATTGAAAGAAGGGAAGCAAATAATTCCAATCAGTTTTGTTCTCTTAAGTTTTTTCGCAGAATGTAAAATTTGTCATCTTGTTTACCCAGTCGGATAATCTTGGCTAGGAACACTGTGAATTCTAAGTTCATGATTGTCATTAGACTCATTACATGCTAGTTAAAGTGTGAGTGTCTGACATGCTGTATTTTGAGTTTCTAAATGAACATATTTTAGTGATTGTACTTTGTCTTCTGCAGATATGGAGCCCAATAATATGACGGAAATAGTAAAAGTCGTTGAACGGGCATCGTTATATCTAATGTTCTTTCAAACAGCTCCTGATGAGAAGAGTCGAAGTTGCAAATTATGCAACCAAAGCTATCCTATTAAAACTGCCTACGGTAATCCCTGTTTCCATTTCCTATCTAATCACTATTACTAGCTAGTTATGAAACGGAAGCTAGTTATGAAACGGAATATAATCAAAGAAGTCATTATCTTTTGTACATATTGTACAAAGCTGTTTTTATTAAAGTCCACTTTCTTTTTCCATCAAGGAAATTTGGGAAGGCATTTGAAATATCGCCATCCTGGATATGATAAGATGGGTGATGTCGTCTCTAGCCCCTTGCCACAACCCATCACAGCTGTATCAGAGAGGGCTAATAAGATGGGTGATGTTATTCCCAGCCCGTTGCCGCAGCTCATCACAACTGTAATGGAATCAACTGAAAAGAAGGATGATGCTGTCCCCAGCCCATCGCCGCAGCTCGTCACAAGTGTAGCTAAGAAAGCTAATGTGATGAGTGATGCCGTCTCCAGCCCATTGCTTCCGTCAGTCACAACTGTATCGAAGAGGGATCAGTTGAAAGTCAAACATAGTAACATTACAAATTTTGAGCTCGAATCATGTAACAAAGAGCACACCTCATAGTCATTGCATAGCTTTATCAAGTGTGATTACCTGTGATGCTGATTTCTAGGTTTCTAATAGTTTGCCTAATATATTTTTTAGTTGAAGATTGGCTCGATTACATTACCGTTTTCCCTTTATAAACTTTTCTTTATTATTGTATATACATCGTGCTACGTATAGTAAAAAGAATTACATCTCATGAGCGGACATGTGCGCAACTAGTAAATGTTGGTCTACCTTCATTTTCTTCATTGTTAGTAGTTAGACTGTTCTAAATTCCCTGTGCAGATATGGAACTGCAAAACATGATGGAAGTTACAGTCGACGAGCCTGAAAATGTTGGTCTAGGTTTGTCAGAGAATGAAAAACGAACTCCTTTAGCAAAATCAAGTAATAACTCAGTAATGTCTTTCTTTGAAGCAACTCCAGACGGGAAGAGTCGAAGTTGCAAATTCTGCAACCAAAGCTATTCTATTGCAACAGTCCCTGGTAATGCCTGTTTGCTTTCTTCTTGGATTGCTATTAGTAATCAGTAAAATGGAATATAAACAATGAAAAGAGTGAGAGAGTGCTTGCGCACGAGAAAGGTGTTTCAAACTAACGTGAAGTTATCATCCACTATGTACAGTATACTGCACCATGCCATTTTATTAACGTCCACCTTCTTTTGCCGTCCAGATAATTTGCAAATGCATTTGACACATTATCATCCTGCATATGAAAATGATAACATGGATGGTGTCTTCTCCAACCCACCACCGGAGCTCATCACAACTCCATTGAAGAGTAGCACTGTGGATCTTGACTTGAACTGGTTACTACTGAGGTGGCTCATTGGCGAATTTTTTTTCGCCCTCCGTGTTGCGGGATAAGTGGCTATCGAACTCCTTCAAATTTATCAACAATTCCGAAGTCAGATTGTGGTCCATCGAAAGGTTTCAATCTGTCATTCTGCATGTGTTCAGAAGCATGCAGGAAGATGTGAAGGCTTCACTAGAACTTGTTAACTCTAAGATATCACTTACCCTTGATTTCTGGACTTCCAACGACCAAATCTTCTATATGAGCGTTACGGGCCACTGGATTGATGAGGGCTGGTCTCTGCATAAGGTTCTTCTTGACATTTTGCGCGTACCTTATCCATGTGCTGGTACTGATATCTACCACACTATTGTGAAAGTCCTCAAGATGTACAACATTGGAAACAAAATTCTCTCCTGCACCCATGATAACAGTCAGAAGGCCATCCATGCTTGCCACACACTTAAAGAGTATTTGGTTGGTCGGAATTCGATTGCCTTCTGCTATATTCCATGTGCTGCTAAAACACTAAACCAAATCATAGAGGATGGACTGAGTTTATAGTGAAATAACATCATACGGAGAGGTGCTGGTGATCAATATCGTACATAATCCTTTTGTTAGCTTGTTGCATAGCTCCTAAAATAACATCATACGGAGCAATATTGTCTTCCTCGCCAATGATACCAAGACATATCATGTTTTGATCTCCCATGTAGACAAAAATACCAGACATTTGCTGAATAACAAAATCCGCATCCTGGAAATGATATGTCATTGTCGGAAAGTTATTGAAATTTGCTGGTATAACCCAACAAGTATCTAAAGGACTTTCAGGAGGAGCAACAACAGGATGAATACCAAATGGATGGAAATAGTCCACGAACAATTGTATAACTCTTTCAAGATGAGGCATAAGCATAGTGGTGAATGGAGTCCCTGAATCTATGATAGTCCCACCTCGTCCATCTGCCATCTCGAAATCGTGTACGTCAAACCCTGCACTTACTTCACCTACACTAATATCCTTTAGAATCAAGTGGTAAGGCGTCGTCTTGAATCAATGGAGTTGTATGTACTTCAGGTCCTCCGCCAATTATTGTGTCTGCACCAAATCTTAAATACGTGTGTGACGCCTCAACACCCGGAAGATCGTAAGATTCCAAGCAGTATTCAAATTGGTAATCATCATTGATTTAACTGAAATGCCAAGGAAAGACCAGAGGTTCCTTGTCCTAAACCGAGATATCCTGCTATAGGAGCAGTTCCAGGTGCAGGTATCGGCCCATCCCAGTCATGATCACCCTCACGCTCAGGAACACCAAGTAGTGGTCCGAAATCCGTTTGGTCAAGGCCACAACCCATGATTATATCCTCAACACTTTCAAGAGCATGCTCACCGTTATTGGAGTTTATAGTGAATGTTTCACGAGCAAGCTCGCCGGATGTTTGTGCTCCGAACAAGTATCCTTGTTGGTACGTACAAAAGCCGTCTTCATCGCAATGATCACCGACACACTGATCAAGATCCACACAAGGGACAGGATGATATGAAGACGAACCTTCGTGATCATAATATTCCGCATCTTGATAGAAATAGTGATTGCCACCACGACACTGAGTCCATATATAATCACTACTTGAAAGTTTGTGGTTGACCATTAAAAGTACCTATACCTACCAGAGCCAGATAAAGGCCTGCGTTCATCACGAGTGAAACAGGTGCGCGTACAATATCTGGATTCATCGTGCTGCTTCTATTATAAGCAGCAGCTCTTACTGATCCAAGGTGACGTACTCGAGCTTTGGATTGTTCGACGAATCCTCGAAACCTTTCTCCTTGTGTTAAATTAGCATACCTTGGATGTAGAGGTGATTCTTTAGAGTCGCTGCGAATCATCTTCATGCTAAACCCTCTTGGTTTAACTGCAATGGCCAAGTTTAGTAGAAATGAAATACAAAAAACTGTTACTACGAAAACGATGGAAGATGCACCATATTTTGACTCATTTTTGGTTTTGATTTTTTTGTCTGAACAAAACTCTGAGCCGTTTTGAGTTGGGAATTAGACTGAATTCATAAGTAACATTTATATAAGTTTCTCAAAACCAAGCTTTAAATGTTTATTCTGAACAAGCTATATAAGGTAATTCTAATAAACAGAATCTATTCATATCTTCCATATATGAACAAATCTTTGCATTTATGTTACATAATTTAATGATTTGATTTTGTAAATAAATATACAGTACTCCCCCGTTTGGAAAAGAGTTTCTATTGCGGAAAATGGATCATTTATCCAAATATTTTTAAATCAAGGTTCAAATGGACGAGTAAAAAATAGTTTGGGTGAAATGATAAAAAAAAATATAGCAAAGATGAAACTGGATTCATCCTAGCTTAAATTTAAAAAATAGCAAGAATGAATTTTTTTTTTTACTCGGTCAATAAAATAGAATAAAAAAGCGAAACTGTACAGGGTTAGGCTAGTTTAGCACTAAGCCAAAAGGCCGCACGCAAAAACAACCTAAAAACGATAGTACACCTCACCAGGCCATTCAACAGATTGAATAAAACCTGGCCTTCCCTCATAAAACTCATACTGGTCCTCAGCCAACAAACATGCCTGTTTGGCCGAGCCATCTGCTGAAAAATTAGCCTCACGGAAGCTATGAACATAGCTTATATTGTTGTAAAAAGACTTCGCTATTCGCCATCTCAGCATTAGTTGCCATGGTAACTCTCCTTTTTGAAGAGCAAATATGCAACTCATCAAGTCTGATCTGATACACAAGTTCTTCACATTCCATCTTTGAGCAACAACAGCACCATAGATAACCGCACAAACTTCAGCATAAAAGTTAGTCTGCCAACCCAGTCCAACGCATAAAACACCCAAGACTGACGAATTAGAATCACGAAAAACAACACCAGATCCAGCTTGGCCCGGATTGCCAAGTGATGCACCATCACAACAGATCATAAGTTCACCAGGATTTGGAGGCGACCAAATAACTTCAATTGGTATAGAGTGATCACAAGATCTATGCTTCACTCGAAAAAAATTAACAATACGCAAATCATCCAAAGTATTATGCATATGGCCCTTCATTCTAATAGAGTTATCACGAATTACCTGATGAACTCTACCTTTGAATTCTAGCAAATGAACCCGTATGTTCTCAAAATAAGCTTTGTTGCGCAACTTCCATAACTCCGTGACTATTTCCAGATTAGCAACAAGCCAAAGGTCTTTTAGCATTCTACTCCGTCCCTTTTCCACCTTGTAAGAAGCCACAAGATCCTCGTTTGGCTGAAGCTTAAAAACAGAAGCCGCACTTCCAAATCCTTTGCAAGTTTGCAATGCCAAGATATGGCTAACATCCTCGCAATATTCCTGCATAAACGACACATAGAAGGCATCTCCCTACCTGTCTTCTTCATAACATTATCATCGGAAGCACAACATTGTTTATGAAATAACTTCCAGTATTGAACACTCAAAGTAGGATGCACAACACTTCTAGAGAAAAGAGCTGCAGTTGGCGAACTTCAATAGGCCCACGGATGGCAGCCTTGGCAGACTTGACAGAGAAACACCCTTACTGTCCAAGTCCCAAATCTTATAATCATCTCCACCACCAATAAGAGGCAAATTATCAACATCAATATTGCAACGTATCATCAAATCTTTAGTCTTTGGAGGAATAACCCAAGAGCCATCAACAATAATATCACTAACTTTGGCCTTAAAATCATTAGGCCCTTTGTTGTAATGCCAAGGCGGCTTGCAATTGAAAAATCAGCACACCAATTATCAAAGAATAAGGAAGTATTAGCACCGTTACCTATAATTGAGCGTGTATGCGTTGCACAAAGTTATGAACCAATCTGATTCCTGGAAAAACCGAAGAACCCAACTTATAATCAATCAAGTTGCCACTAACCTTGAAATATTTTGCCTTCAAGAATCTTGCCCAAGTCTTATTAGAGTCACGAATCGAAACCCACAACTTCATAAGCATGGCCTTATTAACATCATTCAACTTCTTTAGCCCAAGCCCACCTTCACGCCTAGAACGGCATAAATCATCATAAAGGACCGTGAAATGTTTCGCTTCTCAGCATCACCAGACCACAAAAAATTGCGGATGGCCCTCTCCACCGTCTTGATGGCTGTGCAAGGCCATTTATACACAGCCATGGAATGAAGCAAATAACTAGATATTACTGATTTGATCAAAACTAACCGGGCTTGAAAAGACAAGAGCTTACCCTTCCAACCAGCCAGCTTATCCATAATCTTTTCCATAACCTGACGAACATGAATATGACGCACAATACCAGGTTTCAATTGGATTCCCAAATACTTATCCGGGAATAGCGCCCTCTCCATGCCCATAAAGTTTGCAATAGCAACAGCACGAGAATGTCTATCTCCACCATAATAGAATTTGCTTTTGGCATAACTAACATACTGCCCGGAAGCACGTTGATACATGCCAAGCATCTCCTTCAAATTCTGAACTATGAAGATTGCCTTTACAGAAAATAAGAATATCATCCGCAAAGAGTAAATGAGTTGGGGCCACACCTTTCTTACTCACCATGTGATGCATACTTCTAGCAGCAAACAACTTTGAGAGATTGCGGCTCAAAACATCTTCAATAAGAACAAAAATCAGAGGGGAAAGAGGATCACCTTGACGAAGACCTCTTGTGATACTGAAAAAACCTTCAGGGCTACCATTAATCATAATAGATATACGGGCAGAGTTAAGAATACTAAGCAACCACGAACACCAAGCCTCAGAAAAGCCATATTGACGAAAAACTTCAACAACAAACTCCCAACTAACCGTGTCAAAAGCTTGGGCTATATCCAATTTAAGGCCGACATTACCATGCTTCCGTTCAACGCTAATCTCATTGATACTCCGAGGCCAAAGCTATGTTCTCATGAATATTTCTTCCTTTCATGAACGCCACTTGTTCTTCAGAAATCAACTTATTCAACACCGTGCCAAGCCTGGTCGCCATAATCTTTGTAATGATTTTGAAGAAGAAGTTGCTTAAACCGATTGGCCTATAGTCCTTAATAGCATCAGACTTTATTTTTTTGGGATTAGAACAATAAAACTAGAGTTAATGCCATTAGGAATTTTCTTCATCGCCCAACAGTTAGCAATAGCATTAAAAAGATCTCTAGAAATAATGTTCCAACAGATTCGAAAGAAAGAACCTGTAAACCATCAGGGCCAGGTGCAGAATCCGCTCCCAGATCAAAAACCGCTTCTTTAACTTCCTCCAAGGATGGAATAGCATCCATAAAAGTACTCTCATCTGCTGAGATGCTCTCATGCTCATAATCAAACAAGCTCGGATCGATATTAACAGCTCCACCATTGAACTTTGCACGATAGTGATCAACAATGTAATCTTTTATTTCATCCTGCAAAAACAAAGTAGAGTTAGTAGAAATCTTCAGTTCTGAAATTGTGTTTTGGCTCCTCCTCATTCGAATGGCATTGTGAAAAAAACGAGTGTTTTGATCACCATCCTCCAACCAACTAGTTCTCGATTTGTGCTTGAGCATAGTGGCCAGCTCGGAACGCACATCATCAACAGCTTTCCTGGCATCAGCAACCTTCAAAATTGGATCTCACAACTAACATTATGATCCAAAATATCATTCTCCTTATCAAGATTCAATTCCGCTTGTTTTAAGCGAAAAACTCATCCCCAAACACCGTTCTATTCCAAATCTTCAAGCATCCTTCAATCGCTTCAACTTAGACGTAAAAACAAAAGGAGGCGCACCATCCAACCTAACATTCCAATTGTCCTTAACGAAATCCAAAAAAGAAGGATGAGAAACCACATCTTCTGAATTCTAAAAGGAGCCCTCTTCGGCCTTGGACTATCAAAATCAAAACCCAAAAGAGGGGAATGATCCGAGCAGATCCTAGGCATAGCTTTGCACCTCCAGTTAGCAAACTTATCATGCCAAGCACCATTGATAACTGCCCTATCATGCTTAGAAACAATTCTATGAACTCCACTCCGACAATTAGACCAAGTATATTTCTTCCCAATAGCATCCGCTTCCACCAAACCATTGTCAGAGATCCAACTTCGAAACTCATTCATATAAATTTCTTTGATCGGCCTACCACCCTTCTTCTCATCTAGACGCAAACACAATTGAAATCACCTAACACCAGCCACGGAATGGAAATATATCCCAGCCCCAGTTGACGCCAAAGAGATCTCCTAGCTACCGCATCAGACGAAGCATGAAAGCCGTGATAAAATTACCAGAAAAATCCAAAGTGATAGCTGTTTAGAAGAAGATAAAACAATCGGCCTTGCAAGAGAATTCCTCCAAAAGACCCAAATGTTACCTCTTTGACCATGCACCTCATTAGTGATAACATCTTCACAAAAATCAAGCAAATTAAGCTTCCTAATAAAACGAGTAGTGCAACGAACCTGAGGCTCCGCAATACAAATAACATCAGGATTGTGCAAGCGATAAAGCTCACCCACTTGGCCCTTGCACCTTCTTTAGCCAAGCCTTGAGCATTCCAATAAAAGACACGCATTAATTAACTCTACTCTTTGAAGGGCTTGCCGAACCCTGTCTAGAAGACCTTCCACCTCGTGTTTGAACTTGACTGACAGCTACCACAGCAACTGTCTTCTTCTTAGGAGCTTTCGATTTTTTCTTCTTGTCATCTAACTCCTTCTTCTCACGATCAGCTAGTTCCTTATCAGCAAGGATCTCTAAATTCCTTGCATCCTCTTCAACTATGTTTGAGGTTGGTAGCAACAACATCCTCAATCACTTCATCAGCCTCAATAACCACCTTATCAATGTCTTCGGTCCCAGCTTCAAACCTATTAGAAAGAGTTAAGTTTTCTAAAGATTTAGCTGGTGTAGATCTTCTTGAAGTCTTAGTGGCTGCACTAAAACTAGCTTCCTCATGAGCATCCATAGCAATTGGAGTATTAACCGGAGAATGATGCAAATCCAAAACCTGCTTCCTCAAATTCTCTAGCTTTGTCCTAGCAATATTTTGTTATTTGGCAGCTTCGGCATCAGCCTCACGTTGCCTAGTTGCTTCTTTCATGGCCTCATAATTCCTATAAGCTTCCATCTCTTGCATCTCCAAATCGATATCATCCCTTTGTTAAATTATCATGCACCATCTCCTCAAGCGCTGCACCAACACTCCGTAAAACCGATTCCGCATCTTCATTGCGGACAGATTCCGCACCTTCTTTATGCAGCCCAGTAGTAGCTTCACCACCAGCGTTTGCATCTCTCCGCACTGCTCAGATATGCCACCATCCTCCATAAGCACGGACTGAACAACACTCTGTTGTGAGCCTCAACAGTTGGAGCTACAACACATGCGGCAAAGCTGTAGCATCGGTAGGCACAGACAAACTGTAGCATCGGTAGGCACCTCCAATTCATTATCATCATCTTCTAAAGTAGCACCAGCACTATCTATGCTCAGGAAAGATTGTACGTGTTCCAGTTGCCATCTCAAGAACTGATTGCTTCTTCTTCAACGCTATGGGCTCTCCATGCTTAGGTTGGTCTTTTCCAAGAGGGAGCATCAGACGGCACATTCTTCTTACCTTTAGGAATCGTTCTTTTTGCCAGAAATTCTTAAGATCATCCATATCAGCTTCAATTGCTTTTTTAATCTCAGGATCAGTTTCAACTTCAGCCTTGTCCTTCAAATCATCATACTTTTTGTTCTACAATCAGATTTTTTGTGGCCGATAGATTTACAATAGTCGCAAAAGCTTGGCCTGTTAAGGATTTCATATTCTTGAACAAAAATTTCATCATTCTCCTCACCATCAATCAAAATTCTTCCCAAAGGTTTGGAAAAATCTATATCAATCAAAGCTGCAGCAAAGTAACCATATTCATGACGCAAAGTACGCGGATCAACTGATACCGGCTTACCAAGCCCTCTTGCCATCCTAAAAATCGTCTCTTCATCCCAAAACTCCATTGGCAAAGCCGTGAAACGAACCCAAACTGCAGCTCTAGTAATCTTATCTTTCCCAGGATCAAACATAGGCGTCCATGGATAAATTTTAAGCTGTTGAATTCCGTTTGAAGATTTAATCTTCCACGGACCATCATAACTTACACGTTTACGATCATCCTAATTGTCTAGCTTAATAACAAAGTAACCTTTCTTCCATGGAATAAATTGGACCGAACCAGATAGCTTCCATTGATTCAACAAGTCTCTTTTAACATCTTCAAACTTTAGGGTTTTGAAAAAAACCAAACGACCAACCAAACTAAATCTCCACACAGCCTTAATCCTTGCATGAGTATCGCGTGGGATCTTAATCAAAACATCATTATTAGTTGTGGAACGAATTGGAGGATGGGAAAGAGTCTCAGCATCAATTCGTGACAAAACATGAGTTCTCCTCCTTAATATAGCCGCATAAGATCCTTCCATATTCACGCCATGATTCCTATCTGCTTGAGGATTCCTAAACGCGCCGTGAACTCCATCTTCAATCTGAGAAGCGCCATGATTGTTGCCGGTCTCCATCAGATTCCTAAACGCGTTAGGATTAGTTTCTTCTTCGTGTTGCCTCCCAAATTCGGATGAGTTAGGGTTCATAGTATTAGTGTTTGATGAATTATTCCTAGGGATATAGATACTCTTTGATTTTGATTGATTCCATATCCTTTTGCCAAAAACTGGTGGATTATTGTCTTGATTTTGCGCCATGAAAGCGCAAAATTAAAAGAAAACTAAAAAACGCAAAGAGAAAAGAGGGGGAGAGAAAACCGGAGCTACACCACGTGAAACCCTAGAGTTTTCGCTTTTTTAAATAGCAAGAATGAAACTGGATACATCCTGTGTAAATTAAAAATAAGAAAAAATATTTGAAAATGGGCACGATAAAACAGGTTATATCCTGCCTATTTTTACATTTTTGTCCATTTAAACAGTATCAAAATCTAATTGTCCATTTCACCCAGGAATTGTTGATTTTGGTCTTTTTAACCAATTTTGTGTTTCTATTAGGCCAAATTAAACTCTCGTTAACTTTTTTCTGTATTAATTAGTAATAAATTCTTATTTTCATATCATGAAAACAATTAATTGTATCCCTTTTTACCTTCTTTTCTTGGAGTATATTTTTTATTCGTTGAGAAGATCGTACACCGCTCGTACTTGTCTCCGGTTTAAATTTGGTATCCATAATGAGTGAGAATTTTTTTTTCTCTAACACTACAAGATCATAATTGATGTAGCAACACGGGTACCTACTATTTGACATATTATGATGTCAGCAAACCATTTTGTTAATCATTATTGGGTATGCCTTTTCTTTCTCTATGGGGCAAACACTATTTTATTTCACTTGTTAACCGTGGTTTGCTGACATCCTAATGGGTGTGAATCGAGTCGAGTTCTTTTTCTTTTTTTCTTTTGTTTTTTCATTTTTAGAAGATTGAATTTATGAATGCTTAAGTGATTACATGTATAGCCACACACTACTTAGTTTTTACACTCTTACTAATTTTGACGGAATATCTACCACTTTATTTATTTCTATTGGTCCATAGAAAACTCTAAATAAATTTATGATGTCTAATACGAGATTATCGATACTATGACAATTTCATTGAAGTTTTCAAAAGAGAGTATGGTTTCATCTCCATAAAAGAAATTTGTAAGTAACCAAATTTGGTTACATTTTTAAATATATTTGTTTTCGATTTAATTTTTTTCTCAACTCGGTTATCGTATTGGACACCTTTAATTTTGTGACATTAACTGTCATCATTGTTTTTTGGCCATTTAGCGCCATCCTTTAAAATTCCATTGAGAGGTAATGGAAAATCCGAATTCTCTTAAGATGGATAAAAATAAAAGGGAAAAGCAACAAAGGAAAATAAGAAAGATAAGAAAATAGTTTCCTTTAAAGTTTTTCAAGTAAAAGAATGAAAAAAAACACCCTTTCTTTTGTATTATTCATCGTCTTTATGGATTTTTCATATAAAAAAATCGGCTGAAATGCATACTAGCTAGACGAAGTGTACGTGTCCGCCAAGTTTTTAGACGACATTAGTCACACTTGACCTCAACATCCAGGCGAGGATCTAAGTGTGCCTGGCGGCACGCTTGGTCTATCACTTTGCGTGACGAGTAGAGTTATCATCTTTGCCTGATTAAATTTGGTTCCCAAATGTAGCGACTCTTTTAGGTTTTTCAATCAGTTGTTCTTGACAAACCCCAAAAAATAAACTCTCTAAAAATGGCGCACTCTTGAAGAGCCGGCTAGGGCCGGCCCTGAAATTTTGCTGCACCGAAGCCGAGGCAAAATTGTTGCCCCATCCCAATAATCCATGCGGTCGTTATCAAATTACCATGAAGGGTAGAAGCAACAGAACCATGTAATGAGAATTCAAAAACAAAATAAAGTCCATTATCAAGACAACAACCTAGCAACGAAGATACATTTGGGTGATGAACATGACCAATTGTACCGAACTCTTGCAAATATTATTTCTTTATTGTTTCATCGGTTGTGCCTTTGTTAATCTCTTAACAACAATAACTTCCCCATTTTTGGTAACTCCCCTGTCCACTTCAGCATACCCACTACAAATAGGATTATCTTCTACAAGTAGGATTATTATCAATAGAAGCGCAATGTAGATCTAACACAAGATTTGCAAACGATGCATCATTTGTTCATGCAGTTAACCATAGAGAATCGATTTACATTTTTTTTTGCATAAATGATTTTCTTAATTGATCGAACAAAGAATCACCAAAATGATCATGCACTTAACTACAAGCTTGCCAAAGTCTCAAAAGAATCGTCATGGTTTACACAATCAAATTAATGACCTAATCTCAAATGATCGATCTTGCTGCATAGATAACTTTCCTGATAGATAAAAGAATGAATCACCAAATGATGTCGACAAGATCATATGCAATCTAAATATAGGTTTTGAACAAACAACTACGATTCAAGTGCATAACCTAATATAGTTAGCACTAAACCATTAAACTAACTCTTTATTTCATATATGCCCCAATATCTCTTAAAACTATATCCTTTTTTATTTGTTTTCGCGATCTAATTCTTCGTTTTGGGTTTTAACACATAACCACCCTAGACGGAAAAGTAATTTTGCTGCTCTTAGTTTTGTGCTGCCCCGAAGTCAACCTTTGTTGACCGGGCCGGCCTTGGAATGGGCCCTATGCCCTGGAAATTTGCAGGGGTAGGGTTTAGTGGATCATCACTTGAGGATAATAATAACTATGTGATGGATATCTATCATACCCGACATAGTTTGATTTGAATTACCAAAAAAAAAAAAGACATAGTTTGACTTTGATTTGTTCTCTCTTATGTACTCATAAGAAGAAATGTTCTTTGGAACACACATGACGGATTCCTAGTGACTTTCAAGTCTTTGGAACATACATGACGGACTCCTAGTGACTTTCAAGGTATGCATGCAAAAGAACTATTAAGAAATCTAACTCCTTTAAAAGCCTAAGTCATATATATGAGCCTCCACGTTGAACGGTGAGAGTACCTCCTTTCTCCTTTGACGATGATCCTCGCCCACTCTTAGAATTGCTCCATTCTCCTTTTCCTCAAAGGAGAGAAAAACAAGGATTTGGCTCACAAAATTAAGAAACTTATCCCGGAAAAATAAAAATCTAAAAGAGAACAAACCCTAAAAATCATTTTTCTCTGCCCCCTCCATCTCTCGCCTATTTCCTTCTCTGTTGTGCTTCGATTTATTTTACCTTGATTTCTCATTGTGTTATTATTTTACATGAATGAAACCGAGACTGATATGGAATATATTTCTATTAGGACTCTATTATGTGGTCTCACATATATATTCTTGTAATCAGTTTTGAAGAAACATGAAATAATATACACAAAATTCTTAACAGTTGTTCTTGACAAACCCCAAAAAATAAACTCTCTAAAAATGGCGCACTCTGGAAGAACGGGCTAGGGCCGGCCCTGAGATTTTGCTGCACCGAAGCCGAGGAAAAATTGTTGCCCCATCCCAATAATCCATGCGGTCGTTATCAAATTACCATGAAGGGTAGAAGCAACAGAACCATGTAATGAGAATTCAAAAACAAAATAAAGTCCATTATCAAGACAACAACCTAGCAACGAAGATACATTTGGGTGATGAACATGACCAATTGTACCGAACTCTTGCAAAAATTATTTCTTTATTGTTTCATCGGTTGTGCATTTGTTAATCTCTTAACAACAATAACTTCCCCATTTTTGGTAACTCCCCTGTACACTTCAGCATACCCACTACAAATAGGATTATCTTCTACAAGTAGGATTATTATCAATAGAAGCGCAATGTAGATCTAACACAAGATTTGCAAACGATGCATCATTTGTTCATGCAGTTAACCAGAGAATCGATTTACATTTTTTTTTGCATAAATGATTTTCTTAATTGATCGAACAAAGAATCACCAAAATGATCATGCACTTAACTACAAGCTTGCCAAAGTCTCAAAAGAATCGCCATGGTTTACACAATCAAATTAATGACCTAATCTCAAATGATCGATCTTGCTGCATAGATAACTTTCCTGATAGATAAAAGAATGAATCACCAAATGATGTCGACAAGATCATATGCAATCTAAATATAGGTTTTGAACAAACAACTACGATTCAAGTGCATAACCTAATATAGTTAGCACTAAACCATTAAACTCTTTATTTCATATATGCCCCAATATCTCTTAAAACTATATCCTTTTTTATTTGTTTTCGCGATCTAATTCTTCGTTTTGGGTTTTAACACATAACCACCCTAGACGGAAAAGTAATTTTGCTGCTCTTAGTTTTGTGTGCCCCGAAGTCAACCTTTGTTGACCGGGCCGGCCTTGGAATGGGCCCTATGCCCTGGAAATTTGCAGGGGTAGGGTTTAGTGGATCATCACTTGAGGATAATAATAACTATGTGATGGATATCTATCATACCCGACATAGTTTGATTTGAATTACCAAAAAAAAAAAAAGACATAGTTTGACTTTGATTTGTTCTCTCTTATGTACTCATCAGAAGAAATGTTCTTTGGAACACACATGACGGATTCCTAGTGACTTTCAAGTCTTTGGAACATACATGACGGACTCCTGGTGACTTTCAAGGTATGCATGCAAAAGAACTATTAAGAAATCTAACTCCTTTAAAAGCCTAAGTCATATATATGAGCCTCCACGTTGAACGGTGAGAGTACCTCCTTTCTCCTTTGACGATGATCCTCGCCCACTCTTAGAATTGCTCCATTCTCCTTTTCCTCAAAGGAGAGAAAAACAAGGATTTGGCTCACAAAATTAAGAAACTTATCCCGGAAAAATAAAAATCTAAAAGAGAACAAACCCTAAAAATCATTTTTCTCTGCCCCCTCCATCTCTCGCCTATTTCCTTCTCTGTTGTGCTTCGATTTATTTTACCTTGATTTCTCATTGTGTTATTATTTTACATGAATGAAACCGAGACTGATATGGAATATATTTCTATTAGGACTCTATTATGTGGTCTCACATATATATATTCTTGTAATCAGTTTTGAAGAAACATGAAATAATATACACAAAATTCTTAACAGTTGTTCTTGACAAACCCCAAAAAATAAACTCTCTAAAAATGGCGCACTCTGGAAGAACGGGCTAGGGCCGGCCCTGAGATTTTGCTGCACCGAAGCCGAGGAAAAATTGTTGCCCCATCCCAATAATCCATGCGGTCGTTATCAAATTACCATGAAGGGTAGAAGCAACAGAACCATGTAATGAGAATTCAAAAACAAAATAAAGTCCATTATCAAGACAACAACCTAGCAACGAAGATACATTTGGGTGATGAACATGACCAATTGTACCGAACTCTTGCAAAAATTATTTCTTTATTGTTTCATCGGTTGTGCATTTGTTAATCTCTTAACAACAATAACTTCCCCATTTTTGGTAACTCCCCTGTACACTTCAGCATACCCACTACAAATAGGATTATCTTCTACAAGTAGGATTATTATCAATAGAAGCGCAATGTAGATCTAACACAAGATTTGCAAACGATGCATCATTTGTTCATGCATTAACCACAGAGAATCGATTTACATTTTTTTTTTGCATAAATGATTTTCTTAATTGATCGAACAAAGAATCACCAAAATGATCATGCACTTAACTACAAGCTTGCCAAAGTCTCAAAAGAATCGTCATGGTTTACACAATCAAATTAATGACCTAATCTCAAATGATCGATCTTGCTGCATAGATAACTTTCCTGATAGATAAAAGAATGAATCACCAAATGATGTCGACAAGATCATATGCAATCTAAATATAGGTTTTGAACAAACAACTACGATTCAAGTGCATAACCTAATATAGTTAGCACTAAACCATTAAACTAACTCTTTATTTCATATATGCCCCAATATCTCTTAAAACTATATCCTTTTTTATTTGTTTTCGCGATCTAATTCTTCGTTTTGGGTTTTAACACATAACCACCCTAGACGGAAAAGTAATTTTGCTGCTCTTAGTTTTGTGCTGCCCCGAAGTCAACCTTTGTTGACCGGGCCGGCCTTGGAATGGGCCCTATGCCCTGGAAATTTGCAGGGGTAGGGTTTAGTGGATCATCACTTGAGGATAATAATAACTATGTGATGGATATCTATCATACCCGACATAGTTTGATTTGAATTACCAAAAAAAAAAAAGACATAGTTTGACTTTGATTTGTTCTCTCTTATGTACTCATAAGAAGAAATGTTCTTTGGAACACACATGACGGATTCCTAGTGACTTTCAAGTCTTTGGAACATACATGACGGACTCCTAGTGACTTTCAAGGTATGCATGCAAAAGAACTATTAAGAAATCTAACTCCTTTAAAAGCCTAAGTCATATATATGAGCCTCCACGTTGAACGGTGAGAGTACCTCCTTTCTCCTTTGACGATGATCCTCGCCCACTCTTAGAATTGCTCCATTCTCCTTTTCCTCAAAGGAGAGAAAAACAAGGATTTGGCTCACAAAATTAAGAAACTTATCCCGGAAAAATAAAAATCTAAAAGAGAACAAACCCTAAAAATCATTTTTCTCTGCCCCCTCCATCTCTCGCCTATTTCCTTCTCTGTTGTGCTTCGATTTATTTTACCTTGATTTCTCATTGTGTTATTATTTTACATGAATGAAACCGAGACTGATATGGAATATATTTCTATTAGGACTCTATTATGTGGTCTCACATATATATATTCTTGTAATCAGTTTTGAAGAAACATGAAATAATATACACAAAATTCTTAACAGTTGTTCTTGACAAACCCCAAAAAATAAACTCTCTAAAAATGGCGCACTCTGGAAGAACGGGCTAGGGCCGGCCCTGAGATTTTGCTGCACCGAAGCCGAGGAAAAATTGTTGCCCCATCCCAATAATCCATGCGGTCGTTATCAAATTACCATGAAGGGTAGAAGCAACAGAACCATGTAATGAGAATTCAAAAACAAAATAAAGTCCATTATCAAGACAACAACCTAGCAACGAAGATACATTTGGGTGATGAACATGACCAATTGTACCGAACTCTTGCAAAAATTATTTCTTTATTGTTTCATCGGTTGTGCATTTGTTAATCTCTTAACAACAATAACTTCCCCATTTTTGGTAACTCCCCTGTACACTTCAGCATACCCACTACAAATAGGATTATCTTCTACAAGTAGGATTATTATCAATAGAAGCGCAATGTAGATCTAACACAAGATTTGCAAACGATGCATCATTTGTTCATGCAGTTAACCACAGAGAATCGATTTACATTTTTTTTTTTGCATAAATGATTTTCTTAATTGATCGAACAAAGAATCACCAAAATGATCATGCACTTAACTACAAGCTTGCCAAAGTCTCAAAAGAATCGCCATGGTTTACACAATCAAATTAATGACCTAATCTCAAATGATCGATCTTGCTGCATAGATAACTTTCCTGATAGATAAAAGAATGAATCACCAAATGATGTCGACAAGATCATATGCAATCTAAATATAGGTTTTGAACAAACAACTACGATTCAAGTGCATAACCTAATATAGTTAGCACTAAACCATTAAACTAACTCTTTATTTCATATATGCCCCAATATCTCTTAAAACTATATCCTTTTTTATTTGTTTTCGCGATCTAATTCTTCGTTTTGGGTTTTAACACATAACCACCCTAGACGGAAAAGTAATTTTGCTGCTCTTAGTTTTGTGCTGCCCCGAAGTCAACCTTTGTTGACCGGGCCGGCCTTGGAATGGGCCCTATGCCCTGGAAATTTGCAGGGGTAGGGTTTAGTGGATCATCACTTGAGGATAATAATAACTATGTGATGGATATCTATCATACCCGACATAGTTTGATTTGAATTACCAAAAAAAAAAAAAAAAGACATAGTTTGACTTTGATTTGTTCTCTCTTATGTACTCATCAGAAGAAATGTTCTTTGGAACACACATGACGGATTCCTAGTGACTTTCAAGTCTTTGGAACATACATGACGGACTCCTGGTGACTTTCAAGGTATGCATGCAAAAGAACTATTAAGAAATCTAACTCCTTTAAAAGCCTAAGTCATATATATGAGCCTCCACGTTGAACGGTGAGAGTACCTCCTTCCTCCTTTGACGATGATCCTCGCCCACTCTTAGAATTGCTCCATTCTCCTTTTCCTCAAAGGAGAGAAAAACAAGGATTTGGCTCACAAAATTAAGAAACTTATCCCGGAAAAATAAAAATCTAAGAGAGAACAAACCCTAAATCATTTTTCTCTGCCCCCTCCATCTCTCGCCTATTTCCTTCTCTGTTGTGCTTCGATTTATTTTACCTTGATTTCTCATTGTGTTATTGTTTTACATGAATGAAGAAGTAAGGCACATATATGATGTCGACCCTAAAAGAGAACAGCTAATCTTCAAACAGGGCCAATAAATCATGTTTTTATTTTATTTTTTGTAGGTCAAGCAGCTGATGTGCTAAACGTCCTCATCGCAGCTGCTTGAGAATTTTTTGAATGCTAAATAGTAAAGAGATAGAATTAGGGTTTTGTTTTGAGATCAAGGAATCAAGAGCAGTTTTGAGATCCAGGGATGAGGATAAAGCTTAATAAAGGTATTCTTGGATAGATGATAACTTCCTTAAGGAGAAGTGTTCTCCCAGGATAGAATATATATTAAAATCATAATAATATCTCTTGTGTTACAACCAAAGTAAATGGAGATATTCTCCCAAAGGTAAATAAGGTAAGAGGATAATATAAAGTCTATTACACCCCCTTAGTCTGAGCGGGAGAGGAACAAACGCTAAGTCTAGAACGAAAACGAACAAATAACTGTCGAGGAAGCCCCTTGATAAAGATGTCAGCATACTGGTTCTCATAAGGGACGTGTAAGACTTGAATGGCACCAATATGAACTCGTTCACGAACAAAATGTATATCAATCTCCACATGTTTGGTGCGTTGATATTGAACAGGATCTCCAGACATATATATCGCACTTACATGGTCACTGGTAAACAATAGTAGCACGTCGTAGAGGTGGACGGAGCTCTAGAAGAAGATTGCGAGGCCATGTTGTTTCAGCAACCGCATTTTTTACTCCCCGGTATTCAGATTCAGCACTGGATCGAGAGACTGTTGCTTGACGCTTGGAGGACCAGAAGATGAGATTGTCACCAAGAAAGACACAAAACCCAGATGTCGATCGTCGAGAATCGGGACAAATCGCCAATTCAGTATCAGAGAATGCAGTTAATCCAGAGATAGAGGAGACCGAGAGAAACAGTCCGTGGTTGATGGTGCCCTGAAGATAGCAAAGGATTCACTTGAGGGCATGCATGTGAGGCTCACAGGGATCATGCATTAATAGACATACCTGCTGAACTGTGTATGCAATATCTGGCCGAGTAAAGGTAAGGTACTGAAGATCACCCGCTAGGCTTCTGTATAGAGTGGGATCCGAAATTGCTGGGTCAGAGGTAGCACTGAGTTTGGAATCTGTGTCGACCGGAGTAGCCACTGGATTACATTTTGTCATGGAGGCACGCGCGATGATATCCTGTGCATATAGTGACTGAGACAAAAATAATCCTGAAGATGAACGAGTAATAGTGATGCCCAGAAAATGATATAGTGGACCAAGGTCAGACATAGAAAACTCTCTCTTCATCAACTCGATGAATCAACATAGGAGAGCATCTGTAGAGGCAGTCAAAATCATGTCATCAACATATAAAAGTAAGCATGCCGTTTCGGATCCTGATTGATAAACAAAAAGTGAGGGATCACATACACTACCACGGAAACCACAACCTGTGATAAACTTGGCAAATCTCTGAAACCACGCCTTGGGAGCATGATCAAGGCCCACGATGGAAGAAGGGGAACGTGACCGCATGAACATCCCATGTGAAATGACGAGGGTACCAATTATATCACAATATTTTCGATATCAACTTATAAGTCTGATACCTTGCGTGATATAATATAGACAAAGACTGTCAAGAAAATAGCAACCCACGAAGATATTCACTTGGTATATATTATAAGTTTGAAACCAAACCTTAAATTATAGGGATCCACCCAAATGTTTGGAATTAATGTACGAGTGAAATTACTTTAATTATAACTTAAACAAAGTATAATATGGAAATTAAAATAAAAGCATGCGACAACATTTTATTAACGAGAAAATCGCTAGTGCAGAAGAACCCCGGAACCTAGTCCATTTTTAAATAATCTCAATACCACGAACAACTTCATATAGTTGAGACAAAGTAGAGTATCCCTAGTTACCTAGATTCATCAGTATCTCTGCGCCAACAACCGATCTGTCCAACACACGTGAATATTAAGATATAGTTCACTATCTTAAGTTATTTCATCCTCTCTGAAGACTTTAAGCACTTAACCTTTTGGATCGTCTTCCAAACAGTAATGGATTAATGTGTTTGGTAACCACTCTTCTTATCTCAATAAATTAACCAGAGATATTATAGTTGAGCTAGACAAAGGATTTTTTGTTTAAGTATATAAATTACTTTGTCAGGTTAGAACTTCCAAAATCTACGTTAACAGGTTAACCATATTAAGTCAAACAGAACTACCAGATTCTGATACTGAAGACTACCACCAAATGATAGCTTTTCAATCTAAATATGATTATTTAATCAATCCCCTATCAAAGATAAACGAGATCTACTTGTATCCCAGTCGATCAAGTTTGTGCAAGAAGAAAATCACAACGATACACTACACCAGAACAGTCATTTTGTGACGTTTATAAACGTTGCACATAATTTGTGCAACGGAAATAAAACGGCGTTGCGCATTGGTGTGCAACGCTTGTTATCCGTTGCACAAATTAAATTGTGCAATGTTTGTAAACATTGCACAGTCGATCGTGTAACGGTAAATTTTTCTTATTTGTGCAACGTTTATTATTTATAGATAACATTTTTGTGGGTCCCATTGTAATTTTCAATCAACGTTTTATTTATTTGGTGGCAGTTACATCCGTTGCTCATTTCAGATGATTTGTGCAACCGATAACTTTTCCATGTTTATATCCGTTGCAAACTAATTTTTAGGCAAAATAAAAGTTACTGCCGGCACAATACTCCGGTAGATTTGTGCTCCTGAATCACAATCGATCAAGAACAATTATTGATCATCACAATCCATCAAGAACGATTCATACGTCGACAAAGTAGCTAGATGGATGAATTATAAAGTATAAACCCATACAATATTAAACAACTTATATAAAATCCCAAATTTTATAAACATAAGTTTATGAATTTCTGCTCAGGAAAAGGTGACCGGCGCCGGTTGCCGCTGCCGACCTGCTACTACACCGTTGCCGTAGAAGGTGACGGAGCCGGAGAGGTGACGTCAGCAGATGACATCATGATGTTGCAGACGACGGAATATGCTGACGGCATTATAGACGACGTTAAGTTTGACGAAAAAAGCTGACGTCGTTAATAGTTGACGGAATATTCTAGGTATATGCTAACATCGTTAACGGTGATGGTTTAATGACATCATGCAGACGTCATCCTTTGTCTGACGTCACTCTGTGACAGGGCAGTGATTGTACAGGCTCGGATTGTGTGGCAGCTTCGGGTTGGTGGTTCCTTTTGACTGGGCAACGCTAATGTGGCTGGCTCTTCCTTACTTTTATTTGGACCTTCTCTCTTGGGCTTACATGGACAATGCTTATGAGGCCTAGTTAACATTCTTGGTTTGTTGCACATGGACTTGCACATAGAGTGCTTTTAGGGTCCAATTTGCTTACATTTGGCTAATATGTGGAGCATATTAGACCAAAAGGAGCCAATTTTATGTGTGGAATATCAGGGTACAAACAATGATCTGGAAAAAATATCTCCCACGGTAATAGGGATGGACCCAAGATAGTTTATTGAGTAGGATTGAAATCCGACTGATTGATATAATGGTCGAAGACTCCAAAAAAACGAAACTTACACGTAGCGCGTGGCTAATTCTAAATCACTTATAAAATGCTAGATGGATAAACAACTACCGAATAAAATTAACACAATTAATAGCCAAGTGTGATTATATAGAGAAATGACTGGGATGTGTTGAATTGGGATTAGTACGGATACTCAATAAAAACTCATAGGTACTCAACTAGGATATGTAAGGAATCATAAATATCCATGGAAATCAAATTGAATTATGTAAGATTCCACAAATACCTTATTTAAGGTTTTTTCGGACAATTAAGGGTCAAAATATGTATGGATTCTTATTGATATTTTAGTTAAAATATGTCTTTTACTAATCCTAATTTAATTATAATTCAAATTATATATCTTTAACGATCTACCAAATTCGTTTAAGAAACATCAGAAATCCACTGCATCCCTATTATAGTTTATGGAAACAAATTGGAGATGATAGTGTTGAGAAAAAGTTTTCTTTTGCTTTAAAGAAGGTAAATTTTAATTATCTCTTGCAATATGCACTAAAAATAAACTCTCTTAGAATTTATATAAATTAACTAAATCTAAAGGTGGCTAGAGTTTCTTTTTGAAAACTTTCACAGTAAAATGAATTTGTCTCAAAAGTACGCATGGGCTATAGCCTAGGTTAACCCCTTGTGAGGCGCATCCGTACCATGCACGCAGCCTATGTACCTTGAAAGCGAATAAGTGAAGACATTACTTTGGCTCGTGAACTATTAATCCACTCTACGAAAAGAAAAAAAAAGACCAGGAGAGGTTATATGGCTTTGAAGCTCGATATGTCCAAACTACTTGATCCTACAGAATTGTCTTTCTTGGACAATATCAGAAAGAAACTTAGATTCAGTGATAATCGGTGTGATAATATTCAAGAGTTTGTAAGTTTCTGAGATTCAGATTCTTGTAACTGGATCATCATGTGAATCCAATACGGGGGGAAATCTCACCTTATCTGTTTTTCTCACAACGGAAAAAAATAGTTTTTATGCAACACCGTCCACTCGATTCAGTAACCTCATACCTGACTCGAATCTGAATTCAACTCAAGAGTTTTTATGTTCCAATCCCCTTGGTAATCCAATTAAATATTATTTGTGGCCAGCCTTTGTGTTTGTGGTATAAAAAAAACTAGGGATAAGATGGGAGAGATGCGACAAGTTGGGATAACAAGAAAAATGTTTATAGTCAAATTTAAACTTATATCATTCATTATATATATAATTAACTTAATATATTAGTTCAAATAACTGATAGGGATCCTTGCCATCAGCTGGACACCGACGCCCTTACATATGACAATACCTAATCAATGAAAAAAGAAATTACCTTTTTTTGTGCTAACATCAAACCTAAACAAGTAGATTTTGCAGCCTATTCAAAAGATCCACAATATCCTCCCCAAGTCGTCAAAGCCAAAATCTTGAGCCAAACATTTTTCAAAATATTTTTTTATGTTTACGAGAAATGGCATTCCAAAAGGCCAACCCGGGCTAAAAATCACGAACTCCTCCACCAGTAAATGGTGACACCCCAGTCACATCCAAGCAAAAAATCCGGCCCTTACCCTAGTTGTAAATCATAATATTTGTAGGTCTAATAAGCCCCACCATCATTAGATAAGAGACCCAAATCAACTTCCTTCCTAGCAGGAACCTCAGCACGATAACACATATCATCAATAATATCTCTGACCAAATCATGCCGAAATTTAAGCCCCACCTTATGAGCACAGTGCAAAGCGTGATCTCCAAAACAATCCATATTCCGATCACAAAAGGTACAAAAACCATCCGCCGTGAAAAGGAGGATACCCAAACGGTAACAAAGAGATGCACTAAATCGGCACATGCCCCAAGCCTCTGATTGATTGAGCCCCTCAATTGTTCATTTATATATTTAACATGATTTTCATTTAGAGTTTATAATACTTCCTGATAAAACTCATCTTAATACGAGTGCAAATTTGTTCACCTGTTGAATACCAGGATGCACGTTCCTGCTCATCCCATTGGTCCACGCCGCCTGAATTGGTTCCGAGTTTTAGATTTTAATTTTTGGTCTTTTTCTTTTGTTTTATATCTTAATCTAAATTAATTCCTTAATTATATCTCTTCCCACCCGAAAAAAGGAAGAAGAAAACTGACCGTCGAATGAATCTGTAAATCTCCACCACTTTTTTTATCTCTCTTCGAGGCCCCTTAAGAAATCAGTGAACAGTCAAAAAAAAATGGTATGTTAATTGATGCTTAAATGGCAGGGAAGATATTGATCTCTTAAACTTAATAGACCGAATACTTGTGGAAAGAAAAAGAAAAAAAAACAGTTTTGATGTATAATTTTTTTCTGGTTACAAGGAAAAAGAATACAAGGGTTATCATCAAGAACAGGTGAGTTTGCAACTTGTATCCATTCGTATTTTTTTGTTGTTGGTATTCTTCATACATTGGCAGCTATGGTTTTGTTTCAACTATGTACTCACCTCTTCTCCTACACCTACTGCATATGTCTGCTTCTAAATCTACTACACCATTATTCATCCTATTGCTTACAGAGTTCACCTCCTGCTGCTGCGGAAACAAATGCTTGCATACGTTCTTTCTACAACTACACCCACTGCGACTACTACGACAATCTGCCATACCCGTTTGCAATAATGACTTCTAAGATTAACACTCAATTCTCAATTTTAAGGATGAAAAGTTTCCATAACCATTTTGAGGATTGGCTGTATAGTTAAAATGTTCGATATTGGACAAGAAACTGTCTTTTTTTTTTTTAATCCATGGAACCAAACAGAAGTGACCATATATTGCACTACTTTACAAAATGAAATTGTTGCATTACTGAGATAAGCATAGTTGTTTTGTTTGAGTTCCATTATGTAACTTATTCATTTTGTCATCGAGTTGAGCATCGATAAATTGGAGTCTTGTTTATAAATAGGCTCTCTATTTGAACTAGGTGTTCATAAGAGCAACTGCAGTGGTGCGATCAAAACCAAAGATCAAAGATAAAAAAAAAAGACCAAAATTTGGGTTTAGTCCGTGGTGTGACGCAACGGTACATGATTAAAATTTCGTCAGGCGGACTTTAAAAGTCCGCCCCATCCTTTGTAAATTTTAACAGGCGGACTTTAAAAGTCCGCCTCACTAAAATTCCATCAGGCGGACTTTAAAAGTCCGCCCCATTCTTTGTAAATTTTAACAGGCGGACTTTAAAAGTCCGCCTCATTCTTTTTTTTTTTTATTTAATTAAAATTTCATCGGGGGTAATTTAAAAGTCCGCCCGTTAACAAGCGTACTTTAAATTTACGCCCAGCAACAAGCGTACTTTAAATTTACGCCCGACTATATTAGAATTTGGGATTTGGTCGCGACCATATTTGGTCTGGAATTTGATCTTTGGTCCAAATTTGATCTTTACTCCGTCCCACTGTGTTATGATCTCATCCCATAAATTTGGTTATACTCGCCCACTGTGGATGCTCTAAGGGACAGTAGTTGTTGGCATAAAAATTAGAATACCGGAAGCTTATGATGTTTAACAAACAAACCTGGCCTCCAACAACAGTGGCAATACCCAATTGCCCAATTTCTTCTTTTCTTGGACAATTTCGAGTATCGTGACCTCCCTTGTCACATATTCTGCAAATTCTTGGTTTCCTTTTTGTCGTAGAGATACTTGTACCAACAGCCATAGAGTTTGGTGAGGGTGCTACCTGTTCGTGTTTTATGAAAAGAACTTGAGTATATTGAGATCTTTAGACAGTAACACACATATATGAATTTGATGCTAATATATATATAAGTATAGTTTGTACCTGCTGTGTTAAAAGAGATCCAATATGCAGTAATAGGCTTTGATGATCACTAACTCCTTGTGAGGTTTTTAGGCCTTCTGGATTATACACCATTCGGTTTATGGTAACTTCAACTACTGTGCGACCTGAAATGGTGTTGTTATGAAATTTGCTAACATGCTATCACAATTTGAAATGTATAATTAAAAAATGGAGACTAACCTTTTTTAGCAGAATTTTTTGGTACTCCAGTTTCAAATGTGCCCTTTATCGGTCTCCTTGGTTGCCCTCTAGATTTTTTTTTTCTGTTGGTCTCTCAGTACTTCCTGCTCAGTCACATTTGGTACCGGGTCAGATTTGCATTGGATGTACTCTTTGGAACATTAGAATCTTGTTCCTTCGGTGAACGTATGTTTGCCTCCATCTGTTGTTCCACTCTCAGCAATGACAACTTAGTCAAATCAAGTAATCCTTTTGATTGTGAACAATACTTGCTAACAATTATTTTGGAAATATGTGACAACTCACTGTAAAACTGTGTAGCAGATGGGTCGTTGTAATTTGGGATTAAATTGCCAGAAGCGTCGAACACAACTTCGTTTGTAGCTTTTCTAGACCATCTTTTTAAGTAGTACTGCGGAGGTAGATTTTTATACTGCAAGTCATGGAAGACTTTTAGTGCATGGGCGAAAATAATTCCATTAAATTCGAACTTCCTACAAGAACATGAAACCGAATTCTCTATTTTACTGTAAGTGAGTGTACGTACCCTTCTCAAATCGTCAATATCGTTTTTCTTATATATACGAATGCTTCCATCTTCTTTTTCCATTTCCAATAACAACTCAACAATTAACTTAAGGTATCCTTGAAAGATACTGAACATTTTTCGAGTATAAAATTTAGTTGCTTCACGCTCTACATTCCAATAAAAAAACACATCAGGCGATGTCTGTGCGTTTTAAATTCCTCCTCCAATACCTTTTCTCGTCGATCAGTCATGGCCTTCGAATATATTTGAAAAAATTGCCGCAGCACAAATTTTCCATCCCAAAAGTAAGACTTCAGAAACTTATCAATGCTTTCACTTCTTTGTGTTGTGGTTATTCCAGCACAAAAATAAGAATGACTGTAAACTCTTGAGCCCATTTTTCTCGCAAATCATATATTCCTTGTAACCACTCGTTATCTGTAAGCTTATAATCCTCAAGAATTTTTTCCCAGTTTTTTTCAAATTCATGAATTGTTTCCGGATTGTATATGCAAGATTTGAAATCTGATGCAAATGATTTATACTCAGCAAAAGTTTTACATAAATGCTTAACTACATTCTGACTGATATGCCACAAGCATAATCCATGGTGCGAATCTGGAAAAACTTCTTAAATGGCTTTCAAAATTCCTGGTGCTTGATCAGTAAATATACTTACAGGTCTCTTTCCTTCCATAGCCTCCACAAAATTATTAAATAACCACACCACAACATCAGTTGATTCACCATCTATTAGCCCGCATCCAAAAAGTGTATTTTGCCCATGGTTATTTTTCCCCACAATTGGTGCACGAAACATGTTGTAATTATTCGTCCCGAACTGTTGAGATTATTAGTCCCACATTGTATGGGTAATCTAAGATCTCGCGGTTTATAATTTTTTATGGCCTCTCCACTCAATGTCAATTGGTTTTGAGTTGGATGCCCATAAATCTTACATGGTATCAGAGCAGGCTATTTGCGTCAAGTCAGTTGACGGCACCTTTACTCCGTGTCACCCAATTTATTGTCCCACGAGTTAGACCCGACGAGGCTACACATGAGGGTGCTTGTTGAGATTATTAGTCCCACATTGTATGAACAATCTAAGATCCTGCGGTTTATAATCTCCTAAGGCCCCTCCACTCATCGCCAATTGGTTTTGAGTTGGACGCCCAGAAATCTTACAGGAACGTAGTGCCGAAACATATAACATCACCAAATAATGCATAATCTCTTCTCCACTGTGCATCGCAAAAGAAAACACCAGGTGTTTCTCCGTCTTCATTTGTTCGAGAAGAGTAAAAAAAAATGTTTTTTTTCCTGTTTCTTTTTCTGGAAATAGTTTAGGAGACAATGTGCATCACCTTTCTTGAAGATTTCTAGCCTTTTCATCCTATGTATAAAATTGTTAGAATCAATTCTAGTGGAGTTAAGATTTTTAGTGCAACCAGATTCTTCACGCATATATGAGTAAGTTCTACCGGTTTTATCCCAGAATCGTACATTTTATGGACAATTCCCTGTTGTGGAACCTTGATTTTTCTCTGGGACTTCAGATAATGGAAACACCATGCCGGTACTAGATCGTGTGTATGATCCGCATACAAACCGATTACCTCATACTTGTCACCATCACAAAGTTTAAACTCAAACATAGCTTTACATCCAAATCCTTGCTCAGCTCTTTTCTTCTTAGGTGTTCTAACCTTCCTGTATGAACCTTCATTACAAACCAAAAGTTGCCGACGAATTTTAGTACCATAGGTTCGGTTTCTATTTGTTCTTTGTATCCTCACACTAAAACCAACATTTCTTACGTATTTGTTGTAGTAGGCATAAGCTTCATCTCGTCAAATATCATTCCAATCTTTGGCTTTTCTTCCATCCTAGTTTCAATACCATCTGAAAATATTTCTCTCGTTTCATGATTTTCAACCTTTTCACAATATTCATTTACCATTTCACAATCAATTTCAAATCCCAAACTATGTTTTGAATATTTATTACAATTACCATCAACGTCACCTTCATCTTCAGTAACGTTACCTGTGAAGACCATTTCAAGAGTTATATGAATCCATGCATATGTATTACCCAGCAAACAAAAGATATATAAACGAGTAAGAAAAGAAAAATCATAGAAATTACCTCCATTATTGAATCTTCGTGAGGAGCAGTATTGACATTGGTTTCATAAAATTCTTTCAACATCATGTTGTTGCTAGGATTTTGAAAAGTGATAGAGAATCACCGATTCAGTCGACCTTCTGTATTCTTCTTCCTTTTTTGGGACGAGAAGAGAGATAAACAAGGCATTAATTGAGAGAAAATAGGGCGCTGACTTTAATTTCTGGGATTTTAAATACATATTAAGCTCTAAAAAACCAAGGTGATACTGTTTGAGTTACACAAACACCAGCCATATTCTTCGTCCTCTTCCATATCCACCAACACCTCCTTCTTTTTTATGCTACTACCATTTCACATGGCCACCAATACTACTTCCGCGACCACCAACCGGTTACGATGCTCAGATCTACATTAACACCAAATCCTCCATATTCTCCCCCTCCCCCTTCGCCACTAGCAGCAACACCTTCTCTTCCTTCTTCTATACCTCTATCAAACCCACAACCACCTCCACCAACACCACCTTCTTTTCTTCTTCCCCCAACCCACCAGCAACACCTCCTCCTCTTCCTCCTTTTCCTCCACCACCACAAGCAATAAGTTGAATTGATTGATAGTAATACGATTGAATCTGAGAGCCGAAATGATTCAGGTGTTTGATTATTATTACAAACTCGATTAGCGAAACCAAGGTGGTGATGGTGGAGAATTGATATCATGGTGGAAATGGACCATTGACGGGGATTCAATTTCATCTGCTTATTGTGTTGGGAGAAACGATGATTTTAATGGAAATTTGAAGTTGGTAAGTAATTAAAATCTTATTATTTTACTGATTTTTTTTAATTAAATTAGATACTGGATCTTGTATTGGTATGAATTTTGTTGAAACTGGGAATTGAAAAGTAACATAGAAAGAATAGAGCTAGATTGAACAAGTGTAAAAGAAGTAATCATGTAAATATTTTGTGTACGTTTCTGTAGCTTTTAGTTTGTACAATCTGTTGTTAATCGAAGGTTTGTTATGAGGTTTTATATGACTTCATTCATGTAACATTTCCTGTTACTTTTAGTTTACAGTACTTTCATTTTTATTTCTTGTACCTTGCTGGAATTCTCTTTGCTTACATGAAGATAGTTCCAAGTGTGCAAGACCTACTAAGGATTGGAGAGTACCGCCCTAGTTCGACCAGCTCTCATCGATGAAACTAACCATTAATTCTCCACCATATTTCAGGTTTTTAAAAAAATTGACTGCGTAACCAAAAAAATGGAACTGCACAAAGCTTAAAAAGTCTTAAATAATTTACCAGATTATGAAACACTCAAGAGTACATTTATGATGAAACCAATTTTGGTTCATCTAATTTTGGTGGAACCGATTTTGATTTCATCTAATTCTTTTTTATATTTTTTTAAAACTTCACCCATATCTTGATATTTTGGTTTCATCTAATTTTGTTTTATTTTTTTCATCTAAGTACTGATACCATATTGTGGTGCTAAATGATTGAGTGACCGGTGTAGGTGGTCAGTGTTGAATGAGTATTGCAGTTAGTGATTGAGTCAGTAAGTGGTGATGGTGGTGAGTAGGTTGTTTTATTCCTTTTTATCTTAGATTATTTAAGTGCATTTTCAGCATTATACTATACTTGATAATTTGGCCAATTTCATGTCTCAGTAGTTTTGAGTTTTCATTGTTGGCAGGTCAGAATTGCGGTTCGATTTCGACGTACACAACAAGTACACATTTGTTCAGTGGAGATGCTGAATAGGTATTTGCATGAAACCAATGTTGTAGAGAAACTAATCAAGTTCCCACAGTTGAAAGGCCAGCTATAATGTTTCCAAAAATCCCTTGTTATTAATCCCGATACTCCGCCACAACCAGGTCTTCCAAGTAAGAAGAAGAGAAATTTTAATACATGTTCACTTCCCAAGAAGAAGATGAGAACTTGTGGTAGCTTCCATGTTTTGACTACCCATAACCGAAGGGCATGCCATGCTCGACAGATGTGAAGCCATTTCGATTACAATTCTTCAAATTTCAGTTTCAATTTAGTTTAGGCCACATACAATATGTATTTAATCTACTTTTCATATTTTATTTTGATTTTTGTTTTAGAGTTTTTTTTTCGTTTATTCTCCTTTCTATTCTTTCTATAGTTAAACATGTTAATTTGTTGCAGGTGTGTCATGTTTGTTTCATTTTTATATTAAGTTTGTCAGAACTTGCGGGCTTTTGCAATCTGTTAGAACCAAAATAGGTTTCATCATATTTTTGCTGGAACCCTTTTTGGTTTCATCATTTTTTATTGTTATTGTTCTTTCTTATCTTAACAACATAAAAGATAATGTTGTCTGCTGTTTTCTTACATGGTTATCAAGTGTAACAATGTACTGAATTAGTGAAATTTTTCCCAGTTTTTTTAAGTGACGATCAATGTTCCCAACAAAAATAGACATCATATTCTTTAGACATAAGCTATAAGGGATTACAAACTGAAATCAATTAAATGATAAAACCAAAGATGGTTTCATTAAAACTACTGAAATTAATCAACACACCAACAGTCCTGGTGGAACCAAATTCGGCAAGGGAAAAATAATGAAACCAAAAATGGTTTCATCAAAATTACCATAATTAATCAACACACCAACAGTTCAGGTAGAACCAAATTCGACAAGAGAAAAACGTCGAATCCAAAAATCGTTTCGTCAAAATGACCGGAATCAACCAACAACACCGAACTAGTTCTAGTGGAATTAAATTTAATAGTCGGAAAATGTAATATTTGTTCATACCGACCATTAATGAACATCAACCAAAAATATGAACAATAGCAAGTAACGATCTTATGGTTGATCAAACAACATGAGATAAAGGATTCGATTTACCTTTTGGAGGATTTTTAATCGTCTTCTTGAGTTGTTCATCTTTGTTTCTCTCTTGTTGAGCATTCTTCTTCACCATTTTAATCAGTTTTTGTGATTTTTGTTCTACTTTTTTGAATTTAGGTCATAACTTGTCTCGATCTATAATTTCTAATTTCTAACAATCCATATCTGGAAAAAAAAAGAGGTTCCAGTAGAAGAAAATAGAATCGGAAGGGAAATGAATTTCGTAGAACTATTTTTTTTTTCCTGAGAGGTTAAGAAAGAGAATCAGACGAAGATACGGTGGGGGTGGTTTGCTGTTTGTTTTTGGGCTGAATAGATGGAGGAGTATTGTAGACAGTTTTGAAATTTGGGGTTTTTCTTCCTTTCTTGTTTTAATGGAGTTATCTTATGCAGATGTTGACATCCTTGGGACCGTAACGCGCGTGTTATTTTAAATATAATAGAAAAAGACTTGAAACCGGACTTCTGCGTGGACCAATGAGATGAGCAGGAACGTGCACCCCCGGTATTCGACGGGTGCACAAATTTTCACTGTCTTGATACAATAAAACTGATAATTATCTCGTTCAATAGTTACAATTCAAGTACATTTCATATATTTTTGTTAGCATAAAATATAATGTATCTTATACCGTTGAAACAAAAATTATTTTGTAATTTGTAGTGAACGTTGGCACAAGGGGAAAAATAAAGTAATTAAGTTAATGTCAAAGAAAAATCTGATATGGAGTTTATTACTAATTATTACTATTATCTAACATTAATCTCGATATTAATTTGCTTCCTAATATGGAAAGGAAATTTATTACTAATAATGGAAAGATTTTTTTATTTTTCAGATAAAAGTATATTCTTTTAAAGGTAGGTTTTGACAAACTCATTATAAATTTGTTTATGAATTCATTTTAATTCGAACTTAAAATTGCTCATAGTATCTCTGTTCAATCAAAAAGGAAAAAAAAATGAGTCGAGAAAATGTTGTTTCTTCTTCCATCAATTTTGTAATAACAGTTGTTTGTATTTCCTTTCTACTAAACTTGGCCATTGCAGCTAAGCCAAGAGGGTTTCGCATGAAGCTGATTGGCAGCGATTCCAAAGAATCACCTCTATATCCAAGGTATGCTAATTTAACTCAAGGTGAGAGATTCCAAAGACTATTCGAACAATCCAAAGCTCGAGCACATTACTTTGGATTGGCAAGAGCTGCAGCTTATAATAAAAGCAGCTCCATGAACCCCGACATTGTATGTCCACCTGTAAAATACATGGAGAACGGAAACTATTACATTGCTGAGGTAGGTATAGGTACTTTCGATAATCAACAACAACCTTTTTTTCGGAATTTTTATTTAATTATCGATAGCGGTAGTGATATAATATGGACTCAATGTTGAGGTGGCAATAATTATTTCTATCAAGATCCGCCAATTTATGATCAGCTAAGTTCAAGTACATATCGCCGTATCCCTTGTCAAAATCTTGATGTGTGTGACGCAGGACATTGCGAGCACGGGTTTTGTACGTACAAACAGGGATATGTGTCCGGACCAGAGACATCCGGTCATCTTGCTTATGAAAGGTTCACTATGAACTCAGACACCGGTGCCCGTGAAAGTGTTGAAAGCATCATAATGGGTTGCGGTATTAATCAAAGGAATTTCGGACCAGTACTTGGTGTTCCTGACATTCGTGAGGGTGATCGTGACTTCCCTCCGCCGAAACCTGCACCTGGAACTGCTCCTATAGCAGGAATTCTCGGTTTAGGACAAGGAGCCTCGAATTTTTCTCTGGTGCTTCAGTTGGATATTGAAAAACGATTTGAATACTGTTTGGAGGCATATGACGTTCAAGGCATTAAGTTTTCACACACGTATTTAAGATTTGGTCACGACACAATAATTGGAGAAGGACCCGAAGTACTTAAAACTCCAATAATTCAAAACCCAAACTTCGGGACGCCTTACCACTTGATTCTAGAGGATATTAGTGTAGCTAACAGAAGGCTAGGGTTTCAAAAAAGTGATTTCGAGCTTAAGCCGGACGGAACTGGTGGGACTATCATAGATTCAGGGGATCCATTTACCATTATGATTAGGCCTCATTTTGAAAGAGTTAAGCAAGCGTTGTTAGAATATTTTGAAGATTTTGGTATTTATTCTGCTGGTCCTGCACATGGGTTCGATCCTTGTTTTCATTTATCAGCCGATTTGGTTGAGTATCCGGAGATGACATTTCATTTTCAGGGGGCGGATGTTGGGGTATATATTTAAAAAACATAGTTTTGTAATAATATGCCAAAGTTAGAGAGATAGTATGGTGGCATTGTTTTGAGCTCCCACACTATAGGCATGGGTTCAATTCCCACCCCACACAATTTCACTAGGGTATATACTATTTATACTATATATTATATTACATTAGTCCGGGAGCGGGGTCTTGGGGCCTTAACAATTTTTTTTTTGTTGTTTTTAACTTAAATTTTCAAAACATATTAAGATAATTATATCATGATTAATTACAGTTAATGTTGAAATTTTAATACGGCCGTTTTTTTGCTGTTACAAAGAAATTTAATTGGCATTTAATCGAAAATTAATTTTCCATTAATTCCATTGATTCTTTTTGATTATAAAAAAAACTGGTTTCTGGAAGAGAAAATATAGAAAGTTATTTTTATTTCGTCAAGTTTTCTGAGCAAGTGTTGTTGAAAGAGTTATTATTGATTCGATCTCTCAGTGCAGAGAAATCGAAAGAGATAAGCTGTTTTATCCCATAGGGTTTCGACAAAAAACTGACTGCTAGCACAATCAAGAGGCAGAGTCGCGAAACACCTTAAAGATAGCGACCTAGTACGCGACTCAGCGGTTTCTTTGTGTGATTTGATTATAGTGCTTTGTTTCTAACAATTTTAAGGTGTTTCTTTTCTGCTATGGAGAATGAAAAGAAGCGCGTTGATGATACCAACAAGCCTTTCAAATTTGAAGGGTTGCATTTCAGAAGATGGAAGCTGAAGATGTTCTTTTATCTCAAACTGATGAAGCTGCATATGATTGTGTCGAGTGTTCATCCTGGAACCCTGGAACCTGCTGCTGATAAGACTGCTGCTGTTGCTGCTGCTGTTGCTGCTGGCGGTGGTGCTGCTACAGATCCACCTCCTACCGGTGGTGTTGAAGAAGTTGTTTCTCAAACTCCCGAGGAAAAACAAAAGGCCATCGACAAATGGATCGATAATGACTTTGATTGCAAAAACTACATTCTTAATGCATTATCTGACGATTTATATGAGTATTATTCAACTTTTGAAACTGCTAAAGATGTATGGGATGCATTACAGAAAAAATATGACACCGAGGAAGCGGGTTCAAAGAAATATGTTGTGAGCCGGTATGTGAGATACCAAATGGTGGATGATAGATCAGTTGTTGCACAGGCTCATGAACTTCAAAAAATTTACCACGAAATTGTGGCCGAAGGTATGAAAACTGATGAACAATTTCAAGTTTCTGTAATGATTGACAAGTTACCACCTAGCTGGAAAGATTTTCGTAATACTTTGCGTCACAAGACTAAAGAATTTTCTCTTGAAAGTTTGATTGTTAAGCTCAGGGTTGAGGAAGAAGCTCGAAAACAAGATAAGAAGGAAGAGATTCTCATTGTTTCTAACAATAAGACTCATCCGAATTTAAAACCTAAGAAAAGGGATATGAAACCTAACCCGAACCAGAAGAAATGAGGAAGGCCTAATCAAAACAAGAACCAACACCCATCGAAAAATGGACAGAATTCCAATTCTGAATTTCTTTGTTATATCTGTAATAAACCAAACCACATGGCTAGGAATTGCAGATTTAACAAGGAAAAGAATAACGCACAAGCTAATGCTGTGGGTGACGTTATAATTGCCATGGTCTCTGATCCAGAGTTCTACATGGTTGGTGGATCTGATGGGTGGTGGATAGACAGTGGTGCTTCGCGTCATTGTTGTTTTGATAGGTCCATGTTTAAGACTTATGCTGAAACCAAGGACAAGAAAGTGTTATTGGGAGACTCCCACAGCACTATGGTGAAAGGTTCTGGTACGGTAGAGTTGAAGTTTACTTCTGGGAAGACACTCATGCTGAAAGATGTCCTTCACACTCCAGAAATGAGAAAGAACCTTGTTTCCGGCTATCTTCTCAACAAGGCTGGGTTGTATCAAACTATTGGGTCTGATATTTACACTATAACTAAGAATAAGAATTTTGTAGGAAAGGGTTATGCTACTGATGGAATGTTTAAGCTTAATGTTGATGCTATGAATAAAATTGATTCTTCTGCTTATATGGTTTGCAATTTTAATGTTTGGCATGGTAGGCTTTGTCATGTGGGTAAAAAGTTAGTAAATAACATGAGTAAGTTAGGTGTCCTCCCTGAATTTTCTGAAAATGATTTTGAAAAATGTGAATACTGTAGTCAAGCAAAAATAACCAAGACTTCACATAAATCTGTTGTAAGAGAATCGAAACCACTAGACTTAATACATTCTGATTTGTGTGAATATGAAGGTATCCTAACTAGAAATGGCAAGAGGTATATCATGACGTTCATTGATGATTGTTCTAATTATACTTATGTTTATTTGTTGAGCCATAAGAACGAAGCTATTGAAAAGTTTAAGATTTTTATTGCTGAAATTGAAAATCAATTTGGTAGGAAAATTAAGAGATTTCGTAGTGATAGAGGCACTGAATATGATTCTTCTCCTTTTACTGAAATTTATCAAACTAATGGCATTATACATGAAAGAACTGCACCATATAATCCTCAAATGAATGGGAAAGCTGAAAGAAAGAATCGTACTCTTACTGAATTGACTGTTGCTTGTTTGCTTAGCTCTGGTGCTGCTTCTCATTGGTGGGGTGAATGTTTGCTGACTGTTTGCCATGTTTTGAACCGCATTCCTAATAATAAAACCATGATATCTCCTTATGAACTTTGGAGAAATAGAAAACCTAATGTCTCTTATTTTAGAGTTTGGGGTTGCTTAGCTTTTGTTAGAAAACCTGATCCTAAAAGACATAAGTTAGAAAGTAGAGCTTATGAATGTGTTTTTATTGGTTATGCTCAAAACAGTAAAGCTTATAGGTTCTTTGATATTAATAATAAGGTTATTATTGAATCTATTGATGTTGATTTCTTTGAAGAGAGATTTCCTTTTAAATCTAGAAATAGTGGGGGTAATAGTGGGGGTTCTTTATCTAGTGTTTTACCTAGAGCTGATTCTGAACATAGATTAGAAGAACCTAGAAGTGCAGAAACTAGGATCACTGAAGTTGAACCTAGAAGAAGTAAAAGAGCTAGGACTGACACAAGAGATCCTGATTTTGAATTTTATGCCGTAGAGGAAGAACCTTCTAATTTACAAGAGGCGTTCAGTTCTGCAGAGTCTAGTTTCTGGCAAGAAGCTGTAGATAATGAATGGGATTCTCATATGTCTAATGGAACTTGGCGTATAGTAGATTTACCTCCTGGTTGTAAGCCTATAGGTTGTAAATGGGTTTTGAAAAGGAAACTAAAACCTGATGGAACAATAGAGAAGCACAAAGCTAGACTGGTTGCTAAAGGATTTAGGCAACGAGAGAACGTAGACTTCTTTGATACTTATTCTCCTGTTACTAGATTAACATCTATACGTGTTTTGATTGCTGTTGCCGCTGCTCATAATCTTGTTATTCACCAAATGGATGTTAAAACTGCCTTTTTGAATGGTGAACTAGAAGAGGAAATTTATATGGAACAACCTGAAGGTTTTGTAATTCCTGGACAAGAACAGAAAGTATGTAAGCTAGAAAAATCCCTTTATGGTTTAAAACAAGCTCCTAAACAGTGGCATGAGAAATTTGATAATTTAATGATTTCACATAACTTCAGAATAAACGAGGGTGACAAATGCATCTATTATAAATTTGAGAATGATGTGTGTGTGATTGTTTGCTTGTATGTGGATGATTTGCTGATATTTGGTTCCAATTTATCTGTTGTCAATGAAACTAAAGGTATGCTTAGTTCGAATTTTGACATGAAAGATTTGGGTGAAGCTAGTGTAATCTTGGGAATCAAAATAACTAGAACTAGTAGTGGTATTTGTTTGGATCAATCTCACTACATTGAAAAAATTCTGAGAAAGTATGAATATTTTGATTGTAAGCCTGCTTGTACTCCGTTTGATCCTAATGTGAAATTGTTTAAGAACACTGGAGAAAGTGTTAGACAATCTGAATATGCTAGTATAATTGGAAGTCTGCGTTATGCAACTGATTGTACAAGACCAGACATTGCATATGCAGTGGGAGTTCTGTGCAGGTTTACCAGTAATCCTAGTTTGGAACACTGGGATGCTATTGAGAGGGTTATGCGGTATCTGAAAAGAACCACAAACCTAGGATTACACTATAAGAGGCATCCCGCAGTCCTTGAAGGATTTAGCGATGCTAATTGGAATACTCTTTCAGATGATTCCAAGGCCACCAGTGGATATGTTTTTACTATTGCTGGGGGCGCTGTATCTTGGAGATCAAAGAAACAGACAATTATAGCCCAATCTACGATGGAGGCTGAATTGATGGCACTAGCAGCAGCTAGTGAAGAAGCAGGATGGCTGAAGAGTCTGTTATCAGACATTCCAGTATGGGAAAAACCGATACCAGCCACTTTGATCCACTGCGATAGTACCGCGGCTATCAGTGAGAGTAGTAGAGAGTAGTAGTTATAATAACAGTAAGAATCGACAGATACGTCGAAAGCACGACACAGTTAGAGAATTTCTCACAACTGGTGTTGTTAGAGTAGATCATGTAAGGTCTGAAGGAAATATAGCTGATACTTTGACGAAAGGATTAGCAAGAGAAAAGGTATGGAATATCTCTAAAAGTATGGGACTTTTGCCCGTGAGAAGTTGAGTCATTTGTAATGGATACCCAACCTAGAAATAGGTTCAAAGGGACTAGACGAAGTTACAAATAATATGATAGAGTCATGCATTCCCATAGCATGATATCCTGAAGTGGGAAACAGGTTGAGTGTTTAAACTCTTAATGATGTCTATAGCTCTTAAGTTAAGAGTGGGATATACAGGAGTATCCTTGATAGACTCACCTATACGAATGTGAAGGTGTGGCCGCCTTCTATGAGAACTTGGGCATTTCTCTAGATCGTTCGTTAAGAAAGGGATAAGCACATGGCCCTAATGTGCAAAATTAAGAACTTTACTCTAAGATATAGTTGTGTGTGTTGTATAATCTATTATTAGTTAGAGTTCAAGACGAGAGTCACTCTAGTTACCTGATACTTAGAAAGTTCAACACTATGTAGAGGTTCAAGTCGAAAGGCACCTTTGCTTATGCACAACTGTATAGCACTTGCTCAATGTTTTAAAATATAAGTGGGGGATTGTTGGGGTATATATTTAAAAAACATAGTTTTGTAATAATATGCCAAAGTTAGAGAGATAGTATGGTGGCATTGTTTTGAGCTCCCACACTATAGGCATGGGTTCAATTCCCACCCCACACAATTTCACTAGGGTATATACTATTTATACTATATATTATATTACATTAGTCCGGGAGCGGGGCCTTGGGGCCTTAACAATTTTTTTTTTTGCTGTTTTTAACTTAAATTTTCAAAACGTATTAAGATAATTATATCATGATTAATTACAGTTAATGTTGAAATTTTAATACGGCCGTTTTTTTGCTGTTACAAAGAAATTTAATTGGCATTTAATCGAAAATTAATTTTCCATTAATTCCATTGATTCTTTTTGATTATAAAAAAAACTGGTTTCTGGAAGAGAAAATATAGAAAGTTATTTTTATTTCGTCAAGTTTTCTGAGCAAGTGTTGTTGAAAGAGTTATTATTGATTCGATCTCTCAGTGCAGAGAAATCGAAAGAGATAAGCTGTTTTATCCCATAGGGTTTCGACAAAAAACTGACTGCTAGCACAATCAAGAGGCAGAGTCGCGAAACACCTTAAAGATAGCGACCTCGTACGCGACTCAGCGGTTTCTTTGTGTGATTTGATTATAGTGCTTTGTTTCTAACAGCGGATATTGTCATTCGACAATGGTCTGGTATTTTTGCCTATTACAGAGATGAAAACTTGCTATGTTTTGCTATCATTGGCTTGAATGATGACTTTACTGGTGGTGGTGATCCGTATGATGTTATTTTTGGAGCTATGCGACAAGCTGATAAAAAGAATTATGTACGATCTTAGTGCCAAGCAACTCTCGTTTACTGATTGCGGATGCAATTTAGACTCATGATCGAAATGTTCGTCAATGCGAAGAATGAATAAAATATTTTTATTTCTTAATTTCAAATTGAACAATTAGTTTGACATGGTTACATATTAAAATGAGGGTAAGGAGAGATTGTAGTTCTTTTTCGTTCAAGTTTGAACCGTGTGTTTAATATTAATAATCCCGGTGTACTTATATTATATAGACGAAATTTTGAATTTTCTTTGTCCCACTGGATAGATCGAGTTCTCACAAATATCCTCATTTATTGAATATAAAAAATTGTGTTACTAATAGGACAAAAGATAAAACAAAAAAAATATGAAAAATTATGAATTCAAGGTAATTTTCTTAATTTAAGATAATTGACCTCTCCACTTATATAAGTGGTACAAAGGGAGTTCATGATTGTTTCGAATGCTAAGTTTTCTAGTCTGAAATTAAAATTTTCTCAAACTTATTTTGATAGTTTGAAAATTCATTGGAGATTAACATGGTTACTAGGCACGGAAGAATCCTCATCAGCTTGAAGCTTAGCCCATATATTAGCGTTGTTCAAGACTCGCTTGCAAATATTATCTTGAACCGAAACCTTTCTTGATGGGCTAATAACTATAGAAATTGTCTAATGTGATATACTACCTCCATTTCTGAAAAAAAATGTACTTTTACTTTTTTTATTTGACCATATAAATAGACCAAATTGAAAAAAACTAAAATAACTCTTTTTCGGAAACCGAGAGAGTACATCTAGAAAAAATTTATATCTCTCATGCAATAGGGTCGGCGCGGAATTTTTACTTGGGTGGAGATGGAACCCTGCAGATTTACATGATGGTTTGGGCTGCACATGGTCCGGTACGGCCCGGTTCTTTTATGGAACCGGTCCCTGCACCTGGTGTTGACCGGTACCTCATTTTGAGGACCGGTACCTGTACATGTACCTGGAATTGTACCTGTACCTCCGATACCGATCCGGTACAACACTGTTACCAGGTTTAATCTAGTCAATAATTATGCAACTCTTTACGTTTGAAGTGATTCTAATATTCCCCTAGACAAGTAGATTCTCAAAACAATAATTGTAAATCGAAAGCATGGACCATCAAAAGACATAACCTAAGCATGACTCAAGATTCCACCAATCTCCAATTTTTATGTGATTTAATCTAGTCAATAATTATGCAATTCTTTACGTTTGAAGTGATTCTAATATTCGCCTAGACAAGTAGATTCTCAAAACAATAACTGTAAATCGAAAGCATGGACCATCAAAAGACATAACCTAAGCATGACCCATCAATTGAGAACACAACCACTTAATCAGAATCATAAATTTAATTTCAGTTCAGTGCAAATAACCATAAAAGAATAACAAAAATTAAATTAAATAGAATTTACCACATAATATTTGGAAAAATGGCTTCCTCCGTCGCCTCAGCAATGGGGTTTAGCTCCTCATATTAATCACTTGTTCAAAATATTTGTTCTTAGCCCAAAAGTTGATTAAAAGAATGAAAACTATAAAACTGATTGTTTGCAACGATGTAATGGCGTTGCAAAACAAAGAACTGACTGTTACAAAGAAGTTACTGTAGCAGCGTTACAAATTTGAGACTCTGTTCTTATTTGCAACGCTTGTTCTTCAACAGCAGCAGAAACTCGGGTTTTCCTGCAACTTGATCAATTCAGCTCTGTGGTGTTAAAAACTCCTCTGAGACTGATCCAATGACTTCATCCCCTTCCGTGGGACTCGAAAACACCTTTTATACTCCTCAGAAACCTAAAAATAGCGATTAAATTCCTCTTTTTCTTTTCGTGCATGCCACGGAAATAATCTTCTCCGCCGACTTCCTTACGCGTTTATAAGACTTCCAAATCATCCGAAACTCTTACTTAGATAGAATATCACCTTAGGAAACAATATCACGCCTTTAGTCTCCCTGAAATTCCTAAAATAATTCCATACAGTTTCCTTTTACAAGTCAACCTCTGTTTTCTTCTTCCGGATTATTCAGCCCAATTTGATCGATTAAATCACCCATACCAGGCCTGTTTAGTTATATCACGTCCAGTACAATAAAAATCCGAGGTTTAATCTCCCTAAAACTTCTCAAAATTTTGATTTCGTAAACTGCAGGCTTGCTGGTTTTGTTTCCCGCCAAAACCAGAATTCAAATGATGAGGATGACCTCCCCCTATCATGTTCTGGTATCCCTTTAGCATCTGCCTGGAAATGGATGCCCCTTAGTTATTTGTTACCCCTTATCCATTTGTCGGGTCCGAATAGCAAGTGTCCTCCAGGGTGCCCGCGCAACTTTTCGAGCAAATTCTTTCAAAAATGTTTATTGGCCAAAAACACCTACACACATAAAACGCCATAATAAGTACAAAAATGAGCACTATCACGGTTGGACTTTGAATTCCGCAGATTCACCCGCACGGCAGCTGTTGTACATTACTATGCATATTAGCAGTTACGTCCGAGAAAATCGTAGCTCATTTCCTCCTCCCACAAATTGTGGATTTTCTGAGAATTTTCTATGAAACTAATTCTAAGGTTCTGTCCTGTTATTGGAGGTAATAATAAATTGAGTTACAACAAGTGGCGTTGAAATAGGCAAACTTAGTTGCCGACAAGAAGATGGAATTTAAATTGAGTATTAGTTGTCGATAGACTGATGCAGAGACTGTACACAAAATTTCTTTAACAAATACACATTTATTGAACCATGATTCATGATGCTTGAGTGAGATGGTGACTTAGACTTTAGGGAAAAGTCAAACAACATTACTGACATCAACCTTTTAAAACAGCAAAGAAAATGAAACGAGAGTAGTAATCATCTTGGCAGCAAGGATGAAACAGTTTCTGATGAGTCCGTGTGAACTAATGTGTTTGTCTCGGATTATTTGAGCCCAGCGAACTAATGTCTTTGCCTAGTTTTGGGTTATCATTTCTCGTTTTGATTCTGTACGTTACTTCTTCTTTTTTCTCTTTAAACTAAATCCGCAATTAATCCGCATCCCGCCCATACAATTCGCGGATGATTGGGCCGGACATGGTTGAATTTTTCAAATCCGTAACTTTGATGGTTTGGTTGCGGGTGACTCCTAATCCGCAACCGTCCTTCCGTTGCATACCCCTATTGTGCACCATCATTTCATCTCAAAAAATTTAGTTCAATATCAGCTGCTCATTATTTTTCTTTCTTGAGTTATGAACATCATCTGTCTACTGATTGTTTCACCATCAACACACGACACCTGATCAATTGATCTTTCCTGTAATTACAGCACCACCACAAACCCATCTTCGATCTCCTCCATTGCATCACACCATCACAGGAAATCAACCAGCACAACTTCATCTTCTTGATGTTGAGATCTTCTTACCCTTTATACACAACCACAGACCCATTTTATCAACAGTATCACCTTCTTATCTCAAGCTGTTACCACCATCAACTCGACACCAATCTCAGTAACCTGCAGTACCCATTCTTCAATCATCTCAGATCCCCCAATTTTCATCCATCTTTGTTATAATCATCTACAATTATTGGTTCCGGCGCAATAATTGGAGAAGGACCTCAAGTACTTACAACTCCGATAATTCAAGAACCAAACTTCGGGACGTCTTACTACTTGATTCTAAAAGATATTAGTGTAGACAACAAAAGCTTAGGTCCTGTTTGGTATAGTTTTCAAAAACAGTTTTCTGTTTTTAAAAACAGAGAAAACAGAAAACATGAGAAAATGCGTTTGGTAAGGACATTTTCAGAAAATGTTTTCTATCTGTTTTCTGTTTTTAAAAACAAAAAAATGAAAACAACAAATTATTGTTTTCTGTGTTTTCTCTTTTTTTCTTTTCTTTATTCTTTTCTTCTTTTCAGAACAAAGTAAGAGATGGGGAATGACTGCAAGTGAGTCATGGCTAATATCACCATCTCTTAGACGAATCTTTACATTTGATCCGATTTAGTTGGTTTTCCTTATTTTTAAAAACAGTTTACCAAACAATTTTTAGAAAATGAAAACAAGGAAAAAAGGGTATGTTTTTAAAACAGTGGAAAACTATTTTTGAAAATTGTTTTTCAAAACTGTACCAAACAGGCCCTTAAGGTTTGAAAAAAGCGATTTCCAGCTTATGGAGGATGGAACTCAGCTTATGGAGGATGGAACTGGTGGGACTGTCATAGATTCAGGGACTCCGACATTATGAAAGAGTGGAGGAAGCGGTGTTGGAACATTTTGAAGAACTTTGGTATTCGTCCTGCTGATCCTGAACCTGGTCTCGATCTTTGTTTTCCTGTACCAGACGATTTCAGAGAGTTTCCAACGATGACATTTTCATTTCCAGGCCTACTCTCAAATTATTATGACATTTTCATTTCCAGGCCTACTCTCAAATTATTATGTTCCCTATTGATCGTCCTGATGTTCTTCAATATGATTTTTGATGAGGGAAAACCACGGGAAAGCTGGTTTTGGTCTAGCCTATTTTGACTTTGACTTTGACTTAATATTGGGTGGATATAGAAAAAGCTTTCCCCTGTATCAAGTTCTACTGTTCTGAGTTTCATTTCACATAGGTTATTTTGTTTCTGCGGACCAATTTGTTCGACAGCCTATGTTGCCAAAACATCAGATGATATTTAGAAGTCCAGAAAAAGACTGGAAAGCACGACTACAATCCCTTTTGCTATTCTCGGGAGCAATTCATAGACTGCCATTCTCTCCGTATAGGCTAACTTGACCATTCCCGTCCACAAAATATTTTTGACAGGGGAAAGCTTATTTTTATGTTCACCCAGTATTGACCAAAAGTCTGGTCTAATAGTAAAGGTCAAAAAATCTTCCATATTGGTGTTGCTCTTTCCAAGAACTGCAAGTCCATTTGACAATTTCCCAGCGATGCACCCTGCAATCCAGACATTCTATTTCCCTGTATAAACCATTGAAATAGAGCAACTCCATCTGAGTTGTAGTCTTTGCTATATCAGAGCAGGTAGACTGCTCAACTGCATAAATTATTGATTGACACCAAGGAGAAAGGTTTGACACTTCATGAAGCTGCAACAAAAATCTCTGAAGCACCAACAGCCGGCCATCCTTGAGCAATCACTGTCAACCAACCTAAGGATGGCCAGCAATTGTTGGTTGACAGTGACTGCACAAGGATGGCTACAGTAATGTCCAATGAACTGCTGAAACTGTATACGTACATTTGAACCAGAGCGTTATAATTCATCACAAACCAATCACAGATTCTGATCACGCACAAGATGCTACAAAGTTCTCTTCTAAGAGCAATTTCAAAATGAAGGATTTATCCCACAGTGGAGTTTTTTGATTGGTCTCTGCAATGGGACCTCACAAACACCGTGGGCTTCATACGTAACTCTGAAAGTGGCGAAATCTAAAACTGTTCCAGCCAATACAAGTTGCTCTTAGAACAAGAAAACAACAGTCACTCTTAACTCGAAATTATTAGCACATAACTATAGTCATCTTGGTATAAGAGATGCAATTCATAACATATATTTTGCCGAAACTAACAAACTAAGCACCAAAGCTAACAGGAATTAGAAACATTATCATCATCGCAATGTATATCAAATAACTACTTTCAAAAAGATAATTCATGCAGGATTTCTAAAACAAAACAAAACAAAAAAACGAGAGAAACACTAAGATGAATTTGAGTGAAGATAAAAAAAAAATATTAACACCTTCCTACTCCACCACCAGCTCTAACAACAAATTGAACATTCAATTGGCTTCCGACACAATGCAGGTAGCAATATGAACCATTTTGCTTTATCGATCACAGATATCCAAAAGAAGTGATTAACACATCTGCCATTAGAAATTCTTAAATAATAAGTGCCAAAATTCTTTATAAACACCAGAGTTGTTCACAAAAAAAAAAAAACACTAGAAATATTCAAAAGAAAATGTGTAAAATGTATGTAGGAAGATACTCCAAACTCCATGTACCGTGTAATAGTCCAAGGAGCCTAACGAACTCCAAAATATCACTGTAGTCATCTTCCGACACAAAGCTGGTAACAGTATGAACCAGTTTGCTTTATTGATGACAGATATCTAATCCAATAAGTCTGTTGAATGCCATTTTAAACACCACAAAATTGATTCCTAAAGAACTACTAGAAATATTCAAAAGAAATACCACCATGAAGTAATGAAACAACATATATTTAACACAAAAAAAAACAAACCAGACTACCAGAGCATTAAGTTGAGTTACACGCAAAGCATTGATACTAATGTACAAAATGTCACAAGTAATTTTAATTGCCTTGCTAACTAGTGACCCATGACAAGTTAAGCAGTCATAAGTGCCAAAGTTTTGCATTAGCTTTGCTCTATTTATCTTGAAATCCTACAGATTAATTCAAGCCAAAACTACCTTAATAAATACAACAACAAAAACGGTACTTCTGATTGTATTTAAAATGATAGTATGACAGGTACACTTTATTGATCACAGAAATCCATAACACACATGACACTAGTCATGTGAATTATAAATCTACCAGATTCTCCATAAACACCATATAAATTGACACACACCACATCCAATTAAGTAACAGTGAACCAGAGCATTATATCCATCACGCTCCAAAATGATTGCATAAGATGTTACAAAGTTCTGCTTTAGGTAAACTGATCATCTCCCATCTAGAGCAGCAACTTCAAAAGCACTCCACCTTTTTCAAAATGAAGGGTTTTAGCCCGTGGAGAAGTTTTGAAGGAACCGCCATGGGCTGCATACTTCATTCTGAAAGCGGCGGAGTGCGAAAACATTCTATCCCTTACAAGTAGCTCTTAGGACAAGAAAACAACAGCCACTCTTACTTGAAACGAGAGTTTTCTTTTACTAATCACCTTTGTTTTGTTTAAAGAGAATGGAACCGCAATCACTATGAGAATGATATGAAAACAGTAAAAATTAACATATCTTCTCCAAAAAAGCAACAAACCAATACACACCAACATTGGCAGATAGTACTGCATAAAAGCAACAAAGTTCTATCAAAGTCGCATTCAAAAATTTAATAAACTGATTATATCCTATTTTTGCTGAGGACAAGAAAGCAAAATGGTCTTCCTTGGTTAAATAGCATACAGGAACTTTTTCACTATAGTCATTTTCGGACACGAATATGGTACAAGGAACCACAATCGCTGTGAAAATGACTTAAATACCAACCATAAAATTTACCACAACCTAGAAGACACGGAAATTAAATTTACCATATATCCAACTAGACCGCTATTCCATTTCATGTTTTCATGTTCGTAGTAATTTCATATCTCAAATGTAAAATCTTAACGAGTTCCTCTCAGACAAATGCCTCATTTAACATCAGGGTTAAGAATGGATATATCAGTCTCGTCATCTATCTTGACATCATTGAGGAACCGATATTCATACGATTATCAAAACTATTGAAAACAAATGACTTGAATACAAAAATCAACAACAGCAACCTAGATGCAGAAAATAAATTTACAGTATATCAACCACAGCATAGTAGTTTAAATCCACCAAAAAAGAGTTATTCCAACAACATATAATACCGTGGTACTTGTTGCCATATGGTGCCTAGAGGCTCCCACGCACTGTGGCGACTAACTGAGGCTCAACCCCAGGTCAGCCCCAACCCTAATGTGAATATTGGGATTAATCAAAAGAAATTAGTCCGCAAACGAATTTTATTTCCAGCCTTCCTGGGTCTGTCCATGGTCCCAAATTTACCAACCATTTTGATCACAACCAGGGACGGACCCAGGGGGGCTGAAAAAGAAAATCTTACTTGCGTGTATACTCAACCAACAAAATGCATAAAACAGGCAGAATGTAAACCCAGAGCAACAATAGAACTGGGGATAGCACAAAGGAGAAAATACAAGTCAATCGTCACATCAACACGATGCTTCTAGCAAAAGCAATAGCATGAATTAAAATTTGATATCCAACAATTACCAGACTGTCATGAACTTTGTCATGCAATACAGATAACCAATATTGAATGAAACATATGTAGGAAGATACTCCAAACTCCATGTACTTTGTAGTAGTTCAAGGAGCCTAACGAACTCCAAAATATCATTATAGTCATCTTCCGACACAACTATGGTACCGATATGAACCAGTTTGCTTTATCGATGACAGAAATCTAATACCACATTAAATACAAAAACGTTCACTTTCTATCGAGGTCAAATCTAAAATTTAAGTAAACTGATGATATCCTAATATCCTATCTTTGCCGAGAACAAGAAACTGAATGTTGGGGACGGAGGCAGGGGGCTGAAAAAGAAAATCTTAACTGCGCTATATTTCAAATTGGACTTAGCATTTACGGACTTATGAGCTAACCACAGCTTGAAACTCAGTTAAACCCCACAAGTCCTTCCCCAATCAGAAAGGACTTGTTCAAATGTACCAAATAAACAAATTAGATTGAACATCCAAACAAGATTGAGTTCAAAATCAACAGTAAAAATCTTGATTTTTTCAAAATCAATCAAGAGTAAATTAGATTGAAAATCCATACCAACTTTTAAAGTAATTTCAAAATCAAGAGTAAAATTTCTTAATGGGTTCCTCTCAGACAAATGCCTCATTTAACATCAAGGTTAAGAATGGATACATCAGTCTCGTCATCTAATTTTAACATCACTGAGGAACCCAAGATTATGATCATCAAAAACTATGAAATTGTAATGGTGATATTGATTGGCTCAGAAAATGTTTAAACTAATATGATCCCTGACTTTCCACAAAGGAATGTCTCATAGAGCTGGGATTAGAAACATTATCATCACTGCAATCTATCTCAAATCAAAACCAAAACCTCTAAATAAAATCAAAACAAAGCATGAGGAAAAAAAAAAAAAACACTAAGACGAATTTGAGTGAAAAATTACCACCTTCCTCCTCCACCACCACCTTCCAGCTGTAGCACCAGGATCCACCACTTGCGCAACCACCCCGGCTACACCATTGGGGAGGGTCACTCAAGTCGCCACCGCCTTCACAGAGAGAGACAACACCCTGTGATAGAACAAGAAGTTGGTTTTGTACAAGTCCTTTTATAAAACCCTAATTTTCATTAGGGTTTTGTGTGAGGGGTAAAACGGTCTTTCAAGGTGCTTAATACGGGTCAGCGTTAAACCGTTTTAAAAATACAGGGTCAATTTAAACCCGTTTCAAAATACGGGTCTAACTCGGGTCGGATAAAAATTGGTGGATAACATTCTATTATCGTTCATTGGTTTGTATACTTCTATTCCTAAAACCTTATCTATGATTTTCTTCTGACTTAGAACAAGTGGAACTGAAAGAAACAGGAAAAAAACTGTTAGTTCCTGCCATGGCAATTTCATCAGCAACAGCAAGTATTAGTATTTTGAGAAAAGACACATTTGAAGGTGCATCGCAGGTACCGAGATCCGGTGCGCAGTGTGTTCGGTTTCGTCAGTGTAAAAATGTAAGGTTTCAGATTAAGGCTGAATCATCACCACAAGAAACAAAAGATGTTGATTTTCAAGGAGAGAATTCAACATCAGTTGAAGCTTCAAAAGTTCCGTACTCAATAATCTCCACTTTGAACGTCGAAAAGATTCTCCGTGGAATCCGTAAGCGAAAAAAAAAATGTTGATTTTTGTTGCTGTGTTTGATTTGATTTTTGTTTCTTGGTTTATGAATTTTGGTTGTTTTAGAAATGCAGCTATAACTGATGTTGATCACTATGCTAGACTTGGAATTCCACGGGGATGCCCGTACGATCAGGTAACCGCCGCTGGTCTCTGCAACCTGACTGAATCCAAACTGGAATACACTGTCTGACATATTTGCATTCTCTACCAGGTTAGCATTGGTTATAAGAACAAATACGAATAACTGATGAAGCAAGAATTGGAGGAAGAAGAACTTGCCAACAAGATGGATCTCTTGAAGGTCAGTTTTGCTGTTAGCCCAAAACGTTGTCTCCTCGGGACTCTTTTGTTTATTCCTGCAATACAAAACAAATGGTTGTAAATCAAACATTAATTGGCAGGAATCGTATTCGATTTTATCATCTCAAGAAGAGAGAAGATTATACGATTGGAGCTTATTAAGGACTGGAACTCCAGATAGATTTGCCTGGCCATTTGAATCCGACATTACACAAGCCGATGTCATACAAGGAACTCCACCTCCAGGAGTATGCATCGCTCACCACTTCTATGAATTATGCCGTCTTATATAACATCCCGTTCGTTCAACAAGATGCAATGAAAAAATTTTCTGATATATATATATATATCTTGTTGTTGCTGTTATTGTGCAGGAACCAGAGGATTTTGGACCAACAAGGCTTGTAGGTTATTTCTTTGTTGGGTGGCTTCTACTGGCCGTTGTATCGTCCATCGCGTTTAATCTATAAACGAACTGCTTCATTCAGGAACTATGCATCTATTTTCTTGCTTCGCTGTATATTTTTCATCACCTGTTTAGCTAAGATCATCACTGCAAATAGCAAATAAAAAATTTATATTTGTCGGTTCCAGTTGCATCCAATGCTGGGATCGTCCTCCTCGATAAAGCCCAGACAATAAGACAGCCTCACAGCCAGCCCAGCCCACCCAATATTAACCCCACTAAGAAGAAAACATAAATTCTGTTCTTCTTTTTTTTTTAAAAACAAAAAAATAGAAAGATAGGAATTCTTTGTTTTATTAAGTCCAATCCATGAAAAAAATTAATAATTATTGATTTAAGATTCTCGATAATCATAAGTTGATAAATAATAACAAATTTTAACAAACACTTTCTCAATATAGTTGATTTTCTTAAAAAGATAAATGAACTCAAAGAGGAGACGATCTAGGATGTTCTTTCATTCCGTCATTGTTTTTTGGTTTTTTTTTTTTTTGGATGGTTTATCCAATTTCAAAAATTATTATTTTATATCCTTAAAATCCATGATTTTTCAATTCTCTTAAAAGAGTCATTTTTCTTACAAAAAATATTTTTTATGGTGGTTAGCAAACACATAAAATCTATTATAATCTTTTTACATAATTCAAACTTCTAAGAGCTATAATTCTTAAAATCCTCCATGTATGTTTATATTTTGTTTAAGAAAATAAAAACCATCAGGTTACGCATTTTTTTGGTACATCATTTTGTAAGTAACGTCTAAAACCCTCCCTAATAAGGTCCTTGTTCACCGGAAATAGCATCTCCATACCCTATGAGTGACATCTAGATCATCTCTAACGAGGGACTTGTACATTTATTCATGGGAAACACCATCTCCCATGGGGAGGGATCCCGTTAGACCCTCTGATTTTTACCAATTTACACCCTTAATTTTTACATGACACTTTTTTGTTCTTTTTCTAGTAAATAGCGATCTTCAACCCTCTACTCTTTCAAATAATTACGGAAGAGGGAATTCTCTTAATAAATTTATTGGACGTGTAAAACAGCAGAAAAAGACCATGTCTTGTGCCAATGGTCCGCAGACAACTTAATGGTTCAACAGTAATTTTCCAAATTATCTAACATATTAACGTCCTTTAGGTTGCAGCATTTTATCGTTTAATGGTTCCGCAAGAATAAGACTATCGAGTTCACCATCGATGGTAAACCATTAAGACAAGCTATTAAGCAACCAATGGAACAAACTTTTCCATCATCAAAAGAATGGTCTTTCCCTATTACTTTAAACTCCGGATAGATTCGTCATCATCTCGGATTTTAAGGAATTCCCCCTCTCCTCTAACTTTTGAAAACGAAAATAGATAACAAATCATTTTTGGAAATTTTATAACCCACGAAAATCTAAATTTCCAGTTTATAAAAGATTTGAGGACCCATAACCACACTAAATATATTATATACTATCGAAAATGAATTCTACTAGCACATGATAAAACTTCTAGATAAAACTTCTAAAAGATGAAAAGTGAATTACACATTATTTTGAAAAGGTTTATAACAAAAATCCAATTTTTCGATTTATAAAAGTTTTAACATGTGCTAATAGGACCCATCCTCGGTAATACATGACACTTATATTCAAAGAACGAGAAAATGGGTGAAAGGTTGGTTTTTAGAAGAGTTAGAAAAATCTACGTAGAACAATTGGCCGTAATTAACCTAAACCCCTAACTTTGAACTTTCCAAATGCTTAAAGTCTTTTAGGACTGCAATTTGCGCATCAAAATGAAAACCTGTCATAATATAAAAAATTCAGACTTTCGGGTCACTAACATTATAATTAATACAACTAGTGATCCCACAGCCAAAATTCCATATTTTCTAAAAGGTTTTCAGCTCGAAGCATAAAATGCAGAACTAAAAAGGTTTTAGATGTTTTATTCTAACTCTGCGCAATTAGACAGCTTAAGGATTAGGGTTTTAGGTTATTTACACCCTAAAGCCAAAATTCCATATATACCTAGGACATCTAGTATAGACAAGTATGAGAGCTATCTCCAACTCATGAGAGGGCAAGTGTAATAATCACAACACACCTCTTAGCCAACAAGCTCATGAGAGGCCGAGGCTGACGTATATAACAAGGCAAGTTTTAAATGATGATATCTGTCCTATATGCATTTTCCTTGTGCACATTAACCAAAACATGTCAAACAAGCAACCTGGCAGTCACTTATGATGGTAAGTGCCGACAGGCAACAAAGTCGCTTGTTTGAAATGCGCTTGATGACCATGTCGAGGCAACTATTTAAACAAAATGTTCATGAATAAATTGTTAAACTGTAAACACAAACCATGTGAGGTGAACTACTTTTAGACTGTGGCACTGAATTCAATACCATTTGCTAATACTGCTCCTGAAGCTAAAAATCTACTTCAAGCAAAACGGAAAATCACATCCCCGACCAGTAAGTCTTTACTTCAACACTTATGGTCTCCAGAGACTAAACTGAAAAATCAGCTCTAACTCACAATGTTCTAGCTCTAAAAAGATTATAAAGTATCCAACGAGGCGAATTCAGTCCACTAAGAACTGGGAACCAATACGCATGCAATAATGCCCTAGGTCAAACTCTACAGCGAAAAAGATAAGAGGCGACTACAATACATATAAGTATGACTTAAAGTTTAAAGTAGATGCAAGTCCCAGATAACTATGCAAGCAGCGATATGACAGAAACAATACAGTAACAACACAGATCAAGGAAAAATAACAACACAGATCAAGGAAAAATCATAGAGGTTATGGAGATTTGGATATTGTCACACTTAGTTATCTAGAGATTATTTCATCCTAGATTGCAAAAGAGGGGCGCGTACTATATGTGGGTCTTATTGATTATGACCCCTAAGCACATAAGGAAAACTAAGTTAACAAAACCTTTCATTTTGTCAGAAACCTCGCCCATAGATGCAACAACTAATAACTCGTTATTTTTTGTCGTTTAAATCTATGGCCAACATGTGAGTTGGCCAAGAATATAGTCAAAATATTTGACCACACGTCTTTGAGCATTTGGTTCTTTGACTGTTTCCTCAGAAAGTCAAAATACGTAGTAAATACAAAAGCACCAACATCTAACTACTAACTACCAACTACTCAACATGTAACATACAGGTTCGTTCTTAAAGTTGTGAAATGAGATATTAATAACCACTACAATTCGAAGCATCCAATAAGCAAATTGATTCTTAAGTTCTGTACTCACCAGGTCAGACGCCATGGATTCTTCCCTAGGAAAGTACCCCAAACTGGCAAGAGAAGACATAATTATACTGGAACAAAGTCAAAGCATGTTCATTTCCTAATGGTTGGAAGAAAGCAACTTGACCACTATTCCAGAGAATATCATAATCCAACCAGTATAGGGCTTTTGAGTTGATAACCAGATTCAGAAAATCACATCCCCAACCAGTAAGTCTCTTGTGTTGTAAACAAGAGATCACAATTTGATAAAATTCAAGAACAGGAGAAAAACACAATGATCATCTGAAAGGGAAAAAATCTACAATGAACCATAGAGAACAATGATAATCATTTAATTTTAATCTTAGCGTATTGTAAGTTCGTAAAAGTAAGATAATTTGGGTAAGAAAATGAAATTCAAGCCACATAGTCCTAGTAGAATGAATTTGGTCACCGCAGGACCACACTCCAAAAGAGGTGCATAGTTTCTCAAAGTATTGGTGATCCAGGCCTGGTTTTGACTCTACCGAGAATATGTGGTTGGTAGGTACTAACATGTTTTTCTTTTTAAAAAAAATGCAGATGCTACTCAGACCACCTAATCACGATTGAGTCAACACCGGAATCAAGTGGCCAGTATCCTGAAACCATATACACCCCTTATAAGGAGTACATTCAGGGTGGCCATGCGTATGAGGGAAGAACATTGAAATACCTAACTATCATGCTTGTGAGTCGATGAGACTCCATCAAAATTTGAATTGCAAGTGAGACTTGTTGAGTTACATAGAATCGAGACCTCAACAGAAAAACATCATGAGGAAATCAGAAAGCTATTATACAAGCGAATAACATAAAAAGATAACTCACTGGAAAAAGACACCAGTGAAGATTATATTTCCAAATCAATACCAAGCACAAGGACACCATGATAGTCCTACATGTATGACCCTACAGCCTCTAACACAAGGAATGACATCACGATTTAGAGCATGATTACTATTTAAGTATGTGCTCCACATACGATTATCACGAACAGCTACAAAGACAATGATAAACAATCCCTGACATAGCTTGATAAAGAGTAAAAGAGATAGCAGGGTAGATCATAAATAGATATTAGCAAACTTGGACTGATACTCCTATTTCCTCTTTATTTGTTTGATGGAATAACACATTTTCAGATAAAACCCTAAAAGAAAGACCATGTGTCCTTCTACCTCCTCGATAGAGAGATACCTTATATTACACTAATATGGTGTCTTTAAGATACGCTAGACTTGATGTGGCTACTCTACATTTACCAAATGATCAGGACTGATTGCAAAATCATAAAAAGCCAGCAGGAAGTTGGACTCTTAGCAGGCATATTCAAAACCAATTCTCATAACCAAAACTGAAACTTGTCCAACCTTATTTTTCTTTTCTTATTTTCATTTCCTTCTCCCTGAATTTCTTTGACCCTTAAGAGAGCAAGAGATGTAGGGAGTTGGAAGAATTTAAGAGAAACAAACAATAAAGAACATACCTCAAGTGATCTCCAGCTTCAGTAATCTCTGGCAAAGGAAAGCTTCATCACGTGGTAAAATTCATCAAAACCTTATAATTTATGTGGAATCCGTAGAAAAACAGGCATTTGGTTTCCTTCGAATGTCTAATGAAGAACAGGGAGATAGATGGGTTAGAAAGCATGTAGTAATACAAAGATTGTTAATAGTCTGCCCAATTTGCGGCCAACATCTGTATCAACAAAACCAACAAAATCTTTTAACATTAGAACTAAATGACATGGGTCCTACATTTAAAACAGTTACCACAAACATGATTAACCAAAGTTTCTTTTGTAAGTAAGGTGTGTAAAAGAAAACTAATTTTGAGTACAAATATCTCAGTTTAGAAGAGTAAAAGTATACGAGTACCAGATAGGTTGCCCAATTGAGGTTTATACTGTCCTTTGTACAAATTTACCTCAGACATGTCCTCTATAGTTGTTATTGGTACACATTAGTGGACTCTCTTACCCTTGTGGTGTAAACGATGATGGTGATCCTCCCTGCAGTCTTCTTCCAAACCATCGACCATCTCCCACCTTTCATTATCATTTTTGGATTTCAAATGGCGGGGATGCTTCGAACTGTGAGCCGAATCTTTTTCTCTTCGATGTCTCTTGGAACTTCCAGATGAACTAGGTTCCTGGCCAGAATTTGTGTGGCTATGATGTTTCCGACTATATCTTTTGGCATCAGCCTCAGACCTCTTTCTGTTGGTAGCAACTTCTTTGGAGCTTTCATGGTGGTGACTTTTCCGGCCAGAATCACTAACACAGTCACCCCTTCGTTCTGTCTTAGAATTTCTCTGGTGATGCTTATGTTTACTGTCTTTATTGTGGCGAACAGAGTTGTTGGATGTTTCATGTATATCTGGACTAGATTCCTCGAAGTTACGTACCCAATGATCTCTTCCAGATGCTGGGGTACGAGATACCTTCTCATGTCTTTGCTCGATAAGGCTCCCCTCCTGATCAAGACGTCTGTCACGTATATGCTTCCTTTGTGATCTTTGTACATCAATGTCTTCGTCAGAGTAACTGTAGTGGTTCTCCTTTTCTGATTGAGGTTTATATTCATGTGAAAGTTGGGGCTTAATGGGGGGATAGCCGTCGTCTGGGTAATAATCACCACCATGCGCTTCCTCTCTAATAAAGTTTGAGATAAGATTATCAGTTACGAGTTAAAAATGCGATGAAAACCTAAAACCAAACACATTGATTACGACCAATAATTTGTGATAACAATCAAATCCACAATAGAATTACCTCTCTAAATGCTCCTTTACGAGTCTGTTTTTCTGTTCATTAATTTGAAACTCCATATAATCTGGTCGCATAAGATGGTGTTCTCGCCCAGTGGGACCAGACACCATCGGAGGTGCCAAACCTCCCATCCCCATAACCCCACTACAAAAAGGTTTGGAGATAAATACAAGGATGCATGTAATTATTCCAACGAAACAAAAGGCACACTGTGGTTCATGGCTTGAATTATAATGTTTGACGAAAAATCGTAGAAAGTATGAAGGAAGGTATAACAATAAAATAAACTAATGAAGGCAGCAGGTTCTTACTAGGGTGCTTGCATGCCAGCATACATTGACGGCATATATGAATGAACTGCATAAGGATTTACTGGGACCATATTGGAACCATAGGGCATCATGCCAGGAGTCACATAAACATTTGGAAAGGGCCTAAATTGGGGGCCATTCCAATAAGGTGGTGGCCCATAAGCTGGCATACCTCCTTGGTACACAGCATTACCTGAAATGGAAACATGAAAATAAGAGCTGTGTCAATTCATTTACTCTTGCAGAGAAAGCATGCAGGACATAGATTGGAAGAAACTATGTCTTACCTGTCTGAAGCATTGGATACTGATTGGAAGAAACTGGACAGTCTTTAATGAAATGATCAGGAGAACCACACATATAACAAGTACGATCACCCTGTTTCCAGACAATGTAACTAATATTAGTATGAAACAAATGCAAAGAGTTGTGCCTTCAAGATTCCACTTCAAAAATTCACAACATTATCCAGCATGGTCCAGGAAAAAGTAAACTGCATACGCTCCGGACGAAGAAATTTTCATGTTAAAGTGCATAAAAGAAGCATAATGCTGAAGTCGTTACCTTTCTGTATTTGCCTGTGCTTGTAAAATTTCCAGATCCATCTGAAATGTCAAAATCATCATGTCAGCAGATGAATTACACAAAATACAATCTAGTGACATTGAAGCGGAAGAGCATGAGTTGTTTACCTGCAGGGTTATGCCACATTTTCTTTCTCCTGGCTAAATAAGCATGGCCACAGAATAACAAAATGAAGATATGTAATTAATTACTGTATCAAATCAGGGATATATTGTGAACATTCCTTCAAAATATTGAAATCTTTCCACCTACAAACTAAGGGAAAAGCGTCGCGGAAACCAGCAAGAATAATTGTACCTTCCTCATTTTGCAGGTGATTTGCTGGAACTTTTAAGGGCTGGTTTTCCCCTTCATACTCAGCAAGAGGTGTGAAGTTTTCTGGTACTGCTTTTAGTGACGAGGCTGATCTTTTGCCGGCAGCAGATCCATTGTTTCGGAATGTTGATTCATACACAGATTCACTCATAACTTGATTGGAGCCTTTCCCAGTAGCAGATGGAGAATGAGGTAACTGCGAGTCTCGTTGATGAATAGACACCACACAGCCGAACTCTTTTGCTTGTATTCCAGATGCTTCATCTGTACACCATTTTAATAGTTATTTGATTTCCAGAACTACATTTTAATTTTCACGTAAGTACTCGAGTTGTTAAAGAACTGCCCTCACCTGGGGCATACTTTTGAAATATGTTGTCTGAACCACTCATAAGTCCTTGAGACTCAAGAAAATGTTCAATGGCCTGCCTTAGAGAGACATTCGGCAGCAAATCTTCAACTTTACATTTGGTTGAAGAACACTTGGGACATCTTGCCTTTTCATCCAAAACAGAACGAATGCCTGCAAAAAGATTCCACATCAGGAGACATAGAAATATCACAAATGGGGAGAACTTTTAATAAGTCTCTATATATGAAAAGCAATGGTAAACTGGTGAGCTCTCTATGTGTAGAGACTGTTAAATAGAACCTACATTTGTCGCAAAAGCTATGTTGGCAGCACGGTATCATCACAGCCTCTTTGAATATCAAGTTGCAAAGAGAACATCTCAGCTCGGATGGTAGATAAGCTTTAGGTATTGCTAAGGATCTTTCATCTACCACTCTGGGAAATTTCAAAATTAACAGAAAGTTACAAATAAATCAAACTAAACGACCATTAAAAATTGATGTACATCAACAAGTATGATTCCCTACTCGTTCAACTTCTTATGCTCTTCCATTTTAGATTTTAACATTACTTGCACTGTATGGCCATCAACCCAACATCAGTAAGACAAGAAAATGAAAAAACATAAGCTTCGGTAATTCATTAATAAGCATTTTTACCTTTCGGAATACCTTCACTAGGATCACTTTTTTCAATATTTTGATGTTTCACTCCTGATGGACCAGAACCAGAGCATCTGAATCAACATAAGATACCAAGTGATTTAAATCGTGAAAAGGAAGGATTATGTAATACAGAATCGATGGACAAATGTTGGCATGTTAGACTTTATGTAATGCTGAGCATGTAGCTTGGTGAGAAGTATTTTAGCACTGAACACAAGCTTTTTTGTTTTTTTCTGTGTTACAAGGACACGGACACGGTGTCGGTGTGTCGTGTCCAATACGTTAGCTTGACACGACAATTTAAAAAACTAGAAAACGGGGACACGGATAACAAGCATTGCAAAATACTTACATATATGTACATGACTAATACAAAAGGCATTAGAAATACAGACTCCATTGATATTTCTATGTATCTCCATCATCTCATAGATATAGCTGTAGTTGTGGGAGAATATCTCCATTTTTGCTAAAAAAAATCTAATGGATATTAGTGGAAAGTTTCAGGAGTGTCTCTATTTTTACTGCTAAAGATAAAACTCCTTATTGAAGCTAAGAAAATATGTTTTTATTAAAGATAAAGGTTCTTATACAAGTTGAATAAAGAAAATATTTTCTTTCCTAATATAAATATGTAAAATATCTATAGCTGAAGTATTTTTTAATTTTATTAAATATTTTATTGTTGTCTTGGTAATTGAGCTCTGTCCTGTGTGTCGGACACGAGTGTCCGTTCCTCACGTGTCGACACGGCACTTTTTTTTTTTGGAGTATCCTTGTAACACAGTTTTTTTACATCTAAGCCAAATAATTAAGGATAAGAAGATGATGCAGATCATCTAATCAACTAAAGAGGCATACCTAGGAATTTCCTTATCTGCATGTACACTGCTGGTACAATTGACTTTATCATCATCGAGGTCCGAGTCCAACAAAAGTGTCTCTGGAGCAGGATACAGATCAATCCCAAAGTCATCGAAGTTTTCGACTTCAACGTTCTGCAAATTATAAAATGTCAAAAGTAGAATTATACAAAAACATATAGATAAAACATTTGCACTAAATTAAAAATGAATGAACTTTCAAAAAGCTATACCTTGTCACACACTGCCGGAAGAGTCGGTTCATTAGTATGAACAGAAGGATAGTGTTTTTTTGCCATATTCTCAACCGCTGGCCTGCACGAGATCATTCATGTAAATAAACGTAATACAAAACTTCTTTAAACGAAGAACAAGTTTCACGAAGGAAACAATTATTCACATACATAAATGGTTAGAATTGACCTCAATACCCAATGAAAAGTCAATTGAATTGAATAACTTAAAAGTTTAACTTAATTTTTGTTAAAACCACTTTCAAACACTCGACAAGATACACATCTGACGTCAAGTCGTTGAACTTCGCCGCACTCCCGTCAGTAAGCAAATTAAATCCTACTTGCAGCAACAAAGAAAATCTATGACACAACTATAATCAATAAACCCTTGTACCAACATGTATGCATTTCGTAACAAACATTTATTAGACCTCCACAGGATTCAATCACTTTTGTTTATCTTAGACCTCATTTTCCAAAAATAGACTCCATAGATGATCAAAAATCAGCACGACATTCGCTTGCACGTGGTGGAAACAGTAATGAGTGTGTTTTCCTAGACTGACCCCAATTTAAGACCAACTAAAGAAGCAACAGCAGAGACTTCAACAACATCCTTCAAGATTTTAAAAGGTTTCAACTCCCTAAGACTAACATAAGATGATTGCGAGTAGGCCATAATGGACAAAGATCGACAAAGTGATATTCATAGTCATACAAGCACTTAAGACTCAAAAACTTATAACGCTTATACAAAAGTCGTGTACAAAAGACCAATAATGTACAAAAGCTCATTACCACCACAACCCACCAACATTCGTTCAAGAAAACAGTGGTGGGTGTTCGTGGTGGTGCAGGGTGAAGTGCCTGGAAGCACCCACAACCATATAATTCATAAGCAAACACCCAACACCATAAAATTCATAAGTAAACACCCACCACTGCACCACTGCGGTGGTGGTGCATTGAGGCGGGTAGTAGTGAGAAATAACATTGCCCCAACTATCACCTACCAACTCAAACAGCCATCATTACCATCATCCACCAACACAACCCACCCATCACCTAGGTGCCAGTGGTGGCGCGAGGCAGAGGGTAGTGGTGGTGGATTCTAGTAGCTCAACTATCCTACAAAAATAACAATTCATCAACTTAAACACACATATAGAGAGAAAAGCTTACCGAACAGAATTAGCATCTCTATCAACTGGTACTCTCTTAATTATAACACTTGAACCGCTTTCAACAAGAAATTCCTCATCTTCAAACTCTGCATTTCTCATCAACAAATTCAAACATCAGATTTCAACTCCTAAAAAGAAATCCAAAAAATTATATAAATCCAGAAAAAAAAACTTCAAATTACCTTGTCCAGTAATGGCATTAGATAGAACAAGATCAAAATCTTGACAAATCTTCAATTTACTTTGATTAATTATTCTTGATTTAAGATCTCTGACTGATACTGATGGTGAATCTTCTAAATCAATAGAATCGAAATTCACTGAGCTTCTGAACTTGAATTTGATAGACATGATAGATTGATAGGTTGATTGAAGCTGAGTTTCAAAGAGGAATTGAATTGAGATTTGGGAGAAGGAGAGAGAGATTAGGGTTTTTGGAGGAGATTCTGGAAATTAGGGTTTGAATTTTACTTTTTTTTTTTTTGAGAGAGAGGAGAATTATTTGGATATTTTGGGAGTTTAGAATTTTTGAGTATTTAAATGGGAAGAAATAGGATACACGTGATGTGGGACCCACTGCTTTCGGGAAAATATGGGATATTAACGCCTTGCTCTTTTACTAGCTAACACCAAGGAAATATGGGGAACCAGGCCGATTAGCTCTTACGTTATAGGTTAGAGGTTCGAACCTATGGGTGGGTGAACCTTGGCCGGTCATTTTATTGGCTTAACCTATGGGTGAGTATGCTTTATGGCTGGTGAACCAAAGAATCACGATAACTCGATAAGAATGGTGATGGCGTCTTGGCGGCTCTTGGCTAGGCTATAATATAGCTATAGCCAAGAGAAACGAGCAATCACAGTGCTTGGTTATTGCTAAAAATCTAATGTTTTAAGTTGGGTTTTAAGCCATCATATTCGGAATCTAGCAATTCTAACCATTACACTTGATTGTAGCAGTGTTTCATGTTTGGTATGGTCTCGATTCCATCATAAAAATTGTATGAAAGTCCAGGGGACAGCTCCGTTAACATGATTTAAGTCCCATTCAAGGGAGATCTCGTGCGTTTTAAAACCAAACCTCTGCTGAATTTGATCCGGCACATAATATCCCGTGTTTTTTTTTTTGTTCTCTCTAGCACGTTGGATTAACACTCAAATAATTAGGTGTCTGAGTAAGCAAAATTTTCAGCATATCCCAGTAAAACAAATGAACCACAAGTTTTAAGTTTTTACTTTAAAAAGAATAAATGGAGTTTGCATGAGATATTATTCTAACCAAGAAAGAATGTAACCATAATCTGTAGGTGAATTTTTTTGCATGCGCATAAACACTTTATTGAAACAACATAAAACATAAAGATCTTGCCATTGATTAAAATCATCAATTAAAACAAGCGAAGAATTAGAGCTTGATGAGTTAGGTACGTTGTTACAGGAGTATAAGAACCAACAATTATGATTGCGAATTGAGTCTTCCCTCCTCTCTCAGATCAGTTGTATATGGGATACTCGTAGCATGTTTGATGAGAAGATTGACTCACCTCCTTTATAGTAATCTTCAATTCTTACCCATTACGAGAATTAGAGATATATAACAACCACTCGAAATTCGTTGGATAACTTGGAAAAACTATGAGTTTTCTCCAACTAGTTATCTTTATTCCTCATGAATATCCTAAGCGACTAAAACCGGAGTTTTAAAGATATTGTGTCTAGTGTTGACCACACAAGTGAGTTTTATTCTTATATTCTCCCATTTGGTCAATACAAAACACTTAGTTTTAAGAAAACATCATTGGATCAAGTTTTTGAAAATGGGTGGCCACCCTTTGTTTGAAAATCATTCGCATAGATAACATATATAGATAACAATGTAGTAACCTTCACCTAAATATAACAACACCACTAAGTTGGATCATGAAGACATACTACATTCTGTGAGATGCAAGGTCAGTCATGGTCTCAGGTCTAGCATTACTGAAAATTTAGTAGGTCATCTTTATATCAGCGGTAATTGAGATATTGTGAATGTATAACACAATATTTACTGCAATCCTTTATGTGTCATTCACATTAGTCCATGCGTCATGCAATAAAATGTTCATGGCATCCTAATATTTTACTGCTTCTGCATGTAACAAACTTTTACCATCTATTCTAGACAAAAGCTCATTAACGATGGTGCCTACCCATGTTAAGCTCAAGCACTTAAAACTTATGCAAATCTTTCATAGACTATTGTTTATGATGCATCAATGTGAAATAAACTTATTCAAACAAAGGGTTATCTCACTGTAATAATTGACTGTAATATAACCGAAAATTCAATCAACTTTACTGAACCAACAAACATAAAATACTTAGTGTACCAACATTTTTGCAACTTAGCTGAATCTAACTTTACTGAAAAACAAAAAAAAAATACTTAACTAGCTTTTACTGAAAGAAATAATGGGAATTTAACTCCCACTGAAAAGCTACATCAAGTGATTCATGAACACACATACAAGATGAATACTTTACTTAGAGAAAATGAGAGTAAACTCCCACCTAAAGTTCTATCAGGGAATTCTAGAATTCCATGAAGGAAAACACGAGGAAAAATGATACGATGTTGCTGCAATTCTATTCACAAATTTCTTCGATCATTATAATTATTCTAGGACTATCCTAACCTCATAAAATAAAAATTTCAAGCAAGCACATTAACATAGAATACATAGGAACGTCAATCCATTCATACCTAAAACGTCAGCTTTCGGCAATTTTCTTAATCTCCTTTTATGCTGCTCGTATCTCCAAGCGTGGTCAACTATAATATGTTTAAGGTTAATGGTCTGTGTGCACTATCTTAAGTATAGAATCAACTACAGCCTTATGCACGTACTGAGTGCATGGGCCAAATATTCTGTGAGAATGAACTTTTGTGGATCAAAATTTTGTACTACATTTAAAGTTATGTAAATGATTATCACTTCAGTTTTAGGTCAATATAGAATTCAATTATTGATTCAACTAGAAACATTACATAATAATTGGTACGAAATTTTCATGATCCTCGAATCTCATCTAGATATTCATTGAAAAACTGCAGATAAGGTCCCAATTACAACTTGCACGTGTTGATTGGTAACAATACAATTAATTAGATTCTAGAAGTTGTAAGCTAGAAGTTGTAAGTTGTAAGCACAGATTACCAAGACTTCTTGGTATGTAAACCTCTACACATCAGCTAAACCAAGACTTCTTAATTACGATTTTATAATGTCGTACGTAGATCATCAAGTACAATCAAAATACCTCAATGATCTAAACTTTAAGTTGAGAGGGGTCCGATGTGCTTTATTGGAAAATCTACTTAATATATTATCTCATATCTTTAACATATTTTCCCTGTAAGATTCTTGTTCACAATGGGCACAAACGATATGATCTTAGTTCAGATGTCATTAGAATTATAAATGTTCAACATATAGGCATATCAAGAGAATTTCTCGATATGGGTATGGAGGCTTTGACTAGTGATAAATGGGTTAAAGAAGGTTCACATATATCCTTGGTAAACTCCCAAGTACAACAAAATGTCAACACATGCAACACATGCTTGAGTATTATGGATTTCTTATTATGATCACTTTAAGAGTTCCATTTTTAGTAAACTACGGACAACCACTGGTTCCTTAAACATGACACACAAGCTCAATCTTTGGTGGAAAATAGTTCAAAATTTTCAAGCTATCAGTTGGTGTTATTTTAATTCACGACATTGTGCATCCTACAACACCATTCCAAAACCGATTCCCTGACTAGACTGCAAACAGTTAGCATTTCAAAACTATGCTCTGTACTTCGTTCAAGCAATATATTAACTTTAACTCCACTTACGAAAAATAACTATGTATTCTTAATTAGCCTTTACAAAATAACAATACTACTAACTTTCTGAAACCAATAACTCACAAATTGTTTGTTCTCAACTGAATCAACAAACTAAAAAAAAAGTGTTTATCAATAAAATTAACTGATTATAGTTTAAGGTGAAGTTAAAATGAACATGGATCCTTAACACATAGAGACTATTTAAAATAAACAAGTCATCATTTAAATGCAAGGAAAACATTCTGTAGACTCATTCAGGAGACAATATCAAACTATCGGTCCTTCAAAACTCTAATCATAACTAATGGATAAAACAAAATATTGTTTAAGGTATATACCTAATAAAACCTAATACTAAGAAATTAAGAAACTAAAAAACTCTATCTAATCAGCTGAAACGTTCTGATTGCTTCAAACCCAACTCGCGACGCTAACAATAAGCATGAACTATTATAGTTATGAGTCTCCTCTTGTGTATTGACACCTTCTTTCTTCTTTAACCACTGCTTGTACTTAAAGCAATTTTTCTTAAGATGTCCATTCTTATGACAGAAAAAACACTCCATATCCTCGATTATTTTGGGATTATCTTCCTTGGATTATGTAGTAGAGGTGGAAACTTTGTCGGGTCCGTTCTTATTAGTAACCGCTTGATCATTTCCACCATTCCTTTTAAAATTCCTTTTATAGCCATTCCTTTTGACGTTTCTCTTATTAGATCCGTGAAAAGCTCAATTTACATATTCAACCATTCCTTATTTTTATCGTTCTTCTTCCTTTACATAATAAGCAATCAACTCATTTACAGTCCACTTATTTTCTTGAGCATTATAGTTCACTTTGAAAGTTTCAACTGAACGAGGAAGAGATGCAACAGCTAAATGAACAAGGAAGTCAGTACCTAAATCCATTTCGAACTCCTTAAGAAAAATCATAAGCTTTGACGGCTTGAGGATGTGCTCACGTACATTTCCATGTCCGTCATACTTGAGTGAAATGAGTTGTTTAAATAGGTACATTGAAGTTCCTTCTTGGATCATGTAAACTGATCCTCTATGTCTTTCAATGGCCCTTTTGAAATCTCTTATTGAGGACTTAATGATCATCATTTCCATCTTGTTAGCTTTCACCCATTAGAGATACTATGTATTAGCAGATTTAGATGCAGTTGGTTCAGGAACCGCAGGAATTTTATCAGTGAGGGTGATATCATACTCCATACATACCAAAACAATTTCAAGTTGCGACTTCTATTTCTTGAAATTTGAACCACTTAGCGGTTAACTTCCATTCAAATGTCGTTGAAAAATCCATCCATAACTGTTAATAGTTCACTAATAGGTTGGGAAACCTACAAAAATAAACCGCAAGTGCACAACGTCAGACTAGTAGACAATGGCAAGTACAGGTCGTTCCCACGAGGATTGTGAAATACTACTACTGGCTAATACCAAAAACCAAATAATCAAATAGACAATGTTTTAACGATTTTTAGAAATTTGGAACAAAATGAAATAACAATAATTCTGACAATAAACAAGATGGGAATGGGTTGCTAGGGTTTTAAATTTCCAACAATTCAATCACATAAAACTCTACTAATCTCTATTTATTACTCAAGACAAATTTCGAAATCAATCTCATGTCCCGTAAGATGGTATATTAAATTCTAAAATTTAGTTTCTCCGTTATAACTTCCTTCGCTTCAAGGATAGTGATTCTAAAGCATTACTTATCAATCCTAAAGCATATGGCGTCAAAGAATTTAACCAAGCACGCAATATCAATTGTAAAGCATAAATAATCAAGAAAATCACATAATCGATTAAATACCAAGCTATATGAAGAGAAATTACTAGTCAATGAATCATTATTAGAAATATCATCGTAGAGTTTATATAAATAAATTGTTTTCAATCTAAACCCTAAGAAACAACTTAGCAAACCATGAGAAAAGAAAACTCTAATACACCAAACCCTTGTCGCCTCTTCTCTGTAAACGGCTCTGTGGCCGCGCTCCTCTCCTTCTTTCAGGTTTGACTTCTCTTTTTATTTCTTTTCTTCCTTGCATCACAAATATAATACCAACCAATCACTATACCAAAACAGCTATTTTGGAACGTATACAAGTGTTGCTATGAATTTAAGCAACACCATAGTACGTTGCTAATACGGTGTAACAAATTATTGTGCAACGCCATGATACGTTGCTCAAATTAAATAGAGCAACGTTATGAACCGTTGCGCACCTTGTTTACCAACGTTTTAGTTTATAATTTGAGCAACGTATTTCTAAATTTGAGCAACGTATTGGATTAATTTAAGCAACGTATAATTTTAATTTGAGAAACGTTTTTTTCGAATTATACAAACGGTTAAATAGTTTCACTAAAAATTCTGCAGCGTTATCTTGTTTTTAGTACCGTTGCTCATGGAAGGAAGTGAAAGAAACGTATTAAATTTCCAACGTTAACATCCGTTGCACAATTTTTACAGGTGAAAAAAAAATTCTGACGTTTTTTCCGGTAGATTTCTGCACCTGCATAAATATACCATTCCAGATTTCTGCACCTGCATAATCCATTCTAGATCAATTACAAGACCCAATTTTTCATATGGAAGAAATCTCATAAACACATTATCATCATCACAAACATATGGATGATTATCACAATATAGAACTATAAATATATATACTTGTATCAACTTGCAAACTGAATTCTAAGCATACTGAAAGCAAATTAGACTACACATAATACGAGAGACGCATAAATTACAGAATCATATAAGTACAAACCTTTCTCGGCGATGAACAAGTTCAGTGCACAATACGCCAATACCTAAGAAACCAAACCAATAAAAAGAAAATAAGAATCTGAACATTCAGATACAGGAGAAATAAAAAGCATACAATCTGAAAAAAAGGTGTACTCTACAAAATCCGACCTTTCAAGTCCTTAGAACCGCAATTGTACTCTACAAAACCTCCACCAAAACACAAACCATACTTTAGTAGTCCATTACAACAACAATCGATGAATAAACTCATAAAACAACAATAGATGAGTCAAAATCCACCTCAAGCCATAAACCCAACTCTGTATGCGAATCATTCACTTTTTAAGACTTTTAACATTAAAGGGAAGTCACCAAAATCTATACATTAAACTGAAAATTGTAGCGCCCCATTTTCAGTAGTCCACAATTATCGCACAAATCCAAATCTTAAGGTAGTAAATTATCCCCAAGTTGAATAAACCAAAGTAAAGAACAAATGACAGAAAATTCAAAAGAAATAACAGCAAGAGTCTACAAATAACAGCAAGAGTCTCTCTTGCTGAGAAAAGAGACCGTAAGTACTGGTCTAACCTTACACATAATGAAAACTTACAAGGTTTCAAAAAAAAAAACAGGCATCCTAAACACATTCACCTTCAAAGACTACAAACACAGGACTGCCCGTAAAATGTGAAACGTGTTTTTCAAAAGAAACTACTTAAGAGATACATCCTATAACTATACATCAACAATAACTTACACATACACACAATTCAGTTCCCTAGTAAGTATCAAAATATAAATTATAGGTTGATAATAAAATCTTTACTTCGCATACAACACTAGGGTATAGATATCAAAAAACAACGCATGGATTTGTTTAAGTGTATAGGATTAATTTTGTAAAAAGACATCAATGGTTACAAAAGAGTAACGTAAGTTCCCACCTCAAATCGCACTCAAACCCTAACCTCTGAAGTTCGCCTATCGAAGCCAAAGATACCTTAAGCACATAGAAGTTAAGTTAGAACATAGAACACACCCAAAGAAATCAACCTATAAGAAAGACATAACAAAAAGTTCTAGCTATAACCTTATATTCTGTACCACGAATTATAGCATTTGAGGTCAAAATAGAAACATTGGAGAATGCTCTTAACATCAACAGTAGAACCTTGAGACTAATTCAAGATGCAAAAGCGTTCAATTCGTTGAAAGCAGGACTGCCCAGGTACAGACAAAACCTATCGAAAACTGTCAAAGCTTGTAACACAAAAACAGAAATGGAATACTTAATATCATGATAGGACCCCTCCTTCAAAGGGTTATGTTTCCTTAGAAACAACTCCAATCCAATTCCAAATCAAAGTCACCGAAAATCAAAACTAAAACAATTTTAAACAACCTAGGAACTATCTGATCGACATGATTAACTAAAATTTCATAGACCCAAGTTTTCAAGATGACTTATAGGTCAGGGAAAACATAAATTCAAGCACACAGTGACATAAACTTAGTATCCTAATAACAAATTACTGAAACTAAACAAAAGCTATCCAACCGCATGGTTAGTTTTTCTCAGAAAAATTGAGATACTAGCTATACAAATTATACTAATTGTGGCCTTGATAAATAGATAAACAAAGACAAATAATAGGATCGCTACAAAAAAATTTAAATCACCAAAATCTATACTACTTCAACCAAAATAACCTACATTAAACTTTAACATTAAGGCTAAATAAAATTACCACTACCATTTTAGACTAACAACTGACTTGGATCCACAAACAAAACCCCAAATTTCACATTTGTTGCCTTCTACATCCATGTTTTTGAAATCCAAGATTTTCAGGATCTTAAAAATAGCTTCAAGGTCAGCTTCCTGACATTTCATGATGATTAAAAACTTGCAGGACCTATGAAAAAACTGCATACTTAACCAATATGATGAATTAAAACCAAAATACTAGAACACTTGAATTGTACTGAACTAAAATCTTCAAAAATATATTAAAAAAAAATTGAGCAAAACAAAGAAAAACCCAGATCAAAGTTCTTAAATTGACAAATAATCCATGAATGAAAGTGATAAAATCATCTTCTCACTTCAATTTCTGAGCTAAATCTTAACCAATACAACCCATTGTTGCCGTTAAGCCATCACCGACTATCTCCATACAGACGACTACCACGGAAGTGAGCTCTTGTCGTCTTGCTGTAGTTCAAATGCGACACACAACCAACCTGAACCTCCACCAGTAAAATAAACATAAATTTAATCCGAGTACGAACCCCACAGATCGTATCTCAGCAATCAACCATGGCAACAAGTAACTCCAAGAACTTGTGCATCTGACACCGAAGCAAGGAATTAAACTCGATCACTTCTGCGCAATTAGGGAGTATGAACTCCTTTAGCGAAAACCACAAACATAGGCCACACGCTCATCAATCAGGCGCACTCCTTACACTGACTAGTTAGTGGTCAGGGTATTTAGCCGACTTCTTCTGGTGTTGTTCACTGTAGCTCTGGGGTTTTGAGTCGCAAAAGCCATTTTATCTTCTAATTTAACCATTTATTTTCGTATGATCGTATTTACTTGTAATTTCTACAAAGGCACTAAAATAGTGTTATTAGCCCAAATATCGATTCCTAGCTAATATAAATATGGGTATAAAATATCACTCTTACGTGCTTATCAACACCTACACACTTATATTTTTCTAGTCCTCGAGCAAAACAAAATATTGACCCGCTACACAGCTGGTCATATCATAAGAGAAAGTTAGACCCGCTACATAGCTGGTCATAAAATGAAAATTTGAAATATCATACCAAGACCCGCTACACAGCTGGTCATAGAAAATACCATACAAAAGACCCGCTACACAGCTGGTCATGACAAATATCATACACAAGACCCGCTACACAGCTGGTCATAACCCTGAAAATCATAATGATAATATTATTTTTTTAAGACCCACTACACAACTGATCATCTTTTTCTTTTTTTTTTTAGACCCGCTACACAGCTGGTCATAACATTTTTTTTAAATCGTTAATTCCTAAAGAAAACGCCACTCCCCCACACTTAAACATTACATTGTCCTCAGTGTAATTGAGTCATCCAACATAGAAATTAATGTGAGAATTCTAAGATACGATATGCAAAAATTACACAAATAAAAATAAAAATAAAAGATAGAGAGAAGGAACAAATCTGATGGGTTGACTCCCATGAAGCGAAAGTTATTTGTTTCCCTGCTTTCCAGTACCGCGTTCTCAAAAAAATTGAGGTTGGTACCTCAAAGTAAGTTGCAAATCATATATATAGAGTCTGAAAAGTTGGGGACTGACCCAACATATCAGTTTAGCTAAAAAGATAATCCTGCAACCAGATTGATTAGTACCCAGAGAGCTAAAACTGAATTCAATATTATTTGGAAAATAATTTAAACTTTCCCAATCATATGTGGGAACATGAAGCAAATCAGATTGAAAAATTGTTACACTCCCTAAATCTGGCTCTAAGTCCGAGGGAACAACTTCCGCGGATGATATTGGTTCAAATTCTCCAAAATATGGAACACGAACATATGTTGGTTCAAATTCACTCGCTGAAGAAAAGCTCAATGGAGCAGTAATATGATGACTCATAGACCCATTATCATCTACAACAGTTTCATTATTAATATCATCAAGATGAAAAACTTCAGAACTTGATAGGTCAGACAATGACTTAAGGTTCAAGGTCGGTGATTTCTCGACTGAAAGAACTAGTCGAGACTCGGGCATAACAAGAGGTTCTAGTTTGGGCTTCCATTTATTAGTGTCTAACAGCGGTGTGGAGTCTAACAAGGCATTGACTTCACAAATAACACAATCATCATCAAAATCATACCCAAAATGAGCTAAGCAAACCTCTAATGGATCTTCCGAGTGGCTCTTGCAAAATTTTTACGAGTGCATACTTTTTTTCTCGCCTTGCAGCACTTTCTAAGGTACCTAAAAAAAATCAAACAAGCTACGTGAAAAAAAACTAAAAAAAATCTAAAAGAAAAACAAAAATAAATTATGTACAGAAAATAAAAATAAATAAATAAAATATGTACAAGAAATAATGATATCAATCAGAGAGTATTATGCTGCCACTCCCAGGCAGCGACGCCAAAAACTTGATAGGTTGGGAAACCTACAATAATAAACTGCAAGCGCACATCTTCTAACTAGTAGACAATGGCAAGTACAGGTCGTTCCCACGAGGAGTGTGAAATAATACTACTGGCTAATACCAAAAACCAAATAATCAAATAGACAATGTTTTAACGATTTTTAGAAATTTGGAACAAAATGAAATAACAATAATTCTGACAATAAACAAGATGGGAATGGGTTGTTAGGGTTTTCGATTTCCACCAATTCAATCACATAAAACTCTACTAATCTCTATTTATTACTCAAGACAAATTTCGAAGTCAATCTCATGTCCCGGAAGATGGTATATTAAATTCTAAAATTTAGTTTCTCCGTTGTAACTTCCCTCGCTTCAAGAATATTGATTCTAAAGCATTACTTATCAATCCTAAAGCATATGGCATCAAAGAATTTAATCAAACACGCAATATCAATTGAAAAGCATAAATAATCAAGCAAATAACATAATCGATTAAATACCAAGCTATATGAAGAGAAATTACTAGTCAATGAATCATTATTAGAAATATCATCGTAGAGTTTATATAAATAAATTGGTTTCAATCTAAACCCTAAGAAACAACTTAGCAAACCATGAGAAAAGAAAACTCTAATACACCAAACCTTTGTCGCCTCTTCTCTGTAAACGGCTCTAGGCCGCGCTCCTCCCCTTCTTTCAGATTTAACTTCTATTTTTATTTTTAATGTTCCCTGCGTCACAAATATAATACCAACCAATGGAAGCGTGCCACATCATCCCTTCCAACGCCACCGTATTCCAAAATCAGTCCACGTCCAAACACTTTCCAAAACTGGCCGGAAACAAATTTCTTCAGTTCGCTGGCCACCTAGCCTGCTAGCCACCCCCTAACTTCTTGACCTCAGACCACGGGACAACTAGTAAGTAGTAACAAATACTACTGCCTTCTTTTTCATCAGCTATCGCACGAACCATATTCTCATGATGTTGCTGAACCAAATATCCACACAACCATCTCGTTCAATACCCATCTTCCTTCCTGCAAACGCAGAGTCCATCAGAACTCTAGCTGACACACCGCCATCTTCACACAACCAAGAGCCATTAAGACAACAGATGTATCGACTTCTATATAGTACCTCCTGCTTCATCTTCTCCATTCGAGTACCAACATTTCACCATAACCACCAGTCGCATCACCAGCTCCTTGTCCCGCTCCCATGGCCGCAACAACAGCTCTTTCTTCGACTGCAAATTCTTCTCAATCACGACTGAGCTGTCTCAGCTCAGTTCCATTTATTTTTTGCCTGTTGTACGTCCATGGAGTTTAATTCCATCTATCCGTAACTGCCATCATCTTGTATCACCGAGAACAGATCAGCCAAACATTTCTTAGTATAACATTCAGACCCAATACAACCCATTGTTGCCGTTAAGCCATCACCGACTATCTCCATACAAACGAATACCACGGCAGTGAGCTCTTATCGTCTTGCTGTAGTTCAAATGCGACACACAACCAACCTGAACCTCCATCAGTAAAATAAACATAAATTTAATCCGAGTACGAACCCCACAGATCGTATCTCAGCAATCAACCATGGCAGCAAGTAACTCCAAGAACTTGTGCATCTGACACCGAAGCAAGGAATTAAACTCGATCACTTCTGCGCAATTAGGGAGTATGAACTCCTTTAGCGAAAACCAGAAACATAGGCCACACGCTCATCAATCAGGCGCACTCCTTACACGGACTAGTTAGTGGTCAGGGTATTTAGCTGACTTCTTTTGGTGTTGTTCACTGTAGCTTTGGGGTTCTGAGTCGCAAAAGCCATTTTATCTTCCAATTTAACCATTTATTTTCGGATCATCAGATTTACTTGTAATTTATACAAAGGCACTAAAATAGTGTTATTAGCCCAAATATCGATTCCTAGCTAATATAAATATGGGTATAAAATATCACACTTACGTGCTTATCATTCACCATATAGTAATGGGTTAAAAATTATACATCGACAAAATATAATTTCATTGTATACTGCAAAGTATGTAAATCAGTGTAGAGCCCCCAAAACTAGCAGCTGACTAATCCAAGAAATTAACTATAATAAAGAGGCACTAAGAATCTAAAACAAAATCTTAAGCATTCAACTAAGAAATCCGCTACAAAACTTAACCCAGAAACTAGCCTCGCTCAGAAATACATATACACAAGGTCTCCTCTCAAATGATACATATACAATAGTCATTTGGTTTACAAATACAATATGCAATATAATAAACATAGTAAAAATTAACCAACTAACGAAATCAACACTTGAAGGTTCCGCTGCGCAACTCTGATCTGTCTCTAAAACTGAAAGTGGGAATGGGTGAGCACATCATCCCTAAAAGGGATGCCCGGTAGGAATAACATTTAACTTTCAAGTAATCATTGGAATGATTTGGAAAACAATGAATATATAGGATGTCGACCAATTCCTTACACATCCCATATTATACATTGAAAATGAAGTCTATTGGATGTCGACCAATTCCTTACACATCCAATAACAAATCATATTTTCCCCAAAACACTAAAAGGCATCCAAAATACAGAAACAGACAATCATGGTATATGGAACTAACTCCTTCGACAAAACAATGTATTATTGGATGTCGACCAATTCCTTACACATCCAATTGTATACATTGACAATGAAATATATTGGATGTCGACCAATTCATTACACATCCAATATTATGCATTGATGTCGACCAATTCCTTACACACCAATGTTGGTGTCAACCAATTCCTTACACACCAAAATGAAGTAGCGTATTCTATATACTTTCGGAAGTTAAATAAAACAATGCACAATCAGACAATGCATGAATTTGTTAAACATAAACTTTTGTAAAAGAAAAAAATAATAATTACAAAAGAGTTAAATATAAATTCCCACCTCCTTTGATGTCAAGCCACGCTTACCTTGAGATCTAAGATCCACCGGTTCATCCTTTGAATCGATCGTTGTTAATATAGACTAACTGTTAATCATACAAAAACTCTAAGAATCTAGCCAAAGTGGCTCACACAAGGCTCATAACATAATTTATACAAGTTCCAGTTATAAGCTAAGTGAACTATCTAATGGTTCTAAACCCATTATGGTATCTCATTCTCTATCTTTAACACAACCAAAAATTTATTAATCCAATTAGATTGTAATTATAGTCCATTACTTAAGTCTTATGAGTATCTACAACTATGTGGAAGGAATCAAAGGCTAAATCAGACCATTAGGGTCCAATACATCAAAATAGGAAAAACTAAACCTAAGCCCAAGTCCACTAAACAAGTCATTAACTTAATTCCCAGTCTACCTAAGTCAACTAACGGTCAATAACAGTTGAAGGGTCAATTAACAGTCAACATCTAGTCAAAGGTCAATGTCCTGCTCAAATGATCAACTCGGTCAAAGCGAATCGGTGAGTCAACTCAGGTTTAACAAGGTTCACTCAACTCAGTCAGATAACCGAGTCAGAATGAATAAATTCAGTCAGACAAACTAAAGGTTCTCACACAACTAAAACTCTTAACTATAGTTCACCTTCGATCTATTCAATACATTAATTCATTCATTTTAACATAATACTGAATAACAATGAAATTCATTTACAAACAACAACTTTGATTACCTGCAATTGCAGCTTTAGTCAACAACTTTCTACAAGAGAGATTTAACTCCACTAAAAGTGTAGGTTCACTCCAACTACAAACCAACTCTGCACAATACAAACTCAGCTCATACTTATACTCCCTACAACCTCAACAATCTAAACACTAACAACAGTGCCACTTCTGCACATTCAAACAATCACTACATCTGCCAGATCCCATTATACATTTTATGCACACCCAGGACTGCAATACCAATCTCATCTCCAATTTCTACCACTTCATTATCATCATCTCAGCTTAACCATACCTAACTCATTACCCGCAATTACTCGACTCCAATAACAACCCTGCAATACTCATTCCATCTCTCTGTAATGGCCACTTAACCCCATCACCTGCCATTTATATTCACTACCTTTAACAAAGCAATACCCATCTCATCTTCTTCTCATTCTCCCAATTCATAAGCACATACATTCATTTCAAGTAACTCAGCACCAACAACATCTCTAACCCCCACATCCTTTCACTTTGTCTATTCATTCTAGTTCAAAGTAATTCAACACAAATCTGCTTCATCCACAATTCTACTCCATATCCATCTCATAACACACTTTCAATAACAATTACACAAACTCAACAATTCAATGATTCACCCTTCGTATATCAAAATTAAAGCAATTGGAAGCTTACCCCAGTAACAGCATCCACTGAATCGAAATTCCCTGACTTGCAACTCAAACCCATGAACCCTAAGTCCTCATTTTATTAAGAACCCTAACTGAAATTGCTTCTTTCTTCTTTCACAAATCAATTCCAGAATTATCAAGTCCACAAACCCTAATCTCCGTCTTTCCCTGAGCTTGCATCAGTACTTGAATCGACACCAAAATTATCCCAATTCCATCAACAACTTCAATCATCAAACTCAACTCCATTTAACACCCTCAAATCCAAATCTCAAAACTGTAATCTTCATGTTCTTCAGTAAATCCTCTTTTATTTCTCCATCCTCTATAGCAACTCTAACCCTTCAATTCCTTATCAGATAAACTCCAGAACTTCAAATAGATAACAACCCTCTTAATATTTACCTAACAACAACCCGAATCACTTATCAATTTCAACATGAACTCAATCTCAAAACCCTAATTTGGTTCTCTCTGATTTACCGTCTCTTGTATCTCTGAATCAACTGCTTGAATTAACACCGCCAAATTATCACCTTCATTATCTACACAAACATCATAAGTTGATTTTCTTCACTGAGTCTCACGGATAATCAACAAGAGAAGAAGAACCGAGAAAGAGAGGAAGAAAGAAGACGAAGAAAGAGAAAGAAGAAGCTGAGAAGAAAATAGAATGAAGAAGAAAAAGGAACAGATCGATTTTATCTTCTCGGTCTGGGGATAAGACCAAGACAAGTTATAAAGGAACTGCCCCAAATGATAAGGGAATACAGGTCGGTTAGAATGTTAAAAGATTAATTTGCCCTTCTCACTAATCTGATAAATTCTTCTTCATCCGGTATTCGAATGACACGTTCGAGTAGTCTCGCATAACTCTTCGAGAACTATCTAGCGGTACTAGTTTCATCTGTAGATTACTGTTAGATTAATTTCTAGTAATTAACGTTCGCATCAAAATAATTGGGTCATTATCGGCTAAATCGTCTCTTGACTAGTCTAACAGCGTTGACGAGCTTCAGGGTCTTTACAATCATCCTTAGGATATAGCTGAAATATTAAGAGTGTTTTAAATAATTTGCAAGATTTGCACTCTACAGGACAGTGAAACATCAACAATATACGCCTTTGGGAAGTACAAAACGACGTACATCACCTCCTTATGTGCGACGAATGTCATCAAAAAAACTAAACTATGAGAAATTATTTTGGCACAAACACTTAATTGCCTTTGGGTAAGGGTTATCTACTCATAAACAAGTATTAACCATTATTCTGTTAAACCTAGTAAACAAATAAACCAACTCGATACCTTTGGAAAATACCAATAGTTAATCGCTTATATGCACGCACTCATGATCTTAATGGTTACAATCCAAATTCCATAAAACACAACGTTTACAAGTTAGTCACCTTTGAGCAAGACATATAGAACTTATATAAACTTTGCATTGTCGAACGATCACTTTAGTGGTCCTCCATAACCCAATATAGGATAGACCTTTCAATAATGACAAGTTAAAACTATATAATCAATCAACAAAAACATTTCAATGTTCATATTAATATTTCAGACATGTTATATGCGTTTTTATTTTCAAAACTATGTCAGACATTTTATCAAACACTTTTTATGCATATAAACAGCTGCAGTTTCTTTCAAAACAATGAACAAACCAAGCATACGCAACAACTCACAAGTAATTGAATATAACCTATCATGTATGTGAAACTGGTCGAAAATTCTTTATGTAACACAACGACGGAAACCAGTTCTTACCCAAATCATGAGTACTCGAGTTTCTAACACCAAAGTTAGATTTTTAATCAAGGCACAAGCCAGATCTGTTACCAATGCAAAAACAAAATAAAAAATATTTATGCATAAACACTTAATTGAAAAAACAGAAAACATAAAGATCTTGTCATTGATCAAAATCATGTATTAAAACAAGCAAGGAATTAGTAGCATACCTGACCGAGAGCTTGATGAGTTAGTTGTGTTGTTACAGAAGTATAAGAACCAATAATTACGATTGAGAATTGAGTATTCCCTTCTCTCTCAAATCAGATGTATATGAGATACTCGTAGCATGTCTAATGAGAAGAGGGACTCATCTCCTTTATAGTAATCTCCAATCCTTACCGATTATGAGAATTTAATTAGGGATAGATAACAACCACTTAAGATTCACTGAATAACTTGGAACAACTAAGAGTTTTTTCCGACTAGTTATATTTATTCCTCATGATATGATATCCTATGCGACTAAAACCAGAGTTTTAAATATATTTTATTTAGTGTTGACCATGGGAGTTTATTCTTATATAATCATGCCATCATACAATTATGACAGTGAAGATGCATGTAGAATTAGAAGTGTGCATCTTTTGCCTCTTTACAAATCCGAGTAATGACATGTATATATTTTAATAGCTTTTCTACAAATTCACCTGACTTGAACAAAACTAGAATTCTGGTCATCCGAGACCAAAGCAGCTTTGTGAACGTACAAATTGTAATAGAATCTCACAGTTCTTATCTAGATAAACAAAGTTGTCATAATCTATCAAAAAATATTTTTATCTTTCGAAAGACTGAGAATCCTGGTCCAAAAATATCCTCATATATCTACCATTAAACCCACTTCCATATATATCTTCATACGAAAATGATTCATTGCATAAAAAGTGGATGTGTAAAGTAATCTTTTTGATTCGTTCTTCAACTATATTGAGAAAAACAATAAATCTTGTCCATTATGGTATCAGAACAGGAGAATTGTAACGAATTGTTTGATCTACGGGTGACCATTTGGTCCATAATCCATGAATTCCACCAGGGCCAAACGTTTTTTTGTGGGTGTGCGTACAAGCCGTTCGCTAATGGGTTGGATGCGAACCTGATTTTTGAAATCCAATGTGTTATACATCATGCCAGGATGCAACCTTTGAAATATGTTGGACATCCAGACCCCTAATGTGGCGCCCCCAAATCTAGCAGCTGACTAATCCAAGAAATTAAGTAAATAAAGAGGCACTAAGAATCTAAATCATGTACTTAAGCATTCAATTAAGAAATATGCTACAAAACTTAACCCAAAAACTATCCACGCTATATATATATATATACCAGAACTCCTCTCAAATGATACATATACAATAGTCATTTGGTTTACAAATAGAATATGCAACGTAATAAACATAGCCGAAGTTAACCAACTAACGGGCTCAACTCCTCGAAGCTTCCATTGCGCAACTCTGATCTGTCTCTCAAACTGAACGTCGGAATGAGTGAGCACATTATCCCTAAAACGTGTTCCCAGTAGAAATAACACTTAACTTTCAAGTAATCGTGGGTATGATTTGGAAAACAACACATGTTTTCCCAAACATTAAAAAGCGACCAAGTCACTGAAATAAACAATCATGTATATGGACAAACTCCTTCTTTAAACTATTTATAATATTGATGTCAGCCAGTTCCACACCTATTAGGTAATATTATGGTGTATCGCCCTAGCCATAGTATAAAAGCTGAAAGTAAGTAGGTATAAATGTGAAGGAGCGTATCCTATATACCACAGGTGGAAATTCTTATTTCTCATACAATTCATAATGACAAACAATACATTACAGGTCCTTTCCAAACCATGGAAAGATTAAAAGAACCAACAGAACTTTCGAAACTCAAAATAAAATGATGCATCAAATATACAATCAGACAATGCATGGGTTTGATAAACACAAATATCTGTAAAAGAAAACATCAATGTAAATTCCAACCTCTTTTGATGACAAGCCACGCGTACCTCGAGATCCACGATCCACTGGTTCTTCCTTGGAGTTGATCGTTGTTAATATAAACTAACTGTTACTCTAAGAATCTAGCCAAAATGGCTGACACAAGGCTCATAATATAATTTCATACAGTTCTCTACTTATAGGTTAGGTGAACTATCTAATGGTTCTAAGCCTATTTATGGTTCTACACTTTTTCATTCTTTAACTTTAGTATGTCTAAGGTTAACTAATTCAATTAGGTTGGTTATATAATCCCCTTGATGTGTCTAGTGAATATCTATAACTTTGTGGAAGGAACCAAAGACTAATTCGGATCATAAGGGGTTCAAATCATCAACATAGGATAACTAGTCCTTAGCCCAAATCCACCAAACCGACCCATTAATCTAAGGCCGAGTTCACTCGGGTCAACTAACGGTCAAACTGATGGTCACAGGTCAAATAACAGTCAACGTCAATCAAAGGTCAAGTCCATAGTCAAAGGAGTCAAAGTATGGCCCTACCATCAATAGGTTTAGCCAGAGCATTTACAACACGACCCAAATAAGCTTCGCTCACAGGTATCTGAGCAATTCGTCCCGTTGCTTTTACAAAACTTCCCTCTTGTATCATTAAACCGTGTCCACTTTGTCTACTACATTTGTATCCAGCCATGCAAGCCATGAAGAAGAAAGTAGCTCGGAGTGTATAGTAAGTAAAGGAATAGAGGCTGAAATGCCTGGTCAATTGAGGTCAGGGTCAAAGGTTAAAGTCCCACTCTGTCACACTAAGTCACTCTGAGTAAAACTGATTCAACTCAGGTTAAATATCTAAGTCAGAGACAAGCTAGGTCAGTCAGCAAGACTGATTCAGGTTAAACATACGTCACTGCACATCTTAATTCACCATCAAGATGCAACGCAACAACACAAACCAAAACTCTAAAACAACTTCTTCAGTACCATTTCAATTTCAATTAAATTATAATAAACAAACTTCAAATTCTAATTATAATCAAAACTATGACTCTCTACAATTCCATCTTTAGGTAACATCCAAATTCAACTCAAGCAACACCATCACTAAATTGAATCACCACCACTTAGACCTGAACTCCAAAGTTCATACATATCATCACTGAAATCAAATCCATTCTAATTCATTTCATTCCTTCCTGAACAATATGAAAACAACACTACAACTCCCTGCAACACCACTGTCACTGCACACCACCATCTCCATTCTGTTCAATTTGTCTCAGTCACAACTATTGTGACTCGAAATCAGCACCGGAAAAAATTACAGCCACTTTACACATACAACTACAATCCATAGCACTATCAATTCAATTCTCCAAACATCTCCAAAGTTCTCTAACTCATTAAATCAACACTAGTTCATCATTGCACCAGCCAACCAACATAACCCTTACAATTCCATTATCAACTGAACCAAAGTCAATTCCACATTCTCAACCTAACTACAATAACAACTTTACAACAAAATCACATCCAGTGTACATCATTTATTTTCAACACAACCAAATGTACAACACTTCAACCATCTAACCTGAGTTCAGCTTCCTTGTCATATTAGATTCTTCCTTGTCCAGTATACGCTGCATGCACCACCATAGACCAATAATTCCACTTGCGCCTGCAATCACCACAATTATCAATAACCCATTTCAAATATTAATATCCACAAATCACCAGTTCTACTAACTTACTTGAAAAAGCAACAAACTCTAAACTATAAACTTCAGTTTCATTGTGTATTTATTATCATCCATAAACTCATAAACTCATTAACTGAAATCAATATCTTTAGTAAGTTAATAAGAAGACAATTATCTCAAATCAGATTTTCTCAACACATCAACCAGATCATCAGCAGAGATAACTCCATCATTTCCTTATTAACACAGAATCGAGCCCTAGCTTCACAAACAACTTCAAAACCCTAACTTCAACAAACTCGAATTACTCTTCATTTCTAACCCCAATTCATCCAATCGATCAATACCCATCTCAAATTCCCTTCTTAAAACATAGATTTCATCTTCCAATTCATCTTTGAATTCTTCAAGAAACGGTAACTTCGATCTTCTTAGCTTCATCATGAATCTATAACACTATCTAATTGTTCTTCTTCACTAACCACCTAAATCCTTATTTAATTAAACAATTCTTCTATATCTTGAATCCAAACCGAAACCCTAACTTCTAATTAACAGCAACATCGACATCTCTTCTTATTCCCAGAGTTAATTAACATCAGTACCACCAACAACAATAACTAATCCATCATACTCTACCTATTTTGATCTCAAAATATCGTTTTCAATTTCCTAAAATTACCAATAGGTAAAGAACAGAGAAGAAAGAAAAAGAAGAAGAATGAAGAAGGAAGAAAAGATAAGAAGAAACGAATAAAAAATAATACGAATTTATCTTCTCGATGGGTGAAGATGAGGCCGACCAGATTTTACTAGGCACCCACGTTCTGGATAAGGGATGGCAAGGCGGCTAAACTACAAAATAATTATTTTGCCTTCAAACGAACTTGATGATATCTTCTTCGCCCGATATCCGAATGACACGTTCGAGTAGTCCATTTCGCAAAACTTTTCGAGATATATCCAATGATACTAGTTTTCTATCTAAATCGATGTTAGATTAAATCCTATTAATCGAGTTACTGTCGACTGATTCGTCACTTGACTGGTCTAATAGCGTTGGCAAGCTTGAGGTTCTTTACACGTAAAATGAAGGTGTTGTGTTGAGTATATTTTTGATCAATATGTATTACAGTACAGTGTATTTTCACTTCCAAGTGATATTCTCATCCTTTCAACATGCAACTTTATAATAGAGTTAAAATGATAGGCCTTAATTTGCACACATTCTGTAAAGAGTGCTCATCCACAAAATGATATCTTGACGACCTTAATATTTCTTTAGTTTTAGTAATAGGAATAGGTACTATGATCATCTTTTACTAACTGAAATTATATTCATTCGATGTTTTTAACTCTTCAAACCATCATAAAGTTTATCTTTTACATGCTTTCTAGAAACGATGACAAAAGCGCTGCCACCGAGAAGGCGGATTGAAACAGTTCATTATGCAAGTTTGATGAAGGGTGCTATAAAAACCACCCATCGGATTATCCGTACATCCGTCCATCAATTGGATGCGAGTCCGTTTGATGATTGATTAGATGTCAAGTTTAAAATCCGTAATGATTTGGATTAAATGCGGATGAGTAGAACAACGCCTCATACCGGATCATGCGCACACATAATTTGATCATGTCGTAGTGTAGAATGTAGGGGCTACCAGGATGTGTGCCACTAGTAGTTATTTAGTAGTGCCCTTATAATATTAGCGCCTGTTTTTAGTTATGTATAATGGTTGGTTTAGATTAGCCTACCTGGAGTGTTTCTAGTTGTTGGATTAACTTGAGTTACCTAGTCTTATAACTAGAGTCAGTTTTATTCGCAAGCTACTCGATTATCAATTATCAAGTAAGAACCTTGTTCTTTAGGATGTGTTTATCACTAATTCTATCCATATTTTTGTATAACTGTTGTAGCAATACAATAATTGGCATCAGAGCCGTTCAATCCACCCAAAAATTTCTTCAATTTTTCTTAATCATGGATTCAACAGATGAAAAATGGGTTGAAATGAATGGAAAACTAGTACCTCTGCTGAAGTTGGAAAGGATAGCAACAGAGAAATTAGATGTTTGCTCTAAGTGGCATCGACATTATTTGATGAACAAGGACGCAGTAGATCGAGATCGCAGACTACAGAGGTGGTTAAAATTGATAACCAAGGCATTCGAGAGGGTGACCTCACTCATGATTATTAGGCATGCTGCTCCATCTCATCCATCTCCTTGCAGAGTCAAAGTCGATTTTACAGTTGTTGATGAATTTTCAGAACCGGAGTTGATTCCTTCTTATTTCTTTGAAGAAGTTTCAACTGTCGTTAATTAAATTCCTTCCGCTATCGATGAAGAAGCAGATTCTCTCAAATTAGGGTTAATTGCATCATTTTTGTTTCATGAGAAGAATGATTTTTCTGCTGGTGAGAGTTTATAGTATGAGAAAGTGGTGAATACTGATGTTGTTGAAGTCATTAGGTCAAATCCATTCAGAATCGGGGAAGTGAACCAGTTTATTAACATTGGCGTGACTGAATTCCGTGTGAGAAATTGCGTCAAATTTTTTTCAGCACACCAAGGAAGTTGTGACGAATTTTTCTTTCTCCACAGAAAATTATAGGTATGGGTTGTTTTTGCTTCAAACTTGATTATTCTCATTTGTTATTCGATCGAGGTAAACGTGCTGGTAGATTAATTCTTCCATTACTTTTTAGATTTGGGTATAACTCAGATTTTTCATCTATGCGATCAATTCATATTTTACGTGTTAATGATGCTGACGTTTATGATGCGATGAAGTTGTTTGTTCATATAGCTTAGAGACACAGAATTTTGAAACTCCTATGGATTAGGCTATATGAACCTGAAATGGTACATGATTTCTTGGGTAAACTTCCTGCTAGTGTTTTGTGGATTTGGAACGATGGTGGTGTTTATTACTATCTTTATTTTGTGCACCTTTGTTCCGTATTTGATCGTAGAAAATGAATTGAGCCTACCCACGGGTCTACTCATTCAGTGAATGACTATAAATTCTCTTTTAATCTATCTAATTCTCGTTCATTGATGCTCGATGAGTATTCCAAATTTTGGTCTAATAACAATGGAGATTTCGCCTTTGAGTGCATTCTGGAAGATTGCAAGTGGTACGGGAAAATGTTGCTGTATCGTAAGCCTCTGTGGTCTAGGTTGATACTTCCATTGACAGGGGTTAATGCAGCTGGTTCTGCAAGGGAATTATTTACTCAACTACATCACAGCAGTATGTGGAGTTTACTGTCAACAACTGAATTATCTACCCATGCTCTTCAACAAAAACTTTTGTACTGTCATAGCTTGCGGAGTCCCGTATTTCAAGAAAAAGAAATTCAGCGTCTGAATGTGCTGCATTGGGTAGAATACTTGAGCTGGAAATTCTAGGTTTCCACTAATTTTTGGAGTGGGAGAAGTATTAGTGTAGCAGTTCATTTCTTAGTTCTTGAAATTGCTACAACTCAATTTTATTTTTCAAGAATCAGGTTTTGGTTGCTCTATTCTGCTTCTAAATGCAGTCCATTGCAGTTTTTTACTTCTTGAGGAAGTTGTGCAGAAAATTTTGCATAACAAATTGATTTATTCACTCGATATTTATGATTGCGATTCCGCTAAATATCCTCGTGGGTGTTATTGGTATCTATGGAACTTTGTTTTTTCTGATGTACCTAATATTTCAGCATTTCATTATGACGAGTCATTGAAGGCTGGTGGTGGTGAAAATGAACATAAAGTTGTGCCACAAACCCTTTTACAAGAAGTTGAAAAAGATGATTCTTATCTCTCTCGAATCGAGCTCATCTTGCAATTTTTACTGCTTATTTTAAAGCCTACAAGAGTTCTTCAAATCGACATGGGACTATAAATGCAACCTTAACTTCAGACCTTGTATGTTTACCACCTGCTGAATTTTTTCAACCACCTAGATGATTGGTTTCTCAAAATTTGGTTCCCGTCAATATTCAATTTCTTTTTACAGTTGCTGGTTGGGTTTGGTGTATCAAGCGAGAGAAGCCTATATAATTGGATATCTAAGGTGGAAATTCAAATTAGTTTCATCTGGATTGTGGTGTAATATATGTTGTGCAGATGGGATTCGTAATCTGATTGTTGCAAATGGTGTCGCTAAGCTCATTTGTGTATTGCTGAAAACGCTTGAGCAATTTGAAATGATCTTTCTCCATAAATTAGTCGGCAGTGTAGTCTGGAGACGAATTCGTAGTGATGCTGATATTTTCTTGCTTCAACTGGGTCCACATAATACTTCACAAGACTCTTTTGACATTATTAAATCAGTTGTTGGACAATCAACTACCACAATTGTTAACAGTCGGTGTTATTTTCGGCAAATAAGTCATTTTCAACGCCCTCGATTGCTTACATCTGCAGTATTTGGGAAGTTTCTGCTACACAAGAGAGTTAGATTGACAGTTGGACACTCAAGTGTTCAAAGAGTACTTGGAATTCAGGCATTTCTAGTGGAAATTCGGATTCTCCACAAGTTGGTAAGGGTACAGTACTTGAGATGGAAATTCAGATTCTCTTACCAACCACTTATGATGCTCCCATCATTCTTTAGAAGTTGTTCCCAGTTCTTCAGCAAGGGTCTATTTTTGCATTATCTCATACCTACATCTCGCTTAGAACAATCGGCTTCCCATCTCGAGGAGTTATTCGTGGAAAGTCATGGAGAGATTGCACTGTTCAGTGATTCCGCACCAAGGCCCATGCTTGCTAGAGTTGTTTTCCTACTGTTACACATCTCTCAAGCTGGTGGTAATAATGATAAAGCACATGTTCACCCCGAGGAATTGTGCATAAGCTTGGCAGCTCAAATCTTTCCCAGGGGGATTCAACTTATATATGTGTGGATATGGATAGATTATTTGAAGTGGAAATTCAAATTATCTTCCACTAGTTTGTGGAGAGTTGGACTCAGGGGCATGGACGCAACTTCTGAGGGAGTTGTTTTGGGAGACTGGTTTACTTCAGATGGGTATATTTTTGGGGATGTCCAACACCTTTGGGGGAAAACTTAATGTTAGCGCACCACATGGCATACTAATACAAAAGAAAGAAAAAGTTGTCAGCTCCATACTGTCTACAAATGCATCATCCATATTGCTATGTTCACAACTTCAGAAGTGGTCAATTGATGATAGAAGTTTTATCTATTCGATTGTTGCAGGTTCATTTTACAGACGAAAACACGCGGATTCAGATTCATGCATGTCTCAACTGGTTATGGAGAAGGATTTCCTATGCTCACTGAATCATCATTGTCAATTACAGAGCTATTTTTGAAGTTAGTGAAAGATCACAATTCTTACTATGTTGGACGGATGCTGCTGCAATGCCCAGATGAGCCTACACATGCACAACAACAAAACAATCTTCCTATTTTATTTTCCATCCTTGAGGACAAGGATGTTTTCAACGCGGGTGGAATGTCGTAGTGTAGAATGTAGGGGCTACCGGTATGTGTGCCATTAGTAGTTATTTAGGAGTGCCCTTATAATATTAGCGACTGTCTTTAGTTATGTGTAATGGTTGGTTTAGATTATCCCACCTGGAGTGTTTCTAGTAGTTGGATTAACTTGAGTTACATAGTCTTATAAAACTCGAGTCAGTCTGTATATGCAAGATTATCGATTATCAATTATCAAATAATAACCTTGTTCTTTAATGGATGTGTTCTCTGAACTCAGATTTGGCCTGAATCTATTGATTCAGGAGGTGTTTTTCATCAATTCTATCCATCTGTTTGTCTAACTGTTGTAGTTTTACAACAGAGCACACCATTACTTTACGCCACTGATGAGTGCTAAAAAGTGCATATTTCTATATATTTCTCTTGGCATTTAACTCATCTTTTGTGCATTAATTCTACATTTTATCCCATATTCTGTATTTTCATTGTTTTCAAGCATAAATATTTTTATTAATTAATTTTGTATTTTTAGGTACTAAATAAAGCTTGGATGAATTACGGAGCAAAAAGAGCAGAAAAGTGGTGGAAGCCAAGAGGAATCACACAAGGAAGCCGCGAAGAATGTTGTGCGCAAGACCAGAAGGCTAGAAGTGGGCTTGGAAGGAAGAATTTGTTCTTAAAGAAGAAATGGGCTCAGAATTATCCCAAGCCCAACTTATCTCCCAAACCAAAACCCAAATCCATAACCCACTTCTCATGTAGCCGTCAGATTGGATCCATATCATCATCCAACAGTCGCCTCCTCTTCGTGCATCAAAGTCTGAAATTCCTGACCAACACTACAGCACCAAACTCCATCTCACGCCGTTAGTTTCTTTGTATCTCTTCATCCGACGGTCGCTGAAGGCTATGTTCCATCTTATCGTTGGATGCATTTCATATGTATCGATCCAACGTCTATCACTCGCCTAACATCGAAATTTGATGAGCCCGCCTCACACTCGAACAACCTAAACCTATACCCCGCACCAAACAACCCCTTCTCCTATTCTCCATCGAATCCATATTCTCCTCCACTCCGCTGCAGAGAAAAACCATGTCCGCCATCACCATAACCACCACCTCAACCACCACCATCTCCTCTCAAATCAACCAAACCACCAACTCCACCTGCTCGAACATCATCACCCCCTCTTTCTAGCCCCCTATTTGATTGATATTTCTTCTCACCTTTCTCTGAAACCTTAGAAGAAAAATCAATCGATTAGGCGAGTCTAGAGTAGCAATTGACACATGGAAATGGAGCAAAGGACCAAGGGGAAGAATGGGTCGAAGTCAGAATCAATTTTCAGAGAGTTGGTGAGTTTTAATTTCACTTTTGGTGAAACCCTAATTTTTGGGAATTTTGGGGATTATGCTTGCATGTATAAATTGAGTGCTTGGGGTGTAATTTTAACTATGCCCGGAGTAGCCGGTGCACCAAGTTGTAGAATTTAATTTTAGTTCATGTTCTAAATTAATCTGCTAGGGTTTGGATGAAACCCTTAATCACATGTTAAGATAATTCAAGTTCATATTATTTTCTTATAATGCTTCATGGCTTTAGAGATGCTAGTTAGCTACATTGATCAAATGAACCTGTGATAAGCTGTACTGTAAGAAGACAGTTTATGCTAGGGGGGAATTAGTGAAGTTGGTTGATAAGTTATCCATTTGAGATCCCACCATAGAATAAGAACTGTGCTTAATTGAGAAAAGAATGAGAGTTAGCTAATTGAACCAAATTAGCCTGTGATAGGTTGTGCTGTAAGAAGACAGCCTATGCTAGGGGTGAGTTAGGAAGATTAACTGATAAATCATTCTTTGGAGTTTTCTTTGGAAAGGAACAAGAACATAATTTGAATAAATATTGCCTTAGCATAGGATTAAGAAGGTGGATTCAAGACCCTAGTAGTGTTACCACAACTGTTTTACTTTGTTTCTTTGGCTCTTTACTTCACTGCCTTTGGCTCATTGCCATTGTAACTGTCACTGCCACTGTCACTTACTGTCACTGCTTAGCTTAGGAAACTTTCAATCACACACACCGGTCTCTGTGGATCGACCTGTTCTTGCACAAGCTACAACAACAACTGTGCATTTGCAGTTAACTGTAGGCTTCTCTTCTTGCTCTTATTTTACACTCTTAAAAGCCTACCAAGTTTTTGGCGCCGCTGCCGGGGACTCGGTAGCGGCGCTGTTGCTGTTTGCTCTTTATCTTTGCTCTTATTTTCTGCATTTTACTGCATACTTTTCATTGTCACTGCATATTTGCACTTTCATTGCATATCTTGCACATAACCTCATTCTTGCATCTTCATCTTTCACTCTTGCTGTCACTCTTACAAGTTATTTCCCTTTGCTCATTTGCTGCTCACTTGCTCTTCTAGCTTGCTGTGTAGTCTCTCCTGTACATATGCATTTTTAGCTCAATCTTCACTATTGCCATTCTTTTGCATTGCATTCCATTCCTGTAGCATAATTCATAACTGCATACCACTATATCTTAAACTTGAATTTTTAGTCTAGCTGCATACCATCGTCATCTTAAACTAATTCTGCATTTCATTCACTTTAGCATCTTGCTCTGTAGCCTTAGCCTTCATCTCTTCCTGTAACTTAGCTCTTGTAATGATAGCTATGCATTGTCATTTTCAGCAACTTCTTAAACTGCATGTTCTCAGCAACTTTATATTCTGCATTCTGTAAGCATTTTCTCCATCTGCAATTGCACAACTGCATTGCAGTTCTTCAACTTTGCTTACTTTGCCCATGTTCTTTGTGTATTGATCACACACATTTAAGTGTGCAGGTAACTGGTGCTGCTGTTGGTTGTTGCCTTGCTTGCCAGAGCTGCTGGTGGGATGTAGGTACACTTTGCTTACCTAGCTGCTGGGCTAGAAGAACCTTGCTATTGGGCTGTAAGCTGCAGAAGGAGAGGAAATTGAACCAAGCCCATCTGGGCCTTGAGTGTTGAAGCCAAAGCTTAGGATGATCCAAAGCCCAACTGGGCTTTTGCAACCAAACTGAGCAGCTGGGTTGTGCTTCAAAGGTAAGCTTCAACCCATTAAGAGAACCCAACCTGTGGGCTTCCATTTTTAATTTGTGGGCTTGTAATAATTTTTTCCATCTTTCTGTTGGGTTTGTAATTAATTTCTTGTGGGCTTGTTTGTTTAATTTCTTGTGGGCTTGTGGTTTTAGATTAATTTGGGCCTGTTGTTTAAATTAAAGAAAACTGAACTTTTGAAAGCCCAGTTGTGCCTCATATTTTAGTTAGTAGCTAGCCAAAGCCCAACTAAATTTCTGGGACTGTGGGCTTAACATCCATTTGAAAACTAAACATTTACACTGTGGGCTTGACCCAAAAACAGAAAACGTTTTCAAAGCCCAGTTGGGCCTCGACCTTTGGCTATTTAAGAGCCCAAATTTCAAATTGTTACCTGGGCTTGTTTCTGAACTGTGGGCCTGAACCAAAGTTCAAGTGGGCCAAAATTTCAAAAAACAACAGTGAGCTTTACTCACCAACAGTGGGCCTGTTTTTCAAAAACGTAGCTGGGCTTCGCAAAACCCAACAGTGGGCTTGGTCTCCTTATCCCATTAAAAACCAAATGTTTTTCTCCCATAAAAACCAAAGTTTTCCAAATGTTTCCCTAAAAACCAAAAATTTTCCCAAAAAGTCCAATCCCATTAAAAACCAAATTTTCTTGTAGATAGTTTCTTAGTTAAATCTTTTGTTTCTTTTGTATATATAGTGCTAATCCAATATGATCTCGGCTAAAAAAATGTTGGATTTTTGCCTTGAATAATGGAGTTCTAATCCTGCTTTCGCCGAAATCGGGTATTCTCTTTCCTTTGTCTCTACTCAGCATAATCCTCTCCATATGTTGTGTTATAATTCTTTCATATTTTGAAACATTGAGGACAATGTTTAGTTTAGGTTTGGGGTTATAGAGTAGATACCACGATAACATGTTATAATTGAAAACAGAACTCCCTCTTTTTGAAAAAAATAAAAATTCCAAAAAAATTAAAAAAATTAAAAAAATCATAAAAAATGGAGCTCATTTACCTTGAAATGTTGACTCTTGTGCAAATATGTAATTATTAGGAGTCTTAGTCTAGATATTTAGGCACCCTGATTCTAGCACAATTCACATAGTGATAAGAAATTTGCACGCGCACGATCTACCAATACATGTATAGCCTCGATCTTCAAGGTGTTTGATAGGAAGTTAGATTTCCAATCACTTTAGAATACTGAATGAGACTTGACTAGCTTGTTCTTTGGTTGGCTGGGATAGAAGTTGGAGAATACGTTAAGAAAAGCAACCATAGAATTTGACCGGATGCATTCGATAAGGGCCACCTCTTGCTAAGAGTCATGTAATTATGTTTTTCTTTTTGTTCATGTATCAAAAGTGTCACTATGTTGTAAAGATCAAAGTTATTTCTTACAAAAAAAAAAAAATATTCAATCAAGTATTTATTTATTCCATGTTTTGTCATGTTAAAGACAATATTCTCTCTTGTTCCAAAAATAAAAGAGAGTAATCAATGTAAATAAGAGTCATGTAAAGAGTCATCTTTTTGTTGTAAATAGTCTTGTAATAAGCAAGGAGGGTGCAGCCATCGATGTATAACGCGGGTAAACTGAAATATCACCAACTCATTGGGTGAACATTCACAATTCTCGTAAAGCCGGACAGCTAGCTTGGCTTAGAATTCGGTTCTTAGCCTAAAAACTATCTCTTGGTGATTAGTAGTCATAACTTCAGGTCATTCTAGACACATGTGTAGAAACACTTTACACTCTTATCACATGTCTTTTTTGTTATCAGTGCTAGGATTGTGCCTTTGATAGCTAGATTGACATCTCCATTTTGCTGTGAGCTTAAACTGACTTGCACATGTCACATTTGATGGAATCTGAGCTTATATTTTGACCTAGAACTTTGTAGGTACGTTCTAAGCAAACCTTCACGAGACTTCACTCGTCCACTAGGGACACTTAGTGGTTTAAAAGGCTTAGTGCATACGCTAAATGCATTCGAGAGACCAGCGACAGTGGTATAGGTAGGATTTCCTTAGTTTTGTTTTACTTGAGGACAAGTAAAATTCAGGTTTGGGGGTATTTGATGAGTGCTAAAAAGTGCATATTTCTATATATTTTTCTTGGCATTTAACTCATCTTTTGTGCATTAATTCTACATTTTATCCCATATTCTGTATTTTCATTGTTTTCAAGAATAAATATTTTTATTAATTAATTTTGTATTTTTAGGTACTAAATAAAGCTTGGATGAATTACGGAGCAAAAAGAGCAGAAAAGTGGTGGAAGCCAAGAGGAATCACACAAGGAAGCCGCGAAGAATGTTGTGCGCAAGACCAGAAGGCTAGAAGCGGGCTTGGAAGGAAGAATTTGTTCTTAAAGAAGAAATGGGCTCAGAATTATCCCAAGCCCAACTTATCTCCCAAACCAAAACCCAAATCCATAACCCACTTCTCATGTATCCGTCAGATTGGATCCATATCATCATCCAACGGTCGCCTCCTCTTCGTGCATCAAAGTCTGAAATTCCTGACCAACACTACAGCACCAAACTCCATCTCACGCCGTTAGTTTCGTTGTATCTCTTCATCCGACGGTCGCTGAAGGCTATGTTCCATCTTTCGCTGGATGCATTTCAGATGTATCGATCCAACGCCTATCACTCGCCTAACATCGAAATCTGATGAGCCCGCCTCACACTCGAACAACCTAAACCTATACCCCGCACCAAACAACCCCTTCTCCTATTCTCCATCGAATCCATCTTCTCCTCCACTCCGCTGCAGAGAAAACCCATGTCCGCCATCACCATAACCACCACCTCAACCACCACCATCTCTTCTCAAATCAACCAAACCACCAACTCCACCTGCTCGAACATCATCACCCCCTCTTTCTAGCCCCCTATTTGATTGATATTTCTTCTCACCTTTCTCTGAAACCCTAGAAGAAAAATCAATCGATTAGGCGAGTCTAGAGTAGCAATTGACACATGGGAATGGAGCAAAGGACCAAGGGGAAGAATGGGTCGAAGTCAGAATCAATTTTCAGAGAGTTGGTGAGTTTTAATTTCACTTTTGGTGAAACCCTAATTTTTGGGAATTTTGGGGATTATGCTTGCATGTATAAATTGAGTGCTTGGGGTGTAATTTTAACTATGCCCGGAGTAGCCGGTGCACCAAGTTGTAGAATTTAATTTTAGTTCATGTTCTAAATTAATCTGCTAGGGTTTGGATGAAACCCTTAATCACATGTTAAGATAATTCAAGTTCATATTATTGTTCTTATAATGCTTCATGGCTTTAGAGATGTTAGTTAGCTACATTGATCAAATGAACCTGTGATAAGCTGTACTGTAAGAAGACAGTTTATGCTAGGCGGGAATTAGTGAAGTTGGTTGATAAGTTATCCATTTGAGATCCCACCATAGAATAAGAACTGTGCTTAATTGAGAAAAGAATGAGAGTTAGCTAATTGAACCAAATTAGCCTGTGATAGGTTGTGCTGTAAGAAGACAGCCTATGCTAGGGGTGAGTTAGGAAGATTAACTGATAAATCATTCTTTGGAGTTTTCTTTGGAAAGGAACAAGAACATAATTTGAATAAATATTGCCTTAGCATAGGATTAAGAAGGTGGATTCAAGACCCTAGTAGTGTTACCACAACTGTTTTACTTTGTTTCTTTGGCTCTTTACTTCACTGCCTTTGGCTCATTGCCATTGTAACTGTCACTGCCACTGTCACTGCCACTGTCACTTACTGTCACTGCTTAGCTTAGGAAACTTTCAATCACACACACCGGTCTCTGTGGATCGACCTGTTCTTGCACAAGCTACAACAACAATTGTGCACTTGCAGTTAACTGTAGGCTTCTCTTCTTGCTCTTATTTTACATTCTTAAAAGCCTACCAACCACCTGATTTATTATCCACATATAGACCCAACGGAACTACACGTTGAGGGTATTCCCACGTAATATGGGAAATTAAAAATCCTGTTTTCTTATAAAGAAAAAAGTCCAAAGAAAACCCAAAGAAAAGGACTAACTTTTTGCTGATACATTGATAAACCCGATTTAAAAAATGGGGAACTTCACCGAAAACAAAACAGACTCGAGAATCAACACCACCAAATAATCATACAAGTTGCAGCATCACTACCACACACTTGTTGTATTTTCACCTTTTTGTTTTTCTAATATATCCCTAACTTAGAGAAGTAGGTTCAATTCTCTGAACACCATTCTTAAACACTTTTTGTAAATTTCTATATTCAAATTTAGTTTTCTCTCTACCACTGCGAACAGGAGTGAAGTATTAAAAATTAGGAATCTAAAAGTAATTATTAAAAAATTGGATCAATTGGTCCAATATTTTTAAAATATGGTTCTAATGGACGAGTAAAAATTAGTATGAGTGAAATGGACACCATAAAAATATCAGAAATGAATCTGAATTTATCCTGGCTTAAACTTAAAAAATAACGAGGGTAAAAATGGATGAATCCTGATGTAAATTAAAAATAAGAAAAATATTTAAAAATGGGTATGATGAAACTGTTTACATCCTGGCTATTTTTACATTCTCATCCATTTAAACAATATCAAAATTTACATGTTTTTTTCACTCAGAAATTATCTGCGTTGAGTTAGTTGACCAATTATATGTAAAAACTAGTAGGTCATTCGAGAAAATAAAAACATAATTTATTTAATATTTGTGCAAAATACAAATATAAAAACTAAATTAGGAACGAGATAGCAGTATTTGCAATAAAATATTTTATTTTCTTATTGCCTACCGCATGATAATCTGGTTCTCTTCGTTGAAGTCTGCTTGGTAACCAACCCCAATCAAAATTTTCTCACCTTCGTTAAAAAGCGAAAGAGAAACATTTTTGGTACTTGAAATCTTGAATCAAACAACAAAATCATGGGCATCATATGTTCATAATTTTGTTATTTACCAAAAACAAAAAAATCATTTGAACTACACTTAGATTGAAAAACGCAATGAGTATGGGCATATCTAGTACTGATGAGAGCATTCATGGTCCTCTGTAGAGTCTAGGGTTCATTCATATATTTCAAAAAAGAAAGCTAGGCCATGAAAGTTGATGCTTAAAAAGGCAAAACATGATGAACAAACTGAAAAGAAAACTCAATCACTGTGTCATAGAGAGGAGTGAAGAACTACCACTGGTAGTGCGCATCCCTAATGTTGGCACATCACCATGCGATTTCATAGGAGCTGCTACTTTTACAATTATCCAAACCCCTAAGTTGAGGGTCAGTCAGATTGTGTCTCCTTTTCAGTTTTCTCATGCTTTAGGTTTTGCAACTACAAGACACGCATGCTGACACCAATTTTTCTGTATTTGTTTTGTGTCTTGGAGTTGTTTATAGTTCCACAATGCATGCTGCAGCCTAGTGCAACTAGGCGTTGCAGCTGTTGCTCTAAATTTCTTGGTGATGCACTTGGTACTGGTAGGCCATCAGTGATGGGGGCAAGTGCCCCCTCTCTATGTTGGATTTCTAGGGGCTAAGTTCGCGTGGGACAACATACGGCACAAACTCGCACTGATAAAACTTTAATTTCAAATTTTAGTTTTTTTATTAGTACGAAGGTACTAGCTAGGTTCTACTCTAGGCCTAAGCATGTTTAAGCTAATTAATTTAAAAGGTTAAAGGCTAATATTCTGTTTTTTTATTGTTATTTAATAGAATCCGATTCACTCAAGTTCCATTATGAAGTCTTAATCACCAAATCAAAAGTTGTGACTTTCACCAAGAAGAGAAAAAAAGTACTAACATGTAACATATAACAATCATACGACGACTAAACAATTCGAAAATCGATTTTTGTCGGAATTTTTTTAGGTGAGAGATTTATCACTAAGTTCCATTCTTTTTTTATAGGATGATGATTTTGGTGTTTTTTTCTTGGCGATACGAAATACTGCCCCAAAGGAATATCAACCAAATGCATATGTAATCCTGATAATGATAATCTCAGTTTCAAAGTTAAGCTTTGCTTAAAACAAAGAATAATACGAAGAGAAAAAGAACTTAATAAGTAGAATAAAGAAAAAAGCATGGATCTGACTACATTAAGGTTCTATTCTGTTGAACTAATTTGATGGTGGTCCCTTATATCTTGTTAATGGAAGTCACTGTTTACAGATTTCTGTGTATACTTTTTTTGGGGGAACAAAGTTCAAAGTTAGTGATTCCACTGGTTAAAGAAGAAGAATAAAGAGTTAGGTTTTTGATCACTTCATCATATTTGTCAAAAATATGACACAAAAAGGTTGTCACTTTAAGAAAGATTGAAGTAAGAAAGAAAAAGACTCTCAAGAACTGTTACTAGAAAGGATTTCTCAATGAGACTTCAAGTACATTACATTACAAACAGAAAAAAGAAGAAGAACCCATTGTGCATATCACTAGAAACAATCTAAAAACACGAAAAAAGAAAGGATTTGATGAACAAAAAACATGGTAGTTCATTTCCTATGATGAAACAGAATTACAATATGTAAAACAACATCAAACTAGTAGCTCATGAAGATGTACGCTGCAAAGTTATAATTTCCACCACCAGAAAGAACTCATCACTAACTCTTCTTCTCATGGAAAAAGATGGATCATGGAGTTTTTCTCTTCTTGCCATTATGATTGAGGAATCTCTCAAACAAACCACCACTACGACCACCACCACCACTAAAATCACCACCACCACCTTCATAAGAAACCAATGAGCTTGAAAGATCTGCATAAAGAAGCACAACTCTTCTAATATTATTATTCAATTCTCTAATCAAACCCACATTCCTATTGAGATTATGAGGTATATTAGACTCATGGTTTCGATTAATCTCATTGATAAGTAATCTATTTTGATCTAATAAACTCTGAACTTGAATGAAATTCTTGTGAAAAGTTTGTCTAACTTTATGATTCACACCGTTTCCATAGACTGAATATGTTTCCCCTTCCATTTCTTTGATGAACCCCAAATTTTTTCCTACAAACAAAAACACCAAGATATCATTAAGTATTTATACACAAAATTAATTAACAATAACTATAAAGAACAAGTCTCAAGAAGAGACAGTGATTCTGTGTACCCATCATTTTTTTGTTACCTTCTTATCTTCTCAATGTAAGAAGAAAACAAAAGAAACCCCAAGGAACTCAAACCAAGGCAATGAGATGTGCATGAGAGACAATCAGACAATGTCTGAAAATGAAATCATAACTTCCATGTTCTTTCTTTTTGTATGGAGAGAATATGAGAATATTTTAAGCTACATAAAAAAAAAGCAAATACCATTTATTCCACAATTGGGAAACTCTTTTTCTTCACTCCACTTCACTTCTTATTTTCTTTTTAAAATCATTGATATATCATAAAAAATGAATATCTGTTATTTCAATGAAAAAGAAAGAAAAAGAAATGGATACTTATGTATGACGCAGTTAGAATTTTTATTTTTTCTGATCAGAAAAGGAAATTACATTAATGAAGACACAGTTAGAATTCAGCGTATACAAAGCCGGAATGCAATCTTCTACAAACATTATGCATCAGATTTACAAGTCAATCACAATTTTAGTAGGATGGAGTAAACTCCACCCAGACTGGATCAAAATCAACACAGATGGAATAACGAGAGGACATCCAGAACTGACAGGAGCGGGAATTATTTGTCGAAACGAAAATGCTATCACAATATTAGCAATTGCACAACCACTAAGCATAACAACAACGCTCACTGCGGAAACATGGGCCATGCTCATAGCGTCAAGAACAGCTACAGATCGAGAATGGTCAAAGGTGCAATTCGAAACGGACTCGGAAAATCATCTAAGGTTTTTAACCTCGACAGCCGAACCACCTTGGTACTTAAACAATATGATAGCAGAAATCAAGTTTAGATTGGCCCAAATTCCGCATTGCACCATAAACCATATTACAGAGAAAAAAATCAGGCGGCGGACGGGTTAGCAAACAAAGCAGCAGATGACAGCACAATGAAAAATCTATCCACAACAATCTGGGACCACAAAACACCACCGTGTATTGGTCCTATTATAATGGCAGACTCTATGAGTACAATGTACTCTCGTGTTATTTCTTCCTAACTTCAACACAATCTCATGCTTCAAAAAAAAAAAAAGAAAAGAAAAGAGTTAGAAGTCAGCCGCAAAAGTTGGGACCGTGAAAAAAAATGCACGCAATAATCAATAGTGGGTTCAGTAAAATGCGAACTGGATCAATTATGCGGTTAAACATATGTAACGGGCGAGAGAATTAGAGATTTCTCTTTTTCAGCGTTTCACATATATGAACGCAGCACAAAAAAGTTGGGCATAACCGCATAACCTCAATTAAGATGGCTATCCCAGTGTTAAATGTATATGTAACTGCAATAAACACCTGCAAAATGGCATACATACCAACTTAGGTAATTTTGAGTTGCAAATAGTGGAAAGAACTAAGCCCCGTGCCTGGTGTCGACCACCTCAGACCTCTTTGTAGCTTTACAAGTATCTACCTTAGATAACTTTGTAGTTTTTACAAATTAGCCGGAATTGAGTGATACTAGACTTCCAACGAAACGCGTCACATTAAAATTCTTTGGTAAGAAAGGGATATCCAAAGTCACAAGGATTTTATTTACTGGGTCATATGATATTAAATGGTCAGCGCTACTATCTTCACCATCTACGTGACCCTGCAATAGTATCTCCCGATTCTTATTGAAATAATGCAAGGGCCATAAAAAAATCAAAATTAGTTCCATCTTTCGAAAGACTGAGACTTTTGGTCCTAGAATCTTTAGCTGATCCATAATCTTTCATTACCCATATATCCATGTTTCTCTTCCTATCTATAGCATTAGCTGATAAGAAAATGTCCTTTCCCAGAACATGCACTTCCATAACATAAAACGAGTACAGTTCATCATCCAGATAACAACTGGGTGTTTGGATCTCTTGAATTTTCTCCTCAACCATATCAAAGGAAACTACATTTTTCGCTGTTCCTATCCAATAAATAATTCCATTTAAAGGCTTCAAAGGAGTATCCATATGACATTGATCATAAGGTATTTTTCCTATGCTATTCCATGAATTTGAACCTAACCTACGAACCCAAACTTCAGAACAAATGTCCTCATATTCCCTGGCCACTACTAAGAATAACTTGTAATCATCAACTTTCCAATCGTAAAAAACCCCATATTGGCACAAACATTATTGGCCGTGTTAGGAATTGATGCTGGTAACGATATTTTCTTGTATTCCCGAGTTGATGGATTCCACAAATAGATCATCTGAGTGTATCCCCATTAGGATTACCAGAGGATAAGCCGATCAGGCCATTGCAGAAATCCATATCTATAAGATCAAGTATAAACGTATCATGTGGGAGTGGGAGATCAGTTCGAACATCCATATGGTAAGATGAGGATGTTGCATCATAATCTATGGAACAATAAAAATCTTTATGCGAGTAAGAGCTCTCCCTATATGATTCAAGTAGTAGAATAAATTTGTTGTTTTGAATAGCATGGTGAAGGTGCATCTTTATAAACTTAGGGCTTTTAAACAAATCATACCACACTTTGCATACACACCTGAAACGAAAGATCGATTTGACCGGTAACATCGACAGTATATAGGTGATAATATCTCCGGGAAGGCTCACCATTGTTGTGCTTTTCTTTTTCTTCATCCGCAGTTTTAACCAGGTTCTTCTCTCTTTTTCTCAAGATTTCTTCTCTCTTTTTCTCTAGATGTTGCACGACGAAGGTAGTTTTTTTTTGTTGTAAGTGTGCATATTACCCGATTAGGCTATTGTTTCCCTAATGGCAGACGTAGAAACTTAGGAAAGAAAAGGGTGAATTTGTAATTTCAGGTAAATTTTGAGTACAAGAAGCCGTCGTGGTCAAGTTTTGGACAAAATACGGTCCAAATACGGTCTGTCAACAAGTAAAGTTACGAACAAAAAGATATTTATATAAGCAGTCACACAATATATGTCCTAATTGCTATATCATTAAGCACACAAAAGGTGCTTGTAATGCAGATGCGGAATTTCTTGCAAAAGCTCATAACAAGCCATACTATACGTTGGTATCAAAAATTGGTACCAAAAATGTTACTGGTAAGAAGAAGTCTGGAGAAGAAAACTCAGCTGCAACTATCCCTATCATGCAGAAACAAAAGATAACGAAACACTCCCCTTTTGTCCCTCCAAAAGATGGAATCATGAGTGGATGTGTGCTAAATATTTCAACACAAGACGAAGAAGACATCAATTCATCAAGAGTACGCAAAAGACTTGGGATCCCAGATACTCAAGACCCTGAAGAAAATCTGGCACCCAATACCCAGCTTATCTCTCATCCTCCTTCTCATGATGGTAATCAAATGGAAACACCATATGCAGACAGAGTCACACAAAAGGAGAGACAACCAAAGAAAACTACAGGGGAGAACAAGGTAAGCAACAAAAAAAACTTTACTTTTATTCATCTCAGTCAAATTATTTTTTATTGAAAGTTTTGCTTATAATTGCATCTATTCTGAAATTGTGCGCACAAAGATGAAAATCATATCATGGAATGTGTGTGAGTTTGATAATAAGGACACTAGAAACCATCTTCATATTCTCATTAAATCACAAAACCCAGATATAATCTTCTTGACAGAAACCAAAGATCAACAGAAAAGAATGCAATACCTGTTAGCTAGATACAAATTCCCAAATGCCTCTTTTCTAAACTCCGTTGGTTTATTCGGTGGCCTGTTTTTTCTCTGCAAAGACAACATTGATCTGAAAGTGAATGATATGAATTTGAACATGATAAACTGCATTGTTAAATTGGATAGTCAAAATGACAACTTCCTGCTCACTTGTCTCTATGGTGCCCTGAATAGATATGATTGAGAAGCAATATGGAACCACATTAGCAATCTAAGAGGAAATTACAATAACCCTTGGATAGTCATAGGGTACCTAAATTTCATTCAAGATAGAAATGAGAAAGAAGGAGGTAGCACTCCTAGCCATACTGATTTAGATGCTAATAACAATATTCTAAACATGAACAATCTGTCTAATATGCATTATATAGGGAACCCTTTCACCTGGACCAATAGAAGGAATGGTGTCCTTACTACTTTTGATTGGAATGCCATTTATCCTAATGTTATTCTTTATCACTTCCGTTGTTGGTAGTGATCATTGTCCCATCATGTTATTGACTAGTAAATAGGTGGTAATACAAAAAAACCCTTTAAGGTAAAAAAAACCTGGTTTAGAGACACTATATGTCATGACCTGATTAAGTCTGAATGGAAAAGCAACACTAATGGTTCTGCTGCGTATCAACTCATTCATTGTCTCAAAATACTAAAGTTTGCCTTAAACACTGGAACTACCATCATTTTGGTAATATCCCGACCAAGATTACTAATATTGAATCTCAATTATCTTTTCTTAACTCTAGGGGTACCAATCATAATCATAATGCCGGTAGGATAGAAGAGTTAACTACAGAGTTAAAACATTGGTATGACATAGAAGTTGACTTCTGGAGACAGAAAAGAAATAATGATGCGCTGCTATTGGATGATAGGAACGCTGCATACTCACCAAAAGACCAATTTTAGAAGACAGAGAACCCAGATTGAAATCTGAGCATGGAATTTGACTAGATGAGAGGAAAGATATTGAGAATGAACTTCCAAGACACTTTAGCAACATGAGCAAAACTTCTAACCCTCCTAGATCAGATGAATGTCACAACAATATGCATGTTAAAATTAGTGATACTGATAATTCCATGTTGATTGCTATCCCCAATGCTGATGAGGTTAGAAAAAATTGTTTTTGATACGAAACCTTGGAAAACTCCAGGACTTGATGGTTTCCCACCTGGATTTTATCAACTAATGTGGGAAACTGTTGGAAATGATGTAATAAAAATGGTCCAGTCCTTCTTCCACTCTCATGACCTGCTAAAACAATTAAACCATAACTTTAGTACTCGTATTCCTAAACACAGTTGTCCTAAAAATGCAGTTGATTTCAGACCAATAAATCAGTGTAATGCGTCTTATAAAATCATCTCTAAACTGCTTGCTTCTAGGCTTAAGTGTGTGCTTCATAAAATCATTTCTCCTGCCCAAACTGCTTTCCTGTATAGTAGATCAATACATGATAATATAATAATTTCCCATGAATTAATTCATTCCATGAAAAAACAAAAGCTTTAGATGGGTGTGCTGCTATTAAATTAGACATGTCAAAAATATTTGACAGAGTAGAGTGGTGTTTTCTCATTGATAATCTTAAGAAACTTGGTTTCTCAAGTGAATGGTGCAGCATGATAGAACAATGCATAACTACTATCTCCACTTCTATCCTTTTCAATGGAGCTCCAGGTGATGTTTATTTACCTCAAAGAGACTTAGGGAAGGGTGATCCTCTATCAGTGGCGGAACCAAGTTTTCAAAATGAGGGGGCTAATTTTTTTTTTTCCACACCTCGATCAATGCTGAAAACACGTATCACTTCACCTTCAAAACGCTAATGAAATAAGACCATATTACGCGAGCAAAACAACACTGCACAGTACAAAAAATTGCTATATAGTCTCCAGCTCCAACAAACACTAACTTACATAAATTTTTAGGAACATTAATTCTCGAGCTTGTACCGCTGTAAGAGCCGTCAAACAACAAGACTTTTGATGTACCTTATGTTATGATTATGATGACTTTTAGCCAAATTTTAATTAAACTACTTCACTAATTATTGATAGAGCTAACTTGCGCGCCTATTTTGTATTAAATACCAAGAAGTAGATGATGACTACTGCAAAGATTCACCTGTGCATCACCAAAATTATTAGAGCAAAAATCAAAAACATAGCTAACGCTCTGGATGTTACCCTAGGTTTACGGGTTAAATGTCAAATTCTTTGAAGCATTTAACCAAACACATACTAAGCGCCTCTATTACCACCCAGGAAGGACCAACTCTTCCCCTTTTTTTTCTCTATTCTTCTTCTTCTTAATTTGCTAATAAGAAGCAACAGATATGAAACGTGGTGGACTAAATTTCTTATTTTGGTGGACTAAACTAACGAGCTCTGTGGACTAAACAGATAAAAAAAATTGGACAAAGGCAAATTAACTAACTTAGTGAGGTTTTGTAGGAAAAGGGGGGCTACAACCAGATTTAGTCAACTTGTACTTCCGCCTCAGTCCTCTATCACCCTACTTATTCACTCTATATATGGAATGCTTTTTTATAAGTTTGATAATTGCTGGAAAAAACAATTTTATTCATGGCTTCAAAGCAAATAAATATTGTCATTCTATCTCTCACTTGTTCATTGCAGATGATTGCCTCATTTTCATAAAATCTAGGAACAAGGATGCTAGGAATCTGTCTACTTTGATAGAACAATTTAGCAAATTCTTAGGGCAGGCAGTAAACTTTGATAAATTAACCTTGACTTTTAGCAGTAAGGTTCCAACCTCAGTTAAGAATGACATAGCAAATATACTCAGAATTAAGAGAATGTCCCTTAATGAAAAATACTTATAAGTACCTATACTTCTCCAAAATAGAAAGTGTGATTCTTTTGTTCATCTGTTAGACGGTTTTAAAGGTAGACTTGATATATGGCAGTCCATTTTCTTAGCTGCTCCAGGAAAAACTGTCTTGAATCAATTTGTGTTAGCAAGTCTTTCTAGCCACCACTTACTGATAAAATGGATAAAATTCTGATGAAATTTTGGTGGGGGAAAAAGGAAAACCAAAAAGGTTATTATCCAAAGGGATGGAATGACATTGCTCTCCCTAAGGAACTAGGAGGTCTTAACATAAGGAAAACTGATTTGATAAACTTGGCTTTACTTTCTAAGCTAGCTTGGAGGATGATTACTAATACTGAGGAACCTTGGTCTGAAAGTTTGAGAGGAAAATATTTTTATGGTGCTAATCCTTTGATTGATAGCATTTGCAAGAAAGATAGATGGATCTGGCAAGGTATCTGCACAGGTTTGAATATTGTTAAAAGACAATGTATTTGGGAAATTGGTGATGGAAAGTCTGTAAATATTTGGAAAGATACTTGGATTCCAAATATGCACAGACTACCTAATAACTAATTATACTCAAGTATGATAGAAAAAATTAGAATACTGATTACCTTAATGCTTTGTTTGATGAACATACTTTTAAAGAAATTACTAACTTCAAAATCCAATTGCAGGAAGTGATAAACTAAGATGGAAACCTTCCGACAATGGAAATTTCACCATCAACTCTGCTTACAGTGTGTTTTTGAATGAACAACTAGCATCTAAGCCTACAAAAAACAACTTAACCATTAGTTGGAAATCCTTCTGGAAACACAAACTGCATCCTAGAGTACAACATTTTATGTGGATTTTTTTACATAAATGTATATCAACTAAATCTAAGCTCTCTAGGTTTACTAAACACCATGATAGCACTTGTTCCCTCTGCAACGGTAGTACTGGGACCACTCAACACTTATTATATGACTGCCCTGCAGTTAGGCCTGTGTGGAATGCAGTAAAACCAAGATTAAGTGTTATTCTTCGGGATAAAGACTTGCATCAATGGGTTAGCAATTTCTTTTCATGTGGAGTTACTACTGTGCAACAAGATTTTAAGATGTACGAGGAAGTTAGTTTTATTATCTGGATAATTTGGAAAGTTAGATGTGCTTTTTTTTTGATAATAAGTCTTTCAATAGTAATGAAGTGACTAACAAGTAACAACATTATTTTGTAGATCAATGACTGGAACAGAGTCAGAATTAGTTAATCTGATAACACTACTGTACATATCCAATGGGATCAGTAAAATATGGCACTCTCAAACAAATGATGTCTATAAAATAAATTTTGATGCTTCTCATATAGATAAGAATTTATTATCAGGCTGGGGTCTAATTTGTAGAGATTTTGCTGGCATCAACAATGAATTGCGAGGAGGTGCGTCTCTAGCTATTGATCCAGAGAAAGATGAAGCACAATCACTACTGGAAGCGGTACTATGGGCGCAAAGGAAGGGCTGGAAGATGATACATATGGAGGGTGACTGCTCAAATGTGATATCAACTATTAATGGAAAGACAACGACAATAAATGGACAACACACAATTTAGTCCAAGATACTCTGAATATTCTTAGTACTTTTGAGTTTTGGGTCTTCACTTATGCATACAAAGATGCGAATCACTTAGCGGATTCTCTAGTAAAATATGCAAGAACTCATTCTGTTTTGTTTTTGTTGGTTAAATAATGAGTCTGTCTGGATTAAATCTTTGATCTAGCAGGATCAAAACTCTATGTAATACTCCTTATTCTCAACGAACTATTCATCCTTTCCTATTAAAAGAAAAAGAATTCTAGTAGACTAGCAGTACAAGAGTTCCTTTTTCTAGGCGTTTGGTGTTTTCTTTCATAATGCTATTTATCCAACTAAAATGCCGGTTCACGAAATGCGTTGTGGAATCCTATGTGAACAAATATGAAGAAAAAAATATCGATTATGTTATAGACTTCCGGTAAATTTTGGGAGATAATATAAATTTGGGGATTTGAATAAAGTTCCACACTTTCAATTTCATATTTGAGAAAGTATTTTTTTCCATAATTTATAAAATGCCACCTGTTTGAATTTTCTGTCCTGTTTTTAGGAAAAGACGGCTAACGGATGTTATTGTATATGTGGCAGCTATTCTACCCTAATAAAAAACAAGTAAGCCTCTGAATAATTAAACTCAATCTACACATTAAACTAAAACTCAATATAACACCATAATTTGTAACTCAACATACACTCACTCAAAGCAACGTCCATCATAATCTCACAACCTCAGTAAAAACCACTTATTCGTTTCCGGAATTTGCTTACTTCAGAACTTAACCAAAATCACCAACAAACTCATCTTGTTTATCTCAGTAAACTCCCATTACTACCTGAAATTTTTCGTATCCACTACCACAAACATTTCAACACCAACGTTTTCAAATCCACCTTTCCTATCTCCAATTAATACACCAACTATAATATCTATCTACTCAAACACCTTAAATTATCAACATCAACAGTATCATTCTTCAATTCAGAACTAAAACAATAATTACTTCAATTTGATAATACATCTTAACAAAATTCAATTTACTGAAGAAGAATTACCTTGGACACAAACCATAATCCTTTACAGCTGCTCAACCTCTATCTGATTCAGATTCAGCCAACACTAGATCGATCTCTGTTCCATCTATTTCTTCTTAATCAATTTACTCTCCTAATTTCTATAAAGGTTCACTAGAAAGCTTCAACCAATCTCATCTTCAAAAACTCTCCCTTTAGTAATCTCGAATTACTCTTCATTCTAAACCCTAATTCACTCAATTGATCAATACCCATCTTAAATCCACTTTCCTAAAACATCAATTGCATCCTCTAATTCTTCTTTGGACCTCTTATGAATCCCTAGCTCACTGATTTAATCAAAAAAACTCCTCATGACCAATTAACATCAACCCTTTAGTCATATATCTAATAACAACTTGATCTACATCTCATTTATACAGTTGGATAACAAATTTATCAGCAACTCACAGAAACACTAAGTTTTATTCGATGAGATCCCCTTTTCTGCTGAGCCTGAATCACTCCCACGAATCAACACCACCAATACTGCTTATTCTTTGATCTTTCCTTACCCTTTTCGATCTCGGAATCCCCGATTTGTTTTTCTAAAATTTCATCAAAAGATGAACAGGACCAGAAGGAGAAAAACAAACAGATGTACAAAAATTTCGAAAGCTACAGAGAAGAGAGGGTGATAGCCTTTTCTTTTGTTCCACTACCGTGATAAGTATAATAAGACTTGCAAGGGTAAGTACGTCAAATGGATAGATTTTCTTGAACAATTCAACCAAAAATGACCTAATACGTGGGTTCAGATGCAAAGGCTAATGACAGTGGCATTTAATAAATTTTGAAAAAACAGGTGGCATTTTCTTAAACCGAAAAATCAAAGTACGACATTTTTTTTAAAAAAATTCCGTAATAATTTCTTCTTTTTTTGCTGGTGATTTTCCTATTTAGTTTTTAAATAAATGTTCGCCATTTTGGTCTTAATAAGCTATGTTATATATGGGTTAACGCTAGTTTTTCTAATATATATTGTACGGTAAATATGCGTCCAACTGAGTGCAATAGTTATGAGTGAAACTGGACTGCATCAATTACGTCCAACTGAGTGCAGCAATTATGAGAAAAACTGGACTGCATCGGTTGCGTCCAACTGAGTGCAGCAGTTATGAACAAAAACAGGACTGCATCGGTTGCATCCAACTAAGTGCAACAGTTATGAACAAAACTGTACTACATCGGTTGCATCCAACTGAGTAAAGCAGTTGCTCAGGAACTGGACTACAGCAGCTGCGATCAGCTGGACTGCAACAGTTATTGATATTGCTTTTTACGATAATCGCATCAAAATGTTTAGGTGTATACTTGCCCCCTCTTTATATTGTAACTCGTTGTAGGATTAAGAAGTTCCGGTTTCCCTTTGTTTTTATTTTCAGCAGCTGAATTTCACATTGTATTTAGGTGCTACGTAACTCTCCCCCAAGCGTGTGGAGTGTTATGCAGCTCTCCCCAAAAGAGTTACTTTAGATCGTGAGGTGTTACATATCTCTCCCACAGGTGATGGTCAGCGACGTTGAAGTGATGTGAAACTCGCCCCCAGAAGATAATGATTGTCATGCCGCTCAATGCTCGCACAAGGGTGCACTTCCTTGCCGCATCTTGCTCGCGCATGAAAAGTTGAAGGTGTATGCTATCTGGAATACGCGTAGGGGGCCAGTCCCACTATCCCAGATGTGCGCAGAATTGAGATGTGTGCATCCCCACATGACTTGGCATGCAAAAACGCTCGCCACATTGTATGCATGAATTCATTAAATGGTGTGAAAATAATTGTTTTCGTACCTTTATTTATATGGTGATTTGGATTTCCACTGGCTATAATGATATTTCCCAGTGGTGATGATTGTCGAAGATGATGAATATTGCTAGAGAAGAGGTGGCTGTGGACGTCGAAGATGACTTGAACTTCATGATGATGTTATGATGTTGTGTGAGATATGACGTCATGGTAGGGATGCAAATATGATCCTGGTGTTTGGAAGGTGACTTCATGATGACGTCCTGCTGAAGAGAATGGATCAAACAAATCGGGTCTGTATCAGTGGCTTTTTCTGGTGCACCTGTCCCAACATGTCGGTTTGGCTCGCCTTAGACATTGGAATTTACTGCCATACTGGACCGCACCATGTGAATCAAAACTGGACTGCTACAGATACATTGAAACTGGACTGCAGCTGTTGTTGAGAAACCGGACTACATTTCGATCAACTAGACTGTAGCAGTTGTTGAGAAATTCACAAATCGATTTCTCGAACATAGCTAGAAAAGCTTTAAACGAACTCCGATATTGAACTCGTTGTGGATAACAAGTCCACACAATCGTTTTAACGAATTATCAAACTTGTCGATGTTGCTGGCATGTTCTTCACAACGGGATTCACGAACTTTTGAACTCGAACATGACGTGGATACAAATCAACACAATAGCCTTGACGAACATTGAACTCGTACAAGGGTGGATAGAAAATCGACCCTGTTGTGTTACGAATGTTGAAAATGAGCATGTTGTGGATAGAAAATCAACACAACGGTGTTTTTCGAACTTCGAGAATGATATGGAGTTATTACTTCATAGTGGTCGATGACCGTGTTCGATGTCGCCACTCGGAACCTCAAAAATAAAAAATTTCAAACTCATGATTTTTCAACTCTATGTTGTAGGGAATTGAAAGACGATTTCAACGAGCCAAAATCACTCAAACGAAGGAGTTATTGACGAAACAAGATTTTCACTTAGAGCGCGAGCTGTAGCTGACGTACCACTGCTGACTAGATCGATATAATGACATGGAGATCAGTGACTGGATCGCCGACACTGACATGGAAGTGAGTGATGACATGGCAGGCTGTCATGTCATCATAATAACTGATGACATGGCGAATGATTCACGTGGCAGTAGAGGGATGCTGACGTGTCATGAGAGCTATACGGTGCTATATATATGAAATTGCTGACGTGACAAGCATCCCCGCTGACGTGTCGACCATTGTGCTGACGTGGCGCTGAACTATGATGATGCGTCAGCTGATGTGGCGTTGATTTGACGCTAATGTAGATATGCGGAAGAAATAACCGAAGGTGTATGCAGTTGGGGTAAAACATCCCATCTTATGTGGCTCAATTCATGGCTCATATTAGATGGAAATCTAATTAAGTGTTGTTGAGTAGGGCTGAAAAATCCAGAAGCTTGACGACTCAGCTTGGTTGGAGAGGCTCATCTTCACAGATTGGGTGCAAACATCCTGAAGTATGGCGAAGTTGGGGTGAAACATCACGCAGCTTATCTTGACGAGGGTGAACAACATCTGGACGTGGGTGACAACACCTTAACGTGGCTGAACGAATCCTTCTTCGTGTTAACGGATTTAGCCGCCGGCTTTGTCAGCCGGCCTTATCCACCGGATTTTCTGCTGATTTTTTTCTCTCTTTTGAAACCTTTTGTGACAGTTTTTCCGAACTGTGGTCTTTAGCCTTGAAATTTCTGCAAAGGTGGTTGGAACTGTTATCTTTTCTCCCTGACCTTTTGCATCAGTTTACGTAACTGTTGTCTTTTCTCCTTGAACTCACTGCAACAGTTTTATTTGGACTGTTGCCGTTTCTCATAAACTTTTCTGTAATAGTTATTTGAGATGCCTTTGTGGACCTTTTCAGGAAGCTTTTGTGATGCTTCTCTGGAGGTTTTTCCTACGGTTTTCGCCTGCCGTCTCTGTTGTACGTAGATCTGGTGCAGGCATATGATGGAAGCAGTTAGAGATAGGTAGGCTGACAACCGGTAAACATGGTGGTGCTGATGGCGACGAACTACGAACTCGGACATGCTGCCGCTATGTTATCTGGGATGCAATTTCTTCGAACTCTGGAATTGTCTTTGTTGTGGATCAAACATCTTTTACCGTGGGCCGAACGCCATGGGAGAAGTTTCATCGTTCTTTATAGCGATGCAGTTTTATCGTTCTAAAGGTAGTAGTTTCAACATATCTCGAACAACGAATCTGGACTGCAGCAGTTGCGACCAACTGGACTGCAGTAACTGCGATTATCTGGTTTGCAGCAGCTATGATCAAACTGGATTGCAATAATTGTGATCAAACTGGACTGCAACTGTTATGATCATCTGGACTGCAGCAGTGGCTTTGACGGCGTCCAAACTGCTTTCTCACGAATACGATTTTGAAGCTGTTTGTGCTACTTTTCTCAACGGGAAAATACGATTCTTTTTCTCGTAGTCCCCTTAGTCGGCGCCAATGTTTGTACCCAGAAATATTTCCAGGAACTAAACACGATGATTTTGGTGATGATGATCAGAACTAGGGTTTTACACAAAACAAGCATAAAGATGATAAACACGAATTTAACGTGGTTCGGCAAGTTTTGCCTACATCCACGGATGAATACCCGTAGGGAGAGATATTTTATTCATGTATGGATTACAATGATTTCTGACCTCTTCTAGGGTTTGCTGGGGTATTTTTTCTCTCTCAGGGCCTCTCCCTTTAGGGTTGAGTTTCCCCTCTTTTCATATTGTTTGAATATATGGGTTAAACCCTAATTTCGAGATAAAATTCCTCTGCAAGTAACTTGGCTAGGAAGACATCTGGAATGTTCCATAACTTTCTCTGCAGCTTGGTCAACAAGTCATCCAGAATCTTCTTCTAGGGTTTTTGCACTGGATCTGTGGAAACAGGCCAAATCGATATGGGCTTGGGGGTTTGACCAATGACCTTGACTGGCAAGGTTGACTTTCGCTTTTGACTGCGACATTCGATCTTTGACTGACGGACCGCCTTGACTGGAGACTGGATAACTGGCAACATGGATGGAAGCTGGCTGACAGCGCATCTGGCAACATGGATGGAAACTGGTTGGCAGCACCGCTGGCAAACTGGTTGACAGTATAACTGGCAACTTGGCTGGAAACTATTTGGGAGCGCGACTTAGAACTTTAGCTTCGAACGTTGACTGGTGATTGAATTTGATTATTGACTGACGTTGACTTTGACCATTGACTGACTGTTGACTTTGACCATTGGCCATCAATTGACTTCATGTAACACTGGAATGGATGGTGAGATGCGTCGGTTGGCTGGATGAAAGGCTTGGATGATAGTTGTATGGTGTCCCAGGCAATACTCTGGCCCAATATGTGGTAATTTTATCATGGTACAAACAACTAGCTTGATTTGTAAATGACTTGGTCTTCTTGTGTGCATTACCTAACTTGTCATATATTCTAATACCCGCTCAAGTTGGACATGGAGACGATCAGAGTGTGCAACTTAAGATCTCTTTGAAGAAAATGAGTGCAAAACAATCTTTGTTATTTTCTTCTCTTCATTTACTCTGCTTTCACAATCACCTGAATATCCAAGCACGTACCACAACACTTGAACTTTATTGGTTGAAAAAATGACTTCATTGCATACATTGGCAGGAATTCGAAAATATATTATGTATCCGAAACATAAATTTATTTGTTTTGTTCACAGATCACAAAAAATATGCGGCCATCAAATGATCCAAATACGAATATAAGCTCCCATGTATATATTAGATATGGTAAGATGGGAGGTAGGAGGTTTTTTCTTGAAATTTAGAAAAAACCAAGAGAAATTTGATTTGCCGTATAGGGCAACAGTTGATAGAGGAAACCTATGTATGTAAAGGTCTTCCCTGAGAATAAAGTGATTTTGATGAATAATCACCCAAAATATGGGACATAGCAGGAAATGAAGATATTTTGATATAAAAAAAATTGATCAAGATATTCAGAATAAATCAATCATGATATTCAGAATAAATACCCATGATAAGGTAAAGAGTACTAATATTAAGAGAAACACTTTCCATGAACAATAGCAAAATATTGATAGAATATCATGGTCAAGATGGAGAGAATATTATGTTACCCAATATGGAGACGAAATATATTTTGTGTATATATTCAGAATTAAAATATGATTATTCAGGATAAAGATGGAAAATATGAAAAACATTTCCAAACAAAATTGATTACCATAGTTTGGAAAGAATGGATATTTAGTTCACAGAAAAAGGATGAACTAAAAATATACTTAAGGAATATTAGCTCATAATATTGGAGCAAGATCTGATATTATCCAAGATCTTAGTGTGCACATCTTGGATAGAAACCTGAATGACGGTATAGTTGGATCATCAAAGAGACTTTTCATGAGAGTTTTCGTAACAAGATGTTTATAAGTGAGCAGTATAGTCTTCATGCTCACAACTCTCTGCTGAACTTGGTAAAAGGTACAAAGGTTTATAGATACCTTGAATTTGATTGTTCAAATGATAATGTTGAATGAAAGGCACAACCAACTAGTTACAACTAGTATAAGATACATCCATATTGAGGAACACAGATGGACGTCAAAGAGAGTTTTCGTGAAACAAAACTGGTTTCAAAAAGATTTTGAGAAAAACCCATTGTGATGAATAAATTCCTAACAGATTGGACAAGAAAAGGAAAGAAGCCAAGAGTTGAAGTTGCTACTTGCTAACAAAGATATTGAAAAAGATATGATCACATGGAATAATTGACCATGGATTTCGAAAATTTAAAGTATTTCGGAACTGTGTTAGATATAGTGTTCTTCACAAAGAGAAGAAACAAAAAACTGAATTGAATGTTCTTGACAGATTGAACAAACACAGAAGTGAAAGGAAAAATAAAACACACCGATTGATTTGGTGGATAAGATTAACCCCGACAAATAAGAACACAGGTTTGCAAGAGAGATTTATTTCCACCACAATTGGAAATCGATTACCTATTGAATAGGATAACGACCAACAATAAAGTAAAGCCCAGAAATTTATTTGGACTAGTAAACCCTAAGATTAGTTATAGAATCTGCATAGGAACCATTTGTGATATGGCCGTGAGAAGTAGATGATGAAAACCCGAAGGAAAACTGATTTGTGTTGAAAATAAAATTTTAATTTTACTGCGGAAGCGATTTGAGCGGATCTCGCCGCTCTGATACCATAAGTTATGGGTATCGAGAAGGATCATCGATTAGACAAACGAATCAATGTAAATAAAGAAGATGAAATAATTGACGTGGTTCGGCACTAACATCTACATCCACACAAAACCTTAGGTGAAATGCTATTATTGATCATCGGTATAAATAGGATAAACAAGAATGAGTAAACCTTGAATAACTAACTGTTGGAATATTTTCAACGCCGCTAACCAAAGGGGGGTCCTGGGGGGCATCGCACCTACTCCTTTAGACCATACTATCAAGTTAATGAAGAACACCGGCCGTACTCATGCTCAACTTGAGTATTCTAGTGTTATTGGGAGTCTTATGTACGCTATGCATTGTACAAGACCGGACATAGCCCAAGCCGTGGGAATATTATGTCGTTTCTCAAGTAATCCAGGATATGAACACTGGAAAGCAGTTTCAAGAGTTATGGCTTACTTGAAAGGAACAATAAATTTTGGTTTGCATTACCAAGGCTATCCCGCTGCACTAGAGGGGTACAGCGATGCTAACTGGAACAATGTAGAATCAAATTCCAAGTCAACTTCTGGATGGATTTTTACATTAGGGGGTGCTGCTGTGTCTTGGAGTTCCAAGAAGCAGACTTGTATCTCTGATTCAACAATGTTGTCAGAATTGATAGCTTTAACTGATGCATGTAAGGAGGCAGATTGGCTTAGAAACCTACTTATGGAAATTCCTTTTTGGAAGAAGCCAACTCCGGCGGTCTTGATTAATTGTGATAATCAAGCTACAATCTATAATGTCTCTAATAAGACTTATAATGGAAAGTCTAGACATGCAAGTCTTAGACACTACATGGTTAGGCAACTACTCAAGAGGGGAGTAGTTACGGTTAACTTTATTGAATCAAAGAGAAATTTGGCAGACCCATTTACGAAAAGTCTACCAAGTTCAGTGGTTTCAATAAAAAGGAAAGAAATGGGACTAAGGTCTGTGAAGGAAGTTTGATCTCCCATAGCAGAAACCCAACCTATGTTTTGAAAAGGATAAACAAGGTTCAATGTGGTACCAACAAGTTATGGATGTGGTTATGGAGCACTAATATAAAAACTTCCCATTTCTTATTAGTGCTGGTTTCTGCAAGAAAATAGGATGGATGTAAATCCTTAATGAGTCTATGATTAGTAAAAGGTGTATCGCAGAAACACCTTCGAGACTTACCTATATGAGTATGGAAATAAGGCCGTTTCCTAAGAGAAGAAGACCGTTCTCTAAAGAAGACTCATGAACAAGGATATAAGCACATGGCCATTAACGTGCTTGGCTACAGAACACATGATTTTATGAAATCAATATGTGTGGAGACTCCGGTTTTATCATAAGGGGTACTTGGTTCAAGACTGGTTTCACCATAGAACCTCGATAAGGCTTTGAGTTTCTTACACTAAGTGAAGGTTCAAATCCAAAAGATACCTATCATTTATGTGTTGATTTCAACGATGATGCTTAGTCTCAATTGTGCTTGAACTACGTTGGCTTGATCCCACTCGGGTACGTAGGCAGTCACTTCGGTGATGCAGTCACTCTGATTTAAAAGTTTTAACTTTGTTTTATGGTTTTTGAAAATAGGGGGAGAATGTTGGAATATTTTCAACGCCGCTAACCAAAGGGGGGTCCTGGGGGGCATCGCCCCCCAGGCTGTGGTCGACCTGAAGGTTTTATTTGGCCGATAAAAGCCTGTTCGAAAATTTCGAATCAGAAATCAATCAGAAAAATCAATCTGTTTTCTCTGTTTCAAAAAGCATCATCAGAAATCAGAAATCTCTTTGTGTGTTCTTGATTGAATCAAGGGGTACAAACCTTGAATTCAGTTTTTGTTGCAGGGCTTTCATTGTATCCTGAAGGCAATATTTCGCATACCTGTTGTAATCGCCAATTGTTATTGGGAGGGTAGAAATATTTGTCTAAAAGAAATTTATACAAGCCTTGAAAGTTTTGGAGTGCAACACTTTCTTCTCTGATTCATTCATCCTTTGTGAAACCCAATTTTTTCCAACACTAACAGGGTTCTATTTTGCATATACACAGGTGATTTCTATCTATACAACAAATAGGATAAACAAGAATGGGTAAGCATAGAACAACTAACTATGTTGACTACGCCGAAACTTATGCAGAGATTTACTAGCTTGATTTGTTAATGACTTGGTCTTCTTCTTTGCATGTACCTAATTTTTTATATATTCTAATAGGGACTTCTCAAATTATAAATGTGACAGGTGGGTCAAGTAGAAATTCTGAGACTTTTGTCTCAAGTGGAGATGAAAACGTCACAAGTGGGTCAAATAGAAATTCTGAGACTTTTGTCTCAAGTGGAAGGAGTATACAGAACGTTGGTGCTGGTGATTTTTTAGATCTTCCTGTCTCATCTAGATTAAGTAGACCGGCAGACTTTACTTTCCGTCAAACCAGGATTTTCCCATACAGAAATAAGGAAACCACGGATTCCTAAATCGTGTAATCTATAATAAGGAAACCGTGTGAAAGTTCTCCCGCGTAAATGTCAAAGGAAAAGGACTTCTCTTTTTGTTCTTTTCATGATTAAACCGTATACATGTCAACTGTTGGATTTATTCATAGCACTAACGTGAAGTAAAAACAAAAGACGCCCGCTAATTATGGCGGCATGTGCAGTCTTTCCTCTAAATGTAAAAACAGATAAAGACGTGTAACCTTACTTGCATTTGATTCCTTTCAAATTCAATTGTGTTAAGTGGCTTGGAAGGGCATCCACGTGTTATATTGGGCGAAACTGTCACTTTGTATTGGCTGAAATAAATTTTTCCGTGATTTTTGTGAAACGAAAATTTTAGTGAGGACACTTGACAAATCAGAAAAATACATTATTTCGGAACGGGACGAAGACCTACGCAAAACAAACAAAAAAAAGCGCATCGCTATGACGCGCCCACGCGCACCAAATGAAAACATAAAATCAAAAAAATGGTTAAAAAAAGAAGAATTCACAGTGGGTATCACGGCACCAATATAGTATCTTATAAAGGACGGATGATGGTTACATAAATACTCAAAATGTTTACAATTCTACAATGACTTGATTGGTGTACATTGTACATATCATTTATAAGAGATCATGTTATAATTCATTATTTCACTCAACACTCAGCGTATAGTACACGAGATTATCTCATATTTCACGAGCGCCGAAATCTGTTACAGGGGCTCCAAATTTTGATTTTTAGGGATCACAAGATGATAAAATATAGAGTCATGAAATAGTAATCAACAAAATCCGTTCGTCTATTAATTTTGTTAACGGTAATATCCTCCATTAATTACTGTTAATAATTAGATTAACTAAATTAAGTATGATTAGTAATTAAAGTAGATTAATTTATAGTTAAGGTTTGAAATTCAAAATCAATTTTTTTTTTCTTTTTCTTTTAACATACGGTTGGGCATCTTCAACTTTCCCAACCGTAACTACCATATACGGTTGAACTTCTAACCGTAAAAATACCCAGGTCCCAGGATAAAATACGGTTGAGAGTTTATATTTTCCAAACCGTAACTACCATATACGGTTGGAACTCCCAACCGTAAAAAAAACCCTGGTTAAAATACAGTTGGAAAAATCAATATTTCCCAACCGTATAAATGTATTACGGTTGAGAAATATTGATTTTCTCAACCGTAAGTAATTCTGAAACTATTTCAAAATCCCTAATTTGATCAAATCCTACATATTTATGCGATGAAAATCAACAAAAAATGGTGGATTTTCGATGCTTACCTAATTGAAGTAATTATTTGAGGAGAATCGATGAAGTAATTACCTAATTGAAGTTGCGGAGAATCGTCTTTGAAGAACAACCAAAAAACAACGGAGAAAGAAGAAGAAGAGAGATGGAGAAAAAGAAGAGGATTAGGTTTAGGTTTAGTTTTTGGCAGTAGATTACTTATTTAAGAATATTTTTTATTATTATTATAGGTTAAATAACCTCTTATCCACATTTGGGGCACTTGAATATATAGGAGTCCTCAAAACCAAAAGCTTGGAGCACCTATAATAGGTCATAAACTTACCCAGTGAAAATAAGTTTAACACCTCAAAGCCAGCTCTCATGTACTCAATAATGCAAATGATAATCATGCAGATCACAGACATCATATAGTCCATAGAAGAAAAGCTAATTTCGTATTTTAATGTTCCGGAAACTTATTATAAGAACCTAGCTTTTGGTAACAATCCTGGTAAAGGGGCGGCGGATTTTATCGAGGGGCGGCAGTGAATAAGACAAAAAGAATCATCACATGGTAATTCGAAGTGCCCTTTATAAAAAAATCTGAATTGACTAATTAATCCTTACATAGTTTAGTGTTGATAAATTAGTTTAGTGTTGATAATCAAATTTCACTTATATTAACTCTAAAACAAATGAAAATCAGATTTTTAGAGTTTTAAAAAAAAAGTTTAGAGGAGAAGAAAAGAACAACTTTTGTGATATTTATGAAACCCTATATTTTGATTCCCCTCAACCAAAATGAGTGATTCCAGTAACAAATTTGAGATGGTTGAATCTCTAAATTAGTTCCCATTAGCTTTTTGTCGCTCAAAATTATTTAAAGTACGTAAAAAAATAGAAACTTTTAAAATTTCAGAGGAGCTTATGGTTAGAATTTAGCTCGTTACCAACCGTAACTCTCAGTTACGGTTCAAAAAGTATCGAATACCAACCATAACTGGTTCAATTTGGGGAAAACCCAATCGTAATACCAGTTACGGTTGGTAGAATGGCAACATATAGCAACCGTAAAAATTACGGTTGGTAACTAATGAATCGGGATCAACCGTAACTAACCTAAGGTTGGTAAGATAATTTGAGTTACGAGTCGTAACTCAAATACAGTTGATAACAATGATGCAATTACAAACGTAAAAAAAAATGAAGCATCCAGGACAACTTACGGTTCGTAACTTAAGTAATGAGACCAACCGTAAGTAATTTACGGTTGCAAAAACAATTGGTAATTGAACATTTTATCTCAAAATCAAGAACTTACGGTTGGTATTTGAGTTAAATGAACCGTAACATGAACCAAATTTATAGTTACGATTTCAATTGGAGTTATTACCAAACGTAACTCACATGCAACACATAAATTTCAATTTCAATTTTGATCCAAAACCCTAATTTTTGATACAAAACTAACTTAAATCAAACACAATAAACTAAACCCTAACTGGGTCTTTTCGAAATATAGTTTTCAATCAACGATTACCAATTTTTCAAATCGCTGATTAGTAGAGGACGATGAAATTTCAATTTTAATGGAGGAGGAGAAGAGAAGATGAAAAAATCAAATTTTTTTTTGATTATTTTGATTCCATTAGGTTAAAAATTTGGAGAGGGTAATCTAGTCAATTTACACTTCTATAGGACCCCCTAACCAATAAGAGGGACATTGCTATCACACTTGCCGCCCCTATAACAGGGTTGTTTGGTAAGTTCATTCTATTCCACAAAACTTATTATAAGCTAATTACTAGCTTTTGGTAACCTAGCAGAAATTGAATAGAGTAGGTAGAAGAGAATGGGCACAAATCTAGTAGAAATTGAATAGAGTGGGTAGAAAAGAAGCTTATGCCCACACCTCCATTCAACAAAATTGTGTCTAAACTACCAAACTATATCAATCAAATATCTAACATCAACTTTCTTCCCCCGAAGCTTTTTCCAATACATGCCACTGTCATGTTAATCCATGGAAACCAATGCAGAACTCACGGCTTCCAATGTAGGACTCATGTCTTCCCAAAATGGTATAATTATAAATTCCCAAATGTAGGATTTAGTTGGGTGACATCCAATGAGAAAGAATTTATGAGATAACAAGCAAAATCGATTTTTTCAGCAATGCTGTTAATGGGGATATCGGATTCCACAGATGGGTACCAAAATACATATAGGACAAAAAAAATTCTCTGTTTTATATGCATTTGGTATCCTCCCGTGGAATCCGGTACCCACAGTTAACAACGTTGTTTTCCAGTTGCAATTTGAATAGCAAATGGAAGACACATAGAAAGCTCTGAAGCACGTTTTTCTGGGCCTACACATTATTGTACTTACATACCACAAATTTCAACTGATCAAAAACGTATGATGCAATTATTTGTCTTAGTAATACACCTATGCATGTTATTTGACACGGATTTTTAATATATTTTTTAACTTTATTATCATTACTAAGTGTGACCATCAAAATGATATCGTTCCGCAAAGATTCATCTTATGCTAGCTCTGTTCATACAACGTATGTGTATTGGTCATTGGTGCCGGAGGAATCTTCATCATGATGAAGTTGATGCTAGCTTCAAAAAACAGCAAGGTCCCTCTCTTGTTCCTATCTATTTGTTCTCCTATACTACTACTACAACACAGAATTTAAAATGACTTGAGTAGTGTTCCTTGAAAACTCTAGGCTTCTTCTTCTACTTCAAGTTCTTAGGTATGAACTCAACACAAAGTTGGCGGAAAGTTGTTGAAATGTAGTCAATATCGGATTTCGATGAATATCACTAGAGTATCGAGACACGATATTTCGGTGAATACCGTTGAAATATCGGTCAAAATCGGCGACATACCGGCCAATACCGGCATCTCGGTGAAACACCGAAAACGATATTATTGGAGGTATCTCGGCCATCTAGACCACTAGCCTAGAGACAGACTGATTTGTTGAAAGACCAGGGTAAAACATATGCTGTAATAATTCTAATGAATAACCCAGAGAATATATTTCCAAGTCAAGCTTAATTATCTAGGTTAGTCAAATGGATGCAATTTCTACCGATTTTAATAATTGAATAAGTCTAAAATAGTGGTTCATATCTAAGCCATTCTTTGTATTCATTCTTGCCATTGTTAAGCTTATAAAAAGTATTTCATATCTGAGCCACTCTGTATATTCATTCATCAAACAAAACATATTTATTAATCAACAAAGCTAAGTTATTTTCAGCTAGCTAGACATGCCTTCATTCAATAAGAAAACTCAAGTAGTGTCATTTCATCTCCTTTTTGTTCATCTTTATTTCATGGTCTTTTTATTGATCAGCATCACAAAATTCCCAATAGCCTCACACTGCTGCCATGAAGAGGATAGAAATGCTCTGTTAAACTTTAAATCTTCTTTGAATGACTCTTCAAATCGTCTATCATCATGGAAAGAAGGCAGCCAACATGAAGATTCATGTTGTAACTGGCATGGCATTAGATGTTCCAATCACTCATTTCGGGTTGTCTCAATCAACCTTCGAAACGAAGACGTTGAAATTTACCTCAACCAATTTGATTCTTCTTCTTCTGATGTCTTAGATCCACCAAGTACTTCGCTGATCGGTAAATTTTCTGCTTCCCTTTTGAAAGTTACTCATTTAGAGTATCTTGATCTTGCCTTCAATAATTTCCAGCAATCACAAATCCCACGTCAGTTTTCTGATCTAACAAGACTCACTCATCTTGATCTCTCCTACTCCAACTTCTCAACATCAATTTCGACACAATTCACTAACCTATCATCTATAAAGTACCTCGACTTGTCTTGCAGAAGAAAATATTATGCGACCTCTTGCTTCCAAATATCATCTACAAAATGGGTGACACATTTGGTAAATCTCCAGGTATTAAGAATGGCTGGTATTGAACTCAACTCTTCATTCCCAAGTCAGATGGCTAATTTGACTTCACTTTCTATTTTTGAGTTATCTCACTCTAATATACGTGGTTCAGTCCCTTATCTTCCGCAACTCGAAGAGCTTGATGTGAGTGATAATCACGATCTTCATGTCGATCTACCTAGGATGTTCAAACAACAATGGCCTAAACTACAAAAGCTTTGGATATCATCAACCGTCCTAAACAGACCAATTCCAAGTTCAATTTCTAATGCGCCATTATTAGTTAGTCTTTCCGCCTCTTCATGTTCAATTCAGGGATCTCTACCTTCTTCGATCTATAATCTTTCTCAGCTTCAATATCTGGATTTATCTGGTAATTCGATTACAGGTTTTATTCATCCTTCATTCTCCAACCTAGAATCCCTTTACTATCTCGACTTGTCTTCCAATAATTTCCAAGGGTCCATACCAAAATCAATGTGTGAGAATTTGTCTTTTCAAATACTTCGTTTGGATTACAATAATATAACAGGAACTGTGCCAAGTTGCATAACAAAGCTCCAAAATCTTAAGGTCTTTTCAGCGGCTAGAAACTCTATTGAGGGAAATGTTTCGTTGTTCTCCTTGAGTGAAAACCTAACTACCTTAGACATGAGGTTTAATAGTCAGCTAAACCTAGATATGAGGTTTAATTTAGATCAATACTCCTCCTTGTACCCTAAGCTTAATCTAAAATATCTATGGCTAGGCTCGTGCAATTTCAAAGGACTATTCCCCATTTCTTTTTGTAATTTGACTAATCTTGTAGAGTTAGATGTGTCTCAAAATAGGTTAACAGGAACTATCCCTTCTTGTCTCAGCCAACTCAGATATCTTCGTAGAATATATGTGACGGAGAACAAACTTCACGGTCCAGTGCCTCTTCCACCTCCTGGTATAGAGGTTTTTGATTTATCAAATAACAAGTTAAGTGGTGAGATCTCGATAGAAGTTGGAAAAAGACTATTCAATGCTAGCGCCATCAGTCTAGCTGGTAATGAACTTTCAGGTTCAATTCCGTTTACTCTATGTCCAACAGTGCCAAGCTTCACATCCACCCAATTTATCGATCTATCTGGCAACAAACTATCTGGGACGATACCTTCTAATATAGGGTATTGTAGAAATCTGGGTACTCTAAAACTTGGCAACAACAATCTCACCGGAAAAGTTCCAGATGAGCTTAAGTTAGCGAAAAACATTAGGTTCCTCCAGTTAAATAACAACCATCTCGATGGCAATCCTACTAATCTCGCTAGTGAATTTCGTAAGTTGGAATTTCTGAACTTGGCAAATAACAACTTTGAAGGCAGTATACCAAAAACTCTTGGTTCACTCAAGCACCTTAGGTTTCTTTCTTTAAGGTCAAACAACTTCAACGGATCCATACCCAAAGAGATTATTCATTTGCAAGACCTCCAACTAATAGACTTGGCGATAAACAAATTTTCAGGCAATCTTCCTAACAAATGTGGGAACTTGAGAGGATTAATTATGACCAAGTATTTGGTAGACTTGAATTATGGTGACGTTCAATTGGATGTGGCAACCAAAGGGATCATGATACAAATTAAGAAATTAAACAACTATAGTTCAACCATTGATCTATCGTGCAATAATCTTGACGGAAACATTCCAAAAGAAATAGGCTTGTTGACACTGCTCTCTTCACTTAATTTGTCCAATAATTATTTCTCCGGTGATATTCCAGAAAGTATTGCCGACTTGTCTGGGCTAGAGTCTTTGGATTTGAATTCCAATAAACTGTCTGGGCATATCCCACAATCTTTGACAAATATCGATTCTCTTGCGGTTCTAGACTTATCTTTTAATAAGCTGAGCGGCATGATTCCTAGGGGTCCTCACTTCGATACACTTAGTTTGGATGGTTCCGCTTTTACAGGGAATGAGTTATTGTGTGGATTTCCAACGGAAAAAATTTGTAAGGGTGACCGCAATACTGGTACCAGTTATGTTAGTCCTGTAATTGAAGTTGATGGTGTCGATCGAGATGATGCAATGGAGAAATTCTTGTTGTATGCTATTGTTGTCTTGGGTTTTGTAGTTGGATTTTGGGGTCTTTTCTTTGTTTTGCTTCTGAGGAAAGAAAAATGGTGGTTCCCATATTGGAGATCTATTGATTTTATTGCAGTTAGAATAACAAATTTTATTCAGAATCAGAATGAACGATTGTAATAATGTTTTTTTTTTTCGGTTCCATTTGTTACTTGGAATAGTGAAGGTTTATTGATAGTACATTGATAAATATATTGGCCCTAAATATATTTGGTAAATCTGCTTCAAAAATCCATAATGTTGGTTTGGTAGTACGTTACGTGATTTCTCAATCCATCAATTTCTATTACCTAGGGAACCACACGGACCCATAAACAACATAGAAGACCAGATCCAAAATTTTGGCATTTAAGGGTTATTATTCTTCTTCCAAAATTTTGGCACCTAACAGTGAGATGTTTGTTCTAGTTAAACCCAATAAGTACTCTTCCAAACTTTTGTTGGTTCTTTTTTCTTGCATGTTTCTTTTGCTCGAGGTTTTGTCTCAATTGTTTTTTAGTGTTCATCCGACTGCAAATGCCACTACCCTTCTTCCGTTTCATTGCAGTAGGAGGACAACCCATAGTTAGTGTGGTTGCAGAAGATACATACCGAGCATTTTCACTCCTATTTATTGCGTTGGCCATCGGTCATTGTGTTGCATGGGTCCTAGGGAATGAGTAATCTCCGATCAAAAGGTCCTCATTGATTTTTTTACCCATTTTTCCTTATCTAAAAATGAAACAAGAGCAGATCAGCTCATAATAATGCAAATAAGCGTATGAGATAAACTAGTTAACCTTGCAAAGCGGCTGACAAGAATCCAATTATCTTTGACATATTAACCGCATAAACTTAAGAAGTCAAGACCATGTGGAAAGTACAAAGTCTCTCCTCCCTCTTTCCTAAAGAAAAAGAAAAAAATCTTTAGAGCTTACTCCTTCTTCTTGCTCAGATCTAGTCCTTTTGGGCTAGATCTGAGCAAGGATTTTTCTAGTCCTTTTGTGTTTTTAGTTTTTAGAATTTTTTTTAGAATTATGGGGATCTAGAAATTTTCTTCATCCATTCGATTGAAATGATTGAACAAGGTTACAAGAGAGTATGGTGGCATTGGGTAGGACGAATTGACTTGACTCTGCTACGCATCACACATTGTATACCTTAATTCCTAGCAGTTTCATAAGTGATTTCATGTGAAGTTTAACTTTAACAACTATCTTCAGTTTTAGTTTTCTTGCTGACCGAAGTAAGGCTTCTGTTCAGATGATGACCATGCCAGTAGGAGAAAGATTCGCAACTTCATCAGATCTTATTAAGAACTCTCTTTATGAAATTTGAAGTACCCATATCCTTCTTTAACGTCACTGCCAGATTTGCAGGGACTGAATTCGGTCGCATCTTTAGTTATCACCGTGTGTAGAAGCCTAAAGTTATTACCAGATGATATACAGTGCCTCCCAGAATTTGATGAGTCAAAGATTACAGGTATGTCTGACAATTTGGATTATTCTCCATTCCCATCCATGAGAGGAGATGCAAGTCACTTATGAAAATTACTTCATATCACTTCTTAAGTTACATATTTACGGGTGGTCTTATCTGCAAGCAGTTTTAATACCTCACTTCAATACCAGATATCTATGTAGGGTCTTCAAAGTTTCTTGGCAACTTATCATTAATTTGTTACATTATCTTGTTCTGATCAATAAATTTAATTGAACATTTAGATTAAAAATTGTTGTGTTGATTGCATTGCATATACGGTATTAATTTGTTATAAAATTGTTGTTTTGGAAGCACTCACAGGGTTGCAGATTCTGACGAACTATGGTCTTCTCATGTACTTTTGCTTTGTTCTAAGTGAACAACTTGCACATTATAAGGGAACCCCAAGTTATTTTATGCAAAAAAGAATATTATAAGGGAACCCCAAGTTTTTTCGCGTCATATGCTCGCTCTCATAGAGCTGAAAGAGGTGGAAATATCAAGCTTGATAAAACTGACATCTATGTTAATCCAAATAAACCCACGTACTCACGTATGCGTAATACACAACCATTACTTTCACAAAATTTTCAAATGGTTATGATGATCTTCCGCTGCTCAACTTGTTTAAGGTCACGCATCGTAAGGTGAGAGCTAATAATCCTGGGATCCTTCCGTAAGAGGACAGTTATGCTCAACTTATGATGAAGCGTCGTTTTTGAGTTTTGGGTTGTCCGGAGCAGGTTGTGTCTTAAGGGATAGTAGAAATGGCTTTGTCTTAAGGGATAGTCGAAATGGCTGTTTGGGCGCTTTTGCAAGCTGGGCTCAGAATTAGTACTAACTATAGAGAAACTAACTTTGCGGCGTCCAAGTTTACAGCAACTCAGCTGCAGGGTGAGTTTTTATATTTTCATGGCAGACCGGATTTTCTAACCTATTTAGAGGGTCCCGGTATTGGTTATTCCAGATTTAAATGGTTTGTTTTGAATGCTTTTAGTTAATTTTGAATTCTTTTTTAATTAATTTTGAGATTAAAAAATTGTAAGAAAAAACAAAAGCAATCCTCAAATTCGATTGGGACTATAGGAAAAACCCCTAGTTAATACTCATATTCGGTTGAATTTAGATAAATTTTTTGTCTAAATATTTCTTGTTCTTAGGAAAAACCCCTAGCTTATCAAATTATTTCAAAACCTCGAAATATTATTATGGGCATATAAGTGTCATCGCATTTTACTTTCACATTCTGTATTATGTAGTCCCAAAGAAGGGAGCAGTCCTCATTTCAGGACTCTTGTATGAAAATTGTTACATTCAGTTTACTTGTCAGTAGAAAACAAAATTCACAGAATCACAGGATTGCAGTGCGTAATATTTGTTAACAAATATAATTTAGTTTGACACGAAAACGTACTGCAAAAGCAAACATATTCAATTGTAAATGTAAGTGCAGTAAACACCTCTAATGTTAGTTAACTGAAGACTAATTATTTTCTAAGTTAGCCGTGACTGTTTTGGGAAAGGGGTTTCCTAAAACGGCTAGAATTCTTGGTGGCCAAGTTTGTAACCTATATAAATAGGTAATTAGGCCTTGTAGAATTGTGTGAAGAAAATTGTTTTAGAGAAAAGTGTGTTTTTTCTTGTGTAGCTTTTAGGGTAAAAAGCTCGGGTTTCATTGTGAGAGCATATTGGTGAGGAACAAGAGACAAGGTTATCGGCTCGGATAATTGTTGCGGTGTAACCAAGGGTTTGATGGGATTCACACGACGTTGTAATCGTTTTTCTTCATAGTGGATTTGAGTTGATGCTGCTCAAAGTGGACGTAGACAATATATACAAGTTGTATGTATTGGTCGAACCACTATAAATCTTGTGTCTTGTGAGTTGATTTATATTTCTCGTATTATTATAGTTGCTTGTGCTTGGTTCACCTTATTATTTATCACAATATCTCAAGATCCGTTATTCCGTGGTTGTCAGTGATTCCATAAGAAAATCCTGACAACTGGTATCAGAGCTCGGGTTAGAGATTTAGGGTTCATAGTACGATTGGAGTGGGAGTTATGGGTGATAATAACGAAAGTACGGTAGCTAGGGTTAAAGTTCTTAATGGGAAGAACTTTGCGTTTTGGAAGTCTCAGATGGAGGACTACCTATATGAGAAAGACCTTGCTGATCCATTGGGTGGAGTTGCTAAAAAGGGAACACGCAAAGACGATGAATGGACAACTCTTGATCGTAAGTGTGTAGCCGTGATCCGTAGATGCCTAACGGAGGAAGTCTACAATAACGTACAAGAGGAAACTGGTACGAAGGATCTTATATATAAACTTGAAAAGTTGTATCAAAAGTCATCAGCCTCGGGGAAGATTATGTTGTGTCAACAATGATTTAATCTGCAGATGCAAGAAGGCGAAGCGATTTCAGCACATCTTGGGATGTTTAAATCAATTATTTCTTAGCTTTCAAAAGTTAGTATTACTTTTGATGATGAAGTTCAACCTTTAAGGTTGTTGTCATAATTACCAAAGGGTTGGGAAACCGCAAGAACAACTATTAGTAATTCTGCAGGGAGAGAGAAGTTGAATCTTGATGATGTGCAGCAAAGGTTGATCGCTGAAGAGGAAAGAAGAAAAGAACAAGGTTATGGTTCTAGTACTTCAAGCTCGGCCTTAAGTTTGCAGGAAGAAGATAGAGGCAGGAGTTCAAATCGGAACAACAACAACAAATCTAGATGGAAGTCTAGAGGAAAGTCTAGGGGGGATATCAATCCCGGAATAGAGGTGTTGTTGAGTGTTGGGCGTGCAAGAAAGTAGGACACTTCAAGCGCGATTGTCCGGAACACAAAGGTGTTAATAATGGTGGAAACAAAGGTAATCAAGAAGAGGTAAACGTAGTTGCAGCTGTAGAACTGGTGAAGGTCCTTGTTGATAACAAAAAGGTGATTACAGAAGGTTTTATACTACGATATGAGGAAAAGCAATATGAGTCTTGGATTATAGACTCGGGAGCTTCTTTCCATGCAACGGGTGATAGGAGTATTATGATCTATTATAAAGAAGGATACTATGGCCAAGTATTCTTAGGTGACGGTGAAGCATGCGACATCATTGGTTTGGGTGATGTGATCTTAAAAGTCAACGGTTTGACATGGAAATTGAAGGATGTACGACACGTTCCAAATTTGAAGAAAAAATTGGTGTATGTGGTCCAAGTTTGTGATGATGACTGTAAAGTTGTGCTTACAAAACACAATTGGAAAGTGAAGAAAGGATCTAGGGTATTAGCTTGTGGAGTTAGAGTCGGTACTCTATACTGGACTTCAGATGGAACTACTTTAACAGTGGCTAGTAGTGGTGAAGACACTAACTTATGGCATAGAAGATTAGGGCACATGAGTGATAAGAACATGAAGATTCTATGTTCGGGAGTCTGTTGACATGATTTTTTGTGAATACCGTGTTCTTGGAAAGCAAAACGGGTTAGTTTAAGCAGAGGCGGCAGAGCCTTGAAAACTGAGAAACTTGATTTGGTTCATACTGATGTATGGGGACCAATTGATGTTGCATCTCACAGCAGGTTCCAATATTATGTCACCTTTATTGATGATCACTCAAGGAAGGTGTGGCTTTACTTCATGAAGAATAAGTTCGAGGTGTATGAAGTGTTTAAGAAGTGGAAAGCTTTGGTTGAAACAGAAACTGGTCTGAAGTTGAAGTGTCTAAGGTTAGACAATGGTGGTGAGTATGATAAAACAAAGTTCTTACAGTTTTGTGATACAAATGGAATTCGTTTGGAGAGGACAGTTCCAAGGACACCACAGGAGAATGAACTAGCTGAACGTATGAATTGGACGTTGAATGCACGTGCTAGGTGCATGAGGTTGCAGTCTGGTTTGCCCGACACCTTTTGAGCACATGAAACAGAGACGGTTGCTTATCTAATCAATAAGACACCTAGTAGTCCATTAGATATGAAGACAGAGGAGGTTTGGACCGACAAAAAGTTAAATCTTTCATATTTGAAAGTTTTTGGTTGTGTTGGTTATGTTCATCTTAGTCCTGGTGAGAGGTCTAAGATAGGTGCTCAAGCAAAGAAGTGTATATTTCTTGGTTACGGAAATGACGCTTTTGGGTATAAACTTTGGGACTACGAGGGTCACAAAGTTATTAGAAGTAGAGAATTCACTTTTAATGATAATGAGCTGTACAAGGAAAGGAATAAAATACAAGTTTAAGATGTCGGAGCAAGCAACGTCGATAAGGAGTTGTATATCGATGTTGATGATGTTTCTGGAAAAAGTGTGGTACAAGAAGGGCACGGTGTTGCTGATGGCAGAGAAGTACAAGGTGAAGAGACTTATGTTGCAGTGGGAGTTACTCCTATAGTTCCACAAGAAGTTCGAAGATCATCAAGAACTCCAAAACCAAACCCAAGGTATGCTCTGAATTATCTATTACTTACGGATGGAGGTGAACCTGAAGATATTAAAGAAGCACTAGCATCAGATGATTCAGGCAAGTGGCAACTTTCTATGGAAGATGAGATGAATTCACTTGAGGAGAATGACACTTGGGTGTTAATAAAATTACCAAGAGGTAAGAAGGCGTTGCATAACAAGTGGGTTTATCGGATGAAGTCTGAAGCAAATGGAGATATTGGCTACAAGGCGAGGTTGGTTGTGAAAGGTTTCCAGCAAAAACCTGGTGTTGATTACAACGAGATATTTTCTCCTGTTGTGAAGATGACTACTATCCGAGTAGTGCTAAGTCTAGTGGCTTCTGAAGATCTCTACCTTGAACAGTTGGATGTAAAGAAAACGTTTCTTCACGGTGACCTAGATGAAGAAATTTACATGAAGCATCCAGAAGGATTCATAGTAAAATGCAAGGAAGATATGGTGTGCAAGCTAAAGAAGAGTTTGTATGGTTTAAAACAAGCCCCGAGACAGTGGTACAAGAAGTTTGATAACTTCATGCATAGAGGTGGTTATTCACGGTATAATGCAGATCATTGTTGTTACTTTAAAAGGTGAGATTCTGACTACATCATATTATTACTGTATGTGGATGATATGTTGGTTTCCGTAACATCTCTACAAGAAGTTGAGAATTGAAGAAACAATTAGCAAGTGAGTTTGCTATGAAAGATCTTGGTGAAGCAGAGCAGATACTTGGTATGAGGATCATAAGAGACAGAGCTAAGGGTGCACTTATACTTAGTCAGGCTGAATATATAGAACGGGTGTTGAAAAGGTTCAATATGGAGAACGCTAAACCAGTTAGTTCTCCACTTGGAAGTCAAATTTGTCTTTCAAGTATGCAGTATGCGAAGACAAATGTAAAAAAGGAGTACATGGCTAACGTACCATATTCTTCGGCGATTGGGAGTCTAATGTATGCTATGGTGTGCACGAGACCAGATATTGCACATGCAGTGGTAGTAGTGAGTAGATATGCAAGCAACCCAAGGAAACAACATTGGGAAGATGTGAAGTGGATTCTCAAGTATTTGAGAGGTAACACAAACGTACCATTGTGTTATAGAAAAGGTGGTTCTATCTTCAGGGGTTATGTGGATGCAGACTTCGCAGGTGATGTAGATAAAAGGCGAAGTACGACCGATTACGTTTATATTATGGGGTTAGCTGCAGTGAGTTGGAACTCACGGTTACAAAATTTGGTAACATTGTACAGAAACGGAGTACGTATCAGTAACATAAGCGATCAAGGAGATGATTTGGTTACGAGGTTTTTTAGATGAGTTGGGAAAGGAACAACGAGATAGTGTTCTGTTTAGCGATCTATTAGAAGAATAATATCATGCTAGGAAGAATAATATAGATATTCGTTATCATTTCATTCGAGATCTATTAGAAGAAGGAGAGTTGAAGCTCGAGAAGATTCTTGGTTCGAAGAATCCGGCGGATATGTTTCCCAAGGAAGTTACATCAGACAAGCTAAAGCTCTGCAAGGCTTTAGTTGGTCTCTCATAATGAGGATCTGGGAGGGGAGCCGCACTGACATGAAGATGTTTTAGCACCGTCAAATCCAAAGTTGAAGAAAAGGAGAATTGTTGCATGCAGTTTACTTGTCAGTAGTAAACAAATTTACAGAATCACAGGATTGCAGTGCGTAATATCTGTTAACAAATATAATTTAGTTTGACACGGAAACGTACAACAAAAGCAAATACATTCAATTGTAAATGTAAGTGCAGTAAACACCTCTAATGTTAGTTAATTGAAAACTAATTATTTCCTAAGTTAGCCGTGACTGTTTCGGGAAAGGGGTTTCCTAAAACGGCTAGAATTCTTGGTGCCCAAGTTTGTAACCTATATAAACAGGTAATTAGTCCTTGTAGAATTGTGTGAAGAAAATTGTTTTAGAGAGAAAAGAGAGTTCTTTCTTGTGTAGATTTTAGGGGAAAAAGCTCGGGTTTCGTTGTGAGAGCATATTGGTGAGGAACAAGAGACAAGGTTATCGTCTAGGATACTTGTTGCGGTGTAATCAACGGTTTCCTGGGATTAACACAATGTTGTAAACTTGTAATCGTTTTTCTTAATAATGGATTTGAGTTGGTGCGGCTCAAAGTGTACGTAGACAATATATACAAGTTGTATGTATTGGTCGAACCACTATAAATCTTGTGTATTGTGAGTTGATTTATCTTTCTCGTATTGTTATAGTTGGTTGTGCTTGGTTTACTTATTATTCATCATAATATATCAAGATCCGTTATTCCGCAGTTGTCAGTGATTCCATAAAAAAATCCTGACATCTAAATGGGTTAAAGACATGCATACCATCTTAGGTATGCAGTTATTACGCAAAGCTTGTGTGGAAAGAATTAAGCACCGTTCCCGGTATCCAACTTATATCTTTTAGTAGATTTATGAATTAAAACCACACCTAGTATCCACCAAAGACCTTTTTGTAGTTTTTACGAATTCACCAGAATTCAGTGAAACTAGACTTCTAATAAAAGGCGTTTCGTGAAAGTGCTTTGGCATGCCGGAAATATTCAGAGGCATAAGGCTTCCGCTACTCGGGTCATATGAGCCTAAAACATACTCGTTAGGATCATCTTTACATACCACATAACCCTACAATAGTATCTCGCGATTCTTATTGACATAATGCAGGAGCCGTAATGAATAATAAATTGTTCCATCTATAGGAAGACTGAAAATTTTGTTCCAGGAATCTGTAACTCCATACTCTTTCATCACCCACGGGTTGATGTTTTTCTTCTCATGAATGGCATTAACTGACAGGTAAAGGTCCTTTCCCAGAACATGCACTTCCATATCATAATATGAGTACAGTTCATCATCTAGATAACAACTGGGTGTTTGGATCTCTTTAATTATCTCTTCAACCAAATCGAAGGACACTATAACTTTTGTTGTTCCTATCCATTGAATTATTCCATTCAAAGGCTTCAAAGGAGTGTCAATGTGACATAGATTATAAGGTATGCTTCCTATATTATTCCATGAATTTAATTCTAATCTATGAACCCAAACTTCAGAACAAATATCCTCATATTCTCTGGCCTCTATTATGAAAAATTTGTAATCATCTATTTTCCAATCGTAACAAATCCCATATTGACACATAGCGCTATCATTTTTATTGGGAACTGAATCGTTTTTCTTATAATGGATTTGAGTTGGTGCGGCTCTAAGCGGACCTAGACAATATATACAAGTTGTATGTATTGGTCGAACCACTATAAATCTTGTGTCTTGTGAGTTGATTTATCTTTCTCGTATTGTTATAGTTTCTTGTGCTTGGTTTACTTATTATTCATCATAATATTTCAAGATACGTTATTACGCGGTTGTCAGTGATTCCATTAGAAAATCCTGACATCTAAATGGGTTAAAAGACATGCATACCAGCTTAGGTATGCAGTTATTATGCCAACCTTCTGTGGAAAGAATTAAGCACCGTTCCTGGTGTCCAACCTATATCTTTTAATAGATTTACGAATTCAAACCACACCTAGTATCCACCACAGACCTTTTTGTAGTTTTTACGAATTCGCCAGAATTCAGTGAAACTAGACTTCTAATAAAAGGCGTTTCGTGAAAGTGCTTTGGCATGCCGGGGATATCCAGAGGCATAAGGCTTCCGCTATTCGGGTCATATGATCCTAAAACATACCCGTTAGGATCACCTTTACACACCACATAACCCTACAATAGTATCTCGCGATTCTTATTGACATAATTCAGGAGCCGTAATGAATAATAAATTGTTCCATCTATAGGAAGACTGAAAGTTTTGTTCCAGGAATCCGTAACTCCATACTCTTTCATCACCCACGCGTCGATGTTTTTCTTCTCATGAGTGGCATTAACTGACACGTAAAGGTCCTTTCCCAGAACATGCACTTCCATATCATAATATGAGTACAGTTCATCATCTAGATAACAACTGGGTGTTTGGATCTCTTTAATTATCTCTTCAACCAAATCCAAGGACACTATAACTTTTGTTGTTCCTATCTAATGAATTATTCCATTCAAAGGCTTCAAAGGAGTGTCAATATGACATAGATTATAAGGTATGCTTCCTATATTATTCCATGAATTTAAACCTAATCTATAAACCCAAACTTCAGAACAAATATCCTCATATTCTCTGGCCTCGATTATGAAAAATTTGTAATCATCTATTTTCCAATCGTAACAAATCCCATTTTGACACATAGCGCTATCGTTTTTGTTGGGAATTGACGTTGGTACTGATATGTTCTTGTATTCCCGAGTTGATGGATTCCACGAGCAGATGAGTCCATTCCTTTTGAAAATTCTAGTGGAGAAGCCGATTAGGCCATCACATGAATCCAAAAATAGAAGATCATGTAGAGACGTTTAATGTGAGAGATCAGTTTGAACAACAATATTGCAAGGTGGAGACGCTTCATCAAAATCTATGCAACCATAAGCATATTTAAGCGAGTAACTGGGTTCCCTATATGATTCACGTAGTACTAGATTTGTTCCTGTGATACGCATCCGACATTATATTTCTTTTGATTTGATGTTTGCGGGGCTTCGCCTCGTCTCCTGGGAATGTATTTTTAATTTGGTGCGTGCGGGGCTTCGTCCCGCCCCGTGGAGATGCATTTTTGATTTGGTATGCGCGGGACTTCACCACTGTGGAGATGCATTTTTTATTTGGTGTGCGCGGTTTCGCCCCGCTCCGTGGGGATGCATATTTTATTTGGTGTGCGCGTGGCTTCGCCCCGTCCTGTGGCAATGCATTTTTAATTTGGTGCGCGCGGGGCTTCTCCCCACCCCGTGACGATGTATTTTTTTATTTGGTGTGGCGGGCAAACACATTAAATATGTGGAGAATATGTGTATATTTTATTTATTTTTTTCATTTTATCTTCGCAGAAAATATGTGGATTTCCCCCCTTTATATATTAATTTGGAAAAAAGAGTCTTTATACGGTAGATACTCGATTTCCAAATTGAGTTTGGACTTCCATAAAATTCCAAACACGGCAGGTTAGGTTTTCCTTTTTAGTTTGTAATTTTTAAACCAATCATACGTTTCCAAGTGTCCTTGCGAATTCCAAATTGAATTTGGTTTCCTTTTTTTATCTTTTCATATTCTTTTTAAACCAATCATACGTTTCCAAGTGTCCTTGCGAATTCCAAATTGAATTTGGTTTACTTTTTTTTTTTAACTTTTCCTATTCTTTTTAAAACAATCATAGGTTACCAAGTGTCCTCACGAATTCCAAATTGAATTTTGTTTCTTTTTTCTTTGTATTTTCCTATTATTTTTGAACCAATCATACGTTGCCAAGTGTCTTAACCAAAACGCCCGTTTAAAAAAACTCACCTATTTCGGCCAATAGAAAGCGAGGGTTTCCTTACTATTCAACGTAAGAGCTTTATTTGTCTAGGCCTTTAAATCTTTAAATACTACATTTGTTGTTTTGAACAACATGACGAAGGTGCGTCTTAATAAATTTAGGGTTTTTGAAAAAATCATACTAGAGTTTGCACACACACTTGAACCGACAGATGGATTTGACAGGCAACATCGAAAGTATATAGATGATAATATCTTCGGGAAGGCTCGCCATTTGTTTTTCGTTTTCTTCATCCGCATTTTTAATCAGGTTCTTCTCTCTATATATTGCATGACGAAGGTAGGGTTTTCAGTTTTGAATAAACACCAAATGAATTAAGCGACCCCTTAGTGGCAAGGGCCGAATATATATAAAGTGAAGCATGGGTAAATTTGTTATTTCACCTAAATTGTTAAAATAAATTAGGAAAAGAAATCCTTTGTGTTTTACAAGGAATCGGTACCTTGATTATATGGACTACATAATAACACCTAAGCTTCAACTTGCAATAGATACATAGCAGAAAAAGAAAAGAATAATGGCGATATGGGAAAGCCTTCCTGAAGATATTATCCTGGGTATATTTCTGAAATTATCGGTCAAATCGATCTCTCGGCTTAAGTGTGTATGCAAATCTTGGTGTGGACTGTTCAAAAACCCTTCACCACGCTAATCTAAACAACAAGTTGTCCTACTCGATTCATATATGGATGGATGTAATTACACCATAGATTTTGACGTAACATCATCATCTTATGGTATAGCTGTGAAAACTGATCTCCCACATGGTATGAAAGCAATAACTGATTCGTGTGATGGTCTAATCGGGTTATCCAATTCTTTTCGTTACACAGATAAAATCTTGTGGAACCCATCAACTGGACAACACGAGGACATATCGACATTAAATCGTAGGGAACCCTTTTTCAGAAACTCGAGATATGGGGTTTTTTTTGATTGGAAAATTAATGGTTACAAGTTGTTCAAAATAGGGGAAAATGATCCAGGAGACGAGATTGTTCTGAAGTTTGGGTTTGTAGATTAGGTTCAAGTTCATGGGAAAATATTGGAAACATACCTTATAATACATGTCATACTGGTATTAGTGTTTCTGATCAAAACATACCTTAGAATTTTCAGCATAGTAGAAAAGTTATGATAGTTTCTTTTGATGTAGTTCAAAAGCGAACTAAAGAGATCCAAGTACCGTCTTGCCATCTAAAAGATGGATCGTACTCGTATAAACATATGAAAGTGGGTGTCTTGGGAAAGGACCTTTAGCTATTAATTAATGCTCCAGATAAGAGAAACATCGATCTATGGATGATGAAAGATTATGGAGTTATAGATTCTTGGACTAGAATTTTCAGCCTTTCCAAACATGAAACTAATCTGGTTTTGTTATGGCCCCTGCATTATCTCAATAAGAATCGGGAGATTCTATTGCATGTAAAGTTTGAGGTAAAAATTCAGGCGAGGATGTTTTAGTCTCTTATGATCTAGAAAGTGGAAACCTTATGACTTTGGATATCCCCTGCAAACCAAAATATTTTCTTCCGACTACTTTATTTGAAAGTCTAGTTCCACTGGAAGAAGCTACAAAAATATCTTAGGTGGATACCAGGCATGACGCTTGTATGTTCCTGACAGTTGATCAAGCGAAATCCTTCTGCTTAAAATGGCTTTCTTCCTTTTGATTTGATTTTTTTTCCCTTCAGCTAGTTGAGAACTGAAACTAGCCTGAGTCTGGGTGAGGTCAGACCATATGGTACTGCGATTGGATGATTGATTTCCACGGTCATCAAGAATGGGGAGAATGTGTATGTATGGTGAGTGCTATTTGGCCGTAAGCACCCATTCTTTGACTCAAAAATATGTTTCAGTCTTTTAGGCTAGTGGTGAGGGCAGTGATGTTATATTGATTCATAGACTGTACAACCTAGTGTATGATGTTCCGGGTCTAAGTTAGTTCAGAATGTATTTACTCTTCTGAAATTCTTCAGAAGAAATAGATTTTCGAAATGCATCTGGAAGAAACTTGTTCACTGAAATTTTGTAAGGAAATTGATCACATACTAAATGGTGTCACTACTTTGTGCAACGAAGTACTGCGATTGAAAGAATATTTGATACAGTGAGTTTTGCAGTAATCGGGCAATTTAGAGACACTGCTGGAGGAAGTGAAAATGATGCTATTGATCGGATTTTGTCATATAGGCTGTCCCCATTAATTACATAATGTCTCTATTTTGTCATATAGGCTGTCCCCATAATTTCATAGAGTATCTAATATTTGCAGCAACTCTTCACCTCCTGAAGTCAGAGCTCAATTATATCTGTAGATGCTTCTCATGTAACAGTTTAGACACTTTTCAATCCAAAAAATTATTCGTTTCCAAAAAACAAAAAAACATATTTCGATGTAAAATGTAAGTGCAACAAACACCTCTAAATGGGTTAAAAGACATTCTTACCAACTTTGCAGTTGTTGGAGTTGCGATTGTTACGCCAAGCGCCAGTGGAAAAATTAAGCTCGGTGCTCAGCGTCCAACTTAGATTCGCAGCTTCACGGAGTAACACACCGCTTGATATCCACCTTAGATCTTTTAGTCTAGAAATTTTCCGGAATCTAGTGAAATTAGATTTCCAACAAAAGTCGTAACAGAAAATTGTTCTGATACGCTAGGGATATCCACAGTCTTAAGGCTTCCATCTTTTGGGTCATATGAGACGAAATAATCTTTGCCACCAAGGTTTTTACCGCCTACATTACATGCAATAGTATCTGGCGGTTCATCTTATTGAGATACTGCAAGGGCCATAAGGAATCAAATTTTGTTTCATTTTTCCAAATACTGAAAGTTTTGGTCCAAGAATCTGTAACTCCATAATCCTTCATCACCCACAGATCGATTTTTACCTTGCCTGATGTATCCTTAACTAACAGGCAAAGGTCCATTCCCAAAATGCAAACTTCCATATCATATGTTGAGTACACTTTATTGTCTAGATAGCAACTGGGTATTTGGATCTCTTTGATCCGCTCTTCAACTGTATCGAACGAAACTATAACTTTTAGTTTTTCCTACCCAATGAATAATTCCATTTAAAGATTTCACAGAGACTTTAGGACGATATGCTATATTATAAGGTATGTTTCCAATGCTTTTCCATACATTTGAGCCTAATCTACAGACCCAAACTTCAGAAGTAATATCAGATGGTGATTTGACCAATACTCTGAACACCTTGTAGTCTCCGATTTTCCAATCGTAACAAACCCCATATATGGAATAGGAGCAGAATCTGTTCCAGTATTCCGTGCTTACTGTCGATATGTTCTTGTATTCTCGAGTTACCATCAGTAGAAACAATTTTTAGAGAACTGCCAAGATTATATGTTTCATCTGGGCGATTAGTAGGCATATGATCAGATGAGGATTTAAAAACATCAAAATCTATTGTATAACAAGAATCCGCAGCGCCGCAGTAATTAGTTTCAAGTAGGACGCTAAACTTGTTCTTATGAATAGCATGTTGATGGCGCATCTTAGTAAAATTAGGGCTTTTCAACATGTAGGAAATAACATATGGTCCTAGAAATAATATATTCGAGAGAGTCTAGTCCAATTGACCTAGTCAATTGTCCCTTTGGTCCATTTCGGAAATATAAATTATAGTTTGGTCCTAGTATGACGTCATGGATGATGTAATTTTCATCATGTAGTGGCACAAATATCCTTTTGGGACCATTACGTCATCCATGACGTCATTCTAAGATGTATATGGTCAATTATCAAGAGAGAAGATATTATTTTCAGATTTACTTTCTCTCACCTCCATATTCTCAGATCTACTTCCTCTCTCATCTTTTTTTCTTTTCTCTGCAACTATTTTTCTGCAACTGTAAAGAAGATGAAGAAAGAAATAAATAGTTGTTGTTGATACATGATACTCGTGATGATGTTTTGAAGATGAACTCGTGATTGTTGTTGTTAAAGATGTGAAGACGATAAAAGAAGATGATGAACGACGGAGTTTTTAGGGTTTGTTTGGTGCTATTGCTGTTGAAGACGACGAAGATGATGAAGATGAAAACGACGATATTGATGTTTGCTGTGAAGGATGAACTAATATCAGATCTGAAAAGAATGAACTCGTGTTGAAGATCTTGTTTTTTAGATCTTTGGCTTGTTGTTTAAGACGATGAAGATGATGAAGAAGATGAAGATTTGTGTGTTTTTGCGTCGTTTTTTTAGGTTTTTATATGGAGTTCATTTCTGGAATGAACTCTGTTTTTTTTTTAGGTTTTTATATGGAGTTCATTTCTGGAATGAACTTTTTTTTTTTAGGTTTTATATGGAATTCATTTCTGGAATGAACTCTGTTTTTTTTAAGTTTTATATGGAGTTCATTTCTGGAATGAACTCTTTATTTTTTAGGTTTTTATATGGAGTTTATTTCTGGAATGAACTCTGTTTTAATAGGTTTTTATATGGAGTTCATTTCTGGAATGAACTCTGTTTTGTTAGGTTTTTATATGGAGTTCATTTATGGAATGAACTCTGTTTTTAGGTGATTTCTGAAAAAAATAAGTAGAAATTAACAGGAGTTCATTTTGAAGAATGAACTGCTACAAAAAAAAGTAGAAATTAACACGGAAGGGTACTTTTGTCCATTTAATATTTTTAAATAATTACGGACCAAACAGTAAAGGCGTTTTCCCAAAGGACCAAACTGACATGGACCCACCTAAAACTCTTTGAACATTTCATACCAGGATTTGCATACACACTTGAACCGAGAGATCGATTTGACTGATAACATGGCAAGTATAATCATTATAATCTCTTCGGGAATGCTCACCATTGTGCTTTTTCTTTATGGGCAGTTCTTCTTTTTTTGGTCTTCTAGGGTTTGTGTAGAAATATGAGTACGTATTAGGGGATTTGCTGTATAATGATGTTACAGGGTTCGGTGCTATTTAAGGAAACAATTCTGATTCTTGGTAAGTTACGTATTTGGGGATTTTGTGTATACATATACCCACAACACCGTACCTTTGTCTTCAAAGGTAAAGAAAAGATTTTTGTTATAGGGAAAGCTTATTTGTTGAGGAAGAAAGTTAAATTATTTTGACTATGGTATATTTGTGTTCACTTTGGGTCAATAAAGGGAGGAGTAAAAATTTGTCTTTCCGCTTAACAAAACACTGAAATGTACGGTTCTGTCCCCAACTTTCCCAAATCCTAAAACTCCGAGGTAAGAAAAAGAGAAACAACAATGGCAAGCCTTCCCCAAGACATTATCACGGATATACTTTTGATATTACCAGTCAAATCAATTTCTCGATTCAGGTGTGTTTGCAAACTCTAGTATGAATGGTTCAAAACCACCAACTTTATTAACATGCATCATCACCATGCTATTCGGAACGACAAATTTAGCGTCATACTTGAATATCCCGATGACAGTTATTATTATATCTTAGATTTTGACGAAACATCCTTGCGTAGAAGTAAGATTGTTCAAAGCGATCACATGCCCAGTACGTTTAGACTTAATTCTCTTCTTACTGATTCATACAATAGCCTAGTCGGCTCACCCACCTGTTTTCGTGATAATAATGGAGATGAACTTGGAACGATCTGCTTCTGGAATCCGTCAACTCGAGAATACAAGAATATACAGATACCTAAGTCAAGTCATAACGGATCACGTATTAGATTATCCACATATGGGTTTTGTTACGATTGGAAATTCGATGATTACAAGTTGTTCAAAATTGTGGTCGTTAACGATTACTATTTTGAAGTTTGGGCTGTGGATTAGGCTCAAATATATGGAAAAACATTGGAAACGTACCTTATGGTATATGTTTTTCTCAAATTTCTTTAAATACTCTAAATGGAATTATTCATTGGATAGGAAACACTAAAATTATAGATTCGTTCGACATAGTTGAAGAGAAAACCAAACAGATCCAAATGCCCAGTTGCTATCTAAACGATGAATCATAGTCATATGAAGAGATGGAAGTGGGTGTCTTGGGAGAGGACCTGTACATATCCGTTAATGCTAAGAGGAAGAGCAACATTGATCTGTGGGTGATGAAAGTTTATGGAATTGCAGATTCTTGGACCAAAAGCTTCAGCGTCTCGAAAGATAAAACTAACTGTCGTAATTTGTGGCCCCTGCATTACCTCAATAAGAATCACAAGATTTTATTACACGGATATGTACGTTTATTAAAAGATAAAGATGAAGATGAAGATTCAGGCAAGCATGCTTTGGTCTCGCATGATGCATTGTTCTCGTATGACCCAATTACTGAAGAACTTGTAACTTTGGATACACCCTGCATAGCGAGATTTTTTTGCACAGATACTTTTGTTGGAAGTCTAGTTTCACTCAGTTCTGGTGAATTCGCAGAAAAGCTGAAAGATATATCGATCTAAGGTGGACACCAGGGATGGCACTAACTTATGCTTGGAATGATTGAACAATAGAGTATATGGTGACTTTTCTATTTTACTAGGATGAAGTAGAATTGTTTTATCCTCATTTTGCTGAATTTTTCTTTCCTGCTATATGGGTTGAATGTTTCCATTAATTTTTTGTACACTGCCGGGGTGTGCTGTTGTTTGTGGTGTATCTTATTTAAGTTTTTGTTTTTTAACCAGGGGAGAAGATCATATTCCGTGTTTGGGTATTACACTCCTTCATATTCATATAATTTTTTAGTGACAAGGCCATGATATTCTGCCAACATAAAAATCAATTTTCCCTACTTATATTTTTGAAAAATAGGTTTGTTCAGATATAGCACCACGAATTATCAAATGAACTATCAAAAATAGGGATGTCAATGCGGATAAAATTGAGTTCAGACTCAAGAAACCCATATCAAATGAACCTGGTGCAAAAGTTGTGTTTTCTATGCCAATCATATCCACCGTCGAAAATCCTATGGTTGGGATAGACTCATCGAAGTTAGGGTTTATCGTTTTATTAGGAATCTGGAAACCCTACTTTCACCTAGCAAATTGCAATAGCTGCAGAGAATAAAATGGAAAGCGAAATGGTGAGCCTTCCTGAAGATATCATCATCGATGACATACTTCGGAAGTTATCGGTCAAATCAATTGTTAGGGTTCTAACCCAAAACAACAATATAAGAACCCTAAGATAGAATTTGCAAATAAAAAGAACAAATAAAGAACTGAGTTTTGTATTAATTGATTGATTACTAAACCCTAGAACAAACTATCAATATATAGAGAACATGATTTGAGTCATAAGCTAATAACAAATAAGGAAAAATATACTAATTCCTAAAATAATTAATTGGTGTTGGTGTCCCAACATCCCCAACCCCTTGAGACATAACTTGCCCTCAAGTTGGATCATAAGACTAAATATATCTAGCCAAAGAATAGCATCTTGATATTCCCAACCCCTTGAAATGAAACTTGTCCCCAAGTTGATCGTTCTGTCTCATCACGGAAATATCATCGGACTCAACAGCTAACCAAGTGGTTTCCATACTCTTAGTTGTCTTGATCCATAAAAACGAATAATTAATCCAATTAAGCCATGTATCGGGTCATCCATATTCGCACCGCAAGCTCCAAATTCAACATCAAGAAAGGAATTCCTTTTAGGATATATGCTTGCATCAGGCATGACAATTAGATGAGTTTTAGCTCCCATATGCATGCCAGCTGTAATATTTGAACCAAGAAACGATATATCCTTCTCGTCACCATGAGCACAATTATTAACAGTACTCTTGGAGCCATGCACGATGTTTACGACACTACAAGGCCAAACACATTTCATAGCCGGTATAGCCAGTGTCATCCATAGAAGATCCTGGTTCCGATCGATGGCTTAAAGACGAAATTATTTCGCACTTGACTACCACTGGAAACATCCATAATGGAATCATCGCAAGAAAACTGAAATGGGATATTCCGGAAGAAACCCCAAGAGGTTGTTGGTGAGTATCGATTCCATTTGACACATTGGAAACAAACTCTCCCATTTGCAGACTTTCCGCTCCACGGACATGATGAACTCCCTTTAACCCACGAATACCCATATCTCTACAAATAAGTTGTTCCAGTTTAAACATTATCCATTCACTTGAAGTAATACCGGTATTTCTCCATGATGGAAATGCTAGTTTTGGAGCATTACCGACAGCTTTAAACTTCTCATTTGTTGAATATGGCACCTGTGACAACCTCTTGAGGAGCTCTTATTATTCCATGCTTCTCATGGTAAAATTTGGAAAACAAACTTGCATCATATCCAGAGTATGCGAGAATGAATTTCCCATGATAGTCACGAACAATAACTCCAAAATACCCCTGATTTCCATCTATACTGCCGACGTCTATCATAAAACATTGACAACTTGTAATAGTATGTTCTGACATGATTTGAACATATGTAGCATTCTCAGGACATAAGGCTATCAAATTCCGCTTCTCTGACTCAATATAAACAAATTTAACCGGGCACATTTCAGCTTCTTCAGCTTCTTCAAACTCAGTAGGACCTAGTATACTTTGTATACCTTTAAAAATAATGTGCCTGCCCATTCTTTTACCCAGCTCAACATCCCAGATAAGCACATCTAGATTGAGAACACGGAAATTTACTTGAACATTAGTGTGTTTCTTAATCAAGCACACACCATCTGTATCTGGCTCAGTTAGAGAAACCCTTCCTTTCCTCTCAAAATCCGACATAAGAAGTCGAACACTACCAAATGCAACAAAAGTATCCAACGATCCCTTGTTATATATGGATGAACCAATGTCTTGACAATTATATTTTCCTTCACACTTTCTCGTTTACTGGAATCATAGTGAGACAATATAGCAGGCTTTCCGTTCGCACTACAACTACCATGAAGATGTTCTGGAATGCCAGGACTTATCACATTCCAATCAATGGTAATACCCTCTTGCAATGCTTTCACTTTCTGCAGGTTTCTGTATGTGTTGTTCGAAGTGGAATCCAAATAAACCAATCTTGTTGCGACAACAGGTTCCAAGATTTTCAAAAATTCCAAAACTGCATCCCACCAACATTTCATAGACCCGTTGGGCACATTTTTAGCCTCAATCGCTGTCAAAACAATTACGTAATACAAAAATCTCTTACCGGTAGCAGATTCCTTGTCTTCCTCGACAGAAGTTACAAAACACTTACCATCAGGTGGCAATGCAATACAAAGAAAATTGTTTTTATGGTTCTTATAACTGTAAGATGGCATTGGACTAGTAGGATGCCATATAAGCATAGACTTATCACCTGATTCACTAGTCCTTTGTCTTCCAAGAGTGTTGGATGCAACCGAAATAACATTTCCTTCATGGCTAGCATTGGATGAAACATACTGCAAGATAGAAGTTTGTAATATACTGTCCTCTTTGTTAGAATTTAATTGTATCACGTTTCCAGTAAGATGATACGTAATTATTAACCCACCAATAGACAATACATAATCAATAAGATCACTAGACCATGAATCTGACCACTGGATGTTTTATTCATAAAGTTTATTCAATAATTTTGAACACTCATAAACAACATACCAAGACAACCAACCATGCATAGCAAAACCTAAATTCCATGTAATAAGTTTGAACTCTTTCCCACGGTCAAATAATAGTCGAGTATAATCAAATGAAGGAGTAAAACAAACCATACCGCCAAGTTTGTTTTTAAGTAACACCTTGCAGGAGTTTGCGAGTTGTCTGTAACCATACCAGCAATTTTGGGTCGACGAATTTTATTGAAGTTGTCCATATTTGTTCCAGTAACTGCTTTAGTTGTCATACCAGTGTCTTTATCATTCCCAATGGTAATTGATTTAACTTCGTGACTTGAAATTATGAACGATATTTCACCATCTTTAAGAGGAAAATTGACTCTAGGTTTAGGAATTGAAAGATGTTTATAGTTTTTACCGTCACATGGCTGATCTGAGTTCATTGGTTCCCAAGGAGTTGTTGGTATAATAGTATTTGCCTCCTCAATAGTTGCTTCTGTAACCCTAGCTCCTTATTGACTTGGAGCAGTTGTTGATACCTCCGAACTTTCGACCAAGTGTAAGCTGGATGGTGCTTTCATTGAGAGTAATGGATTAACGGATTCTAACTTCTCAGCAATACTTTGGCTATCTTCTGTTTGGTCATCTTCTAGTGGATCTGGTAACGCACCAACTGTAGCTTGGATTTCTCGGTTTCTTCTGATCTGAACTAATATAGCAGCTAAGCGCAATCGGAGTGTACTAATTGCGTCCTTGCATGAGTGATTTATACGGATGGGGTGTGAAGGAGTTGTTGACGTAATAATTTCTGCCTTAGCAATCTGCTCAGCTTGTTTCTCTGCAGTCTGTATTCTCATCAAACTGCAGGTACCCTGTTGGGTGTCGAAATAATTTCCAGTGCCATTAAGGTGACCATTGAAACCAGGAGGAGAAGTATTGAGAGGAAGACGTTCCAGAAGAATGGATGACATGTTTCTAGCAATAGTACCAGCAAGCGTAGTATTAGATTGCATCAAAGAAACCATCTCCTTCATATTATTTTCAATTAACGCAGCCATGCCCTTCTGATGAGCTTCCATTAATGTAATCATATTTTGGTTACTTGAATTCTGTAGCTTAGTAAACAAAACATCCACAATAGTTGCTTTAGATTTCTCCTCTTCAGTGATTGTCATGATGAATAGCGAAAGCGAAGAAAAAAAACAATTGTTGAATTTTTGAGTGAAAATCGAACCTGCTCTGATGACAGATGTTAGGGTTGTAACCCAAAACAACTATACAAGAACCCTAAGATAGAATTTACAAATAAAAAGAACCAATAAAGAACTGAGTTTTGTATTAATTGATTGATTGATTACTAAACCCTAGAACAAATTATGAATATATAGAGAACATGACTGAGTCATAAGCTAATAACAAATAAGGAAAGATATACTAATTCCTAAAATAACTAATTGGTGTTGGTGTCCCAACATCAATCCCTCGGTTAAGGTGTGTACGCAAACTCTGGTATGATTTGCTTAAAAACTCTAAGTTTATTAAGATGCACCATCAGCATGCTGTTCAGAACAACAAGTTTAGTGTTCTAGTTTCTTCGTATAAGGATTCTTCTTACACGGATAAGGATGTTTATTACACGATAGATTTTGATGTAACATCCTCATCGTACCATATGGTAGTTGAAAGTCATCCTTGTGATTCGCATTTACCTTCTCGTTCCCTAAGTAGTGATTCATGTGGTGCCCTAATCGGATTAGCTTCTGATAGATGCAATGCATACCAAAAGATGTGCTTGTGGAATTCATTAACTAGAGAACGCAAGAATATGTTTATACGAACATCAATCCGTTGCAGAAACTATGCATACTTGTTCAGAAATGGGGTTTATTATGATTGTAAAATTGATGATTACAAGTTGTTCAAATTAGAGTGCTATGAAGGATATGACGATGAGTCTTGTAAAGTTTGGGTCTCTAGATTAGGTTCAAATACATGGCATCGTATTGCAGAGATGCGTTATGATGTATCACGTCACTCTGATATATGTGTGACGCCTTTAAATGGAATTATTCATTGGATAGAAGAGAGTAAAGTTATATTTTCGTTCGATATAGTTGAGATGCAAACCAAAGAAATCCAAATACCCAGTTGCTATTTAGAAAATGAGTCATACCCGTTTGATGATATGGAAGTGGGTGTTTTGGGAGAGCAACTTTACCTATCAGTTAATGCTGCAGACAACATTGATCTATGCGTGATGAAAGATTATGGAGTTGTAGATTCTTGGACCAAAATTTTCAGCCTTTTGAAAAATGAAATTAACTTTGGTTATTTATGGCCCCTGCATTATCTCAACAAGAATTGCGAGATTCTATTACATGCATATGTATGTGTAGAAGATGAAGATTCTGACAAGGATGTTTTAGTCTCTTATGACTTAAAAAGTGGAAGACTTGTGACTCTGGATATCCCCTGCCTGCCAAAGTATTTTTCTCCGACAACTGTGGTTGGAAGTCTAGTTTCACCCAATTCAGGTACATTCGTCGGAGTAGCAAATATTTCTAAGGTGGCGTGACCCAAATTTCGTAAAGCTGCTTACTGCTATTAAAGAAGAAAAAAAAAATCCAAACTTTTAGCTTGATTGTGAGCTTTACCGTACACTGAAGTTCATTAGGCGACAACTCTTTTCAATTGCAATTGGTAATGACAAACTAGTGACGGCTCTTTCTTCTCTACGAGGTTATCCAGCACTAATACTTTATTCATTACACTTGAAAGATGATCAGTTACAGTTTTAGGATAGTTGAAGTAAAAACTTCTAAGAAATTTGAAACATGTGGATGACCGACCGAGATATATCGATCCAGAAAACCAGCTGAATCCGAGCTCACCTTTTCTATAAGTTCACCAAGCCATCTCTTTGCTCAGATAAAATTATATACATGAAAAACATGGATTACTGTCGTTTTCAACTCTTTCCAATTAAGTAAGATCAATTTCCTAGTCTTAAACTAAACCCTAGTTTCTCGAGTAATCAAATCCAAACTGTACTAGGATTCTAGGAATCTATATCTTCAAATTAAGTCGGTTCACTATTTAGGAAATCCTTCCTAAAAGAAGCCAGCTTCTATAAGCCTATAAATATTCAACCACACCCTCTTGACTCTCATATCAAATGTTCCCGGTCTCCTATCTTTTTCTCTCTCAAAGTTCTCAGATTGTTGGAATATATGGCACGTGAAATCAGAGAGTACGTGCATATAAGATATCAGAAGACTAATTCAATTCTAGAAGATAACCTTCTCCTAGTCAAAGATAAAGTTTGTTATTTATCTTAGGTTTACTGTTTCTCTTGTAATCCTATAAATAGGAACCAATAAGCTACATGTAAACTATCTCAGAATATTTTGATGATCATGAATACAATTCACCCTACGGGGTTTCTCAGTGGATGTAGGTCAGTGACCGAACCACTTTAAACATTGTCTTCTTTGATTTCTGCTTTCCGATCTATGAACCCTCGATACCCATAATTTATTATGGTATCAGAGCGGGGAGATCCGCTCAAGTTGCTTCCGCTTTCTATATTTTTTTGTTATCATATTGATTTTCTTATAGTTATGGGTATAATCTATTCCGCTGCACCTTCTTTTCTCAACTCTGGTAATTCAGGATCACCCGTATCTATTGCCAATATCAGTGATTTAGTCTCACCTGATGTTTCTCCAAATACTACTAATAATCCAGTAGTATCTTCTACAGTTCCTTCACCTAATCGCAACTCATGCTCAGCACGTAACAGTGCTTCCCAATCTAGAGCTAGGTTAAAAATTTTTTTTTTTTCCTACAACTCAATCTTCATGGCCATGATGGTGATCAGTCAGATCCTATAATGGAAACTCACAACATCAACAGTTCTGACAAGGATACTGCATTGTCTCCCAGTAGTCCCTATTACGTCCATCAACGGTTCTAACATGGTCAGAGCAGAAATGCTCTCGATCCATCGCTCCCCATCTAAAACTTTTAACTTATTTTTTCATCAAAGTTAAAATCAGTAGTGGATATCATCTTCTTTTGTTTCAGTCCAAATATATCTCCTCATAGAGAGGTCAATCAAATTGTGCTTAAGTTTTTCACGTTCGCAATCTCCGGTAATTAATTTAACATAGTTACTGTTTTTTTTTTTTTTTTTTTTTTCATAATCTTTGTGGTCGATCTCTTTGAACTTTCAAGCGTGAAGTGCTTTGATACTTTCGTTCATCGATCATTAATATTGTCTCCAATCTTAATCTTTTTCCTGAGACTCTTCCATCCATTCAATTTTTGGTAATCCTAGTTGACTCCTTCAAAGCCAAATCAATCAAATGTCCAAAATATCCGCATCTTCCCTTTCCGGGAATAGACTTTTATTATTTCTCCGTCAATCAAAATTGTTAACACCGTATGTGTTATGATACCGGTAATCCCTTAATTATCTTCACTGGAAACCAGAAAATATTTCCATTTTTATGTGAAATGATTTTATTTTCGAAGTATTTTCCGTTCAAAATATATTTGGTACATCCTATATATTTTTCTCCAAAATATATATCGCAGTACTCTTTGTTCTTGTTGATGTTCAATATGTATTGCATTTTCACGAAAATGTTCTCTATCAACATCCTGAGTTTCCTCCGGGTACAACCGATGACATAATAATGATCAATTGAGTTCATATCAAATCGAACTTTCTTCTTTCTCTACTGAATCAATCTTTTGCTCCTTAACCATTTTTTGTTCAACGTAATCCCATTGTTCTCCTATATCATTGACTATGGAAAGCTAATCTTGTCAATGATTTTCGTTTGATCAATCAATTATCTAATTAGTTTAAACAAGTTATAATTAATCTAGTTGGTTTTTCGACTAAATATATCTATTGTCGAATCATTCACTGTCAACACAATGGATCATGTGTTTGCATTAGCCTTTATGATTCTGGGAAGGAACAATCTTTTGGAAAGACGATCCCAGTCATTTTACTGACGATATCCATCAAATGAATTCTTCATTTTTTGTGCTCAATTACCTTTAAAAGATGTTATTTTGCATTTTAGCAAGATCTCCTTATCAGAACCGAATGGAACTTAATTAATGTTTCTGATTCAAACCTTCATGTTTTTGCACTTTGTGCAACTCATCATTCACCCAAATAAATTAAATCGTGTTTTTTTTTTTCTTTTCTCACATGGCAGATTTTATTGGTTCCTGTCATTATATGGATGGTGTTCTCCACACCGATTAAACAGTTACGCAGTAATGGTGTTTTACATTCTTTGCAGCACTGAGCAATATTTCTTTACTAAAGATTATGTAGTGAGTCCACCTACAAATCAATTGAATCTTTATTCAACTAACGACAAAAAAAAAACTTCTCCTGTACAATAACCTTCATATCCGTCATCCTCACATGATTCCGGTGGTATCGAATCCAGTCGGAACATTTCCGTCCATATTACAAATGGGTGTAAATATTAGCTGACCCATCGATTGTCGACATCTCAGCCACTCGATGGATTTCTATTTTCTTGGTCATACCCGATGACTTTGAAGATCATTTTACTGCTTCGGTTATGTAGTTCGCTGAAGTTCAAGTCACGATCCAATCGCTTCCGCAACTTAATTTATTTTATTATTCATGTTCTATTGAGATGATCAATCAGTGTTCCTATTCCTATTCCTGTTTCGGTATCAATAGACAGAAAATATCTCTCTTTTTGGGATCTTTATCCAAAAATTAAATTGTTCATCCTGCTCCTTTTTTATGAGCAAATATATGCTTCACAGTGATGGATTTCCATTCATAGCATCCTTATTGTTTATTAGGATATTTCACCTTACATCTATCTTTTGTTCTTGTTATCAAGAATATTTTGAATTCCGAAAGTTCTTCACATTTTCAAATGCTCTACCATTATGGTAATCATCAAGCAAAATATCACTGCTTCAAGTATATCTCCTCTTAGAGGCCAAAGTTTCTGCATTATGCTCACGTTTTAGTGGGAATTATTAATTGGTATATTTTTGTGCTCTTTCTGTGATCTGTTTCAAGCGTGAAGTGTGTGCATCACTGCATTGACATCCCGTTCGCTGCATGGATCATTAATTTTGTCTCGATTTTCCTTAATCAGATGAGTTTGGAGTAATAATTTCTAATCGATATCTATGGTCATTTTCTTCCCGAAACTAGTATCTATATTTGTTTGCGAAAATCTCTCCGAACATCAATGTTCGGTCTATTGTTATTTTCTTTCCGAAAATACTTATTATTATTCTCTCACAAAGTCAGTCTTTGATTTTCAGTTAATCAGATATTCCGTCAATATCAGACCTAATGAAATTTAGGCTATTGTCAGTTATGTTGACAAAGTCCACATTTTCTCAAATCACTTTACTTTGTTTTTTTTCCAAAAGCTTGGAGACGAATATGGTGGTTTTCTTTCTTACACCTATTTCAAAATTTTAATCGAAATATGATTAATTTTTATCATGATTTTGAATAAATCGAATGAGATATTGAATCAAAATTAAGTTTTCGTATATCTCTTCACTTATGCCTTCAATGCATGATGAGCATTCTCAAAAATTAGGCTATTACTTCTTAAGTTGTTGTGTTGCAAACTCAACTTTTTATCAAGACATCTGGTCTTTCTCCCTGCATTTAGGGATGCTTAATACGGTGGATTTATTTTATTTCACCGATTTGAATTTTTTAATCTTTTGTAGCATTTTTGGTTCCATTTGTGAAGTCAAGTGAATTGCTCATAACCCCTCCGGAAGAAGATAGCTAAAAAAAAAAAAAAAAAAAAATTGCTATCCTTTTATTATTTCTGAAAGTTAACCATGAAGTAGGTGCGAAGATCCGAAGTTAAGATATCAAGTCAGCTCGGTAATCAAAGATCAAGCTACGAAGTTTAGAAGATTTTTTTCAAGTTGCACACTACAATCTTCTTTTCCGTGTCCAACTTGAGGGGGGGTGTTGGAATATATGGCACGTGAAATCAGAGAGTACGTGCATATAAGATATCAGAAGACTAATTCAATTCTAGAAGATAACCTTCTCCTAGTCAAAGATAAAGTTTGTTATTTATCTTAGGTTTACTGTTTCTCTTGTAATCCTATAAATAGGAACCAATAAGCTACATGTAAACTATCTCAGAATATTCTGATGATCATGAATACAATTCACCCTACGGGGTTTCTCAGTGGATGTAGGTCAGTGACCGAACCACTTTAAACATTGTCTTCTTTGATTTCTGCTTTCCGATCTATGAACCCTCGATACCCATAATTTATTACAGATTTTTTTTTCCTCCAAAATCGCCATTTTCTAGCTTTAAAATGGCATCGGGTATTTTTCGATTTTCTGTGATTGTTTTTTTGGTTTTGCTTTTCGGTTCATCTTTATATGTTAATGCTGATGATAGCGTGAAGGGGTGTCCTTTCACCTCAATATATAACTTTGGTACGTTATCCAAGAATACTGGCACACATGGTAATTCTGAAGTTATAGATTACATATCATCAGCGTTTCATCTTCCTTCACCTAAGCCATATGCAGTAAATAAGGAAGATTGGAAGTTTCCTTATGGAGCAGACTTAGCAGTAGAAGGTGCAACTGCGCTTGAGTGGTCGTTTACAAACAGTTCTATCAGCAAACAAGTTGGCGAGTTCATGACGCATTTGTCATCTATTTGCTCAAATGGTGACGAGTGCAGGAAGAAGCTTCGTCATGCAGTTTTCTTGGTGGAGGAATTTGGAAGCAGGGACTACTATCCTGCGCCCTTAGAGGGTATACACACCACGGAGGTGCTGGATAATCTCGTGCCTAAAGTAGTTGAATCAATTACAAATTCTGTAATTAGATTGACCCATACTGGTGCTAAGAACATCATGGTTCATGGAACTTTACCTTTTGGATGCCAACCAAATTATTTGCAGCAGTTCGGTAGCAAACATCCAACCAGCAAGGATCACTCGTACAGGTGTTTGAATAAATTCAACTTGCTCTCCAGGAATCAAAATAGCCATCTACACCGGGCACTGGTGGAGCTAAGAAGCCAGCATCCTGGGGTTCAGATAGTATTTGCTGATTAGTATAATGCGTATATAGGCCTCCTCAAGAGTCTAAGAAAAACTTGTGGTAGAAGTAAAGGTGGTGATGCTAGTGCAGTTTGTTCTGATCCTAAAATATACATTCACTTGGACGAGAATCATTTAACGCAAGAGGCTAACAAATTTATGGCAGAAGCGATCATCACTGGAGGTTTCGTCTATCCCAAACTCAATCTACCTGACAGGTTTCATTGTGTGATGTAGTCAAGTCTCAATACATGTTGTGAAAGAACAGAAAGCAAGTGAAAGATGCCCGAAGGGTGTCTTTCTAGAGTCCGGGTGGTGTTATTCTATTCTGAATTAATTTCCCTTGTAATTCTTATGTCAGGCCAATCTAGCTCTCCCCACGAATCAGTAGTAATGATATTTGTTAAATAGCATTCTTTTTTATGTGATTTGCTCTTACTCTTTATTGTAATGGTGTTTTTATTCGTAATGGTTATGGGATAGTATTGCATTCCCATTCTCAGTTGGTTATTAATTATGTTGAATTCTCAAAAAACTACCAAATTTTTTGTAATTTAGTTTCTTGATTGTTGTTAATTATCTTACTTCTTTTTTGTTAAGATGTATTTCTGGACTTATTTTGTTGCTTTATTTCTTTTGAAGAAATTTTGATGTTGTAACCATGTTTCGGCTTTTTATCTAATGGAAATTTAGCAGTCCGGATATCGGTCGAGGAAGAAGTATTTAAATTTCCACCTTTTGCATACATTTAACATGCACCAGCATGACTTTCAAGCCAGCGTCTACATGAAGTATGTGCAGCTAAAAAAATGCATAATGGATCATGCATCTAAACTAAATAATGCATAAGACATTATGCATCTAAAACATAAAATGATGCATAACCAGAAAAGTGAAAACAAATAATGCATAATGTCTTATGCATCTAAACTAAATAATGCATAAGACATTATGCATCTAAAACAGAAATGATGCATAACCAGAAAAGTGAAAACAAATAATGCATAAGACATTATGCATCTAAACTAAATAATGCATAAGACATTATGCATGTGCATCGAAAAGGATGCATTATCAGAAAAATTACCATTTTCAGCATTGATAGCGGTTGCAGCCATGAGGCATCCTCTATATGTCCCTGTAAGAAAGGTAGCATCGACATAAACCATGGGGCGAAGGTAACGGTAACCATGGATGCATGCCTCGAAAGCAATAAAAAGACGCACAAACTTAATTGAAGGTGCATCATCTTCTAATTCAGCTGAACTATCCTCGTTCGCTTCAGGTTCATCCGTTTGAACTTGAAAATCAATCCAACTCCCAGGATTTGTGCTGCGAATGGAATCTACATACCATGAAAGATGCGAATACGACATGGCTTCATCACCAAATATATCCTCATACACTTTCTCTCTTCCGTTGTAAGCTTGGTAGTATTTCACATTGATCCCGTAGCTAGTTTTGAAAAACTTTGGCAAATCAGATGCTTTGAAACTCGGATCACTTCGGATTTCATCCTTGATAAGACTAGAAACAAATTTACTGCTGAGCCTGTGGAAAAGCCTTTCAGTTCCAACACCACAGGTATGACTGCTCTCATATTTCTTAACCTTAAGCATCCTGTTTTCAACATCAACAACACAAACCTTATACTCCCAAGGGCAATTTTCTTTTGAGCATTTTGCATAGAACCTGCTAGGTTCATTCTTCTTATATACAAGAACACGCCCAGCTTTTAACTCGTATTTCTTCACTACGATACGTACCTCTACTACACCTCCAAAAAACACTTTACCAACTTAACCAAGTAATTTATCCAAACCTTCAGCCCTAAGAACCTTGTTAACAGGCACAGAACCATCTTTAAGGAAATTCACCATAGCTTGTTCGGGTTCAGGTTCTATTACACGACTACTTGAAACTCTACTACGACTTCTGGAAGAATTACAGCCAACTTCGACAAGTAAATCAAAGCTCTTCTGACCTTTACAGTGGCAACAAGATACAAAACATTGAAGCAGAATATCAGAATCAACTCGCACAAACTTGCTTCCATCATTAAAGGAAAATCTGACATGATGCGGTAATAAACGAGTCCAGTTCTGGCAAACGGATGTCTTCAAAGACTCCAAAGTTGTGTTGACATCAAAAGGATGTGCTAAGAATTCACTGAAGTAGTGAATTACATCTAGTGCACTACCAACATGCATTTTCACCCTGCAAAACACAAAAGACAAAAAACCAAACATATCTATCCTGCATATTCCTTCACAAAAATTCTTACTCAAAATTAAAAGATCAAATCAACAACAGCAAAAAATCTACATTAACCATAATCAGATGAGAAATCAACAGGATATCAAAATCAATAACAGATAACAGATCAAATATAAGAATGGAAAAACAAATCAAATAAAAAATCCAACAGAACAGAAGCAAAACCTAGTAAATTGGTATGTCAACATCGGAACATGAAATCGAAACAAAAAAATTTAATTGAAAATATCTACATTGATGTTAACAAATTCAAAACCTAGAAAATAAACAAAAACAAGCTTAAAAGATCTAAAAAACGATTCGAAAAACTAAATTAAGCTTCGAAAACCTAAAATAATAGATCCTAATCTTACAGAAACTAAAACATAGAATCGAATCAAGATTAAACAAAAATCAGAATCAAGATTGGAATAAAAACGAACGAACCTGAAGCTTTGCTGAGTAAATTGAATCTCTCTCGGTAATCAAGGACAAGTGAGGCTAAAGCTTGTTGAGTAAATTGAATCAATCTCTCTATAATCAATCTCTCGAAAATAAACAGGATTTTGAAATTGAAAGTGAGGCTAAACTAGGAAATAAAAAAGAAAATAAACGAATTTTGAAAACTCTGGGCCTGCAAATAATTTGTTGGCTGCTGTTGGGTTCGCCCGTGAGATTTTGTGAGGGTGGGTTTCACAGTAGGAAAATGTGTAAGAATGGGTCTCCCTGTAGTTTTCACATTATCTTCTAAAAAATTAAAAACAACCTACGTTCACATGAGATAAGAATGTAACCTCCCCCATGTACTCCTTCAGGTTCTTTCCTCTACATGTATCTGTAATCTATATCAAGTTTCATAAAAACTACTTTCAAATGCTTTTATATAGGACGTGAACATGCAGGTAAGTAAGGGTTTTGATTTTATATATCTCTAATGTGGGATTCGTTTAGAATCGGTTCTCCTAAATTTTGTTACTGAAGTTAGGGTTTCGAAGTATTTTCATTTTTTTTTTAATTCACCATTGTTCTATACTTATAATAAGGTTATCCTATATGAATTAAAAAAATTCCATATGAAGCATTTTTGAATTAAGGAATCAAGTTACTCATTCCTTTCAATAGATGTTCATTGATTTCCAATTTGGATTGTACTTTACCTTAACTGGTAAAAAAAAATTGGTTGTCTATTTGATTTCCTGGTACGATAAACTAAGAACATTATTTCAATTGGTTTCAGAATTGCAATCGGTGATCTCGCAGATTCGATAAATCCAAAGGGTGGTGCTGCTGCTTCTCATCTCTTCATCTTAATTAGTTTTGAGTTTTGAGTGGATTTCTTGTGTTCTGCATTTGGGATATTCCTGGTAGTAAGCCACGACTCAACATCTGTCAAATCAAAACCCTAACTTTGTATTCATTTTCAAGTTATTAATCTCTAAAATTTAACATAATATGTAATTTTTGAAATCTTTGTTGGTGTATTTGCTATTAGGTACATTTGCTATTACATAGAAAGCAAACATGGGAGGGAAAGAGTGGTCCTTCAATATATCTGGTGAGACGTAAAGGAAAGATGAGTTGTGTAAATTATAATCCGTAAAATTCAGGACAAACTTAAATCGTGGAGAAGTAAGTCCCAGTTCCCCTAAACTCTCTTCTTTCCTCGTCTTTCTTCAATGTTTAGATTTACAGAGAAGAAAAGAATGTTAAGGTTTTTGATTACTTCACCTAGGATTATTTAATAATCATTTCATCTGATTTGATTTTCTGAATATAGGGTTACTCTGTAATCAACAAGATCTTTATGGATTCTAATCAGGTTTTTTTCTTCAACTGGACCAAGAAGATTGAATACGTATGTGACACGGGAAAATTGATTGATAGAGATGAGGCTTGAGATTTTATTTTTATCCATGGTTAAGAAATTGGATCAGGTAAAGCCAGGCTTAGGTATTTTGTTTTGTATGATATTAGGTAGGCTTCAAATCTATCTTGATACATTAACATTTGATGTTGTTTAATCAGCTAGGGTTGATTTTTTTTTTATTATTCTCATCTTATTACATGATTATCGAAGTAGAACTAAACTGTGTGTAATTATCCATTTTGTAAATATAATTTGGGGCGTTTCTTTAAGTAATGATCGGTTTTGTGAAATCTAACTTAGAATTCATGTAGTTTCCAATTCATATGACAATTGCGTTTTTGAAACATACTTGTATGTATAAATTATCCTCCATTCCGAAGCTATAATTCTTATTAATAATCAGATTTTTTTTCTCAATATGATGACTAATGACGCCTAAATGCAGATACTCATTATGATGAATACTGTAGGTGTAACACCCCATTTTTTTTAGCATGGAGCATGCTAAAAGATGCGCCATGGCCTGAGATGAAGCTTCATCCAAAGCTTCCATTGGTTGGCAAGAGGTAGATTGTCTTAAGGCCAATAGCGCACAAAAATGGCGCATTATGTGTGGCATTTGTCCAAGAGCCAAATATCGCATAATCATGATGCATTAGGCCAGTTGGGTAGGTGGCCTTGAGCTTGCAGCATAATCATTGCACATTATGAAAATTATTGTCCTAGAAACAATATCGCACAATCATTGTGCATCAGACCAGAGAGGGTTGGCCGAACGAGTGTTACGCAATCCTTGAACACAATCATTGCGAACTAAAGCAATCATTGCGATGAACAGTGAAGCAAGCATGTCAATCTGCTCCTCTAAACATATTTGTAAAAATTCCATTAAGACATATATAGGGGGGGGGGGGGTAGTTGGTTGAAGGTGCATATGCGGACTATGTACCAAGTAAGCTTCATAGCTTTGCCGGAAGAGTATAAATGATGCCTAAGGCTCATTTATAGTTTCGTAGACTTTATAGTGGGGTATTTGATTCTTAGGCATCATTATGCCATGCCGCGGACTTGATGATGCATAATCATTGTGCATCTTGACGAAACGGCCTATACGGACTAGGCCATTACCAAATTTGCTAGGCTACAGCCTTCCAAACGAGTTGGTTTATGTTTCTGTCCCTTCAAGGATGAACTAAGGTCTGTGCTTGATCCCTTTAGAGTAGGAAAGAGTACGTTGGCAGCCGCAATGAGTTGCATCATTGCCGGTCCAGCATGTTGGCCCCTCAAATCATCTAAGCTCGGTATCTTGATGCAAGAGATGATTGCCGCCATGCCTGATAAGGCTTAGTTGCATGCCAGCAAGTGGATGCTCATACTTCCTATCAAGCTATGTAGAGTTGGTAAACGAGATAAGGTAGGGAATGGAAAGGGATTGGTGCGGCTTGTGCCAAATTCCAAGGCTCACGCCTAGAAAAAACTTGGTGGTATGACGGTTGGTTAGCTAGATAGGAAATTCATTGATGAATTCCCTACGTTTAGGAAGATCTAGAGATGCATGCAATATGCATCAGCCTTGGCCTTATGGCCCTAGACCCTTTAGAGGATAAAGGTAAAGTTTGGAATGGTGTGGAAGCTAAATTAGTTGCATCATGCTCCACGAGCATGCTTGCAGGGGAAGATGGAGTTGCATTTTCCTAGAATTATGTCCAGGACTGTAGCTTCATCACGATGCGCTAGGTGAGTTATGGCATGCGGGGCAACGCGCCAAAGGCGTAATTTTCCGGTCTGTCACAGTTGGTATCAGAGCAAGTTCCGAGAAAATTCTAGGGACTTCTGCGGAGTGAACTAGTCAAACGAACACTGTTTCCAAGGAAATATAGTTGGAGAGTAGGCCAACTTTTTCGCGGAAGGGAGTTTGTAACTGCTATGCCAGTTACTATGCGAATCGAGTTGAGCTTGTACATGTGTTGTGAGTTTGCCTGGCCTAAGTGGCATCCCACGTACGAGTGGATATCCAGAAGACCGTCTGGGATGGTGGGTATACAATGGGACTGATCATCCCCACACGTTGGCAACTGGCCAAGGGTGTGCGTTGTCAGGCCCGGCTAGCATCCCACTTACGAGTGGCAACCTGGATGACCGTCGGGGATGGTGGGCAACTGGAATCTTTTCCACACAGTACTGCGTAAAAATCTTGTCATTCCGGTGACATCTTTCAACCTGGTGAACTTTAGGGACTCCTGAGTGTGTAGTGTCGGGTGCACATTTAGGATACCTTGTTGAGATATCCTTTTGGCCCTGGCCAAATGAGATTCTTGTTAATGTTGTGGACTCTTTTTGTATTCCTGTGCAGGCGATATGGTGCGTTTACTCAGAAGGTCCTAATTGATGTTCCATGACAAAGTTGAAGAAACCCGTGATTTCTGAGCATCTGGTATGGGATTTTTTCTTAGGAAATCCAAACCGAAGAAATTTTCCACAATAGTTTTTGTTTTGAATTTCAAGGAGGAAATTCTTTGAAGGGTGTAATATTGTAACACCCCGTGTTTTTAGCATGACAAATGCTAAAAGATGCGCCATGGCCTGAGATGAAGTTTCATCCAAAGCTTCCATTGGTTGGCAAGAGGTAGATTGGCTTAAGGCCAATACCGCGCCAAAATGGTGCATTATGTGTGGCATTTGTCCAAGAGCCAAATCTCGCACCATCAGGATGCATTAGGCCAGTTGGGTAGGTGTCCTCGAGCTTGCAGCGTAATCATTGCGCATTATGAAAGTTATTAGCCTAGAGCCAATATCGCACAATCATTGTGCATCAGGCCAGAGAAGGATGGCCGAACGAGTGTTACGCAATCCTTGAACACAATCATTGCGATGAATAGTGAATCAAACATGTCAATCTTCTCCCCTAAACATATTTGTAGAAATTCCATTAAGATATATATAGGGAGGGGTAGTTGGTTGAAGGTGCATATGCGGACTATGTACCAAGTAAGCTTTATCGCTTTGATGGAAGAGTATAAATGATGCCTAAAACGAATTTATAGTTGTGTAGCCTTTCGAACGGGTCATTTGATTCTTAGGCATCATTATGCCATGTCGCGGACCTGATGATGCATAATCATTGTGCATCTTGACGAAACGGCCTATACGGACTAGGCCATTACCCTATTTTTTAGGCTACAACCTTGCAAACGAGTTGGTTTACGTTTCCGTCCCTTCAAGGATGAAATACGGTCTGTGCTTGATCCCTTCAGAGTAGGGAAGGGTACGTAAGGCAGACGCAATGAGGTGCAGAATTGCCGGTCCAGCACGTCGGCCCCTCATATCATCTAAGCTCGGTAGCTCCATGCAAGATATGATTTCCCCCCATACTTCATATCAAGCTACTTAGAGTTGGTAAACGAGATAAGGTAGGGGATGGCAAGGGCTTGGTGTGGCCTGTGCCAAAGTCCAAGGCTCATGCCTAGACAATTCTCGGCGGTATGACGGTTGGTCAGCTAGATAGGAAATTCATTGATGAATTCCCTACGTTGAGGCAGATCCAGAGATGCATGCAATATGCATCAGCCTTGGCCTTATGGCCCTATACCCTTTAGCGGACAAGGGTAAAGTTAGGAATGGTGTGGAAGCTAAACTAGATGCATCATGCTCCACGAGCATGCTTGCAGGGACAGATGGACGTGCAATTTCCTAGCTTTATGGCCCGAACCGTAACTTCATCACGACGCGCCGGGGGAGTTACGGCCTGCGGAAAAACGCGCCAAAGACGTAATTTCCCGGTCCGTCACAGTAGGAATTTGTGACTATAAACTTCCATCAGCTTATGGAAGGAAAAGTTGCATTTTCTAATGTTGATGCTGTCTTGGAATGCGTTCATGTCAGTTTGTATTTGTTTTCCTTTTTCCCTTCGCCTTCGTGATTATTGTCATTTCAAATTTCAATGTTGATTTCATGATTTTTTTTTTTCTTAAATTTGTGGTGTAGGTATGATTTTTGTTTTTTGAGTGTGAAGGTATGCGAGATCCACAACTGTGCAAAAGTGACCCTGACACACATGAGTGTATCAGACCCACTATCAAGGTTGTGAATTCTGAATTTTTTTGAATGATTACTGACTATAAGTACTTGATTGTCATCATCTTTTCACCCTTGATGAACGAACCATTAACTTTAATTGTCCTTTGATATTTATGGGGGGCCTTGTTTACGTCGTTCATTGTTAAAGATCATGAACATGTTCAATAAGATATCAAGGAAAACCGTATGATGATCTACATGAAAAGGAGTTTCCGACCAATTACATGTTTGACTGATCTTAAAATATTTTAACATGTAGCCATTGACCAACATTTATTCAAATACTTATAAATGGTGAATTTTCCGGAGGTCCGGATAGTGGTGCATGTTATCACAATTTTCCTTTTTATTTACTATTCTCTCAACTGTTAGCTGTCCTTGGCAGTGCCTCTTAAGCTTTACCGCTTATCATAATCTATGTCATATTGCATTTTCAGTTATAATTTTCGAGGTCCAAGAAGAAAAATGAAGAAGATATGTTAGCATATTGTGCAAGAGATTCAGTCTGTGCTAGCCCGTTAGGTCATCTTCCTGGTAACATGACGGTGTAACTGAACCACTCATATGCAGAGACTTTCACAAGTACCTTGCCTAGAAGTTTTGCCGACACAACAGAACTTCATGATATTTCATCAGTTGCAGCATCAGATTCAGACAAGTCACCTCAACAGATCTCATCAAGCAATTTTGGTACTCGTATTTGGGAAGATGATTACAGTGTCCAATCAACGGTATTGTGATCCTTGTGCAATATGTTACCCAGCTCCGCGATGACTATTCCTAACTCTAAATACCTTAAAAGGGAATTGCGGTACTTACATTCTTTCCTTGTATCTTTGTGTAAACTTGAGAGGAGAACTATAATGAATAAGAAAATAATGTAAATTATTTTTTTATAAATAAAATGTTATTGAATGATGATATTTGTGTCAACTTTCTTCGAATTTTAAGATGCAAAAATTTCTCGATAATCTTTGGCATACAACAAATAGTGCGGCTAGTAATTAAGATGATGTCATATTCTTAGCATTAATTACCCACGACAAAACATGTGGCAAATGAAATTGGGCCAATATCCAAGATAAAAAACCGTGGCCAGCATCGTGGCAAATCGTAATGGCCACGAGATTATTTGTTACGGCAGGCCATTCGTGGCAAGCTATCTATTGCCACGGAATTTTGATTAATTGCCACGCTTTGTTAGCGTGACTAAAACTCATTATCTTTGTAGTGTTTGTTTATCATGTATGCTTGTATCTGTCTTGTGCAGTCATCTATTATGCATTTATTCACATACGTCGATTATACGAAATAATCATGATAATATCATGTTCCCATTGCCTTGTCTTACCTTATCATACGAATGTGTCTTTGTTTTTTGCCACAGCTATGTTCTGTTTTATTGTTTCGCGTCTATGCATCTGCTTATTTCTCCTTATGAGAAATACCCTTTTTCTTTTCATTATGCGATTATACTCATAAACTATTTGCTCTCTCATTATTTCCTGCTAAACAATAATTATTAGTTTCTATTTTATTTTTCTCATGAGGTCTTATTTAGACTTCCTAATTAAAGGTCTTATTTTGCCTAATATATGACTTTGTTTCTGTGCGACGAGATCGCAGGAGGTCTTTACATTTTCATGTAGCGACCCATTGATCTCGCCTTATCATCTTCTTGTATTATTGCCTCTTCAGGTTTTATTGTCGCGCAAATACGACAAGCCTTAATACTCTCGTGAGTAAAAAGCCTCATGATATTTGCGTCTTTTGATACAATTCAGCTCCCTATTGGAGGGTGTCGTCCTTATATTCCCCATAAGTGCCCCTTCAAGGAACCTTACCCCTACCGGCTTAAGGTGGGCTCTTCCTATCCAGTGATGCAAAAACTAGTTGTTTTAGCGACCCCTTATCCCTCCACCGATATGGCTTATATATGGTTAAGAGACCGCACCCTAGGTGGGGTTTCTTCGCACCGAGTGCATCATAGTCAAAACTTGTCAAGAGCGGCCAGGTACGCTCCAGACGCCCCAGGCACTCTTGACTCAACTATGTACCTCGGCGCCTTGATCTAGTTTCTGCACTCCTTAGGAGAGACCTTGTCACCTTAATCTTTCGACCTAGGAGCCTCTCCTGGATGGGCTTTCATTTCACCCCAAATCTCTATGACTTGGGTTAGGTCGATGCAGCTTTCCCCCAAGTCATGCTAACTAGGCTTTCCCAGTTATGACGCGCGTTAGGTCTTATTATTGCCTCTTGTTGTATGCGAACTAGGGTGCATGCCAGAATTGGATGCCTAGCCTCCCTAATTGGAGTCTTTACTTCTGATGCATTCTATTAAGGTCTTATTTTTTCCTTTTTCTACTTTGATATATATCATTAAAGAAGAAATTTTTTCATTTGCATTCACATTCTTGATTAATACAATACTGATAACTTCTTTCTTTTCTTATTCTCCCACATGATAATCGCCTTCTTTCTATTTTTATGCCTGAGGCCATTTGCTTGTTTCTTTCACCTTTTGTGCTTCCTTAAGTTCATGTATGCTATCTAATACATTGATTCGCATGAGTTCCATTGCTTTTGGTGTGCGATGACTGCCGCATGGACCGTATTTCTTCGGTTACACTTGATTCCATAGTTCATTAGATGATTCTCTTTCATTTGCATCTACCAGTTCATACATTCCATTTCTAACTACCTTTTTGACTTGGTATGGTCTTTCCCATAGGATCTCCATGGTTCTATAACTATTTTTACGAAAGCGCGGTTTCTGTCTCCACAGTAAATATCCTTCCTGGAATTCTCTCTTGTTAAAACACTTGTCGCGTTTGTTTTCTTGTGCGGTTGTGATCGCCTCTGCAGAAGTTTTTCTTATTTCACTCTCCTTGTTTACAACATCTACCATTAATATTTTGCTTCTTTGGCTCTCTTGTATTTGTTTCTTACAATTTCTTCGCTTGCTTGCGTGTTCCTCACTTTTGTCAACATCTATCTCATGACATGTTTTACCTTCATTTGGATCTCCTCTGATTACTCCAACACCTTGGGGTAGAGGAAACTTGATGCACTGGTGGAAATTTGATGCCACTCCTAGAATACCATGTAACCATGGTCTTCTTATCAGAGCACTATAGGGTGATTTTACATCAATAACGCAAAATACTATTTCTGTTGATAAGCTCTTTAGAGGAATTCGCATCTTTATCTATCCCTTTGGTTTGTTGGTTGTTCCGTTGAAGCCATAAATCTTGTAAGTTGATGGGATTAGTTCCTAATCTCTACCACCCATAGTCTTGTATGTGTGATAAAACAGAATATCAACTGAACTACCAAGATCTATTAGTATCATATTGATGGCCTACGTGTCTGCGTTCTCCTCTTCATCTTCATCAGCTTTTGCTTTTGGATTGATTTCTAGCTTGACCACTATCGGGCTATCGTGCGGTTCTCCACCTTATGGTATTTCTTATGCATTAAAGGAAATAGGTTGCTTTTTCCAATCCTTCAATGGAGATATCTTCGCAAGGTTCAATATCTCTCTTCCATCACTATCTCTTGCATAAACTCGACTTAAGATATTATCATGGAAATCTTCTATTCTCTTGAATGAATGTATTATCGAATTACAATATAGATTCTTTTCCTTCGCTCCTACCTCGATCAAATATGTATTCTTTCATGTCTCCGTACCTTGTGCACGACCTTCTGGTGGTGGAGGTGGTAGATTCTACGGTTGCTGTACCAGAAAATGGTTTAACTTCCCCTGATCAATCATTCTTAGTATGATTTTCTTCACATTCCTACAATTGTTTGTTGTATGACCATGAAAACGATGATAATTACAAAATTCTCTACTTCTTCTCCCTGGTGGTGGTTCATTTCCCATATTTGGTGGCTCAGGAATGTCTTCCATCAAAATTATAGCTTCCCATATTTTGTCTATTGCAGTATTTAGATGTGGCATCTTTATTTGCTCCCAGACTACCCTATTACCTCCTTGGACTTGGTTATAATATTTCTTTTGCCATCCATATCCTTCTGGATGATTATCAAGTCTTTGAATCTTATTATTTCCTCCACGATTATTGAACTGTCTTTCTCTTTCAAATTCTTCTTGATCTCGACTACCCATTGCTACTAGCTTATGCTGATCTTCGATCATCGCTTTTTCTTGTCTTCCTTGAGACGTGCTTGTGACTGTGTTTATTATCTTTGGGAGTAGACTTTCATTTCCTGCTTTTGTGCTTGTTTTCGCAACATGATAAGATTCCATTTCTTTCTGCTTCTCTTCAAGAGCGATGTATTCCTCCTGATATTCGCGTATCTCTGTCATTGATATGGTACCTTTAATTCTGAATATCTGCATGTCCATCAAGTCTGTTGCAAAGAGTGTGTTAATGAATGCTAGTATGAGTTTCCTCTCATCTACTCGACCAACCATGTCACTACACATGGTTCTCCGTCGCATGGTTAAGCTTCACGGCCTTCATTTGTTCTTTTTAGCAGACCAAACACCTCCTCTATGCCTGGTCGTAATACATTATTACTGATATATGCTCCTAGGAATATTGATTGTAGATGATTAAATTACCTGATTGTTCTCGGAGATAAGCCCTCGAACCACTTCAAAGTTTCTCCTGATAGGCTAGCCGGAAAATATTTGCATACTACCGCATCATTATCTTCCCATTGTAATAAAGATCGCACACAATCTTTTATGTCTTGTATCGCATAAGTGGTTCCATCAAAAATATTAGTGAGCACTAGTAAATTGCATTTAGTTGGTACTCCTGCCATCTATATTTTCCTCGCAAATGGCGTTTTTCCAGCTTCTTCAATATCCTCATCCAATTGTCGCCTTCCTCCTTCTCTTCTTGTTGTCATCATTTCTCTTACTTCTGACAACTCTCTTAAAATTTGTTCATTCATAACCTAGTCCGCGTCTTGTTGCATTGTCCTTTTTAACCTTGCTTGCCTTTCTCTGTTTTCACTCCTGCTCTGACGTATCTCTTCTTGTACTTCTCGTTCTTCGGCTTCTTCTCTTCTTCTCATACGCCTCTCTCTTTCATCTCTTGCATCATTCTATGCGTTGTTATATCTCTGAACTTCATCTGCGCGATCACGTTGATATCTTAGCATTTTTCTTCCTTGCAATATCATTCTCTCTTGTTCTGAGTCAATTTCAGCATCATGATCATGACGAACGCGATACCTCTTTACTTTTTGTTCATGTCTATTACCTTTGTTACCCTCTTGCATACGTTAATCTTCTTCATGATGCACGTACCGATCATTTATTGGTTGTTGTTCTATGCGATATTCACCGCGTGGATCTTGTAAGTCATGATTTGCTTGAAATTTTTTTGTGATATTATCCAAAGGCGGTTCTTGTCTGGTATCTCTTCGACTAGATTGGCTACACCTTGATGTAATCCTGCTTGTCCTTGACCTCGAGCACGTGGTGCTTCTTGATCTCTGCTCTTGTAATCTTTTATTCTCTTCTCTTAGCTCGTTATTCTGACACGTCAGATTCGAGGCTCTTCATCTTCTCTCTTTCTTTCTGCAACCAGTCTTTGTCGAAGTTCTTCGGTTGTCATATTCTCTTCATTTCCTTCTATGAGTCCTTCCTCTATATTCCTTTGTTATTCTTCTTCTTTTATTGAATCTTTTTTTGAAGTATGAAGGCTTACTCTATCATGATGGTATTGTTCTCCGCTGGTTCGCGCCGAATCTGTGTTTGTACTTGATTTCCCCGATTATTTCTTTCTCCCATCCTCGAGGATTCAGCAACTTCGTTTCTCCTTCTTCCAAACTGCTTGTTCTGCTGTAGAATTTTGTCTCACCATCTATTTGCTGGGTTGAAAACTTTTGGTTAAATCTTTTAGATCTAGATTTCTGAAACTCTCAAACTATATGGAAATGCAGGTTTGGTTATGAAGGAATTCACCAACAAGGTATATCACTCTGAGCTATTTCTAGCGCCAAAATGTAGTTGCAGGAAATCCTACATCCACACACTTATAGAAATCTATAGAACAACTCAAGTAATCATCATAAAAATCATAAGAACATTCATTAAGATCTTCAAATTGGATACAAAGTTACGAGAAAGCTCTAACTTGGAGAATAAATAACCTTTCTCTCTCCTAAATTTCTTGTCTAAGCTCTCAAAAAGATCCCCCCTCATACAAGGTCGCTCGGTCCCTTATATAGGGATTTACATAGTGGATGACAGCTAATAAAGCCTTTATTTTTGGATCTGGCGTGCGTCATTAACGCATGCTTACATTAACTCTTCTCGCACGTATTCTATAACATCGCATAGCTCTTCACACTTTACTCGTGATTAAGCTGACGTCACCTAATGCGTCATTCTGGATAAGCTGTACACCGTTGTCTTCGCACGGTCTTGATAATCATTATTTCGCATACTTGATTGGTGCGCGGTATTTTTTATCTACACATGGAGATGGTTAAGCTGGCGACCGAGATGCATATTAGTAAAGTTGATCCCACGGATGAGAGTCGCCATGTTTTACAAACTAATTTGCATTCTAAAACATATTCAGCTGGAACCCGAGAAAGGAATTCTAGTACGATATCCGAGGGAAGAAACTCCATATCCTTGTAGTACTAATTAATAACACAAAACAGCAACCAAAAAGTTAGATGATCTCCGGTGCATTGGTGATCAACGTACTAAATCTACTTTCTTGTTTTCTGCAATGCTAGAGACCTTATAATTATTTGGCTTGAATGATTCTGTAATTACTAAGACTAAAAAAAGGAAATTATCTAAACTAGGAAACACAGTGGAATTAGGAAAGAAATTATCGATAAGTTCATGTGATTTCCAAAAATATGATCTTATATCGATTCAAAGCATGCAGTGCTTTTCCAGGGTTAGATTTTCCTCTGAAATCAGTTTGGACGGCTAATACAGTTTGGATTTCTTTCATAGATATTGTTCCATTTTAGGAGTCAGGACACCATTTAAGATGTCGATCTTTGGATTTCTAAAATAAAGAACATGAAATCTGTATATGGATCTGTAAAATCATACGACGTCTAAGACTCTACTATATGAAACCCTAATTTGCCTGGAAGAACAACAAAAGCACAATGGCGAGACACTGGCGAGCCTTCATGAAGATATTATCATCGATATACTTTTGAAGTTATCGGTCGAATCCACATCTCAGTTCAAGTATATATGTAATATCTGGTATGAATTGGTAAAAGACCCTAAGTTTATTAGGATGCACATGCATCATCAACATGCTACTCAAAACAACAAGTTTAGTGTTCTACTTGAATCATGTACGGAAACACTTGCTTCGAGGAGCATGCCTATCATTATACTATTGATTTTGATATAACATCCTCTCATCTTACCATATGCCTGTTCAACCTGATCTCCCACATGATGCGTTTGTACTTCTTAACTCATTGATTCATGCAATTGCACGACTAATCCACTGGTAATCCCAATGGGGATACACTCGGAATCCACGGAATGATTTGCGTGTGGAATCCATCAACTCGAGAATACAAGATAATATCCAGACCCACATCAATATTTTACAAAGAAAATACTTTTTATAGATTAGGCTCAAATATATGGAAAAGCATTGGAGATGAACCTTATGATACTAATCTGCCTTTGAAGACTAACTTATATGGATTTATTCATTGGATAAGAAAGAGGAAAGTTATAGTTTCGCTTGATATAGTTGAAGACCCACCAAAGAATTTCATATACCTAGTTGCTATTTGGATGATGAGTTGTACTCGTTTTATGATATGGTAGTGGATGTTTTACTAGATAAGGACCTTTACCTGTCAGTTAATGCTAAATTTGTGATTAAGTTTTGCTCAACTGAGCTTGATCTTCCTAGTCATGGACTATTTTTTTAGAAGCCGGCTAGTTATAGGCGTATTTTTAGAAGCCGGTTATATACTACCTCCTTAATTTAGCTCTTTCCTACTTCTAATCAGTCTCTATTTCAGTTTAAGAGATATTTTTGGTCTCTTTCCTACTTCCTAGTCATGGTCTCTAGTTTTGTTTGTTCACTATCTCTTATTATTATTCCTTTCTTTCGACTTCAGAATTTCGCCAATTCCCTTCCCTGCCAAAACAAGTACTAATATCTCCGTCTTTTACACTGTTTCACGTATAAACCTACAAGACAGTTTTCCAATTCCAAAACCAGTCCTAGTTAGTAATTAAAAACGAATAGTCTGAAACTCTTATAGACAATTGGAAGAATCGGTGTTTTATTAGGAAACCGTACCTTAATATTTGTAATTGGGACTGCGTTATAAATATGCACAACACCATATTTTTATCTAGCAATATCTACCAAGAAGAAAAAGAAAAGCAACAATGGAGAACCTTCCAGAAGATATTATCATCGATACACTTTCGATGTTACCAGTCAAATCGGTCTCTCGCTTCAGGTGTGTATGCAAAGATTGGTATAAATTGTTCAGAAACCCTAAGTTTATCAAGGCGCACCTTCACCAGGCTGTTCGGAACAACAAGTTCAGTATCCTACTTAAAGTATCTCATGCCTCACAGTACGTTCATTATACTATAGAAGATTTTGATGTAACATCCTCATCTTATAATATGGTGCCTGTTAAAACTAATCTCCCACCTGATACATATGACTACGGAGATATTTTCTTAAGTGATTACTTGATTGGTTTACTTCAAGATGGGAATAAAATCTGCTTGTGGAATCCATCAACTCGAGAATACAGGTACATGCCGACATTAAACAGTAAGGAAGCCTATATTAGAGACCGTTCTTCGAAGTATGGGGTTTGTTACGATTGGAAAATTGATGATTACAAGCTGTTCGAATTAGTGGCCAGTGAAAGATATGGCGATATCTCTTCTGAAATTTGGGTAAGTAGATTAGGTTCAAATTCATGGAAGTGTATTGGAAACATACCTTATGATGTAGATCGTATTAGAGTTTCTATGAAGCCTTTGAATGGAATTATTCATTGGATAGGAGACACAAAAGTTATACTTTCGTTCGATATAGTTCAAGAGCGAGCTTCAGAAATCCAAATACCCAGTTGCTATCTAAATAATGGAAGTTACCCGTCTGAATATATGGAAGTGGGTGTCTTGGGGGAGTACCTTTATCTATTAGTTAATTCACTTTGGCCTTTACTCGGAAACATGAGTCTTTGGGTGATGAAAGATTATGGAGTTACAAATTCTTGGACCAAAATTTTTAGCCTACCGAAATGTACAACAAGTTTCGCATCATTACGGCCTCTGCATTATCACAATAAGAATCGTGAGATTCTATTACAGGGTGTAAATTTAGAAGACACGGAGGATGTCTTAGTCTCATATGACCTTATAAGCAGAAGGCTTGTGACCCTTGATATCCCCTGCATGCCAAAACGTTTTACTGCGAATACTATTGTTGGAAGTCTAGTTTCACTCAATTCAGGTAAATTCCAAAAGGCTGAAGAAATATCTATGGTGGACACTAGGCATGGCGCTGAGTCAGGTGAATTTATTGATGCTTCGGATATATCTAAGGTGGATACTAGGCATGGCGCTGAGTCAGGTAAATTTCTCGAGGCTTCGGAAATATCTAAGGTGGAAACTAAGCCTGGCGCTGATTCAGGTGAACTCGTAAAGGCTGAAAACATATCTAAGGTGAATCCTAGGCATGGCTATCGAGTCTCAAAGGTGTGGCTGGGGCACATGCATATTCTGTTTTGCTGTCTTGTGCTTCTTTGCTGTTATTTGTCTTTATCCTTTTGCTTGAAATGGTTGAACAAGAGAGTGTGGTGACTTTTCTATTTCACTGCGATAAAACTGAAAAATGATGGCAGCAGCGCATGCATGTGGTGGTCCACGAAAAAAGCAATATATTGGTTGGTGGTTTATCCTTTGCAGGCATTATAATACAAATTTCTCCATTACTTTTTTTTTCCAGCATTCTGCCCCCTATATGATTGACGTTTCTATTTTCTCATACAAGCTTCTTTCGCACGAGCATATCCACGTGCACGCTGGAAACATGCCTTTCTCCTTGAGTTCGAGTCTAAATGTTGTTTTACCTTTTTATGGGACCCCCAGCTCTTTCTTAAGACTTTTTATTCACTACAGATTTCCATTTTACACTTTTACCATTTTAGCCCTATTTAATTTAAAAGGTATTTTTTAAAAAGTCATAAAAACAAGGGCAAAATCGGATCTCCAGAATTTACAGTTTCATGCACTGTTCATGAACAGTGTCTAAGGTGAGTTCGCTTTATATATAGTAATAGATTTATCTGAAAGTTATCTCTCACTTCCGATGAAATATATGCCTCTCTATTTTCAAAAAGGAAAATATGTAGTGTATATATGGGGTTTCGTTTTTTCCAGCTCATGTGCAGTTTTATTTTTGCTATATTACCACACTAAATCACCAATGAAAGTACATAAATCTGATCTTGGATAAAACTCAAAATATTAATTTTGAGTTGGAAGTCCATACATCTAATAAAACAACTTACTTATTTCATTACATTAACTCGTTAAAAGTACATAAACACTCGACCCAGTACAATGGATAGTTATACAAATACACCAACCGACAGAGAGAAGAAGAGGCCGTTCCTGAAATTTGTTTGCCCCGAAGCAAAAAAAAAAAAGTTATGCCCCAAAAGAAAAAAAAATTCACACAACTATAATAATAAAAGATAATTATATAATTATGTTGATGTCTAAACATAAATTTTAGAAAGTTCGTCGAAATACTTTCATCCTTCGCGTATTCTTAAACGCAAACTCTCTAATGATAGATTATAGTCTATTTTTCATCTATGGATATTTCAATAGCTATCATAGCCAAGCCGTTCAATCTTTCTAGCGACATTGAGGATTGAAGATAAGACTTGATTAATTTTAGATTGGAGAAACTTTTTTCTGCGCTTGCCACGGTAACAGGGACGGTAAGAAAAATTCTATAAGCAACCCACCCAAGCATTGGGATAACATGCTTCCAAGTGTTGCAAATAATGTAATACCTCAATTGGTTTCTTTATCTCGGCTGGCAGTTTCCTTTTCATAATCTTTAATTCAGTGTAGAGATCTTTCCCATTAATATCAGAAAGTGTATCATAACTTAGATAATCTTCAAATTTAGTACATGATGCCGTAAACTATCATCACTCATAGATTTTAATTTCTCCAAGTCGAATAAGAAACCATATATGTTCTCATACTCCTTAAATTGCTGAAATCTACTTTGCAATGAACGCAAAGCACAATCAACTATGTATAGAAAATAATTTTTTCTAAACGATTCCTCACCTGAGTCAGGAACTGTCTCCTCGCTAGCATCATCATCGAAATGCCTCTTCCGCTTTCTAACACGTTGTTCCTGAAATTTAGGACTAATACCCATGTCAACAGCAATTTGTTTAGCTTCAACTAGTGCATCTTGGAAGCCATTGTCTCTGTACTCTTTGAAAAATGAAACAAGCATTTTTATATGTTCGATAGCATCTCCCATATGCATATCTTTTGCTTGTAGCGCTTTGCTAACGGAGTTGACGACCGATAAAAGATCATACCAAATAACCATGTCAAGAAAAAATTCAAAATTCCTTATGTGATTCTTAATTAATACCCTGAGCAGTACACTTTTCTTCATATTTTTTGGATGTCTTTATCAAGTGAATCAAAGCTTTTTGTATTTTCGGTGCTTGGAATTTTATTGCTTTAACACTTTCCACATGCATTCCCACCCAGTGTCAGATAATGGTTTGAGAGTGAGACCTTTAGATCCTACTTTCTTCTTAAAAACCTGCCACCGCTTTGTAGAAGCAGCAAACAATTTATAAATACATTGTACGGTCCCAAAAAAAAGAATCCTCCTTTGCACAAGATTTAACCATATCGTAAAGCATGCGATTAAGTCTATGACAGCCACATGGAGTGTAAAACATCCTGGGATTAATCTCAAGCAACATGTTTTGCGCACCTTGCTCTTTTCCTTTCATGTTTGAACCGTTGTCATAGCCTTGCCCTATTATATCATCAATATTTAGATTGAGTTTTTCCAATGCATCTTCAAGTTCGGAGAAAAGACCCTCACTTGTTGAATCATCCACTTTCAAAAATCCAAGACAAAATTCTTTGACTTTTGCTAGAATCTGGGAAACATCTACACATCTTACCACAATAGACATTTGATCATGATGAGTTATGTTTGGAGTACAATTAAGAATAATAGAATAATACTTAGTTGTGTGAATCTTCTTGACAATTGAACTCTTAATATTATCAGCGATCATGGATATCAACTCACTTTGAATCTTATGACTAAGATAATTATAACGAGTTTCCTTCTTAACAATACGTTGTAGATGCATATTGAACACTGGATCATGTTTCGCAATCACCTCCATCAAACTCAAAAATTTACCATTATTTCATGTGAAAATCTTATCGCTGTCGCCACGAAATGCTAAACCATTTTTTACAAGATACATCACACCATCCATTACGCTGTCCATTATTTCTATAAAACGTTGTTTCTCTTTGTTGATTTGTTCTTGCACCTGTTTGTCAACGGTTTCATTCTTTTTCAATATTAATTCTCATACATTCTTTATGTTCAGTAGACATTTCATGTTTCTGAAGACTTCCACTAAGGTTATTCCAATCATCAAATCCAATGTCAGATAATTGTGTTGAATCATCTTTTTTGAAAAACTTGCAACAGAAGCAAAATACTTTGTCTAAGGAAACTGAATATACAAGCCATCTTCTATCTTGCTTCTCCGTGTTTGTCATCTTACGAGTATAATGCTTTCTAGAAAAACGTTTACCAAATTTATCATAAGGAAAGTCATATCTTCAACCCTTCTTGGACCGTTCTCAACTAAAAAATCAATCAATTTTTGATCGATTTTACCCCAATTCTTTGGATCAAAAATATCTTGATTCGGTTCTTCCATGTTAAACTCAGTCGCAGTACAACCATCCATGTCATTTACCTCTTCATTAACATTCACGCTATTATCATTCTCGTTTGCTTCATTTACATCTCCCCCACCTGCCATAATATCAACATTTCCGGCAACATGTGCATCATTACCATCTCTGTTTATCTCATTTAAAATTTGATCAACATTTTCACAAGTATTGCTCTCAACTGTACGATTAACATTCTCCCCCGTATCTGTAATTGCAACATTCACATTATTTACCACAATGGCTTCACTTGTTCTAACCACATATTTCTCAAGAGACCCAACAAGAGATTTTTTGAACTCTTCTTTCTTCTTAGATATTTTTCTATTTTGACATCTTGATGATTGCTTTCTTTTGAGTGGAGGCATGCCTACAATACACAAGAACCAAGATTAATGAATTTCCTTATACATGAATAAGGTGCAATAACTATGAGAAAAAATGGAAATTAACAGTAAAAATATACAATCAATCCAAATCATGGTGCTGACCTAATTCAAACCACCCAAATCAATTAATCATAAAATTAAATTACAATGATACCAATAATACCGTAAGTTGCCCTATTATGGCGGAATGATAATCCTTTATCTTACGTACCTTTATCTCAAACAATGTTGATCTTGTACTATTAGTAAAGGCTGCCAACATTCGCCGATCTCCTGCATGATTTCATCTTCCCAATCTATAGATAATAATGAAAAGATTAGAATTGTTAGTCTGAAAACATTTACAAAGTCAATTATATATGCTGAATGAAAAACTAACCTCTCTGCACTTGGTTCGTTATAATGAATTTCGTTGCAAGTTTTCATTTCATCTGCTTCAGATTTATCTCTGCACTTGGTTCATTGTAATGAATTTCGTTGCAAGTTTTCACTTCATCTGCTTCAGATTTATCTTTCTTTAATTAATTTGATTGCCTACATCAACTTTCTTCAATTACTGAACGACCTTTCCTTTTTATATATATTTGAAGAGAAGTCTTGTTTGAGCGTTTCAATTAAAAAAATGTCTAGCTAAACGTTTTCACTAATATAATATCTCCGTATAACAGCATCTTTACAGCATGAATCACTACGTTCTATCCTTTGCAATTTCATACTACATTCTTCGAACAATTGCATGGATGTTCGTGAGCAGTTTTATATCGTTCTCTGGTGCGGTTTCGAGGATTTTAAAGTTGCAAATAGATGTCTTTTAAGATGCTGCGTGAAGATATATATGACCATTGGAGGTTCCGAATAGATTGCGTCTGAAACTATAGTGTCTATTGGGTAACCAATGGGATTGATTGGGAAAGTGCTCCACCAAAAGCAAGAGTGAATGTGGTACGGAAATGTGGCGATTTGGGGTCCTTATTATAAAGAAAGATGACCCAAAATAATTGAACAAATTACAAAAATCCCCCAATAGGGATTTCAACTAACAACTTTTATAAAAAAAACAAAGTTTAAAGAAGAAAAGCCTTTCAACTACGGCACAACTTATTTTGTGTTTTTCTGACTAAACTTACTCGTCTATATTTGGATAATTATATCTGAGTTAAAAATTATTGAAAAGTACGATTATAAAAAACATTTGAATCCGGTGAGAATTATCCTAATCAACTAATAAGGTACGAAGTATTTTAATTTGAGCTAGATGTACGATAAATCATAAATGATTCCTCAAGTTCAAAATCATAAAAATAAAAAGCAAACAATTCAAGGTGGAGGGAAAGAAATTGGTCCAATTATGATATAAAACAAGTCATAGTCAAACAAAATAAAAGGGAATAAATGTTTTTTTAAATACCAAAAATGTTCGCTTTCTGAGAAGATTCAATCAGTTTTTTGTCTTCTTTACCTTTGTTTTCCAAATTGACACGAACCACGATGGTTCAAGAGTGATCAAAATCAAATAGGAATCAACTAATCCTTTTTAAATTCTAAAATCACGATTTCCACTTTTTATTTCGTGATTCCTAAGAGCATCCACAGTGGGCGAGTATAACCAAAAATTTGGGATGAGATCGTGACGCAGTGGGACGGAGTAAAGATCAAATCCCAGCCAAAGATCAAATTCCAGACCATATTTGGTCGCGACCAAATACCAAATCCTAATATAGTCGGGCGTAAATTTAAAGTACGTTTGTTGCTGTGCGTAAATTTAAAGTACGCTTGTTAACGGGCGGAGATTTAAATTACGCCCGATGAAAATTCAAATTAAAAAAAAAAAAAAAAATGAGGCGTAAACTTAAAGTCCGCCTGTTGACAGGCGTAAACTTAAAGTCCGCCTGGTGATTGATTGGGCGGACATTTGAGATACGCCCGATGAAATTTTTTTGGGGCGGATCTTTAAATTACGCGCGACCAAATTTTAATCGCCACCGTTACGTGACAACACAGACTAAACCCAAAATTTGATCTTTTTTTTGATCTTTGATCTTTGGTTTTGATCGCACCACTGCAGTTGCTCTAAGCTCGCAATGTTAACTCAAATGAGAATATGATGGTAACCTCCAAGGAAAGATCAAATGACACATTTGAAATCTCTTTATTAAAGATAACAATTACAACAATCAGGTGGCTCTTAATGTTCACTTTGATTATTCATATCACTTGAATGGTTTTGTTGTCGATTAACGTTAGAAAACATGTAATCCAATGAATACTAACATGATTAAGGTGGAATTTATATTGTGTATTAAGAACTTAAGAGTTCAACAATTGGGCTCTTGAAACACGATGGTTATTTTGGAGGTTTCATGGATCTCTTCGCCTTTCGCACAAACAACCATGCGAGTTAAATTTCGCATAGTTGTCTTCCCCGTTACTATAAAGCATCATCGTTTCAATTCAACTACTAGGTGTTTTATGGTCGAAATAAAAGTGTTCCTGGTTTTGATGTCGATTTTCCAATTTACTTATTGTTGTTTTCTCTTTCATGGAAAATTAAAAAATTAGGGTTCATAAGAAACATGTATGGTTTAGGTTATATTTAAGGATACAATTGATATTTGCATATTTTTTTAGGAAGGATCCATTCACACTTTTATATATTCTCACACTATTTTACAGATTGGACCTTTTTTTTGTATATTAAAACCGAACACTAATGAATTTGAAGCCAATATTTTGGGGATATATATTTCTCTTACGAAGCTCGATATTCCTACCATAAAAGAGCGTATTTCGAAATATTAAACCTCATCATCCAACAATATTAATATCAATGGTTAAAAATCAGTGGATTTTCAACAACTCATTTCAAAGTAGTAGATGATGGTATTATACTTCTAGGAATGCACTATTTTCTTTTTCATAAAACAAGAGGAAGATACCCTCTAATATTACATATTAGAGGTTTTAACCATGATCGGAACAAGATTCGACAAAGATACATTATCGTTGAAATTCTGAGATTTGAAAAAGTTTAAGAGGTGTCCTAGATCCTCACGTTTCCAACTGTTTTGAAGATTGGAGATATTACAATAAGCTGCTGTATAAGCTTCCTAAATTACACTAAATCTAGTAGATAACATAGGTTATGAAATTTTAAAATTATGAGTTCCAGATCGGTTCTTTGAAAATCATTACTAATAGACTATCTAAGTTTCCTAGCTTCAACATATATATTCCTTTAAGCAGCATCAAAGTAGGCAGGGAATCACTTTGGAAAGTGATGCAGCGGAAATTAGAGAAACTAGAGAAAAGAGAAGTGTTGTTCAGACTTCAAATATTCCTAGGAATATCGACTATGAACGTTGATTAATATCTAGACTTCGGTTTCCCAACTTTAGATAAAAATCGATTAAACTTGAACAAAGTTTGATAAAGAAGATATATATTCCAAAAAAAAGTTGCCCTAAACAATTTATGATGGACTCTTTTATAGACTTGGGGAAAAACCCTAACTTGCTAGTCAAGAAAAGATGAAAAAACCCCCTAAACCGACTCAGACCCTAATTTGCTATTTTTGGCAAATTTTGGTCGACCTAAAATATTGAAAGTACTTATAAAATAAAACAATTCGCCTCAAACGGCGGCCCAAACAGACTCCTAACGATAGAGTTATTAACAAAATAAAAACTTTCCTAAAATAGCAAAAACGTATGTTTGATGCCCTAAACGATGGAATTTGGCTAAATTCTGAAGACCAAGGCAATCAAAGATTTCCTTGTCCTGTTCTTTGGCTTGTTTCCCATCGAAATGGACCCCTAAGGATCTAAATTACGACACTTGGATTTTTAGCCTCCAAATAGGTTATAGCCTGCTCATCTGCATCATTCTCTCGGGGTTGGGAGAAATTCGCCCTCGAATTTGTCGTAGCATCATCAGAATTATCACCACAAAAAGGCACTAAGTGTTTGACATTAAAAACATCAGAAGTACGGATGTGACTTGGAAGCTTCAACTTGTATGCATTGGAATTAATCTTTGCGACAATTTCCAAGGGACCAATCTTGCGCGCCTTCAGTTTGTTGTACTCGCCAACTGGAAAACGATCCTTTGTCAATATTTCCCAGACAAAATCCCCTACGTCAAACTCGACAACTCTGCGTTTCTTATCTGCCGCCTCCTTGTACCTTTCATTAGCTCGAAGCAACTGTTCTTCGGCCAACTTGTGAACTTGCTGCAGCTGTTGGATACGTTCTTCAACACGAACTTCAATTCTCTTCAAATCAGGAACACGAGCTAAATCTATTGGTGCTCGTGGATTGTATCCATAAACAACCTCGAACGGACTCATACCCAGGCTACGGTTGACTGAACGATTAAATGCAAATTCAGCTTGGCAAAGTTTCTGGTCCCAACTTTTCGGATTGTCTCCAACCATACACCGTAGTATATCACCCAAAGAACGATTCACAACTTCGGTTTGGCCATCACTTTGAGGATGATACGCACTACTGAAATTAAGTCTTGTATTAGCCAATTTCCACAAGGTTTTCCAGAAATAACTAAGGAATCTTGTGTCTCGATCACTGACTATTGAACAGGGCAATCCATGTATACGATACACTTCTTGGAAGAACAATTCAGCTACCTTCAGTGCATTAGTAGTCTTCTTGCAAGCAATAAAGTGAGACATTTTTGAAAAACGGTCGACAACAACAAATACTGAATCATGACCCCTCTGAGTTCGAGGTAAACCCAATACGAAATCCATGCTCAAATCTGACCATGGTTGGCTTGGAACTTTTAGTGGTATATATAACCCTGCATTGGTTGCTTTTCCTTTTGAAACTTGACAGATTCGACATCTGTCCACGAATTTAGCAACTTCACGCCTCATTGTTGGCCAGTAATATGATTTTGAAACAAGCTGGAAAGTTTTATCTCTACTCATGTGCCCCTCGTCATGTAACTCCTTAATAATCTTCAATCGAAGACTAGAATCGGGAATACACAATTGGTTACCTTTAAAGAGAAATCCTTCATGCATAAGGTAATCACTTCGTTTTCCTAGACTGATATTATCCACAATCTCCACAAAGTGTGGATCAGTTAGAATATGTTCAGAATACGAATCAAAATCTATTACCTCAGTTCGCATGGTGTTGAGTAACATACTTCGACGGCTTAAAGCATCAACAACTTGATTCTGCGACCCAGCTTTGTGCTTCAGTACAAAAGTGAACTCTTGCAAATAAGAATCCCACTTACCATGTCTAGATGAAAGCTTCTCTTGCCTATTGATATGCCTTAAAGAATCATGGTCAGAAAACATAATGAATTCGTTATGAATTAGATAGTGTCGCCAATGCTTCAAGGCTTGAACTATGGCATAAAACTCCACATCATAAGTACTGTAGTTGGTCTTAGCACCATTCAACTTCTCACTAAAATATGCTACAGGTCGTCCTTCCTGACTCAAAACAGCTCCAATTCCCACCTTCGATGCATCACAGTATAATTCAAATGGCTTGCTGAAATCAGGTAACACCAATAGTGGTGGGGTTATTAGTTTTGTCTTGACTGCTTCAAAGGCTTTGTCAGCTTCCTCAGACCATGAGAACTCGTGCAGTGTAGTGGGTGTGGTCCAATTTCTTACAGCTTCAACCTTGGAATCATCTACCTTTATTCCATCCTTGGTTACGACATAGCCGAGAAATAGAATTTGGTCAGTCATGAATGAACACTTCTTGATGGCTGCAAATAATTTTTCCCGACGTAGAGTTGAAAGCACTTCTCGAAGATGTTGAAAATGCATGTTCATATCAACACTATAAATAAGAATATCGTCGAAATAAACGACCACAAAAGTACCGATAAAGGGCCTGAGAACTTGATTCATTATACGCATGAATGTACTAGGCGCATTGGACAATCCAAACGGCATAACCATCCACTCATATAACCCTTCTCGAGTCTTAAAAGCTGTTTTCCACTCATCACCTTCTCGAATTCTGATCTGATGGTACCCACTCTTCAAGTCGAGTTTGCTAAACACCTTCGCTCCACACAACTGATCTAGCAGGTCATCCAATCTAGGAATTGGAAAACGGTATTTTACTGTGATTTTGTTGATGGCTCGACTGTCAACACACATTCTCCACGTTCCATCTTTCTTTGGAATCAACAAGGCCGGTACAGCACAAGGACTTAGGCTCTGTCGGATCAAACCTTTCTGTAACAACTCTTCCACTTGACGACGAAGTTCTTCATGCTCCTTAGGACTCATTCTATAATGCGCTTTGTTTGGCAAGCTTGATCCAGGGATGAGATCAATATGGTGTTGTATATCCCTGAGAGGTGGTAGCTCGTCTGGCAACTCGTTAGGGAAAACATCAATAAATTCCTTAATTAAAGGTTGAGCTGCAATAGGGATACTACTTTCATCCGTCTGTTGGTCTTTGCTAATCAACACATACAGTTCTCCTGCATCTTCTTCCTCAACTTCAAACTGCTTAAACGACAAGAGATTGGTAGTTTGTCCGGTAGATGGTTTAGGTGCAATTTCTTTGCTGGGTACTGATGAGTGCCAAATATTGTATATATTTATCCCTTTTTGTTGGCATTTAACTCATCTTTTGCGCATTAATTCTACATTTTATCCCATATTCTGTATTTTCATTGCTTTCAAGAATAAATATTTTTCTTACTTAATTTTGCATTTTTAGGCAATAAACAAAGTCTGGATGAATTGCGGAGCGAAAAAGAGCAGAAAAATAGTAAAAGCCGGGAGGAATTACGCGAGGAAGCCGCGAAGAATGTTGTGCACAAGACCAAGAGGGCAGAAATGGGCTCAAGAAGGAAGAATTGTTCTTAAAGAAGTTATGGGCCTGGCACACCCAAGGCCCAAAATCCTTTCCCAAACCCATTTCCATTACCCAAGCCCATCTCGGATTTCAGCCGTCAGATTGAAGCCTATCAGCATCCTACGGTCGCTCCATCATCGCACATCAATCTCCGAAGCTCCCGCTTTACATCGCAACGCCGATCTCCATCTTGGGCCGTCCATTTCGTCGTATTCCTCCATCCGACGGTCGCTACCCATAGCCTCCCATCTCATCGTTGGATCCACCTACCATCGTCACATCCTACGGATCAGCTCGCCAAACATCGACTCAGATAATCCCGCCTCACACCCTAGAACCAAAGCCTATACTACCACCCAAACACCCCCTTCTTCCCAAAACTCGATCTCATCTTCCTCCACCCGACCACTTCCAGAACCACCATCACCTGCAACTCTCTGCAACTCCACCAGACCTCGAGCTCCACCACCACCACAAACACCCGACAACACCACCATCTCCATCAACAGACAACAAAGCCCATCCGCCTATTTCACCCATTTCATTAACTCTACTCACTGTTAGGGTTCTGAAATGAGAGAAGTAGGGTGATGGTAACTGAGTTCATAGCAGAAGGAAGTATGGGTGATTCACAGCAAATAGCAGAAGACAGCATGGGTCGAGCAGATTTTGGGAGTCTGTAAGTCCAATTTTTTGTATTTCTAGAAAACCTAATTTTCTGCTTTTGGGATTCACCATGAGATTGAGTGTCTGATATAAAATGGTGCACTGTAACATTGTGAAAAAGGGAGAGGGAGGAGACCCAAGTTGAATTTCAGTAAAAAAATTTCTCTATCAATTAAAATTGTTCTGTGTCCTGTTACTGTTGATTTCTCCATGAACACCAACACTCTTAGTATCATGTTAGGCTCTCTAATTATGAACTAAGCATCTTAACTAGGGTTAAGATGAAACCCTTAGCCTTAATATTAGAATGTGTGTCTATTGCTACTGATGTATGATCATTATCACTGTGTAGGATATAATTTTTGTGTTGAACAACATGTTGCTTTCACCTAGAATGTCAAGCATCCTAGGTAGTTAGAATTCCCCCATGTATGTTCACTGACTCTAAATTGCTTGTTATTGTGTTTTGATTAGTTGTGCTTTAAACAGACAACTAATGCTTGCCTTGATTGAGTGATTGGAGGTAATTTATCCACTTAAAGAAGCTGAGTAGTGCATTGGTTCACATGCTAGTATGGGCTGAGAGGTGAATTCTGAACCCTAGTTTCCATTCATCTGATTCACCCTATCTTTATTACTGTTCAGAATTTTTACCCTCCTCATTTGCTTGTCCATCTTCAGTTCTCTGTGTAACTTTGCTTCAATCTCAATGATTGAATTAGTGTAATGTTTTGCCTCCAATTCTGCTGCTCAGTTATTGTGAATGATTAGTATTAATGATTGATGATTAGTTCTCCAGAAATAAATGCTAGTATTAATGTTTAGTCAGTGGTTAATGATTAATGTTAATGTTTAGTTAATGTAAATGATTAGTAGTTAGTAATTAATGCTTCAGGAATAAAGACTGTGTTGAATTTGATGCTAACCTTAATTCAATGCATTGAATGATAATAACTGTTAGTGGAAATTTAATGCTTGGTCTGTTACTTCTGTTTGAAATAAATGTGAGTTATGATTAATGATTAGCAACTGTTAATGATTGAGAAGTTAAGACTAATCCTGTTTAAAGTTAGTGGAGAAGTTAATGCTAGCTCAGTTAATAAATGTTAATGGTTGTGAATTTAATGCCTGTTCTGTTAATGGTTGTTAGTGAAAAATAAATGCTAATTCTGTGTAATGATTGGGAAGTAATAACTGCTAATGATTAGTTCTGTTGAATGCTAATGATTAGTTCTGTTTAATGTCACAATAAGAAAGATCACACTTGCTCCCCCTTGTCCCTGTGGAACTGACCTGTGCTTGCCCTGTGTTGCTTGCCGACACTGTGCACTTGCAGTAGAATTTTTAGGACTACGTTTATTAGTCGCAACAAGTTTTTGGCGCCGCTGCCGGGGACTCGGTTGCGGCGCAATTGATCTTTCTTTCTTGTGGGTTGCTCCTAAACTGCTCCTGCTGCTTCTCACTGAACTGTGATGTGGTGCTGCTCCTCTTTCTGCTGTTGTGCTAAGCCTGCTGAACTGGGCTGCCAAGCTGCTGTGCTGCTGCAGTTTTCTTTCCCTGCCAACCTACTCCTCCTGCTGCTGTTACTTTGTCGATGAGTGCCAAATATTGTATATATTTATCCCTTTTTGTTGGCATTTAACTCATCTTTTGCGCATTAATTCTACATTTTATCCCATATTCTGTATTTTCATTGCTTTCAAGAATAAATATTTTTCTTACTTAATTTTGCATTTTTAGGCAATAAACAAAGTCTGGATGAATTGCGGAGCGAAAAAGAGCAGAAAAATAGTAAAAGCCGGGAGGAATTACGCGAGGAAGCCGCGAAGAATGTTGTGCACAAGACCAAGAGGGCAGAAATGGGCTCAAGAAGGAAGAATTGTTCTTAAAGAAGTTATGGGCCTGGCACACCCAAGGCCCAAAATCCTTTCCCAAACCCATTTCCATTACCCAAGCCCATCTCGGATTTCAGCCGTCAGATTGAAGCCTATCAGCATCCTACGGTCGCTCCATCATCGCACATCAATCTCCGAAGCTCCCGCTTTACATCGCAACGCCGATCTCCATCTTGGGCCGTCCATTTCGTCGTATTCCTCCATCCGACGGTCGCTACCCATAGCCTCCCATCTCATCGTTGGATCCACCTACCATCGTCACATCCTACGGATCAGCTCGCCAAACATCGACTCAGATAATCCCGCCTCACACCCTAGAACCAAAGCCTATACTACCACCCAAACACCCCCTTCTTCCCAAAACTCGATCTCATCTTCCTCCACCCGACCACTTCCAGAACCACCATCACCTGCAACTCTCTGCAACTCCACCAGACCTCGAGCTCCACCACCACCACAAACACCCGACAACACCACCATCTCCATCAACAGACAACAAAGCCCATCCCCCTATTTCACCCATTTCATTAACTCTACTCACTGTTAGGGTTCTGAAATGAGAGAAGTAGGGTGATGGTAACTGAGTTCATAGCAGAAGGAAGTATGGGTGATTCACAGCAAATAGCAGAAGACAGCATGGGTCGAGCAGATTTTGGGAGTCTGTAAGTCCAATTTTTTGTATTTCTAGAAAACCTAATTTTCTGCTTTTGGGATTCACCATGAGATTGAGTGTCTGATATAAAATGGTGCACTGTAACATTGTGAAAAAGGGAGAGGGAGGAGACCCAAGTTGAATTTCAGTAAAAAAATTTCTCTATCAATTAAAATTGTTCTGTGTCCTGTTACTGTTGATTTCTCCATGAACACCAACACTCTTAGTATCATGTTAGGCTCTCTAATTATGAACTAAGCATCTTAACTAGGGTTAAGATGAAACCCTTAGCCTTAATATTAGAATGTGTGTCTATTGCTACTGATGTATGATCATTATCACTGTGTAGGATATAATTTTTGTGTTGAACAACATGTTGCTTTCACCTAGAATGTCAAGCATCCTAGGTAGTTAGAATTCCCCCACGTATGTTCACTGACTCTAAATTGCTTGTTATTGTGTTTTGATTAGTTGTGCTTTAAACAGACAACTAATGCTTGCCTTGATTGAGTGATTGGAGGTAATTTATCCACTTAAAGAAGCTGAGTAGTGCATTGGTTCACATGCTAGTATGGGCTGAGAGGTGAATTCTGAACCCTAGTTTCCATTCATCTGATTCACCCTATCTTTATTACTGTTCAGAATTTTTACCCTCCTCATTTGCTTGTCCATCTTCAGTTCTCTGTGTAACTTTGCTTCAATCTCAATGATTGAATTAGTGTAATGTTTTGCCTCCAATTCTGCTGCTCAGTTATTGTGAATGATTAGTATTAATGATTGATGATTAGTTCTCCAGAAATAAATGCTAGTATTAATGTTTAGTCAGTGGTTAATGATTAATGTTAATGTTTAGTTAATGTAAATGATTAGTAGTTAGTAATTAATGCTTCAGGAATAAAGACTGTGTTGAATTTGATGCTAACCTTAATTCAATGCATTGAATGATAATAACTGTTAGTGGAAATTTAATGCTTGGTCTGTTACTTCTGTTTGAAATAAATGTGAGTTATGATTAATGATTAGCAACTGTTAATGATTGAGAAGTTAAGACTAATCCTGTTTAAAGTTAGTGGAGAAGTTAATGCTAGCTCAGTTAATAAATGTTAATGGTTGTGAATTTAATGCCTGTTCTGTTAATGGTTGTTAGTGAAAAATAAATGCTAATTCTGTGTAATGATTGGGAAGTAATAACTGCTAATGATTAGTTCTGTTGAATGCTAATGATTAGTTCTGTTTAATGTCACAATAAGAAAGATCACACTTGCTCCCCCTTGTCCCTGTGGAACTGACCTGTGCTTGCCCTGTGTTGCTTGCCGACACTGTGCACTTGCAGTAGAATTTTTAGGACTACGTTTATTAGTCGCAACAAGTTTTTGGCGCCGCTGCCGGGGACTCGGTTGCGGCGCAATTGATCTTTCTTTCTTGTGGGTTGCTCCTAAACTGCTCCTGCTGCTTCTCACTGAACTGTGATGTGGTGCTGCTCCTCTTTCTGCTGTTGTGCTAAGCCTGCTGAACTGGGCTGCCAAGCTGCTGTGCTGCTGCAGTTTTCTTTCCCTGCCAACCTACTCCTCCTGCTGCTGTTACTTTGTCCTGCTGCTGCTGTTGTGTTGCTGCTGCTGGTGCACTTGCAGCTTTGCTGAACCAAAAGCCCAACTGGGCTGAAAGCTGCAGAAGGTGCAGAAACTGAACAAAAGCCCATCTGGGCTGTAAGCTCCGTAAGCTGCAGAAGTGAATCAAAGCCCAACTGGGCCTCAGAAAAACCAAAGCTGTGTAGGACGATCCAAGCCCAACTGGGCTTTTGCAACTAAAACCGAACAGCTGGGCTGTGCTATTCAGGTAGGCCTAACCCATGAGATAACCCAACTGGGCCTCATTAAATTCATTTGGGCTTGTATTTAAGTATCAATCTGGGCTTGTAATAATTTTCAATTTTTCTTTTTCTTTCTATTTGGGCCTGTAATAATCTTTAATTTTCTTTTTTTTTTCTCTTTTTCTTTTCTTTTATGGGCTTGTATTTATTGTTTGTTATTATTCTTTTTCTTTTCTTTTGTGGGCTTGTTTTTTAATTTGGACTTTAGGTGTATATCCCATCCATTAGGCTCCCAACTTTATAACAAAACAAAAAAAATTTTTAGGGCTCTACATTTTATAAACCAAAATCCATTGTGAAACCAAAACCCACTCAAAACCAAATTATCAACAAACCCATTTTAAACCAAAATATTGGGCATTTTGTGGTTCCAAAAATTGTTTCCGACTGCTCTGACCAACATGTTAGTTGAGGTACCTGCTAGGACATGATTGTGACCTACAGAGACCAAACCAACAGACTCGTTAGAATTAACCCGGACGATCCAATCGAAATCCTTAGTTCTGAGGTAGACAGTCCAGATCAATCAGAAACAATGGGAGAACCCCGTACACTCAAGGATTATATGTACCCAACTAGAACTAGTCAACCATCTTGTATTGTGCTACCCGAAGCCAATGGCCATTATGAGCTGAAATCGAGCACAATACAAATGCTTCCAGTTTTTAGAGGTGTAGAAAATGAAAACCCGTACCATCACGTGAGAGAATTTGAGGAGATTTGTGGAACTCTGCGTTTCACTCAAATGTCTGACGAAATCCTAAAGTTGAGGCTTTTTCCTTTCTCCCTTAAAGATAAGGCTAAGGCCTGGCTGTATGCTTTACAGCCTCAATCCATCATGTCTTGGGATGACCTCATCAAGGAGTTTTTCAAAAAGTTTTTCCCAAATCACAAGACTGCGAAATTCTTCAAAGTCTGAATAGCTTTGTGCAATTAGAGGGTGAGACCCTAGCTAGATACTTGGAGAGATTCAATGAATTATTACTCCATGTCCCCATCATGGATTTGAAAAATGGAGACTTGTGCAAATTTTGTATGAAGGTCTAGATGTGTCCACCCGAACAACGGTTGAGTCAATGTGCAATGGTCTTTTTGTAAAAGACTGCTGATGCGTCTTGGGACTTCCTGATTGAAGTAGCTGAGAAGACGCAACAGTGGGAATCCATTCGTGAACCTAGAAAGACTACACCTGTAGCTAGAGTCCATAGGATTGAGTCTGATTTTGAAGGAAGTGCAAAGATGGCTGCGCTAGCAAGAAGAATAGAAGCGTTAGAACTACAGAAAAACGCAAACCCTTCTCCCACTACCTTTTGTGAACATGTCGAAATGGCTATCTGTGCTCTATGTAATGGATCTGATCACCAAGTCAATGAGTGTCCGGAAATGCATGCATTCCAGGAATCTAAGCTTGAGCAAGCAAATGCTATGTTTCAAAAACAAGAGCACAACCCATATTCACAGACCTATAATCCAGGATGGAGAAACCACCCCAACTTTTCATGGTCCAAAGGCCCTGCCCAAGGAGGACCATCTCAACCAAATCAAGGCTATCAAAACAACCAAGGCTATCAATACCCAAGAAATCCTCAACAGCAGTCGTACCCTCAATACACTGCTGACAAGAAATTGTCCAACATTGAAGAAAGTATCAATCAATTGACCCAACATCTGATGAAAAACGAGAAAGCAACTGATCAGCGAGTCACCGCTCTAGAACTACAGATGGGTCAAATTTGCGATGCATTGAATACAAGAGAAAAGGGTAAACTTCCTAGCCAACCCCAACAAGAACCAAAGAGGATATTTCAAGCAGGCACAACATCATCATCTTGCGAAAGAACCTCACCCGATCAAGTCCATTCCATCACCACTCTCCGAAGTGGTAAAGTTGTTGAGAACAATGTAGGCATACCACAAACAAGTGAATCCGAGCCAAACTTAGCATTGCCTACACCACCTAAGGAAACCTCCAGTCCAGAAAAAGAATCCGAGCACATTAGTGAAGCCGACAAACCTACTGCTAGGAATGTCCCTCTACCTCCTAATGTTCCTATTGCTCCTTTTCCTCAGAGGTTAGTTCGCCAACAGATAAGCACCCACTACAATGGGATGTTAGAACTGTTCAAAAGAGTCAACATCAACATTCCTTTTCTTGAGGCAATTAAGCAAATCCCTGCATATGCCAAATTCCTCAAAGATTTGTGCACTCAAAAGCGCAAGATTAATGTGCACAAACGTGCTTTCTTAGCTGAACAAGTGAGTTCCATTATTCTCAACAAAACTCCACCCAAGTTTAAGGACCCAGGTTGTCCAACCATCTCTTGCACTATCGGAGAACACACGGTCAATAGAGCTTTATTAGATCTAGGTGCAAGTGTGAACCTCCTGCCATATTCTGTTTATGTGCAGTTAGGTCTTGGAGAGTTGAAGCCTACACCTATAACTCTCCAATTAGCAGATCGATCTGTCAAAGTTCCTCGTGGAGTGGTAGAAGACGTTTTGATTAAGGTTGAAAAATTCTATTTTCCTGTAGACTTCATTGTCTTAGACACTCAACCTGTCCAAAACCCAAATTGTCACATTCCTGTCATTCTAGGACGTCCTTTCCTGGCGACGTCCAATGCAATCATCAACTGTCGGAATGGAGTGTTGAAACTCTCTTTTGGAAACATGACTGTAGAATTGAATGCGTTTAATGTTAGTCAACAACCTGTGAATCTAGATGATGAGGAGGTACATGAAGTCAATATGATTGAGAGTTTGATACAAGATTCGTTGACTAGCATTATGTAAAAGGACCCCCTGCAAGCATGTTTGGAAGGTGTTAACTTGGAGTTGTATGATGATGAATACACTAGTGAAGTCCAATCTTTGCTCGAATCTGTACCTCAAATGGACATCACTAAGTGGCAGAATACAGTGGAACAACCCCCACTTTCTGAGGAGTTTGTTATATCTTCGGATGAGTCGCCTAAGGCCAACCAGGAATTGAAACCATTACCTGAGACTTTGAAGTATGCATTTCTGGGTCCTTCTGATACTTTACCTGTTATCATTTCTTCACAACTAAACATAGAACAGGAAAACAAGCTTTTAGGAGTCCTTGAGGAGCAGAAAGAAGCCTTAGGATGGACCATCTCAGATCTCAAAGGGATAAGCCCCACCATTTGCATGCACCACATTAATCTTGAAGAGAACGCCAAACCATCTAGGGAAATGCAAAGGAGACTTAACCCTAACATGAGAGAAGTCGTTAAGAGTGAGATCTTGAAGCTACTTGATGCGGGTATCATATATCCGATTTCAGATAGTAAATGGGTTAGTCCCATTCAAGTTGTGCCTAAAAAGTCAGGCATTACTGTAGTTCGGAACGAAAAGAATGAGTTAGTCCCCTCACGTACAACCACAGGATGGCGAGTATGTGTCGACTACAGGAAATTGAACACAGTAACAAGGAAGGATCACTTCCCGCTCCCTTTCATTGACCAAATGCTAGAACGTGTGTCTGGACACAGTCACTACTGTTTTCTAGATGGCTTTTCCGGTTATAACCAAATTCACATTGCACCAGAAGATCAGAAAAAAACTACATTCACGTGTCCATTTGGGACATTTGCTTTTAGACGTATGCCCTTCGGGCTGTGTAATGCACCCGCTACTTTTCAGCGGTGCATGATGAGCATTTTTTCAGACATGATAGATAGTTTTCTCGAGATCTTTATGGATGATTTCTCTGTGTTTGGTTCCTCTTTTGACGAATATTTGGACCATCTAGTCCTTGTGCTATCAAGATGTAAGCAAAAGAATCTGATTTTAAACTGGGAAAAATGCCACTTCATGGTGAACTCCGGCATAGTTTTAGGACACATCGTATCGGAAAAAGGAATTGAAGTAGATAAAGCTAAAGTCGACCTCATTCAGCAATTACCTCAACCCCACTCTGTGAAGGGGATTCGATCATTTTTAGGTCACGCTGGGTTCTACCGGCGATTCATCAAAAACTTTAGCCAAATCTCAAGACCTTTGTGTACCCTACTTGCCAAAGATGTTGTCTTTAACTTCGATGCTGCTTGTGTGAAGGCATGGGAAGAACTCAAGACTCTCCTCACCACCGCTCCTATAGTCCGACCACCAGATTGGAAACTGCCATTCGAGCTCATGTGTGACGCCTCTGATTATGCCGTTGGCGCTGTTCTAGGGCAACGTGTTGATAGACTACCATATGTGATATACTATGCTAGTAAAACTCTTAATGATGCTCAACTCAATTATTCGACTACCGAGAAGGAGTTACTTGCCGTGGTGTTTGCATTAGACAAGTTTAGATCGTATTTGATAGGATCTAAGATCATCATATACACTGACCATGCGGCTTTGAAGTATCTTCTTTCCAAGAAGGATGCTAAAGCTCGCCTTATTAGATGGATACTCTTATTACAGGAATTCGATCTCGAAATCCGTGATAAGAAAGGTTGTGAGAATGTGGTTGCTGATCACTTGTCTAGATTAACTTTAGAGTCTATTGATGAATCTGAGCTGATTAGAGAATCATTCCCAGATGAACAGCTGATGTCTATCTCAGACCTTCCTTGGTTTGCTGATATCGTTAACTACCTTGCTGCAGGTAGGATGCCCTCACATTGGTCAAGACAAGACCGCTCTAAGTTTTTGGCTGAAGTTAAACACTTCCTCTGGGATGACCCATATCTGTTTAAGTATTGCCGGGACCAAATCATTAGGAGATGTGTCCCCAACACCGCACAGAAAGATGTGATATCTTTTTGCCATGACCAGGCATGTGGAGGCCATTTCAGTGCCAAGAAAACCGCTGCAAAGATCTTGCAGTGTGGATTCTATTGGCCATCATTGTTCAAGGATTGTCATGATTATTGCGTTGCTTGTGAACGCTGTCAAAAGCTAGGAAGCATTTCGAGGAGAAACATGATGCCATTGAACCCCATTCTGATTGTGGAGATTTTTGATGTTTGGGGGATCGACTTCATGGGTCCATTCCCTATTTCTGATGGTAGATTGTACATCCTAGTCGAAGTTGATTACGTTTCTAAGTGGGTAGAAGCCATAGCAACCAGAACAAATGACCACAAGGTGGTACTTTCATTTCTAAAGGAAAACATATTCGCACGTTTTGGTACCCCTAGAGCTATCATCAGTGACGGCGGTTCACATTTTCGTAACAAGTACTTTGAGTCTTTAGTACGCAAGTATGGCATAACTCACAAGGTTGCTACTCCGTACCACCCTCAGACTAGTGGACAAGTAGAGGTTTCTAATAGGGAAATTAAGCACATTCTGGAGAAGACGGTCAACCCGTCTAGGAAAGATTGGTCATTAAGGTTGAATGATGCTTTGTGGGCCTATAGAACAGCTTATAAGACACCAATTGGCATGTCCCCCTATCGTCTAGTGTATGGAAAGCCGTGCCATCTACCTGTGGAATTAGAACATCGTGCCTACTGGGCAATCAAGGAGCTGAACTTTTCTCTGGACGAAGCTGGAATTCAACGGAAACTTCAACTCAACGAGTTGGAAGAATTGAGAAATGAGGCTTATGACAGTGCCAAGCTGTACAAGCAGAAGATGAAGATGTTTCACGACAAGCGTATTCTACGCAAATCTTTCACTCCTGGTCAGAAAGTCTTGCTGTATGACTCCCGATTACATCTTTTTCCAGGAAAACTGCGTTCCAGATGGAAGGGTCCGTACCTAGTACGCACAGTTTATCCTCATGGAGCTGTAGAGTTGGAGGATGTCTCCAACAAGAACGTTTTCAAAGTCAACGGGCAGAGATTAAAGCCATTCCTTGAGCCATTCCCACCCGACATTGAAACAACCAACCTGGAGGACCCGGTCTATGTGGACTAAACTGGTCCACTCTTTCCCTAAATAACCAAAAAGTTTTCGAAATGTTTTTCCCCCTAAAAAACCAAAATTTTTCTTTTTCCCATCCAAACCAAATGTCGCCCGACAAAACCAAAATTTTCCAAAAAGTCCAATCCCATTAAAAACCAAAATTTCTTGTAGATAATGTGTTAGTTAAATTTCCTTTTGTATATATTTTGTGCTCATCCATTGTGACTGCTAATATGATGGATTTTTGCCTTGAATAACGGAGTTTTAATCGAGCTACCACCATACAATCGGGTATTCTCTCTCCTTTTACTCTACTCAGCATGTTCCTCTTCATATATTGTTTTATAATTCTTTCCATGTTTTGAAACATTGAGGACAATGTTTAGTTTAGGTTTGGGGGTATAGAGTAGATACCATGATAAATTGCCATAATAGAAAACGAACTCCATCTTTTTGAAAAAAAAAAAAAAAAAAAAAAATTAAAAATTAAAAAATGAAAAATCATAAAAAATGGAGCTCATTTACCTTGAAATGTTGACTCTTGTGCAAATATGTATTTTATTAGGAGTCTTAGTCTAGATATTTAGGCACCCTGATTCTAGCACAATTCACATAGTGATAAGAAATTTGCACGCGCACGATCTACCAATACATGTATGGCCTCGATCTTCAAGGTGTTGGATAGGAAGTCACGATTGCCAATCACTTTAGAATACTGAACGAAACTTGACTAGCTTGTTCTTTGGTTGGTTGGGATAGAAGATGGAGGTTACATTAAGAAAACAACCATCGAATTTAACTGGGTGCATCAAAAAGGGCTACCTCTTGCAAAGTGTCATGTAATTTTTATTTCTGTTGTTTATGTATCAAAAGTGCTACCATATAAAAAAAAAAAAAAAAAAAAAAAAAAAAAAAAAATCGATGTATATATTCAGAAAAAAAAATATCAGAAAAATAAAAAAAAAAATCAAGTATTTATCAATTCCATCATCTCTTGTTCCAAAAATAAAAAGAGATTTGTCAATGTAAATAAGAGTCATGTAAATAGTCATTTTTGTTGTTTTTTTGTAATAAGCAAGGAGGGTGTATGCCATTGATGTACAACGCGAGAAATTGTGAAATACCTCCAACTCATTCACAATTCTCGTAAAGTCCGGACAGCTAGCTAGATTTCGACCTCAGTTCTTAGCCTGAGAAACTATCTCTTGGTGATTAGTAGTCATGACTTCAGATCTTTCTTTACACATGTGTAGATACACTTTACACTCTTATCACATGTCCTTATTTGTTATCAGTGCTAGGATTGTGCCTTGATAGCTAGATTGACATCTCCATTTTGCTGTGAGCTTAAACTGTTTTGCACATGTCACATTTGACGGAATATGAGCTTATATTTTGTCCTTAGGTTTGTAGGCACTCTGGTAAACCTTCACGAGACTTCAACTCGTCCACTAGGGACACTTAGTGGTTTAAAAGGCTTAGTGCATACGCTAAATGCATTCGAGAGACCAGCGACAGTGGTATAGGTAGGATTTCCTTAGTTTGTTTTACTTGAGGACAAGTAAAATTCAGGTTTGGGGGTATTTGATGAGTGCTAAATAGTGCATATTTTATATTTTTGTTGGCATTTAACTCATCTTTTGTGCTCATTAATTCTACATTTTATCCCATATTCTGTATTTTCATTGTTTTCAAGAATAAATATTTTTCTTACTTAATTTTATTTTTTAGGTAAAAAAAGTCTGGATGAATTGCGGAGCAAAAAGAGCAGAAAAGTAGTAAAAGCCGGGAGGAATTACGCGAGGAAGCCGCGAAGAATGTTGTGCACAAGACCAAGAGGGTAGAAATGGGCTCAAGAAGGAAGAATTGTTCTTAAAGAAGTTATGGGCCTGGCAACCCAAGGCCCAAAACCTTTCTCAAACCCATTTCCATACCCAAGCCCGTCTCGGATTTCAGCCGTCAGATTGAAGCCTCTCAGCATCCTACGGTCGCTCCATCATCGCACATCAATCTCCGAAGCTCCCGCTTTACATCGCAACGCCGATCTCCATCTTGGGCCGTCCATTTCGTTGTATTCCTCCATCCGACGGTCGCTACCCATAGCATCCCATCTCATCGTTGGATCCACCTACCATCGTCACATCCTACGGATCAGCTCGCCAAACATCGAATCAGATAATCCCGCCTCACACCCTAGCACCAAAGCCTATACTACCACCCAAACACCCCCTTCTTCCCAAAACTCGATCTCATCTTCCTCCACCCACCCGACCACTTCCAGAACCACCACCTGCAACTCTCTGCAACTCCACCAGACCTCGAGCTCCACCACCACCACAAACACCCGACAACACCACCATCTCCATCAACAGACAACAAAGCCCATCCCCCTATTTCACCCATTTCATTAACTCTACTCACTGTTAGGGTTCTGAAATGAGAGAAGTAGGGTGATGGTAACTGAGTTCATAGCAGAAGGAAGTATGGGTGATTCACAGCAATAGCAGAAGACAGCATGGGTCGAGCAGATTTTGGGAGTCTGTAAGTCCAATTTTTGTATTTCTAGAAAACCTAATTTTCTGTTTTTGGGATTCACCATTAGGTTGAGTGTCTGATATAAAATGGTGCACTGTAACATTGTGAAAAGGGAGAGGGAGGACCCAAGTTTAATTTCAGTAAAATTTCTCTATCAATTAATTGTTCTGTGTCCTGTTACTGTTGATTTCTCCATGAACACCAACACTCTTAGTATCATGTTAGGCTCTCTAATTATGAACTAAGCATCTTAACTAGGGTTAAGATGAAACCCTTAGCCTTAATATTAGAATGTGTGTCTATTGCTACTGATGTATGATCATTATCACTGTGTAGGATATTTTTGTGTTGAACAACATGTTGCTTTCACCTAGAATGTCAAGCATCCTAGGTAGTTAGAATTCCCCTATGTATGTTCACTGACTCTAAATTGCTTGTTATTGTGTTTTGATTAGTTGTGCTTTAAACAGACAACTAATGCTTGCCTTGATTGAGTGATTGGAGGTAATTTATCCACTTAAAGAAGCTGAGTAGTGCATTGGTTCACATGCTAGTATGGGCTGAGAGGTGAATTCTCAACCCTAGTTTCCATTCATCTGATTCACCCTATCTTTATTACTGTTCAGAATTTTTACCCTCCTCATTTGCTTGTTCATCTTCAGTTCTCTGTGTAACTTGCTTCAATCTCAATGATTGAATTAGTGTAATGTTTGCCTCCAATTCTGCTGCTCAGTTATGTGAATGATTGTAAATGATTGATGATTAGTTCTCCAGAAATAAATGCTAGTATTAATGTTTAGTCAGTGGTTAATGATTAATGTTAATGTTTAGTTAATGTATGATTAGTAGTTAGTATTAATGCTTCAGGAATAAAGACTGTGTTGAATTTGATGCTAACCTGAATCAATGCATTGAATGTAATAACTGTTAGTGGAAATTTAATGCTTGTTCTGTTACTTCTGTTTGAAATAAATGTGAGTTATGATTAATGATTAGCAACTGTTAATGATTGAGAAGTTAAGCTAATCCTGTTTAAAGTTAGTGGAGAAGTTAATGCTAGCTCAGTTAATAAATGTTATGGTTGTGAATTTAATGCCTGTTCTGTTAATGGTTGTTAGTGAAAAATAAATGCTAATTCTGTGTAATGATTGGGAAGTAATAACTGCTAATGATTAGTTCTGTTGAATGCTAATGATTAGTTCTGTTTAATGTCACAATAAGAAAGATCACACTTGCTCCCCCTTGTCCCTGTGGAACTGACCTGTGCTTGCCCTGTGTTGCTTGCCGACACTGTGCACTTGCAGTAGAATTTTTAGGACTACGTTTATTAGTCGCAACAAGTTTTTGGCGCCGCTGCCGGGGACTCGGTTGCGGCGCATTGATCTTTCTTTCTTGTGGGTTGCTCTAAACTGCTCCTGCTGCTTCTTCACTGAACTGTGATGTGGTGCTGCTCCTCTTTCTGCTGTTGTGCTAAGCCTGCTGAACTGGGCTGCCAAGCTGCTGTGCTGCTGCAGTTTTCTTTCCCTGCCAACCTACTCCTCCTGCTGCTGTTACTTTGTCCTGCTGCTGCTGTTGTGTTGCTGCTGCTGGTGCACTTGCAGCTTTGCTGAACCAAAAGCCCAACTGGGCTGAAAGCTGCAGAAGGTTGCAGAAACTGAACAAAAGCCCATCTGGGCTGTAAGCTCCGTAAGCTGCAGAAGTGAATCAAAGCCCAACTGGGCCTCAGAAAAACCAAAGCTGTGTAGGACGATCCAAGCCCAACTGGGCTTTTGCAACTAAAACCGAACAGCTGGGCTGTGCTATTCAGGTAGGCCTAACCCATGAGATAACCCAACTGGGCCTCATTAAATTCATTTGGGCTTGTATTTAAGTATCAATCTGGGCTTGTAATAATTTTCAATTTTTCTTTTTCTTTCTATTTGGGCCTGTAATAATCTTTAATTTTCTTTTTTTTTCTCTTTTTCTTTTCTTTTATGGGCTTGTATTTATTGTTTGTTATTATTCTTTTTCTTTCTTTTGTGGGCTTGTTTTTTTAATTTGGACTTTAGGTGTATATCCCATCCATTAGGCTCCCAACTTTATAACAAAACAAAAAAATTTTTAGGCTCTACATTTTATAAACCAAAATCCATTGTGAAACCAAAACCCACTCAAAACCAAATTATCAACAAACCATTTTAAACCAAAATATTGGGCATTTTGTGGTTCCAAAAATTGTTTCCGACTGCTCTGACCAACATGTTAGTTGAGGTACCTGCTAGGACATGATTGTGACCTACAGAGACCAAACCAACAGACTCGTTAGAATTAACCCGGACGATCCAATCGAAATCCTTAGTTCTGAGGTAGACAGTCCAGATCAATCAGAAACAATGGGAGAACCCCGTACACTCAAGGATTATATGTACCCAACTAGAACTAGTCAACCATCTTGTATTGTGCTACCCGAAGCCAATGGCCATTATGAGCTGAAATCGAGCACAATACAAATGCTTCCAGTTTTTAGAGGTGTAGAAAATGAAAACCCGTACCATCACGTGAGAGAATTTGAGGAGATTTGTGGAACTCTGCGTTTCACTCAAATGTCTGACGAAATCCTAAAGTTGAGGCTTTTTCCTTTCTCCCTTAAAGATAAGGCTAAGGCCTGGCTGTATGCTTTACAGCCTCAATCCATCATGTCTTGGGATGACCTCATCAAGGAGTTTTTCAAAAAGTTTTTCCCAAATCACAAGACTGCGACAATTCGTCAAAGTCTGAATAGCTTTGTGCAATTAGAGGGTGAGACCCTAGCTAGATACTTGGAGAGATTCAATGAATTATTGCTCCAATGTCCCCATCATGGTTTTGAAAAATGGAGACTTGTGCAAATTTTGTATGAGGTCTAGATGTGTCCACCCGAACAACGGTTGAGTCAATGTGCAATGGTCTTTTTGTAAAAGACTGCTGATGCGTCTTGGGACTTCCTGATTGAAGTAGCTGAGAAGACGCAACAGTGGGAATCCATTCGTGAACCTAGAAAGACTACACCTGTAGCTAGAGTCCATAGGATTGAGTCTGATTTTGAAGGAAGTGCAAAGATGGCTGCGCTAGCAAGAAGAATAGAAGCGTTAGAACTACAGAAAAACGCAAACCCTTCTCCCACTACCTTTTGTGAACATGTCGAAATGGCTATCTGTGCTCTATGTAATGGATCTGATCACCAAGTCAATGATGTCCGGAAATGCATGCATTCCAGGAATCTAAGCTTGAGCAAGCAAATGCTATGTTTCAAAAACAAGAGCACAACCCATATTCACAGACCTATCCAGGATGGAGAAACCACCCCAACTTTTCATGGTCCAAAGGCCCTGCCCAAGGAGGACCATCTCAACCAAATCAAGGCTATCAAAACAACCAAGGCTATCAATACCCAGAAATCCTCAACAGCAGTCGTACCCTCAATACACTGCTGACAAGAAATTGTCCAACATTGAAGAAAGTATCAATCAATTGACCCAACATCTGATGAAAAACGAGAAAGCAACTGATCAGCGAGTCACCGCTCTAGAACTACAGATGGGTCAAATTTGCGATGCATTGAATACAAGAGAAAAGGGTAAACTTCCTAGCCAACCCCAACAAGAACCAAAGAGGATATTTCAAGCAGGCACAACATCATCATCTTGCGAAAGAACCTCACCCGATCAAGTCCATTCCATCACCACTCTCCGAAGTGGTAAAGTTGTTGAGAACAATGTAGGCATACCACAAACAAGTGAATCCGAGCCAAACTTAGCATTGCCTACACCACCTAAGGAAACCTCCAGTCCAGAAAAAGAATCCGAGCACATTAGTGAAGCCGACAAACCTACTGCTAGGAATGTCCCTCTACCTCCTAATGTTCCTATTGCTCCTTTTCCTCAGAGGTTAGTTCGCCAACAGATAAGCACCCACTACAATGAGATGTTAGAACTGTTCAAAAGAGTCAACATCAACATTCCTTTTCTTGAGGCAATTAAGCAAATCCCTGCATATGCCAAATTCCTCAAAGATTTGTGCACTCAAAAGCGCAAGATTAATGTGCACAAACGTGCTTTCTTAGCTGAACAAGTGAGTTCCATTATTCTCAACAAAACTCCACCCAAGTTTAAGGACCCAGGTTGTCCAACAATCTCTTGCACTATCGGAGAACACACGGTCAATAGAGCTTTATTAGATCTAGGTGCAAGTGTGAACCTCCTGCCATATTCTGTTTATGTGCAGTTAGGTCTTGGAGAGTTGAAGCCTACACCTATAACTCTCCAATTAGCAGATCGATCTGTCAAAGTTCCTCGTGGAGTGGTAGAAGACGTTTTGATTAAGGTTGAAAAATTCTATTTTCCTGTAGACTTCATTGTCTTAGACACCAACCTGTCCAAAACCCAAATTGTCACATTCCTGTCATTCTAGGACGTCCATTCCTGGCGACGTCCAATGCGATCATCAACTGTCGGAATGGAGTGTTGAAACTCTCTTTTGGAAACATGACTGTAGAATTGAATGCGTTTAATGTTAGTCAACAACCTGTGAATCTTGATGATGAGGAGGTACATGAAGTCAATATGATTGAGAGTTTGATACAAGATTCATTGACTAGCATTATGTCAAAAGATCCCCTGCAAGCATGTTTGGAAGGTGTTAACTTGGAGTTGTATGATGATGAATACACTAGTGAAGTCCAATCTTTGCTCGAATCTGTACCTCAAATGGACATCACTAAGTGGCAGAATACAGTGGAACAACCCCCACTTTCTGAGGAGTTTGTTATCTTCGGATGAGTCGCCTAAGGCCAACCAGGAATTGAAACCATTACCTGAGACTTTGAAGTATGCATTTCTAGGTCCTTCTGATACTTTACCTGTTATCATTTCTTCACAATAAACATAGAACAGGAAAACAAGCTTTTAGGAGTCCTTGAGGAGCAGAAAGAAGCCTTAGGATGGACCATCTCAGATCTCAAAGGGATAAGCCCCACCATTTGCATGCACCACATTAATCTTGAAGAGAACGCCAAACCATCTAGGGAAATGCAAAGGAGACTTAACCCTAACATGAGAGAAGTCGTTAAGAGTGAGATCTTGAAGCTACTTGATGCGGGTATCATATATCCGATTTCAGATAGTAAATGGGTTAGTCCCATTCAAGTTGTGCCTAAAAAGTCAGGCATTACTGTAGTTCGGAACGAAAAGAATGAGTTAGTCCCCTCACGTACAACCACAGGATGGCGAGTATGTGTCGACTACAGGAAGTTGAACACAGTAACAAGGAAGGATCACTTCCCGCTCCCTTTCATAGACCAAATGCTAGAACGTGTGTCTGGACACAGTCACTACTGTTTTCTAGATGGCTTTTCCGGTTATAACCAAATCCATTAGCACCAGAAGATCAGGAAAAAACTACATTCACGTGTCCATTTGGGACATTTGCTTTTAGACGTATGCCCTTCGGGCTGTGTAATGCACCCGCTACTTTTCAGCGGTGCATGATGAGCATTTTTTCAGACATGATAGATAGTTTTCTCGAGATCTTTATGGATGATTTCTCTGTGTTTGGTTCCTCTTTTGACGAATGTTTGGACCATCTAGTCCTTGTGCTATCAAGATGTAAGCAAAAGAATCTGATTTTAAACTGGGAAAAATGCCACTTCATGGTGAACTCCGGCATAGTTCTAGGACACATCGTATCGGAAAAAGGAATTGAAGTAGATAAAGCTAAAGTCGACCTCATTCAGCAATTACCTCAACCCCACTCTGTGAAGGGGATTCGATCATTTTTAGGTCACGCTGGGTTCTACCGGCGATTCATCAAAAACTTTAGCCAAATCTCAAGACCTTTGTGTAACCTACTTGCCAAAGATGTTGTCTTTAACTTCGATGCTGCTTGTGTGAAGGCATGGGAAGAACTCAAGACTCTCCTCACCACCGCTCCTATAGTCCGACCACCAGATTGGAAACTGCCGTTCGAGCTCATGTGTGATGCCTCTGATTATGCCGTTGGCGCTGTTCTAGGGCAACGTGTTGATAGACTACCATATGTGATATACTATGCTAGTAAAACTCTTAATGATGCTCAACTCAACTATTCGACTACCGAGAAGGAGTTACTTGCCGTGGTTTTCATTAGACAAGTTTAGATCTTATTGATAGGGTCTAAGATCATCATATACACACCATGCGGCTTTGAAGTATCTTCTTTCCAAGAAGGATGCTAAAGCTCGCCTTATTCGATGGATACTCTTATTACAGGAATTCGACATCGAAATCCGTGATAAGAAGGTTGTGAGAATGTGGTTGCTGATCACTTGTCTAGATTAACTTTAGAGTCTATTGATGAATCTGAGCTGATTAGAGAATCATTCCCAGATGAACAGCTGATGTCTATCTCAGACCTTCCTTGGTTTGCTGATATCGTTAACTACCTTGCTGCAGGTAGGATGCCCTCACATTGGTCGAGACAAGACCGCTATAAGTTTTTGGCTGAAGTTAAACACTTCCTCTGGGATGACCCATATCTGTTTAAGTATTGCCGGGACCAAATCATTAGGAGATGTGTCCCCAACACCGCACAGAAAGATGTGATATCTTTTTGCCATGACCAGGCATGTGGAGGCCATTTCAGTGCCAAGAAAACCGCTGCAAAGATCTTGCAGTGTGGATTCTATTGGCCATCATTGTTCAAGGATTGCCATGATTATTGCGTTGCTTGTGAACGCTGTCAAAAGCTAGGAAGCATTTCGAGGAGAAACATGATGCCATTGAACCCCATTCTGATTGTGGAGATTTTTGATGTTTGGGGGATCGACTTCATGGGTCCATTCCCTATTTCTGACGGTAGATTGTACATCCTAGTCGCAGTTGATTACGTTTCTAAGTGGGTAGAAGCCATAGCAACCAGAACAAATGACCACAAGGTGGTACTTTCATTTCTAAAGGAAAACATATTCGCACGTTTTGGTACCCCTAGAGCTATCATCAGTGACGGCGGTTCACATTTTCGTAACAAGTACTTTGAGTCTTTAGTACGCAAGTATGGCATAACTCACAAGGTTGCTACTCCGTACCACCCTCAGACTAGTGGACAAGTAGAAGTTTCTAATAGGGAAATTAAGCACATTCTGGAGAAGACGGTCAACCCGTCTAGGAAAGATTGGTCATTAAGGTTGAATGATGCTTTGTGGGCCTATAGAACAGCTTATAAGACACCAATTGGCATGTCCCCCTATCGTCTAGTGTATGGAAAGCCGTGCCATCTACCTGTGGAATTAGAACATCGTGCCTACTGGGCAATCAAGGAGCTGAACTTTTCTCTGGACGAAGCTGGAATTCAAAGGAAACTTCAACTCAACGAGTTGGAAGAATTGAGAATGAGGCTTATGACAGTGCCAAGCTGTACAAGCAGAAGATGAAGATGTTTCATGACAAGCGTATTCTACGCAAATCCTTCACTCCTGGTCAGAAAGTCTTGCTGTATGACTCCCGATTACATCTTTTTCCAGGAAAACTGCGTTCCAGATGGAAGGGTCCGTACCTAGTACGCACAGTTTTTCCTCATGGAGCTGTAGAGTTGGAGGATGTCTCCAACAAAACGTTTTCAAAGTCAACGGGCAGAGATTAAAGCCATTCCTTGAGCCATTCCCACCCGACATTGAAACAACCAACCTGGAGGACCCGGTCTATGTGGACTAAACTGGTCCACTCTTTCCCTAAATAACCAAAAAGTTTTCCAAATGTTTTTCTCCCCTAAAAACCAAAATTTTTCTTTTTCCCATCCAAACCAAATGTCTCCCGACAAAACCAAAATTTTCCAAAAAGTCCAATCCCATTAAAAACCAAATTTCTTGTAGATAATGTGTTAGTTAAATTTCCTTTTGTATATATTTTGTGCTCATCCATTGTGACTGCTAATATGATGGATTTTTGCCTTGAATAACGGAGTTTTAATCGAGCTACCAGTACAATCGGGTATTCTCTCTCCTTTTACTCTACTCACAGCATGTTCCTCTTCATATATTGTTTTATAATTCTTTCCATGTTTTGAAACATTGAGGACAATGTTTAGTTTAGGTTTGGGGGTATAGAGTAGATACCATGATAAATTGCCATAATAGAAAACGAACTCCATCTTTTTGAAAAAAAAAAAAAAAAAAAAAAAAAAAAAAAAATTAAAAAAATGAAAAAATAAAAATGGAGCTCATTTACCTTGAAATGTTGACTCTTGTGCAAATATGTATTGTATTATTAAGTCTTAGTCTAGATATTTAGGCACCCTGATTCTAGCACAATTCACATAGTGATAAGAAATTTGCACGCGCACGATCTACCAATACATGTATGGCCTCGATCTTCAAGGTGTTGGATAGGAAGTCACGATTGCCAATCACTTTAGAATACTGAACGAAACTTGACTAGCTTGTTCTTTGGTTGGTTGGGATAGAAGATGGAGGTTACATTAAGAAAAACAACCATCGAATTTAACTGGGTGCATCAAAAAGGGCTACCTCTTGCAAAGTGTCATGTAATTTTTTTTCTGTTGTATGTATCAAAAGTGTTCCTGTAAAAAAAAAAAAAAAAAAAAAAAAAAAAAAAAAACGATGTATATATTCAGAAAAAAAAATATCAGAAAAATACCAAAAAAATCAAGTATTTATCAATTCCATCATCTCTTGTTCCAAAAATAAAAAGAGATTTGTCAATGTAAATAAGAGTCATGTAAATAGTCATTTTTGTTGTTTCTTGTAATAAGCAAGGAAGGGTGTATGCCATTGATGTACAACGCGAGAAATTGTGAAATACCTCCAACTCATTCACAATTCTCGTAAAGTCCGGACAGCTAGCTAGATTTCGACCTCAGTTCTTAGCCTGAGAAACTATCTCTTGGTGATTAGTAGTCATGACTTCAGATCTTTCTTTACACATGTGTAGATACACTTTACACTCTTATCACATGTCCTTATTTGTTATCAGTGCTAGGATTGTGCCTTGATAGCTAGATTGACATCTCCATTTTGCTGTGAGCTTAAACTGTTTTGCACATGTCACATTTGATGGAATCTGAGCTTATATTTTGACCTAGGTTTGTAGGTACGTCTAAGCAAACCTTCACGAGACTTCAACTCGTCCACTAGGGACACTTAGTGGTTTAAAAGGCTTAGTGCATACGCTAAATGCATTCGAGAGACCAGCGACAGTGGTATAGGTAGGATTTCCTTAGTTTGTTTTACTTGAGGACAAGTAAAATTCAGGTTTGGGGGTATTTGATGAGTGCTAAATAGTGATATATTTATTTTTTGTTGGCATTTAACTCATCTTTTGCATTAATTCTACATTTTATCCCATATTCTGTATTTTCATTGTTTTCAAGAATAAATATTTTTCTTACTTAATTTTTATTTTTAGGTAATAAAATCTGGATGAATTGCGGAGCAAAAGAGCAGAAAAGTAGTAAAAGCCGGGAGGAATTACGCGAGGAAGCCGCGAAGAATGTTGTGCACAAGACCAAGAGGGTAGAAATGGGCTCAAGAAGGAAGAATTGTTCTTAAAGAAGTTATGGGCCTGGCATACCCAAGGCCCAAAACCCTTTCTCAAACCCATTTCCATACCCAAGCCCGTCGGATTTCAGCCGTCAGATTGAAGCCTATCAGCATCCTACGGTCGCTCCATCATCGCACATCAATCTCCGAAGCTCCCTTTACATCGCAACGCCGATCTCCATCTTGGGCCGTCCTTTCGTTGTATTCCTCCATCCGACGGTCGCTACCCATAGCCTCCCATCTCATCGTTGGATCCACCTACCATCGTCACATCCTACGGATCAGCTCGCCAAACATCGAATCAGATAATCCCGCCTCACACCCTAGCACCAAAGCCTATACTACCACCCAAACACCCCTTCTTCCCAAAACTCGATCTCATCTTCCTCCACCCGACCACTTCCAGAACCACCATCACCTGCAACTCTCTGCAACTCCACCAGACCTCGAGCTCCACCACCACCACAAACACCCGACAACACCACCATCTCCATCAACAGACAACAAAGCCCATCCCCCTATTTCACCCATTTCATTAACTCTACTCACTGTTAGGGTTCTGAAATGAGAGAAGTAGGGTGATGGTAACTGAGTTCATAGCAGAAGGAAGTATGGGTGATTCACAGCAAATAGCAGAAGACAGCATGGGTCGAGCAGATTTTGGGAGTCTGTAAGTCCAATTTTTTGTATTTCTAGAAAACCTAATTTTCTGTTTTGGGATTCACCATGAGGTTGAGTGTCTGATATAAAATGGTGCACTGTAACATTGTGAAAAAGAGAGGGAGGAGACCCAAGTTTAATTTCAGTAAAATTTCTCTATCAATTAAATTGTTCTGTGTCTGTTACTGTTGATTTCTCTATGAACACCAACCTCTTAGTATCATGTTAGGCTCTCTAATTATGAACTAAGCATCTTAACTAGGGTTAAGATGAAACCCTTAGCCTTAATATTAGAATGTGTGTCTATTGCTACTGATGTATGATCATTATCACTGTGTAGGATATAATTTTTGTGTTGAACAACATGTTGCTTTCACCTAGAATGTCAAGCATCCTAGGTAGTTAGAATTCCCCATGTATGTTCACTGACTCTAAATTGCTTGTTATTGTGTTTTGATTAGTTGTGCTTTAAACAGACAACTAATGCTTGCCTTGATTGAGTGATTGGAGGTAATTTATCCACTTAAAGAAGCTGAGTAGTGCATTGGTTCACATGCTAGTATGGGCTGAGAGGTGAATTCTCAACCCTAGTTTCCATTCATCTGATTCACCCTATCTTTATTACTGTTCAGAATTTTTACCCTCTCATTTGCTTGTTCCTTCAGTTCTCTGTTAACTTTGCTTCAATCTCAATGATTGAATTAGTGTAATGTTTGCCTCCAATTCTGTGCTCAGTTATGTGAATGATTGTATTAATGATTATGATTAGTTCTCCAGAAATAAATGCTAGTATTAATGTTTAGTCAGTGGTTAATGATTAATGTTAATGTTTTAATGTAATGATTAGTAGTTAGTAATTAATGCTTCAGGAATAAAGACTGTGTTGAATTTGATGCTAACCTGAATTCAATGCATTGAATGATAATAACTGTTAGTGGAAATTTAATGCTTGGTCTGTTACTTCTGTTTGAAATAAATGTGAGTTATGATTAATGATTAGCAACTGTTAATGATTGAGAAGTTAAGACTAATCCTGTTTAAAGTTAGTGGAGAAGTTAATGCTAGCTCAGTTAATAAATGTTAATGGTTGTGAATTTAATGCCTGTTCTGTTAATGGTTGTTAGTGAAAAATAAATGCTAATTCCGTGTAATGATTGGGAAGTAATAACTGCTAATGATTAGTTCTGTTGAATGCTAATGATTAGTTCTGTTTAATGTCACAATAAGAAAGATCACACTTGCTCCCCCTTGTCCCTGTGGAACTGACCTGTGCTTGCCCTGTGTTGCTTGCCGACACTGTGCACTTGCAGTAGAATTTTTAGGACTACGTTTATTAGTCGCAACAGGTACAAGTACTATACGTACGTCGTTCCATAAAAAGCTGTAGGTATTTTTATGCCCGTCATGACTAGTTTTCCTGTCAAACTCCCATGGTCGACCCAACAACAAGTGACAAGCATCCATACTAGTAATGTCACACCATATTTTATCTTTATATTTGTTACCAATCGAAAAAGAAACCAATCAACGTTTGTTTACTTTCACCTCATTCCCTTTCTTAAGCCAAGAAAGTTTATATGGATGCGGATGTGCCTTGGTTTCCATCATAAACCGTTTCACAACCTCTTCGTCAATAATATTCTCGCAACTTCCAGGATCAATAACTAAACGACAAACTTTTCCCTCGATCGTACATGTCGTCTGGAATATATTATTACGTAACCAGTTGTCGTCCTCATCTGTACGTGGAGTGATAAAACTTCTTCTTGCTACAAAGTTCACTCCTGTATCTCCTGTAACTACTTCATCACTAGGTTCAGAGTCATCCTCTGGATCCTCATCATATTCAGGTACCCAATCATCTTCTTCACGATTGTCTTCATTGAAAAGAACCTTGTTCACACGTTCTACTTTGCGACAATCAGTTCCTTTGTGCCCAGTTTCACCGCACTTATTACACTTGCCTCCAAAATAGATGATTGGAGTTTTACTTGGGTTCGAAACCGAATTAGGTTTGTTAACAGTACTAGTTGTTGATGTACTACGATTACTTGTTGGGGAAGATGCTACATTGTTACCCCAATTTGAACTTCTACGCCCCACTTGTTTCTCTACCGCCTTGCTCTATGTGCATCCGATATAGAACAACAGTCAACATGTTAAGTGTATCCTGATATTGCTGAGGAAGACCACCTACATAACGTGCGACTCTTGCTCATCTGACTCCGACAAATCGTTAAGAGAAAGTAATCGATAAAATTCCTTCGTGTACTCGTCTATAGAACGTGTTCCCTTGCGTAGGTTTTGTAGTTGCTGGTACATCAAGCTGATAGAGTTGTGTGGTAAAAATTCTTCTCTCATATGTTTCTTCATCTTCTCCCACGAGACTAACTTCTTCTGCTTCCCTTTACGAGAGCGTTGTAGTTTGTGTTGTTGCCACCACGAATTAGCTCTTCCCCGGAACATAGTTGCTACCAGCTGAACTCGTTTGTTATCTAGTACATCCTTAAATTCCAATACTTCCTCAGCTGTGTTCAACCACGAAAGAAACTCCTCCAGTTCTAAACCTCCATAGAATTGGAACCTCCACTTTTTTCCGGCCTTCCAACGCTCAGAATCGTCACGTTGGATTATCCTACCTACCTCACGCGGCGTCCTCTACCAAAGGGTTGGTATAATCCCCTTCTTCGTCGGTATTATCCCCTTCTTCCTCGTCTCCTTCTTCATGATGAATGTTATTCTGACCCATCATCACTCGGATTTCATTCAATAATTCTTCCTTCATCGTATTATAATCAATTGGATCAACTTCTTGGCCTCGAACACGACCTCGACCACGACCTCGACCAACTGGTAACCTTGGCATATTACTAACCCTGGAATCGAACTGGCTCTGATACCAACTGATGCAGCGGAAATTAGAGAAACTAGAGAAAAGAGAAGTGTTGTTCAGACTTCAAATATTCCTAGGAATATCGACTATGAACGTTGATTAATATCTAGACTTCGGTTTCCCAACTTTAGATAAAAATCGATTAAACTTGAACAAAGTTTGATAAAGAAGATATATATTCCAAAAAAAAGTTTCCCTAAACAATTTATGATGGACTATTTTATAGACTTGGGGAAAAACCCTAACTTGCTAGTCAAGAAAGGATGAAAAAAACCCCTAAACCGACTCAGACCCTAATTTGCTATTTTTGGAAAATTTTGGTCGACCTAAAATAATGAAAGTACTCATAAAATAAAACAATTCTCCTCAAACGGCGGCCCAAACAGACTCCTAACGAAAGAGTTATTAACAAAATAAAAACTTTCCTAAAATAGCAAAAACGTATGTTTGATGCCCTAAACGATGGAATTTGGCTAAATTCTGAAGACCAAGGCAATCTAAGATTCCTTGTCCTGTTCTTTGGCTTGTTTCCCATCGAAATGGACCCCTAAGGATCTAAATTACGACACTTGGATTTTTAGCCTCCAAATAGGCTATAGCCTGCTCATCTGCATCAGAAAGCTACTTCATGACTACTCCATTATGTTGCCCAGTGCAAAGCTGTTTATGCTCTCTAGTGTTGCATTTGAAGGTAGTTCCCCTGACTTCAATTGTGTAACCTGCATAATCTGTAAGTGTTATGCCAATTCCAGAAGAAGAAGTAGGATTCATTACAGCAAATGCTATAATGAATTTTTAAGCCATTTTTGTTTTTATATTTCTGTTCTTAGGTGTACAAATGTTCAGACTGTCATCATTCATATGATTGTAATATAAAGTTTGAAAAATATTGTAACTCGGGGTTGCAACAGATGAAATGCTATTCATAAATTTAACTATCTGATTCACCGTAGCCACACTATTCTTTTCTCGGAATGCATTCATTTTTGGTAGATGTATGTAGGGCTTTCCAGGAGGAAGATATCCCAAAATATTAGCTTCAAGTTCAATACCATTCGATTTTTAATAAAAAAAAAGACGTATTAAAATGTAAGACAGTGTGAGAATAAAAGTGTGAAAGGATCCTTCCTCTTTATTGAAAAGTCAATCCATTTTCCTAAATTATCGTGATTTATATGAGTTGTTACCGTTACTACTACGAAATACCATATTGATCCAACGGTCATGATCGCTTAGAATCCTTTTGTCATATATGAAATGGTATTAGCCCCAATAATACTGGATCCCCTTTATAAATCTTGTAAATTATAACGTAATTTTCTCCTCTTAATTCATCCCTCCTCAAAACCCTAGTAATCATAGACTCATTAACTTATGGACTTGTCCATAACCGGGAAGAAATAGTAAAACTTTGGGTTGGAAATATCACTTTCTAATATAAAAGAAAAAAACACGCTTGGGCTATATTCATCACCAACACTCTAAAGCTCCATTGAAAAAGTATCTTTTTTCCTCTCCTCTGTTTCCATAACTCCCAGAAAACAATCGATGACTTCAGAATCACCGAATTCATCACGTAAAGGTAAAATTTCTCCACTAATTCCATCTATTCGATGAAAAATATTTCGTGGGTTTCTTTCCTTTTCCTGTTTTGATTGATTTTTGGATGTCAATTTTCTGTGTTTTTTCTTCAGTTGTAGTTCATCTTAGGGCAACTGGTGATGCTCCAATACTTAAACAAGCGAAGTTCAAGGTATCATCATCTTTATCACTTTCTCTTTATTGGGTTCGTTTTAAAACCCCAAGTTTGATTTAAAATTTTATAGAATTTGGAGTAGAGTTGATCCAATTTAGGTTATGGGGGGCAATTTCCCTTAATCTCAATGGCAGCACAGGTCATTATGTTAGTTAGATTAGATTATAACTTGGGTTCTTTTGAAAAACCTAGATTTGAGTCACATTTGATATAAGTTGGAGTCGAATTGATTCAGTTTAGGTTATGGGGGCAATTGCCCTCACTACCCCAAGGTTAACTTAGTTCATGTTATATAACTTGGATTGGATTATACTAGGATAAAAAAGGGTTCGGTCCAGCATATGCTAATTGGGAAGAGGGGGGCAATTGTCCCCTTCCCAGGTCACCCTTTATTCATAGAGGGCTGCTTGTTAACTTGTATGATTCTTGGATTGTTATCAGATAGCAGGAACTGATAAGTTTGCGAAAGTAATTGCTTTTCTTCGTAGACAACTTCACCGTGATACGCTAGTAAGTTTTCTTTATTTCTCGTCTTTCATGTTCTAGAAACCGCTGATAATTCACTATTTGGAACTGGAATTGGTCTTAGCGGAGAGTAATTGGGGTTCTGTTTTACTTGACAGTTTGTGTATGTAAATAGTGCTTTCTCGCCTAACCCTGATGAATTAGTGAATGACCTTTACAATGTAAGTGATTGTACTACTTTGTACTTTTCGTTTTGATCACATTGTTTTGGTTCTTCTGGATGGGGAGTTTGATAAGGTCGAGTGTTTTTTGAAATTGCAGAATTTTGGGTTTGATGGAAAACTGGTGGTGAACTATGCTTGCTCAATGGCCTGGGGCTAAGAGGTGAAAATCTGGTGGCCGGCGTTACAGGACACCGTATGAACCATGTAAATCCCCTCTTTTGTTTCAGCTTTCTTTCCTGTCATGTTCATATGTGGAAAAGAAGAATAACTTTCAACATTGTACAAAATACAGAGGCTTGTTATTGAAGTCATCTTGACTTCATTTCTTGAGTTCGAGCCTGCTTTGAACTCGAATGAAATTTAGGGGCTATCACAATATTGTTCTTTTCTTTTCTTCGCCTTGTTTTTAGTTATAAATGCAGAATGAATTGAAACACTTACAGTCTTTAGATGGGCCAGACTTTCAAACTGAGGTGGGTGTTTCCCACAGCTTCTTATGACCTCTTCTCTGGCCGGCGAAATAGAACAACTTACATTCCTCTATCACCTCTTCCATAGTCATACAAACGTTACCTGTTGAATTATTGGCATTAGCTTGAAGATAGTCAGGGTTGTTACTAGATTTTCTGTTTCTTATTGCCTGCTCTTTCTTGTTTATCAGTTCTCTGAACATGGCTCTAATTCTACTGTCCAGTTTCATTCTTCTCTTGTTCTTCTTTGTTGGGAGAAATCTGTTAAATTATAAACGGGGTAATAATAGGTAAATGTTTCTTTTCAAGTTAAATGAAACAATGAAAATGGCGAAATAGAGTGCCTGAAACCTGGAACATAAAATGACTGAGAAGCTTCAACAACTAGTGTAACTTGTTCCTTTTGAAGTTCAAAGATCTTTCTCCTTCTTCGAAACTACTACCAAATGCCGCTCTTGAGAGCACATCTCCGGTGAAATTTTGTAGCTCAGGCCAGACATCAACTTCACAAGATTCTCCGGACAGACCAACCAAATGTATCCATCTTTCAATCAACTTTGCACAACAACTCGTAAATGCTGGCATCATTTCCTGTAATCATGAAAATTTTGGTCATACCTTCATGGAGTCGTGGATAAACAAACTAATTGACGCCTCAATATTACTTTCATACCTTCAACTTTTCATGGTGAAAAGCAGCAGTCATAACTCGTCGATGTTTCGCCCATTTATCATTTTCCAAGAAGGTGGGACCCTTTGTTAGAAGACTGATATGAGGGTTAAGTGGTGGCTTTCTAAGTGACCAAACTTGTTGGACAGAATTTCCTTCATCATATCAGGATCACTAATGAGTACCCTGGGTGTTGTTCCAAACCAAAATGCACTCATCTTTCCTGTTAACATTTCCAAACATACAATCAACAATCAACTAAGACACACCCAAAAAGAAGGCTGCGAGTCAATACCAACCATTAAAAACACCGTATTTTTGAAGGATTTGGAACATGAATGGCGCTGCGCGTGGTACAATACAGTAGCATTGATTCATGGGTTTAGAAGAAAATTCAATCATTGATTTTACGTACTCCTTTTTGTCTCCGTGAAAAATCTTGTAGGGAGTAGCATTGATTCCTTGTTGTTTCAAAAGCTTTTCCAAGCTTTTCGGTTTCCACCAAATTGTGTGAAATACAGTTACAACACAAAATAACAGCAAGAAAATTGAAGCTAGTTCAATTACAGTGAAGAAGATCAATAGTTGTTCTTCCATTTCTACCTTTCTCTAGAGTTATTGGTGACGATAAGTTGTGTCTGGTTTAATATAGAGAGTTCTTTTCTTCCTTTGACATGAGATAACTCTAATTTGCTTTTGGATTTTTCTTTCGTTTAGTTTATGAATGCTTGGGGCTTACTCATGGCAACTGATGCATATCTTATCCACCTTTTCAAGCTTAAATAGGAAGGCTGCCGTACAGGCCAGAATAATCTTGCCCGAAACCGAGAACTATCAACCCTCAAAACCTCCTATGAACAGGTTTTAACGGTCGACTTAGATATTATCTTGCAGGGAACACCCCTTCACTCGGCAAGCTTGAGGACTTCTTGACTCTTCGAGAGCAGCAAGATTATTCAAAGTCAATTAAGGGGTTCCTTGTGAGCAGCAAGATTATTCCACAAAGTATAATGAGGAACGAATCATCCCAGTACATGTTAAACCACTTGATTTGACTTTGACTTTGCATGTTGCATTTCAACGAATTATTTTTTTTTGTTCAACTAAGAAAATTTTCAAGCAAACTTTCTTACCTCTTAAGCAAAACGTGTGATGAAGAGGATCATAGTAAATCCTCCTCTTCTTTTAATATACATATATATATTCTCCCGTTCAATAAACTAGAACTCTATACTCCTCCACCAGAAGCTGTCATGGCAACATCCTCCTCTTGTTTCAGTCTTGTATCTATGTTTGAATCTTATCTCAAAAACACATTCACTTCCACTGGCCTCACTCCAAAATCCATCGATATCGATTCTGATACCACTTTACATTATTGGTCACCAAAACAACCATCAAAACTACCGCCACTTGTCCTACTCCATGGTTTTGGCGGCCACTCAGTTTGGCAATGGAGTAAGCAAGTTCAATGTCTCTCTTCCCATTTCACTTTGTATGTCCCTGACCTAATATTTTTCGGAAAGTCCATAACGAAATCTCCTGAGCGTTCGGAGGTTTTTCAAGCGGTTTCGATGGGGAAATTGCTTGAGTTGTTAGGTGTTGCGAGGTATTCGGTTCTTGGTACTAGTTATGGTGGTTTTGTTGCTTATCACATGGCTAGATTATGGCCTGACAGAGTCGAGAAAGTCGTTATAGTAAATTCTGCTATAAATTTGAGGCGGAAAGATTCTGAAGAGTTGATGAAGAAAGCAAAGATCGAGAAGATTGAGAGTTTGTTCATGCCGGACTCACCTGCTGAGCTACGAACTTGTTTACGATTAATAAATCATAAGAGGTTTCCAATTTACATACCGGAGTTTTTGCTGAATGATGTTCTTAACGTAAGTATTTCGGTCTTCATTAATTCAACGCCTCTCGTTCTTCATTTCACCTGCTTCTTGTGTGCCATATAAGCTATCCTGACTACTAGTTGGATGACATAATGAAATATGGTTGCAGAAATTGTGTAATGAAAACAGGAAAGAAAAACTGGAGCTTCTCAGGGGAACCACAGTTGGGAAAGAGGATATAGTCTCCATTTTACCTCTTCAACAGGTAAGTTATCGATACTCCGCTCCAGGCATTACAATTGACATGTCTCCTTAATATTTTCCTTGCCTTTTCTTTAAAGGATTTTTAGGTTTGAATTCGGTTGTTGCATGCAGGAAATCTTAATAGTTTGGGGGGAGGATGACCCAATATTTCCGTTGGAGAAGGGTTATGATCTTAAAGAGTAAGTACAGGATTCCCACCAGACCTGCTATGGCTGATTTTAGTGATCAATGACAATTTTTTGATTAATATATTGTATTCAGGCTTATTGGAGATAAAGTAACAATGAAAGTTATGTTGAAAGCATCACATACACCTCAGAGTGAAAACCCAAAGCTGTTCAATGGCATTGTAATGAAGTTCTTATTTGGGAGTACAAAAGCGATATAGAACACGCCAATGTGGTGGTGTGTTTTCGACTCTCCACTTTTTTATAGCGGTATGCATTCGTTCGGACGGATACGAGTCATGTATATATGCCCAGTTTGTATTAATTATTCTCCTGTTCCAATATAATGTCATGGTTGTTCGGTATATAATCACATATTTGTTTAACAACATAATCACACCTTATGATTCAAATTTAGATCTGATTATACAAACCGAGAATTTAAACATTGTATTCAACAGTTCAAAACTACAAACATTGCTTTTAAATATGAAGTGAATAATTCTATAGGTTTTATGGATGTTCTTCATATGTCAAAATGTCATAAAAACGAAGAGACAGACATTCCTGACTGCGAAACCACGTACATCGTCGTTTGGTTCATAGTCGAGTGACACAGACAGTAGTGAAGTAGGAAGAGCTCGAGATAAAAGTTTCCCAACTCATGCTGCTTAACTGCGCTTGCAGGAACTAACCATATTAACGAGCTCGCTTCAAACTCTGAAGGCAAAGACAAAGTTCCCCGCGCTTTACTCTGTTTCATGAGTGCCCCTATGCAGAAGGTGAGTAAGCATGCCCTATATTTTAATTAGCATCATCAGCCAATTTTCCAGATAACCCAGTCAGTGATCCAACAAGCATTTGGGAGAGTAATTATCTTTAAAAAGCACTGTATTATCCATTACGTCGCATTTTCCGGTACAACCTACATGCTTAATTTGTTGTCGACATACATCTAGATAAATTTTTCAAACTAACTTTCCTACCTATTAAGCAAACATGTGAAAAGAAGGCTTATAGGTACAACGTTGACAAGGACTACTATTTTTGTTGGTGCCACTTATAAAAAGAAAAGGGATAATTTTGGTTCTAAAACTAGAACTCAATATTCCTCGCCTAGAAGCAATCATGGCGACATCTTCCTCTTGGTTCAGTCTTGTATCCATGTACGAGTCTCATCTCAGAAACACATTCACTTCCTCTGGTCTCACTCCGAAATCCATTAACATCGATTCTGATACTAATATTATTGGTCACCAATACACCCATTAACACTACCAACACTAGTCCTGCTCCACGGTTTTGGAGGCAACTGTCTTTGGCAATGGAGTAAGCAAGTTCAACATCTCTCTACCCATTTCACTTTGTATGTCCCTGACCTTATATTTTTCGGCAAGTCTGTAACAAAATCTTCAGAGCGTTCGGAAATTTTTCAAGCGGTTTCAGTTGGAAAATTACTTGAGTTGTTGGGTGTTACAACGTATTCGGTTATGGGTACAAGTTATGGTGGTTTTGTTGCTTATCATATGTCTAGAATATGGCCTGACAGAGTCGAGAAAGTCGTTATAGCCAATTCCGCTTTAAATATCACGTCAAAAGATGTTGAAGAGTTGCTGAAGGAAGCAAATATTGAGAATGTTGAAAGTGTGTTTTTGCCGTCATCGCCTGCTGAGTTACTAACTTGTATCCGATTAATTCGTAAGCAGTTACCGAATTATGTACCAGAGTTTTTGCTGAATGATTTTCTTGATGTAAGCATTTTCGTTCTTCGTAATTCAATGCCTTTCAACATTTGTTTTGTCTGTTTTTTTGTGTGCTACGCTGTCTTGACAGTTAGTAGGGTGATTGAAATGCGGTTGCAGAATTTGTGTAATGAAAACAGGAAGGAAAAGTTAGAGCTTCTCAAGGGAACCACAGTTGGGAAAGAGGATACAATATCCATTCTGCCTCTTCAACAGGTAAGACATTGATTCTCCAGTCTCGCCGTTACACGTCTCAATCTCATGTTTCCTGCTTTTTTTCTTCAACTTTTCGGGTTAAAAACTGGTTGTTGCACGGCAGGAGGTGTTACTAATATGGGGGGAGAATGACGCAATATTTCCATTGGAGAAGGGTTATGAGCTTAAAGAGTAAGTGTACATTCCCACCGGACCGGATTAGGCAGCAGGTCCGGCATAAATTCCAAAATTTTATTTCATCAACATGCTGCATGCATCAATGGTTGAATGCAGATTTTAGTGGTCATGAACATGATGTTTTGTCTATTAATATTGTTTTCGGGCTTCTTGGAGAGAAAGTAAGAATGGAAGTTATGTTGAAAACATCACATACACCTCAGCTTGAAAACCCAAAGCAGTTCAATGACATTGTAATGAAGTTCTTGTTTGCGGAGTCATCTTCATAATTCAATACAGAAGTGATCGAAAACATGCCAATGTGGTGGTATGTTTCGACAAACCACTTTCCAAGTGATACCTATTCGTCCAGACGGATATCGAAAGCAGGCACACCCTGTCACAACTCCATTCAATAGGAGGATATGAGTCATATGTATGCCAGTTTGTATTATTTTCCTGTTCCAATATAATGCCATGATTGTTCGGTCTATAGCCGGGTAGATAATACTGCAATTGCATTTAAATATGAAGTGAATAATTTCATAATTGGTACGTATTGATGCATCATATGGGAAATAGTCATACATACAGATATTCCTGACCATGACACTACATCATCGTTTGGTTAATAGTCGAGTGTCACAGTAATGAAATAGCTAGAAAGAGCTCGAGATAAAAGCATGCCGCTTAACTGGCCAAGGAACTGAATGTGCATAAAACGAGGGAGAGTAAGCATGCCCGCTTTCCTCTGCTTGAGCATAAAAGGAGAGTAAGCATGCCCTACATTTTAAAAATCCCAAGTATATCCAGGAAATCCAGAGTCTGATTGTTTGCAATCAGTGTGCTTAGGCTCGCGCCCCAAAAACTATCATCTGCCAATTCTCCAAATAACCCATGATTTAATTGGCAATAGAAGAGGCAGATAAATCTCCATTTGCCAATTATCAAAAAACATTATGAGGAGCCATCAGTGATCCAAGTATCCAACAAATATTTGGAAGCCTAATAATCGATCTTTGAAAAAGCACTGCAGTATCCATTATTCGTACGTCATGTTTTTTGGTACAACATACATGCTAAACAGAGACATGCTTAGGTACCATAAAGGAAATGGAGTGCAATAAGGCGCCAGGACCTGACGGGTACCCCATAGAGGTGTTCACTAATTTTGGAAGATATTAGGAGAAGACTTTATGAAAGTAGTGAAGCATTTCGAGGGAACAGGCTCTTTGGACTGGAGAATAAACAACACCTTCGTTTCTCTAATTCCTAAAAAAAGAAACGGTTGAGGTGGTTAAGGATTTTAGGCCTATTATTTGATTAATACCACTTATAACATCATAGCTAGGACACTGGCGACAAGACTAAAGCAAGTCCTACCTTCTCTAATCTCGGACACACAGAGCGCTTTCACTGCAGGGAGACAGATCACATATAGCATCTTACTTGCTAATGACTGTATGGACACAAAGGTGAAGCAGAAAGAAACAGGTCATGAAGCTAGATGTGGAGAAAGCGTACGACAAGGTAAATTGGAATTTTCTTCGTAAGGCAATGGAGAGAGTGGGGTTTGGTTTCACTTGGAGCAACTGGATTCGACCTTGTATTTCACATGCGCACTTCTCAGTCATGGTCAATGGGGTGCCAGGTGCTAAGTTTAGAAGCTCTCGTGGCCTTAGGCAAGAAGACCCCTTGTCACCATTCTTATTCACCATGGTTATGGAGGGTTTCTGCCCGATGATCGCAAAAGCGGAAGAAAATGGATGGATAGCTGGTTTTAAGGTCTCAATGGACGGACCCGTTGTGTCTCACTTGGTTTTTGCGGATGACACATTATTTTTTAGCGCATCTCACTTGCTTTTTGCGGATGATACATTACTTTTTAGCGCAGACGAGTGGTTGAAAGCATAGAGAAAAGATTAGAGGGTTGGAAGAGAATTTCTCTCTCTTATGGAAGGAGATTGGTACTCATAATGCATGTTCTGAGTTCACTTGCTGTCTACTTGATGTCGGCTCTTGCTATTCCTCCTCCTGTAGCGAAAAGAATCGAAAGAGCAATGTAGTTGCAAGTTTCCTCACAACGACATTCCACTATAACTATAATTAATATTAGGTAATCCTCATTAAATTCTTCATTGATTATCAAGACTTGAGTCGGTTTACAAGATGGATACAAGTATTACAACAATCTTAATTGCTCCTAGATTTACTTCCTCTCTCCTAGTTTCTTGTCTAACACTCACTAACTAGCTCTCTCCCACAAGTAATAACCTTTCCTTTTTATATTAGATCTTACATAGTGGATGACAGCTAAGAGATCCTTTATTTTCGGAATCTCTATGCAATACACTCTCTCATGTACAATCACTCATTCTCGCACAGACTACACTTCGCACAGATCTTCATACTTTACTCGTGACTTTGCTGACATCATCCGGTGCGTCATCTCAACCTTGTTGTGTGCGATCTCCCTCGTTTAAGTTATATAGTCTTCACTTTGTATACTTACTAACATGTGTGATATTTCACTCCTACATTCTGCCTCTTCTCATTTTTCTTATTCTTCAGAGTGAACGATATGAGAAACTCCCACCTTATATTATCGCATATGCTTGTCTTTTCACATTTTGCTTTGTCGACAATTTTCCAAATTCCCTTTTCCCTTGTTTACACGTGTCTTTTTAACCATTCATTTTTTGACACGTCTTTTTAACCGTTTTTTCTATCCATTCATTTTCTCGCATTAATGAGAAGGAATTTTGAAAAACGGGACACACTTTTCTTATATATCTTCTTCTTCATTCTTTTTACTTCTCTTACTCTTCTTCGTTTTCTCTGTTACTGTTCTTCATCGTCTCTTTTATTGATTTTGATCTTCATCAAATAACCTTCATTCCCATTCTTTACTGGCTCCTGCTGGTAAAAAGATGGAGACAGAGTTTACCAAATTAAAGGACGAAATTCATTCGAAAGGTTATACACTTTCTCTTCCTCCATCAACTGATTATTCCTCCAAACTTAATCTTGATTTGATTAACTCTGAACAGTGGAGTGATCAGAGAGTCATTATTTCATTAGGGCAACTTCTGATTCTTCCAATTCCTCTATATAATTCAGAAACTCCTCTTTTCTATAAAATTCTTGCTGATGAGAGATTCGCACGGGGAATATTTCAACTAAGTGGTGATGCGATTAGAATAACATTAGAATATTCTAGTCGCGCAGCTGGATTAGAGTCCTCTTACCCTTATGAAGTCCGAAACAAATTGTATCGCGATAAGGTTATTGATTCCACCGAATATACTTTTGATAATTTCTTCAATCATTATTATGTTGGTCTTATGAAAAGCAACTCTACCAAATGGGACGTTCGTTTAAGAAGAAAAGACGGCATTATTGAAGATAACAAGATCATGCGAGACGTTGACTGGAATGACAAATCCAATAACAGTGCTCGTAGATCTAATGATTCAAGTTGGATTAATTGTCCTGCCATTTTAGAAGGTCCCTACATTTCTGGTAAAGCTGAGGATGGTTCTGATCTTCCTCTTCCCGATAATCTTTCTTCCTATCAACCTTGGAAGATTGCATTTTCCGACAGTGAGACAAAGAAAGTTGTATGTAATTTTCGCATACGTATTCTCAATTTCGCGTAACCTTTCTTCTAATTTCTTATTTTCCTGTATTTTTCTCTGCGGGCTGCTAAGAAGGCCAAAATTTCACATAATGCATCACCTTCGCACAATAAGAAAGTAAGAAACATCCTTTTTAATTTTAACAATATTGTTGCCTCTGTTTCTTATCTTGGTTATTCGCGTAGGTGAAATCTTTGGGTGATAAGACTTTGGGCAAGGGTAAGAATATTCTGAAGAAAACCGTGTCTAAGTCTTCATCCAAAACGACTTCGTCCATGGATGATCTCTCTAAGAAGTGCAAAAGATATGATTCTTTCTAAAGTTCGGAATCCACTAATGATGACATTATCGCTCCTGAAGAAGATTCATCAATTGATTCGTATACAAAAGAATTATCAAACCTTTTTTCTAGGGATATGCTGACTACTATTGATCATGAAGGAATGGATCGTGCCTTTAAAATGGTCTCAAATGTATGTATCACTCCTAATTTGGAGGATTCATCTTTTTGTGGAATTGCCTCTGCCATAAATCCGGATCTCCAATTTACACTTAACGCTATGGTAATATTCACAACTTTATTTTTAACTTTTCCTTTAGTATTACTTCCCTTTACTCATAATGCTTCTTTTATACTCTCGCAGGGAGATCGTTTGTCTTATGAAATTTCTGTGGATTATGAAAGGAAGCTTCTCAAGCTGAAAAATGAGAATGCCAAACTTACAGAGGAGAACTCAACTAATTCTGAACTGATTCGCCAGGCTCGAGAAAGAAATAATGAACTTATTGGTATGTAATTATCATTTTCTTCATTCTTCTTCTTTTATGCGATAATTCGCACTTCTTACTTTATTATGTTCGCAGACTTGTATAACCTTTCAGATGAAGCAGCTAATCTCCCTGATGCTGAAATTTTCTTAGAACATCTCAATTCTTCCCTAAATAATTATCCTACTCAAGGATTTGAGAACCTTAGCTTAGAAAAATTAAGGTTGAAATATGCTACCCTTAGGCAAAGCCATAGAAATGCATTAACCTCATTTAATACCTTTAAACATCGTCTTTATGAAAGTAGAGAAACAGTTCAAGTATTGGAAGCGAAGAGGAATAAACTTATTACTGAAAAAGATGAGATCACTCTTAATGGTGCGAAAGCACTAGAAAAGTTCCAAGAATCCATTGTTGAAGTTAAGAAAGAACGTGATTCAGCTTTGAGCGAAAGGAACACACTCATTGAAGAAAGAGATTCAATTCGATCTAAACTGCTTATAGAGAGTGGAGCTGAATTTAGTTGTCTAGAGTTCTCAATGATGCTGGGAATAATTTAGGTGTAAATGTGAGCCTTCAGACTGAGCATTCCGCATTGGTCGCAGACATTGTTTCCAATTATGAAGGTCATTTGTTGTTCTTTAACGCTTGTTCATACTTTAAGAATAACATCTTACGTCGTTTTAACTTGCTTGCTCATATTTCGCAGTGAAGGAGAAGGATTATCTTGAGAGAATTAGAGATTTAGAAACTCGCTTAACTGCTAAAGAAGAAGAATCTTCTACTTGCAACTTCAGGTACCAGAAATTGAAGGAAAATTGAACCCGTATGGTTTCAAACAACAACAATGACGCTAATCGGGCTCGTATAGCTGCTGTTAAACTAGTCTGTCTAGAGAATAATATCCCTATCTCGAAGTATAAGTTTCCATAGATTCCTGAAAATGTACCTATTCCTGATATTATAATCAGTGATGGAGAAGATGAAGATTCTGAAGAAGAAGTTAGTGATTTTGATGCTGAGCGAGAAGATGAAGGAAATGAAGATTAATCCTTCATTTTTTTTTTTTTTTTTTGTTACAAATTCCTTTGTTGTAAATTCTTCTTTCTTTTTGTATATCTTGAGAATATTAACTTTCATCTTTTTAATGCAAATCTTCTTTTCTTCGTGTTCATGCTGAAAATATTATTTCTCGCATGTATATAAGACTATTAAATGGGGCAATTAACATTTCCTTTGCATTTCCATTTTTGCCTCTTGTTAATTGACGCATCTTGATGGGCCAAGTATGATTTATATCATTTATCATAAACTTCTTTTTGTGTGAACATTATCGCATTGTCCTAGATTGAAATATGTTACATGGATTATATATGCTCAGAATCTTGAAACAATTTGTTTATGTTGTTTGGATGGATTAGAGGAAGTAGTATCTTATAGGTTTGCTGGGAAAGACAAACTAATTAATGCTTTCGCGAAGCTGAATATGTTTGATTTCTGTAAGCTAAAGAGTTTAGCGAGAATGTGTAACCATGACATGAAATTTCTTTCTATGGAATCGATTAAGGTGTCATCTTGTCCACAACTTAAGAAGTTACCATTCGACGTCAACAGCGTGATCCCTAAGACTTTAAGAAAGATTGAAGGAGAGAAGGAATGGTGGGACAGTTTTATGTGGGATGAAGAAACCACCGAATCTAATTTTTCTCCTTATTTTGTTGAATTATATTTGTAAAAATTTAGAATCTCATTTTAAGGTTTGATAGCATATGTTTGTACGAGGGCTTAACCCGTGCCGTAGCGGCATGGGGATAATTTTTATTCAGTTATGCATTTTCCCACATATGAATATCAAATATAATATCTATTAATATCAAGTTTATCTTTTTTATCATTACAAAAGTAAAGGAAATTAAAACCCTATAAATATTTTTTTTTTCACTTTACAAATCCTTTCTAGCATTTTTCGCCTTGACATCCTCCCATACTATGCCTCTCTTTGAGTTGTATCCTCAAGCCAGCAATGAAGTTATATCGAAATTATTTTAGTAAACAATGTTAGGGCATTCATGGATCAAAGGAACCTACTATGGGCCCGACCACATATCACCGATGATGTCCTTACTTGACCACCTTGGGATAGAAGGTGTGCGGTTTTAATCTAAAATGCCTCGGTGCTACGTAAAGAGATGCCCAATCTTATGAACCTCTACATGTGCTCCTGTTTCTTCTATGTGGGACTATCTCTAACTATATTTATATGGTTTATCGCGCCACATACTCCAACAATCTCCACCTTGGCGAGATGAAACCACTTCAACAGTCTAATCAGATTCCACCGTATGATTGCCATCTGTATATGCTACCTATCGATCATGATTATTGTCACTTTGCGCCCTAGAATCCTACTCCACATTGATTTAATGAGAAGTCGAGCACTAGTTCCAACTTGAGCATTTCCTTTACCACCTAGAAACCCGCTCCACAAGTTAATGTGTTTGACACTAACTCCACCTTGAGCACCAGTTCAACCTTGAGCATTGACTTGAAGATCTAGAACCCTGCTCCACCTGATTTAATGGGTGCGACACTAGCTCCACCGTGAGAGCAGTTCAACTTTGGGACTTTCCTGTTCCACCTTGAGTCTGATTCCACTTGCACCCTAAACCGGGTGACATCCACAACCATTTTAACATTCAGATAGTATCCCCAACCATGGGCTCTGATACCAATTTTGAGGATCTTCATGGACCATCAGATATTACTTAGGGCCCGACTATATAACCCTGAACCCCACTTGACCACCTTGGGATAAGAGGTGTGTGGTTTTTAACTGAAATGCCTCGGTGCTATGTATGGAGATGCCCAAGCTTATTAAGCTCCACACGTATTCATCTTTATTCCATGAGGGACTATCCCTAGCTATACATATGTTGTTTATCACGCCACATACTCCAACAACCGAGTGGAACAAAAAACATTAAACTATGCAAGATGTAACAAAATTAAAGCACCTGAACTAATTTTCTAAAGAATACTTATGTAGATATTAACAGTGTTCGGATTCTTGTTGTTTTTCTTCCCTTTAAGAATAGTCTAGAAAGAGTAAAATTCAGAATTGACTCAACAGTACATATCGTATTATATGTTCTTAGTATTTCAATAACATAATGAAAAGCTATCATGCGAAAATTACATGCCACTTTCTTTGTCTCACTCTTGGACAATGCAATCTTCCAAGGTTGATAAGAAGAAAGATTATCGGGAAGCGGAATATCAGAACCATCCTCAGCTTTACCAGAAATGTAGAGACCTTCTAAAATGGCAGGACAATTAAGCCAACTTGAATCATTAGATCTGCGAGCACTGTTATTGGATTTGTCATTCCAGTCAACGTCTCGCATGATCTTGTTATCTTCAGCAATGTCGTCTTTTATTCTTAAACGAACGGCACATTTGGTAGAGTTGCTTTTCATAAGACCAACATAATAATGATTGAAGAATTATCAATAGTATATTCGGTGGAATCAATAACCTTATCGCGATACAATTTGTTTCGGACTTCATAAGGGTAAGAGGACTCTAATCCAGCTGCGCGACGAGAATATTCTAATGTTATTCTAATAGCATCACCACTTAGTTGAAATATTCCCCGTGCGAATCTCTCATCAGCAAGAATTTTATAGCATCACCACTTAAGTTTGGAGGAATAATCAGTTGATGGAGGAAGAGAAAGTGTATAACCTTTCGAATGAAGTTCGTCCTTTAATTTGGTAAACTCCGTCTCCATCTTTTTACCAGCAGGAGCCATTAAAGAATGGGAATGAAGGTTATTTGATGAAGATCAAAATCAATAAAAGAGACGATGAAGAACAGTAGCAGAGAAAACGAAGAAGATTAAAAAAAGCAAAAATAATGAAGAAGAAGATAAAGGAAGATATATATGTAAAGTGTGTCCCGTTTTTCAAAATTCCTTCTCACTAATGCGAGAAAATGAATGGATAGAAACAAGCGGTTAAAAAGACGTGTCAAAAATGAATGGTTAAAAAGGCACGTGTAAACAAGGGAAGACGAAATTCCGAAAAATTGTCAGCAAAGCAAAATGTGAAAAGAAAAGCATATGCGATAATATAAGGTGGAAGTTTCTCATATCGCTCACTCTGAAGAATAAGCAAAATGAGAAGAGGCAGAATATAGAAGTGAAATATCACACATGTTAGTAAGTATACGAAGTGAAGACTATATAACTTAAACGAGGGAGATCGCACACAATAAGGTTGAGATGACGCACCGGATGATGTCAGCAAAGTCACGAGTAAAGTATGAAGATCTGTGCGAAGTGTAGTCTATGCGAGAACGAGTGATTGTACATGAGCAAGTGTATCGCATAGAGATTCCGAAAATAAAGGATCTCTTAGATGTCATCCACTATGTAAGATCTTATATAAATAAGAGAGGTTATTACTTGTGGGAGAGAGCTAGTTAGTGAATGTTAGACAAGAAATTAGGAGAGAGAAGGTAAATCTAGGAGCAATTAAGATTGTTGTAATACTTGTATCCATCTTGTAAACCGACTTAAGTCTTGATAATCAATGAAGAGTTTAATGATGATTACCTAATATTGATTATAGTTATAGTGGAATGTGGTTGTGAGGAAACTCGCAACTACAAGCAATGAGAACTTTTCTGTGGGGAGTAAAAGATGGGAGGAATAGATTTTCCTTGGTGGCATGGAATAAAATATGTCATACAAAACAAGAGGGAGATCTTGGTATCAAAGCTATATCTGTGATGAATGATGCTTTGTTGTGCATGTGGCTGCGGAGATTCTCAAATGAGCCCGAGGCACTATGGAGAAGGGTAATTGAGGTTAAGCATGGGTGCGATAGTGATGACTGGGATGCTAAGAAAACTAAGAAACCGTATGGAATAGGATTGTGGAGAGGTATCTGCAATTGAATCGACAAATTTAAATTGGGTATATCGCACAAGTTTGGCAATGGGAGAAAAACTCGTTTATGGGAGTGTTAGGACAACATCAGTTACGTAATATTCTAGAACTTCTTATACGTAGAACGTTATGTATTCTAGGAAAGGTTAACATTAGGAAATACTTGTATTACAAGTCTTTGAATATTTTAGGATTGTAAAGAGTCTGTATGTATATATACATGGTCGATGCTTTGTAAACAATACACAACAAAATATATTGATCAATAGAGAACAATTCTTCTAAACTCTCTTATTCTCTTATCTTTATCTTAACCTATTATAACTAAACTTGACTCGATATCATCCTTATTTGATTCTCCATGTATTCCGCATCTACTACAGTTTCTACAGTTCTAGGTTCTGTTCAATCTGTGATGTCTTCTTCCGTTTTCTCCCAACCACATCACATCATTACTGTCAAACTAGATGAAACAAACTATTCACTTTGGGGAAGTCAGTTTTTACCCTACCTTCAAGGATATGACCTAGATGGTTATGTTAATGGTGACAAACCCTTTCCTTCTGCGAGTGTTGCAAATACCGAAGACCCTAATCCTGAATATGCTCCCTGGATCAAACAGGATCGAATTCTTCTTGGGTGGATCTTTTCCTCTTTAACTCTTGATGTTTTAAGAAAGGTTCATCGTCTAACTACATCACATGAAGTTTTTCCGTCTCTTGAATATCTATTTACATCTAAATTTGATGCTCATATTAATCATCTACAATATGAACTAAGAGCTTTGAAGAATGGCTCTCTCTCTATGAGAGAATACATTGATCGTGCTCGTGATATTGTCGATAGTTTAGCTGTTGCTGATACTACAATTACCAACACCGAACTGCGTCACTGTATTCTTGCCGGCTTGGACACATCTTATGATGCCATTGTTACGTCCCTTACTACATCAATGGGCACGATGAAACTTGAAGATTTCATAACCTATATTTTTACCTTTGAGTTGCGTTTGGAGGAACAAAACAAGTTGTTGCATTCTCAGCCTGTTGCCAATATTACATCCTCTGCAAAGTCTACTCTGCCAAGTTCTGCATATTAACAACATAACAACTCTGCACGAACGTTGAATGGTGGAACTCGCCAAACAATACCTTTCCAATTATGTGACAAAGCTGGTCACCTTTCTCCCATGTGCTGGAAACGTTTTGATAGAAACTTTCTTCCTCAAACACCTCGACGTTCACAGGCTTCACCTTCTCAGACTTCTACTACTCCTCGTGCATATGTTACTAAAGCACCAAGGTATGGTTCTACTGCTCTATGGGTTCTAGATAGAGAAGCTAAAGACCACATAACCAATGATATCTCTTGCTTGCATATTCATTTCGAATATAGTGGCCATGTTCAAATCAAACTCGGTAATGGTGACTCCATTCCAATCTCCCATGTTGGTTCGTCGATTCTAGGCACACCTGATCGTAAATTACACCTCTCCAACACATTTTATACTCCTCATATCTCTCATAATCTGTTATATGTTGCACGGATTACAATTGATAGTAATGTGTTGTTTGAGTTTCATCCTGACTTTTGTCTTGTAAAGGATCGGTGTACAGGGAAGGTTCTTTTACGCGGCCAAAGGTAAGGTGGTGTCTATGAACTGGATTCTTCCTCAGTTTCTCCAGAAGCATGTGTCAGTGAAATAGCAAGTCTGCTTAATTGGCATTCTAGATTAGGACATCCTATGATGCGAACTGTGTGTCATATTATTTCAAAATTCTCTCTTCCAGTATCTAGTAAAACTATAACCTTTTGATCTTCTTGTCATGACCATAGAAGTCATAAGTTACCTTTTTCTTCTAGTATGACTCAATATTTGCATCCTTTAGACTTGATTGTTTCTGATGTATGGGGTCCTTCTCATATTTTGTATAATGAAGGTTATAGATACTATATTATTTTTATTGATGCACAAAGTCGCTTTACTTGGATGTTTCCCTTATCTCATAAGTTTGATGTCTACTCTATTTTTCTTGTGTTTCAAAAACATGTTGAAAATCTCTTTAATCGAAAAATCAAAATTTTTCAGTCTGACAATGTTGTAGAATATCGTAAACTTACCCCCTATCTTCAACAAATGGTATTTTTCATAGATTTTCATGTCCACATACCTCTGAACAAAATGGTTTAGTTGAACGTCGACATCTACATATTCGTGAAATTGGTATTATTTTATTATCCATGGCTTCTATACCTTCTTCTTATTGGTACGATGCGTTCTTTACAGCATGCTACTTAATGAACTGTGTACCATCTTCACCACTTGCACAAGCATCTCCTTATGAAACTCTACTTGGCGTATTACTAGACTACAACTCTTTACGTGTTTTTGGTTGTCTATGATATCCTCATCTTCGACCATGTAGATCACATAAGATGGATCCATTATCGTCCCCTTGTGTTTTCATATGATATAGTCCCATGCATAAAGGATACAAATGTCTTCACATTTCTACTGGTCGAATTTACATCAGTCGTCATGTCGTTTTCAATGAGACTATCTCTCCCTTGCTACGTCGTCGACACCATCTCCCTCAACCAACGATCAGGTAACATCTACCTCTATGCATGATCTTCCGGTATTTGTGTGTTCATCTCATAATTTCATGCAGTCTCCACCGTCTTCTAATGATCGTGTAGAACCTACTTCACGAATTGTTGGTTCTGATTTATCGGACGAAATTTTATCTCAAGCTGCACTATCACCCACTACTTCTTCAGCTGGTACTTTACAATCTTCATCGGAAAGGTTAAACTTGGACTCCGTATGGCCTCCTTCTTCTGATGCTAGTTCATCTGTACAAGAGAACTCTAGATAGTCTACGTCAAGTACTTTGGTTTTTACTAGCCATCCCATGGTTACTCGAGCTAAAGATGGGATTTTTAAACCAAATACTTCTAAATATGCACTTGTAGCTGATTCTCAACTTGAACCAACTTGCTATTCACAAGCTCAGGAAAATCCAGACTGGCGTGAAGCTTCTGATACTAAATATAATATATTACTTCAAAACGGTACGTGGAATCTAGTACCCATAAAGAGATCGATGAAGTTTACATACATATGTAGGAAAATTAGGATTAACATACGCCGGTGGTTGTTTCATGTAAACTTCCTCTTCAATATTTCCATGTAAAAAGGAATTTTGAACATCAAATTGATTAATAGACCAATTATGAGAGATTTCCGGTGTAAGAATGACTCATATAGTACAAGGCTTTACAACTGGACTATAAGTTTCACCATAATCCACTCCTTCCTGTTGGTTATATTCTTTTTCTACTAAACGAGATTTATGGCGTTCAATAGTACCATCCACTTTTCTTTTAATACGATAAACCCATTTACAACCAATATTAAGATTCATAGAACCATCGACTGAGTAATTTCTTGTTGCAGAATGGATTTGTTACTTCTAAATGTGATTCTTCACTCTTTATTCGACGTGATGACACTGGTATTGTTTTCTTACTAGTTTACGTTGATGATATTATTCTTACTGGTTCAAGTTCCTCATAATTACAATATATTCGTAACTCTTTGCAAACTGAGTTTGTGACTAAAGATCTTGGTTCTTTATCATATTTTCTTGGAATCGAAGAAAAACGTACATCTTTCGGGCTATTTCTTGCACAAAGGAGGTATGTTCATGATCTTCTTATTCGAGCAAAATTGGATGGTGTCAAACCAATTAAAACTCCACTCAGCATAACTGGAGATATATCGTCTGATCGTAGCACTTTAATAATTGATGCTACAGAATATAGAAGTATCGTTGGTGCATTGTAATACTTGACATTTACTCGTCTTGATTTTGCATATGCAGTTAATAAATTTTGTCAGTTTATGCATGCTCCAACAGAATATCATTGGAGTTTGGTTAAACGTATATTACGTTATCTAAAAGATACTTCTACATTTCGAATTTTACTTAAGCCTGCAAACACTTTGCAATTATCTTTCACTGCTTATACGGATTCAGATTGGTATGGCTCTTTGGATGATCGTCGTTCTACCATTGGTTATTGTATTTTTCTGGATGGAAATCTTATTTCTTGGAGTGCTCGTAAACAAAAAATAGTATCTCTTTCAAGCACTGAAGATGAATATCGTGGTCTTGCTATTGCTACTGCTGAAATCATGTGGATTCAATCTCTTCTTTTGCAATTACAAATATCAACTAAATCTCTACCTGTTCTATGGTGTGATAATCTTTGAACAACATATCTTACAGTTAATATTATATTTCATGCTCGCACAAAACACATTGGAATAGATTATCATTTTGTTCGTGATCAAGTTGCTTCTAAGAAGCTGGATGTTCGATTTATTTCTTCGAAAAATCAAGTGGCAGATATATTTACAAAACCTCTTGCTAAAGACAAGTTTGCTTCTTTAAGACTCAAGCTTACAGTTCAAGATGACCCGTTGCGCTTGCGGGAGGGTGTTAGGACAATATCAATCACGTTATATTCTAGAACTTCTTATACATAGAATGTTTTGCATTCTAGGAAAGGTTAACATTAGGAAATACTTGTATTACAAGTCTTTGAGTATTTTAGGATTCTAAAGAGTCTGTATGTATATATACATGGTCGTGCTTTGTAAACAATACACAGAAAAATATATTGATCAATAGAGAACAATTCTTCTAAACTCTCTTCTTCTCTTCTCTTTATCTTAACCTATTATACCGAAACTTGACTGGGAGGACAAATGGCTGGGGGAAGAGTTGCTCAAAGATAAATGTCCGAATATATTTGAAATCTCAAGAAAGAAAGGGAGTTGTGTTAGCGATTTGGTTACTAACAACACAAAAGTAGGAATCAATTGGAACTTGGATTTTAAAAGAAGACTCACAAACATTGCAATTAACGAGGCAGCATCACTATATTCTCAGTTAGAAGGAGTTATTTTAAGTGATCTTGAAGATAGTAGAAGAAAGAGATGGGAGACAAACAGAGATTTTTCAGTTAAATCTTGCTATCAAGGTCTCGCAAAGAGTTCAGGTATAATTTTCCCTTTTGCACAAGGTCTCGCAAAGAGTTCTCGGAAAAAAATTGTTCCAACAAAGGTCTCTTTCTTTGTGTGGTTAATACATCACAAAGCAATTTTAACACAAGATAATCTGACCAAGAAAGGGTGGTAGTTAGCAAATAGATGCATTTTTCCAAGTCAAGTGGAGAAACTATCAACCATATGTTTACTCAGTGCCCTATGATGCATGTTGTTTGGATGTTTTTTATTAGTGACAATGCTACTGATCTATTTACCGAGCAATGGACTCGCGGACTTACTGAAAAGGGTAAGATTCTTCGGAAATTACTACCTTTTGCATTTATTTGGGGAGTGTGGAAACAAAGAAATAAGTGTATATTTCTAGGCTCCGAATACGTGCATGAAACATTAATTAGGAAGATTAAGTCTCTCTTGTTGTATTGGACCTCTACAAGCATATCTTTCAAGGCATTACTTTCAAGTATCTGCACTATACCTGGGGGATTGTAGTGGATAGAGATAATAGTTAGTCTGTGATCTTGTTATTAGTGGGTTTTCCTCATTTTTGGGTTAACTCTGTTGGTTGGGGTACTTGGTTCCCTTTAACCTATAGAGCTATTGTTTTTGCTGTCTGTAGCAGAAATGGTTTGGTTTTCCCTTTTCTCTCTTTTATTCTCTTCTCTTACTCTCTCCGTAATATTCTTTCTCCATTAATATATTCTTTTGTTGTATTGATCAAAAAAAAAAAAAAAAAAAGAAGAGACATGCTTAATAAATTACTGTTTACATACATTTTTTTTTTTGGTACCTCTTTATCTGCCTAACCCTCTAAGCTAATCCTCCTATCCATCAAAAACACATATTTCGCATTCCCCGATAAACCACCTATGTCTGCTCATCGAGAAACATTACGCTCTGTTTCCTGTATCTTCTAAACTGCGTCGCTTATTTGGATCAGACTCGACAGATTTATCTCGTCGACTGCACAAAATCTAACTTCACTAAAACCCATCAAACTCTAAATCTCTAATATCAAAACCCTCTTTAATTTCCTTAAATGAAACCATCGCAAAAATCCTTTTTAGGTTTTTTTTTCATCGAATATAACCCCTTCTAGATTTAAATCCAGATAACCAATTCTCAGTCTAATATTATTTTTCAATCAAAAGAAAAACCTTGTTATTCATGTTGTTAGATTTCGTTGGTGGTTAGACTAATGTGCTGCAGGTGTGCTTCCGTGGCGAATTGGTTTTATCAAGGTAAGCTAGTTACAAACAGTTGAGTTTTCTTTTTTCCTTTTTTTGTTTATAAACTTGAATACATGATGAGCGGCACTTTAATATTCTTGTAATTGAACCAAATCAAAGAACTTTTTTTGATCTGATTACTCTGGAGGTAATTGATAACTGGCTTATCTGCTACATTGATATCGGAAGCTGTAACAGGTTGACTGCAGTTTGTCTTGGGAGGGAGATCAAGTTGCTTGCTACCACAGCTTAACGAGGATTGTGCAAGACTGTATCTCTGGGTTCATTTTTTTATTGCCATCTGTTTCCTTTTTGACCAGGCTGCCAGATATGTTCGTGAATACGTTTGGATATGGATATTGGGTGAAAATGTTGGGGTTCAGAGCCATCTACGTGCTAATCTTTCGGAAACATATTAGCTAACAAGAAACCGTTGATCTCTCGGATTGCTCCATGAACTTTACTATGATCTAGGATAAGAAGAAGAGAAAGAGAACCACATAGATGCAAGCCATAAACAAAGCAACAAGAAGTAAAGTACTCACGGATTTAACATGGTTCAACAATATACACAATGTATGTAATATTGTCTACATCCACCAAACGGCTACGACCTCTTTATTCATTATAGAATCATCATTGAGAATTACACAACTGATTGACTAAATCAATCCATCGACTCACCACAACGTGACCGAACATAAGAACTCTCACAAGCACCCTATAAGATCCAAAGTAGCATCTTCACTCATACGCGATAATGTTTACCACATTATCTACCACAACGAGACGATCTTCTCTGCACACCCTGATATAGATTATCATGGACGCCTTTAGCTCAACACCAATAATCTAATCCAGCACCACCAAGATGATCTTCTCCTCAACAATATGTCTTACCAACATCTCCATACGAATACTCCATAACGACATATCTTCCAACATCGATAAGTATCCCATAATCACCATAATGATGTACTCTTTCCACCATTAGGTCTCTCACTTAACCACCTCAATAGGTGGGTTGAATCCCTCACATCTCTACGAGATTTACATTGAGGATTGCATGACTAAAACACTTAGCCTAGAGCTCCTTACATAGGAGTCACAAACTTGGTTCCCAAGTCTTGGCCTCCTTGGATTAGGAAACCGACTCATAATAGGAAACCATGATCAATTTAGGTATCTCATCCTATATTATGGTAGTTAACTCAAACTAAGAATTTAACCTAAACTAGGAAACCCACGTTTCCTTACAGAAAACTATTTGAACGATTAGATTCTTCATACGTCTGTTTCAATCGTCTGTGTATTATTACTATTATAATTATCTGCGCGAAATAAATAGTGATCCATGATAATAGTAAGACAAGTTGTATAACATTCTCTAGAAAGAGGGGTACCGATATAAAAAAGTTCAAAAAAATTTAAGGATTTTCATCTTAACCAAATTATAACTAACATAATTAACTGTCTGGACCTTTATAATTAACTGTATAACATTCTACTGTTTGGTAGATTAAGCTCATTTATTTTTTGTTTTGTACGACACTTATTACTATAATGCCCAATTTTTCCACACTTGTAACAGACCGGAAGTGACTTATTAGTCTTTTTTATTTAATTGTTATGTCTTATTGTTGTTTTTCCTAAAATTGGGTCGTTTAGATTTCAATGGATACCTATTAGGATATCTAGTAGTTTTAGGATTGTTATGGGAAGGTGGTCGAGTACCTTTCTTCCTAGATAATAACGCGGATGGTGTATTAGTGTATCCAAATTGCTCACAAAAATCACCTAACTCTTGCTTGTTAGATAATTTATTCTTTTGTATTTGTCTATGTAGCTTTATGTCTGAGCATAAAGCTAAACCTTCACATACAATTTCGGAAGATAGTTGGCCAAAAGTATATTCGCCATACTCAATACGTTGTTGAATATTTTTTGATTTTAGTCTATTTCTAACCCTTTCAGCAAACAGAGAGGGTAACCCTGAGACGAATTTCTCTTTCCAAAAATCAGAATTAGAGGAACAATCTTCTCTGCTAAACAATTTCGAGAAGAATACATCCTTGTACCATCTATAATGGGAGAGGGTAGGACATTTAAGATTAATAAGTAATTCCCTAGATCTTTCCATTTGTTGGCTATTACTTCCTACAAAGTGCAGGCCAATGGTATAAAGTAGGGTACTAACAATATCTTCCTGAGAGTATTCAGTATCATCTTCTAGCTTGATTGGTTTCTTTGCCATATATATAAATGCTATATTTTGCGTGGTCGGACATATGGAAATCTCACCATCCTTTAAGTTGGCCAGTAAAGCCAGTAACTATGGATTCAACAATTTGTTAATAAAAATCAAAGCACTTTAACCTGGCTCATAAACAAAAAATACGTTTTGGTAAGAGAAATAGAGGTACAAGGATGTATTCTTCTCAAAATTGTTTAGCAGAGAAGATTGTTCCTCTAATTCTGATTTTTGGAAAGAGAATTTTGTCTCAGGGTTACCCCCTCTGTTTGCTGAAAGGTTTAGAAATAGACTAAAATCAAAAAATATTCAACAACGTATTGAGTATGGCGAATATACTTTTGGCCAACTATCTTCCGAAATTGTATGTGAAGGTTTAGATTTATGCTCAGACATAAAGCTACATAGACAAATACAAAAGAATAAATTATCTAACAAGCAAGAGTTAGGTGATTTTTGTGAGCAATTTGGATATACTAATACACCTAGGAAGAAAGGTACTCGACCACCTTCCCATAACAATCCTAAAACTACTAGATATCCTAATAGGTATCTATTGAAATCTAAACGACCCAATTTTAGGAAAAACAACAATAAGACACAATAATTAAATAAAAAGACTAATAAGTCACTTCAGGTCTGTTACAAGTGTGGAAAAATTGGGCATTATAGTAATAAGTGTCGTACAAAACAAAAAATAAATGAGCTTAATCTAGACGAAGGTCTCAAACGTCAATTAGAACAAGTCCTCTTAATGGACTCCGATCTATCTGAAGAGGATGAATCATCCTCCTCAGAAAATGATTCAGGGACAATTTCAGGATTGGAGGATGATGAATGTACAGATGGTTGTTCTTGTAAAAATTGTTTTCATAAACAAATATCTAGTCTAGGAATTAATGTCCTCACCAATGAAGAAAATTTTATATTAGAGTTAATTGATAAAATTGAAAATCCAGAATCAAAGCGAATGGCTTTAGAAACATATATTGAAGTAGCTAAAAGAGCACCAAAACAAGAGAAAATCGAAACTTCTTACAAACCTTATAGTTTTAAGGAAATAATGGCAAGAGTAAAAAATCATCACATTAAAAAAGAACCATCAGTCAATGATCTTAGGGCAGAAGTTAATCAAGTTAAAGAGGAATTAAGAAGTCTTAAGCAAAGAGTCCAGATATTGGAACTTCATAAACCAGTAGACTGTGAGTATCACTCACAAGAAGAAAACTCTTTTGATGAAATTTTACAAAACTATCAGGCTCATATTACTACACATATAGATAAACCAGAATCACCTACTAATAACCAGGATATCGAAAACATGCAATTCATTAATATAATAGATAAAGTAATCACTCAAAAGTGGTACACCTTAGTCACCCTATTCATAGGAAAAAAATACCGTTTTGAAACTATGACACTCATAGGTTCGGGTGCAGATCTAAACTATTTAAATGAAGGATTAGTTCCCACAAAGTATTTTAGCAAAATTATCTGAGCGACAAAGTATTTTGAGGTTCCCACTATCTTGAGCGACAGGTAGAAGTTCCAGCAAAATAAATTCGGCTAATACAAATAACATATTAGTTCCCACAAAGTATATATATATATATTATATATTTCAAAAAACTCGCTTTCGCTTTATGCTTTCGCAGCGCTTTACGCTTTGGTATGAGAGCGCTTCGCCTCACGCTTTTTAAAACCTTGGGTTTAAATCTTAAAGTAGAAATAAGTACCCAGAATTCTTCTTCCATTTGAGAACAAAAGCATTCCAAATCTGTGTGGATAGGTATTTAAGTAACACGATAACCAATCACAATTATTCATGATGAGCCACCCAATTTAGCTAGTGGGCAAGTTGCACATCCTATTTGACTCCGTATTTGTGTTGAATTTTCCTTAAGAAATGCCAAAGAAGTTTCCTTTGTTTTGACGTTTCAATAAATTAGGTGGAAGTTGATCTTAAATGTAAAAATTCTTGTTCAGACTTATTCAGATCTTCGAATGAACAATCAAAGATAGATAAATACCACAGAAACATTCAACCAAGAAACAAAAAAAAAAAACACAAACAAAGAAGAAAGAAATTACTTGAGAGTCGCACAGAAATTGAATCAGCAGCAGCAGAGACTCCTGTCTACAACTTCTCTTGATAACTGGTACCATCAGCAAGTCGGACCCCTGTTGTTGTCATGGCAAAAGCACTACCGAAGTATGTCATCATACAATCAGACGATAACAATAGATATTTGCGAATCGACACAGAATATCCAAATTTACCTAATACCCTCAGGTTCGAGGGAGAACACAGTTTCGGGCTCGAGACGAGATTCGAGGTCGTGCCAGCTACCACCGGAAATGGACTCGTTCATATCAGGTCTTTGCTCAATAACAAGTACTGGGCAACAACCGGTGGTCCCAACAGCTGGATAACTGCCATGGCCGTTAAACCTGAGGAGAATCAGTCTGAAAAACATTGCACACTCTTCCAGCCTGTTTTCGTGCATTCCAACAGCAACAGCGTCGCTAGGCTTCGCCATGTCAATACCGGCAACTATGTTAGGAGGTATAACGGTAACTCCGATACCGCTAATTTTCTCGGTTGCTTGACTTTATTGCCTAAAATGAAACCAGATGACAAGACTGTTGATGTGTGCACCTTCATTGACTGGGAATCTGTCGTTACGCTGCCCGACCTTATCAGGGTCAAGTTCAAAGAAAGCCAAAGCCACGCAAAGGCCTTTGCTGATGGGTATATGGACTTGCGTTCCAGAGCCGATAATTCCTCAATTTATGACTTCGAGGTGTCTCCAAGTCGCGATGGAGGCATACGCCTGAAGAGTACTCAGTTTGGCACTTACTGGACGGATATGCAACCTAATTCTTGGGTATGCTTAACGCAGGCTTGCCCCAAAGTCCATGACACCAACACCGTATTTTTACCCACAACACTTGATGGAAAATTCGTCGCCATGCGATGTCTGAAGAACGGCTTGTTTTGCAAGCGATACACAGGATATGGTAAAGACAGCTGCATCGCCACACACCACAGCTATCCGGACGAGTTCAGCTACATGGAGATTGAGGAACCTGTTTTCACAAGGACGATCTCCAACGTCAGATATCACCTTACTGATGCAAGGCGTTACAATGAGAAAACTCTTGCACTTATCACTGATGATTCGATCAACAGAACTCAACATCCCCAAACGTCACAAATAAATCTCAAGATGACAGTTATTAAAACAACTAATTTGAGTAACAGTACCACCTGGAAAGGGAGCGTCAAATTGACTGGTACCCTTGGTGTCCCACTCATAAAATCGGGTTCGCTTGAGATTTCCGCTGAGCGTAGCCAATCTTGGAACTGGGGAGAAACGGAGATGGAAAGTGTTGAAGTGGGGTCTGTGCGCACTATCACTGTGCCACCTATGAGTAGAGTGAAAGCGAGTTTGATGGCAACACGGTGTTCGTATGACATACCCTTCTCATATACTCAGCGTGACGTCCTGAAAAATGGGACAACAAAAGTTTACAAAAAGAATGATGGCCTTTTTAGTGGCGACAACGGCTACGATTATAAGTATGACATTGTCGAGCTTCCTCTAGAGTAAAGATCCCTTCATCGGTGGTGGTGACGATGGTGATGGTGGACCTTCACTTGCTTGTTTGGCTTTGTTTATTCGTTTGTGGTGTATTTCTGTTAAAAATCAAACAATCAATTAGAAATGCAGAAGTTCTGAAATAAGATTTGTTAAAAAATAATCTCTATCCGATTAGAGATGCTGATGTGAGACCAGAGTGTCTGTCAATTAGCAGGAAGTATGTATCTAGCAGCAGCATCCCTAGGTTGAATTACAGGTGCACATCCAAAGGTCATATAAGGTTTTCTTCCTAATATAGGATTCTTTTCTTCCTAAAACAAAACTCCTCCTAACTAGGAATTCTTCCCAAATAAGGGTTTCTTCCTAATATAGGATCCTTACCTCAAATTAGCTTGAGGTATACTAAGTTCTTAAGAGGAGTATGGATACACCTGTATCACATATATACCACACGTGACGCACATATAAACTCTTTGTTCTGCCAACCTAAAACTCTGACAAGTATTTCATTTGTGGAGTTCACTAACACTATACTGGAAGGGCATGAATTGGTTTTGCATATAAACCATATCTGCCCAACGATGATGAGGATAAAAGCTCAGTTCAAAAACCGACCCTTGTATTACTTTATGAACCAAGTAACGACATTGAAAGCAAAGAACCCGAGATAACAATGAGTTAGGTTGTTATTGCATTCCATATTCTCCACAAACGGCACTCTTATCATTGTTTGACCTTCTTTTTCTTGTCTATTAAGCCCTAACCTGTGTGGCTCGTTGCTGCTCATGCTCCTGTGGAACTACACAAGAAAACTGAAATGGTGCACTGAATAAGATTTTCATCAGTATATGTGGTTTGGCATAGATTACAAATCTGATGCTGTTGGCTTACTGCTAAAGGGATCCGATGAAGAAAAAAAAATGAGAATTGGGTTCTCTCCGCCGCAAGCTACAGAAGCCACTCTATTTAACGCCCAAAAATCTGCCCGTTCAGTTTAGGGTCAAACTATGACAATCGGCTGTCACATTTTAAACCTAAACTAAACAGGTAGGTCTTCGAACCTTCAATAGACGGCTCTTCTTGCTGGTTGGAAGTGAGCCATAGCGGAGAGAACACTAGGCAGGTGCCCTTCTATGTGGCCGAGTCAAGGGTGAATGAGGAGACCAACTTTACATATCGATATGGAAGTGAGTCCCAGAGGGTCCAGCCTAAGGTAGCCTGCAACAAGCTTGCACTTGCACAAGAGCTTGTTTTCTAACTTTTTTCTTATTAAACATCGAGAAAACAACCTACCTGACGACAGTGCTAGTGTATACAGAAGTTAACAGTGCTAGTGAATGCAGAAGTTGATTGTGATCCAGCTTGTAATCTTGAAAACTGAGAACGAAACTACCCTAGTGCTAGTGTACACAGAAGCTGACAGCAGCTTATTCTGTTGCAACTGTCAGCAATTTGGTGTCACAGTGGGTCGCAAGACTGCTATCAACAAGCCATCTCTGACGTTTTTCATTTACAAACAACATTGACTATACATTGTAATGGATCTACATGGTAACTTGAGGAGGTAGTGTACAAATCCCAGCTTGAAGGCATTCCTGCCTCTGTAATATGTACCTGGTCATATATGATACAGGAAATCTCTGTAACTACTCATAGTGTTACCACACACATTAGAAACCAAGGTGAAGAATACTGAAGATCACACATATAGTGGCACATGTAGAACTCGCGCACTGCAAATTTGAGTTTGTGAAAATTGAATAATTAAGCATCCTAGGAGCAAGTCATGTAATTTAGAAACTTTTCATGTCAAGAGCCACCTTCCATCAAAAGGTTGGAAAAGCAAGTCTTATGGTGTTCTAAAGTCAGTACAATATCTTTCCAAAGCATGTTTGAGGGATTACTGGAATTAACATGGGCTCAAACATTCTCAAATGAGAAGTAGCATCCCTTTTTAGGATAGAGTATGGAACTCCGTAATACCATAAAATTTGCATTTCCAAATTTTTTATGGTTGATTGCTTGGACATGGAAATACCATAAGGCTTGCCCTTAACTAGCCTCTACATTTCTAAAACTTATTCAAAGCGATTTCTTTTTTTGTGACTTGAAGTCAGATCGGTCTCTCCGTTCAGGTGTGTATGCTAAATAGGTGTTACTCTAGTTGTTTCATGTATCTGATTTCGAAGACAAATTATCGAAGTAAGCAAAACAAATATATATCATGCTACTACCCAAAATTGAATGTGTGTAAGGAACTGAATATACCTGCAAGGTCTATCAGTGGGAATCTGTCACCTGGAGCAAGAAATTCTGGCGCCAATTGAGCACTTGAGGAGACAGCATTGCATCTTCTCAAGGGCCACAAAAGTGTCTGTCATGAAGCAAACCAGATAACCTAAGTAACACAAAACTTTTCGTACTAACACTACTCAATTAATCTACCAAAATATGCTCAGTTCATTGTCATTAGAAGGGCATGAAACATAGAAGAGAATTACCTCACCAGCTTGACTAAGTCTTAGTGTCTTTGATCTTAACAAAACTTCCAGGTTTACAGTTTAACGAAAACAGAAAATGCAGATCTTATCATCCGTAAGTAGCTCGAAAGAAAAATACAAAATGTATCCGAAAACCAAACCCAATAGAATTGCTCTGTTTTTCAATACAAGGCTGGTATCTGGATGGCATTTTTTCTTTTAATGTTAACCAAAACGAGAACCAATCAGTTATATAAGCAAGGCAATAATGAAATCGATTCCTTGTGGAGTTACTCATATTCTACATGACCAGTTGGCCATTGCTCAAGAACAAGAATAACCGACCATTTCCTTTAACCTTTCTGACAAAGGTCACCATCGACAATTCCAAGTCTCATAAGAACAATCTCAAGGATGCTATCAACAAGCATCCTCTGACATTTTCATTTCCAAACAGAATTGACTATACATTGGAATGGATGTACATGGTCACTGGAGGAGGCACAGGACCCAGCTTAAAGACATTCATATATGATATTTGGTTGTACGTACTACATTCACAGAAATGAGACAGGAGACCTCTGTAACTAGTCATAATGTTACCATACACATAAGAAACGAAGGTAAAGATCACATAATATATAGTGGCACATGAAGAAGTCGCGTGCTGAACCACCAGCAAAGAGTACACAGAACATGAACCCTCTACAAATTTGAAGTTTCTGAAAATTCCGAACTGAATATTTGAACATCCTAAAAGCAAGTCATATACCAAAGTCACCGTCCATGAAAAGCTTGGAAAAGGAAGTCTTATGGTGTTCAAAAGTCAGTCCAACTTTCTCCATGATTTGGAAATGGAAGAGTACGGAACTTAGAAATACCATAGAATGTCTTTTCCAAGTTTTTCGTGGTTGATTGTTTGGGACATGAAAATATTCATATCCATAAGGCTTTTCCTTAACTAGTTTTACCAGACACCTCTAAATTTGAAATAATAAACCAACATGCTTTTCCTATAGCTAAAATTTATTCTAAACGGAATAGATTGTGAAATGAAGGATGTCTGACCATAACTAAATTCTAAATGACAGGCTCTTAAGAAAGTGATAACAAACTCCTCTTTGAAATTTCGCACCAACCTTATTTTAGAGTGGGCAAGGACCGGCAAGGTCTATCAGTATGAAGAAATTACTTGCAGTAATGAATCCTGGCGCCAATTGAGCACTTCAGGCAAACAGCATTGCAGTCTTCTAACCAAGGGCATTAAAAGCGTCTGTTACGCAACAAACAAGATTACCAAAGTAACACAAAATGTAAAGTAAATCATAACAAACATGAACAAATAAAAGGTATTTAATATACAAGTCCAAAGTGCTTGTTTCCAGCATTCAAAAGCATAAAACCATAAAACACATTTACCACATATAGAAAGAAAAGCTGAAGATAAAGGATTACCTTATCAGTAGCTGGAACCCTGACTTGAAATTGGCTACCCCTTAATGTCTTAACAGTAACTTCCATGTTTACAAAATTGACAAAGAAGAACCACGGAAACAGAAATGCAAATCTTATCACTAGTAAACAAACCCAATAGAATTGCTCTGCTTTCCTAAAGCAAAATGAGACCAATCAATTACATGAGTAAGGCAATACTTAACCAACGAACAAACTGATTTCGCTATGGAGTTCTTCATCCTCTACACAACCATAGATCAAAAACAAAGAAAACCGATAATTTCCTTTTAACCTTTCACACAAAGGTCACCATCAATGATTCCATGTCTCATAAGAACAATCTCTTTAACTAAATTCCTATAAGTAAATGGTCGAACAGCTGCTCTTACAAACAACTCGGGCGGAATTCTACTCTTTTTTATTTTCCTCCTATTCGGTCCACTTCCCACAATCTTCCACTCTTCTTGCTTCATCTTTGTTTTCCTACTCTCATTCACAGTCTCTTGTTTCCTCTCTGCCATTTCCGATAATCTACCAAGTTTCTCCTCCTTCTCTTCTTCCATTGCTTTCATTTGCTGCTTGTAATACGCTGTAGTTTTCTCAACACTTCTTGTAACAAAACTTTCCATTGCATCTGAACTTCTTACCGCCTTATTAAACTCCTCTTTCCAATACTCTTCATTCTCTTCTACGCTTTCTTTCTCATCTTCAGACTCTTCATTCTCCTCATCCTCATCCTCACTGCCATCCACTCCTCCTTCAAGGTCCTCGATCACAAAATCATCCTCGTTCTCATCATCTCCATCCTCAACTTCAAACCAATCCACAATTTCTTTCTCGCCCTTATCCCTCACATTATCCTCATCCTCATCAGGAGCATCACACCCCAGCTCCATTTCTTCCAATTTCGCCTTCCACTCTTTCGTATAAGGATGCAATAGCTCATATGGATGATTCGACAACAAAAACTCCAAACATTTATCCTTCCTCTCATCACTCATTTTCTCATACGCATTCACAACATCATCCACAAACGCTTTCGGATTCACCCTCACAATCTTACACAACCCAGTGAAATATGTACACATTTCAACTCTCCCATCATCATGCCTCAATTCAAACATAAAATTCATCTCCGTACTCGGATCAACCAATGGACCTAACCCTTTAAAGAAATCCCTCTGCGGCTCAAACCTGCATTGATACACCGGCCGCTTAACATAAATTATATCCGGCCTCATCCACGCTGCACATTGCGTAATCAACGACCGCGTCTTATTCCCTAACCTCCCCATCAAATTCCATTTATCCAATCTCTTCTCACCTGATTCAATCACCACTTCACAAACCAATGTCCATTGCTGCCAGGGAAACTCCGTAACTCGCCATTTCGGATGCCGCACAAACACCCAGTAATGGTGAAACCCAATTTTCTTATCCAAAACAGTCAATCGCTCACTAAATTCCGTGGCCATATCAAATTTCTCAATTTCTTCCCATTCCTCATGACTATTCACTTCTTGAATCATGGTAACACCTTCTTCCCATAAATGAGCACGAACCGGATCGCCTACGACTATCCCCCGCCACGAATACGGACCGTACTCCCCGTATTTGTACCAATCGTGTGGATGTTTCAGATTGGGATCGTCTTTCTCCATGAATCGAACCATTCTATCATACCCCAACCCAACCATCTGCAATTCATCTTCCGTGAAATTATCAGCTTGATTTCTATGAGGGTTTTTCAATCTGTAAAAGAAATTCTCTGCATAGATTTTGTTTTTCCGACGGGCGTTTCGTTTCGCTTCACGGCGGACATCGGCGTTTCCTTCGATTCTTCCGGTGGATGGGCCTCCGGGTTTTTTCTTACTGCGGCCTGCGGAGACACTGGGGTTTCTAAGGTGGTTGATTTTGTGGGAAGCCGGTGTAATTTGGGGGTTTTGAGTGAAGAAAGAATGGATTTTTAGGGGTTTTTTGTAGTGTGGGATTTGATATTTGAAGAGTGGATTTTGCGGCCATTGGAGAGATGAGAGATTAGGGTTTAAGGAATTGGGGTGGGTGAAATTGGAGGTTAGCATTTGGGGTTTAGGGTTTTGAAATGGGGAAGAAGATGAAGCAGAGTGCGTTGGAAATGAGGATTAGATTTTACCAAGGGGGAGCTAGAGGATTATTGTTATCTACTACCCTTGCTTTTGATTTTAACTAGCAACTTATGACGTGGCATTATTCGGTCCGTCCAATCATGTAATCTGAGTTATTTGTATTTGCATAAATTGAATGTCAATCCAAGCCCAAAGAGTCGTAGCATACGAGCGATCAGCGTAAGAAAAGAACCATTTTTTTAGGGACCATGGTCTTATTACGCCAACCACCCTATATTTATAAGGGATGTTTTAAAATTGGGAAATACACATTTACCCTTTATTTTACTTTAAATTAAAACTAACCTCATAATTATATATATCTAATCATATATATCTCTTTTGAAGCGACCACCAGTTGTAAAACAAGCTTTTATAAACCTGCACCATTCTGAATCCCCAACCATTATTTTCCAAGTGGTTTTCATCAACGCCGCATTATTCGGACTTACTAAAAATCTTATATTGAGGCGGCCTTCTGTAACAGCTAAACAAAGAGTTTTCCAAGCAACCACAATGCATAGAGCATTTCCTATGGGAATGAACAAATCCATTCGTTTGTTGAGCCAATGGATGGCCAAACTAGGTTTTCCACTATGGTAAAGCACTGGGCATTAGATCAATAGGCGTGCGGTCTAGGTAAAAACGCTAGAGTCCATAGATCGAACTCTAGCGTCAGAAAGAAAAACGCTCGAGTCAGAAGAAAAAACGCGGCTTCACAAGTAATATCCCCGGCGTTTTTGCTTTTAACGCCAAACGGTAGTTTTTAAAATTCGAATTTCACATTTTACCTCTGTAAATTACCACCATCTTCAAACAATTCACTCACACCAAATTCACTTGAATTTTCTCTTCTAAAATGGCTGAAAAGGCAATCACACTTTTTTGCGATGCAAAACTTGAAGCTGTTATTTCCAAGATATGTGGGAGTTTTTAAAAGATTGAAAATTGTAAAAGTGAAGTGCAAGTTTTAGAAGTTGCTCCAAGAAAATGTTCCGCTAAAGGCAAAGAAGAGCTCCAGTTTTGAAAGTTAACAACAAAAAATTCAAAAACAAATGTGAAACTGTCGAAGAGCGTGTTGAATGGAAAATACGTCAAATTAAGATAAAAAGGAAGCCAAAACTTGTACTTTATTTTTATTGAAGTTTTTTATTATTGTCTAAGTTTATATCTTGTAAAAGAATTGGCAGTAATATCAATGAATGAAAATGTTTATATTTTAAAATATATTTCCACTTCAGATTAAGTGAAATTTATTACAATTTATTAAACTTGCAAATAACATCAAACTACATTTTAATAAACCACAAAAAAAAAACATCAAACTACATCAAATCCAGCGACATTCTCTCTGTAAAGTTCATAGCATTCAAAATGCCTAAACTCTCTCCCACTTTCTTCGGTAAACTTGGTCCGAGCGATGGTTTCCATTTCTTTGTTGGATAATCCAGAATTGCTATGATGAACCATCCACAATACTTCTGTATAATGTTTGACTTCATAAGTGATGAATGTGATTCTTAGTTTTAGGCTCTTACTGTTTCTTATGGCTTCGTTCAGCGATGCTACAAAATGTCCCAATACTCTTTCCCAAAAATTGTCATTGTTCATTGGTCTCACCATACGATATAACCAACATCGAACAAGAACAACATCTTCTTCCATTGTAAATTCCGACAGCGGCACTCGAGTGCAGTAACGATGTGCTTGAGATGGACCATCTTTTAAAATTCTGAAACATGCTTCGTAATGAAAAGGATTACCGTGAGATGCCTCCCAATTATCAAGAGTTGTTTGGATCACTTCATCTTCAGTTACAGCGCTGAACTTTTCTCGATCAATTTCTATTACCAGAGTAAGAAATGGCTGGACTGCAAGCCTAATAGAATGAAACCGAGCACGCAATCGACGAGCATCTCGGTTTCCTGGGTTTCCCGTCAATGAAATGGACATTGAAAAAACGTTCTCCCAAAAAGATCTGTCATGAGAAATAACAACACCAGTGATTACCCTAAGAAATAAATATGCTTTCCATAGAGTTATATCCTCTTCTTGAGTAAACTTGGGACCACGATTTCTCCCCCTGTTACAGTAGATATTAAGTGTTAGTTTTTTTTTCATTCACTATCAAAATTTATTTTAAAATAAATATCGTGTTTTACGCGTCGTATGCTATGCAAATTTCTCTCGTCTGGACATCTCTTATTTCGTAGATTTCTTGAACTTGCTTCACAACAACGTTGGATACAGAATGCAATCTTCCAATCACATCTGCAAAATATATCAATGATATGTTATGATCTGAATGATAACTTTTGAAGTGATTAAGAATTTGATTATGTTTTTACCTGTATAGAATCGGTTGTCGCCGTTTATGCTAGGCACAATCTCTAGCGGCAAGAAAGTGAATATTTTTGTGGGGAAATTGGATGGATTTTCTTCTAGTAGTTGAACTTTGGAAAATTTGTTAACCCACATGATATACCTGAAGGATACTATTCTGTATCCACAGGTGGGAACTTGGAGTGTAAATCGTTGGATGGAGTATACACCTCCATCCAATAATTTTCCCTGGAACAAATGGATGTTATCTTTGTTCACCTTTATCCGCATCTGAGTCCCCTGGAATTTTCGACATTTAAAATTCAAGTACTCAATTCAAGATGTGTAAACTTGAGAAGGATATAGATGTACACAATTCAAGTACTCACTTGCTCATCCATTATGTGGGCTTCCAGGCTCCAAACTTCACCGGTTTTCCTGTTTTCTGATACCCATACTTTCAGAACTTTATATTTCACTGTCATGTTTTGGAGTTGATTCATCCTCAGGTCGTTGAAGGGTGTATAGACTATCTTCGCAATAGCTTTTTCTATATGGTTACACAAAATTTGTAAATCAGATCAAACACGGATTTCTTATATATTAGTGGAAACATATGACTTGATTTGAATGAGTAATACATACCTTTGCCAGCAGTAGCAGTTTTGTTATTCTTTGAAATAACCTTCTTTTGATTATTCATGTTGTTCAGCGTGCAGGAAGAAAATAAGATATTGAGGAGGTATACTGAGGCGATTCTTTATGTTTGCAATTAGAGACGATTGCTGCGTTGATGTGAGTTTATGTTGGCAATCTCATATTCTTTTTATACACGAACATTTATTCGGATAACTACAAAAATCGAATAAATCGAATCTTGTTTAGGGTTATTTTCTTGTTAATCACGTATTGGTAGATTAGTACGAATATAATAGATAGATTGGTACGAATAAAATTTAGTTAGTTACATATAGATTTAGCAGAGGATTTTAGAAATGGTCATTTGATAGAGCAGATTGGTACGAATAAAATATTACAAATGGTAATATCTGAAATATATTTTCTTGTTGATAGTATATTTTTCATTTTGATAGATTTGTACGAATAAAATTTAGTTAGATATATAGATTTAGTAGAAGATTTTAAAGGAATTTGAATATGTTTGAAGATTTGGAAGGAATGTGCAATATTTTCTCAAAAACATCCAGTGTAGGAATGTGCAATACTCTGAAAAGTAGGGAAATGGCTGGAATTAGTCTTTTAAGTGACAAAAAACTAAGTGACTCAACTAAGTTGATGGGCTCGTAGATTGGTTTAGTGGTTCTTCATGGACTGTTAATGACACGTTTCCAACGTTATTGATCATTTTATATGTAAATGGATGAAATTATTGTACTCAGTCTGTCTGAGTTAAATAGTCATATTTGCGAAACAAATAATGAACTTCCACTAATAAATAAATGAAACATAAGGTTTATAATTTATGAAATAATCTCAAACCAATAATTGAACCAACAATTTATAAATAATTTGTCTTCTAATATGTCTCCATCTCAGTGCTTTGTTTTTCTTCCTGTAATTTCTTCATCCCAGCATTCTGTGTTTCTTCTTGAAAGTTAGTATTTTCCATAATCGTGATTTTCAAAGGGGTCAATGGATCTTAAAAATGCGCAATTGTCCTATCAAATTTTGATGGTGTCTGCGGCTTGTGGTACTGTTGCATTTTTTGTTTTTCAACCTCTTGTAGCCTTTGATACTTATCTTCTTATTCATGATTGATAGGATATATGCGTTGCACAAAAACAGTCCGGTAGACAGTTCGGTTTTCCCCTACAATCCGGATTTCGAATATGTATGTGCGATCCAAAGTAAATAATATTTCAGATACATCTTCTGCAAGCTTTTCTGCAATTTTTTTTTTTAGTTTGATGTTATCATATGGTAGCAAAATCAGTAAGCATGTTATGTATTGCCATGGTTGTAATGTACCATTTTCATCATGGCATTATATCGCATAAACTTTGAGATCCATGCATTGTCATTTAAAAGAGATTCAGCAATCGATCCCACGATAACAAATGTTCCAGTCCCAGTTCCAGATTCATCATGTATTCGGAATTCTAACTTGTACCTGCGTAAGCATTCCACCAGTCATTTTTTTAGTATCTTAATGCAATTTGGTTTCACGGTAAGATGTTTGCATTAATATTGTTACCTTGGTACATGTGTTTTGATCGTGCAATCGCATGGGGCACCCCATTCTCTTCCAGTTAAGCTCGTGTTTTCCATTGAATTGCACTTCGGACATGCTAAATAATACCACGTTGAATTCGATACAATGCGAACTATTTTTCCCTTGCAAGTAAAGATCATTCCCTGTTTTGTATATTACATTAGGAACCAATGATCTTATTATATTGTTACCAATCAACTATAAGTATGTGTGAATCTTTCCAAATTCTCTTCATTGTGGATTAATCTGCATCCTTCTCGTAGCGTCATTCTGTTTTGAAAAAGCATTTCTTTTATTGGTTTTTCTTGCTTCCTTTCGTAATCAATAAGCTTTACTGGCAAGTAAGGTCCACATCTATTCGTTGAAAAATATTAATGTCTTTATATGTAGTCTAATCATATCAAAACAATCCATTTTAGCAAACAGATCTAATAGTTACCTGTTTTGCATGTCATCTACTTCTGGTATGGACAAATCCACAAATATTTTTGTAGCAATTGTCGTGGAAAGACAATACATATCTGAAAATTTTAATTAATTAATAATTATTTCATCTTATAAATATATGTGTTATCATTTGGAATAAGTTATCATGGCTTACTATTAAATTTCTCCACCAGGGTTGAAGTGATTATTAGAACGATGTATCTGTCGGTATCATCTAAATATTTTTCTTTGATTTGTCTAGCAGCATCTCCCCAGAGAGTAACTCTAGTCAAGTTTCCGTATCCATCATGTATTAAAATTTCCCTTGTAATTACAGACTGGTTAGATGTTTGGGATCCAAATGTTGATTCCGATATACCCACCAGTATTCCCATGACATCTACATGAACAATATTGTGGTATAAGAAACTAATTAATCAAGAAAGTGATATAAGAAATTACAAAAAGGTGATGTCTAATAAGTCACCTGTATAATGAGTAAAGTCGTTGTTTCTTTCATTGAGTTCCTTTAGATCCGTTAGAACAAATCCATACATCGGGATTTTTTTGTTGTCCATGGTCTCCACGGTAACATGTGTATGGTCGGTGAAGTGTAATATCAGATTCCCTGAAATAGGTTTCCATTTATGTTTGATCTCCGAAACTGTGAAGCCGGTGATAGTTATCAGATTCTGCTCCTGAAGTTTTTGGGCGTGATTTTTGTAATGATCTTTGGATACGAAAGCATGTATTTGTTCTTCCTGTTGACTGTTTCATTAGTTTCTGTAAAATAATTAATCATAAATTACATTAAAAAAATATATAATAACTTACAGATTCATTGAGCAAAATCATATGAAAGTTGTAAAATTTGTCGGTGTCTGATTTTTTGGTATCCCATATTCGAAGAATTCTGAATTTTGTCATCTTTTGGTTCTTATTCTTGTTGATTAGTAAAACTAACTTGAAATATGGTTTAATGATTTATTTCTTTTTGATGGAGAAGTAACAAATCAGATAGCTAGCCTTCGATAAGAATAAATATTGTATATATAATTTTTGTTAATCAAATTATGAAATGTGTAGATTTTGATAAGAATATTGTGTCATCTTCAAGATATATTGATATCTATCATATCCTTATTTTTGGGAACGTATAAATGAGTCTGCACGTTTCTATGAATGATAATGTTTCTATACTTGATTCAGTTCAATTTATCAGTCTCACTCTGTAGTTTTTCTTTTTTTTGATCGGTGTCTCTTATAAGGGATTTATTGATTTTCATTTATGTTAGACGTAGGATTGTACCTGCAGTTGTTACACAAAATTTCTATTGAACAAAATTTAATTTGTTCTCAGCAATCTGGCATATATAAAGGTTTAAAAAAAAAAATCCTTGACAAAAACAGTTTTGGAGCCTTTGGAATTCCATTGCGAACGAAACAAAAAAAATTAAAAGGGAAATGAAATTAAATTAAATTAAACAGGTAATGATTCTCAGATGTTCCTTATAATTATCACTTTCCAGTGTTGTTTATCCCTAATATTCGTCATCACTATCTTCGACAAACAATGCCATTTCTTCATCACTCTCTTGATCTCCTTTTTCACTACCACTATCTTCGATCACTATATTGTTGAATGCCGAGAATTTGTCACTAATATCTTCGATCACTGTATTGTTGAATGCCGAGAATTCGTCACCACTATCTTCGATCAATGGTGTCATTTTTCATCGGTTTCTTGATCCCCTTCCAAGTGACTCCTATCAGATGAAATTTCCTGGATCTGGTGTGTTTTATGCTTCTGTATTGGTAAAATTATAAGTAAAGTTGTTATATAAATAAGGTAAAATAACTAAACATATCATTTATCTATAAGTCTCAACAAAGAAAGTAGTAATATATTACTGACCTGGTGTAAATTTGTGAATATTTCCCTGTACACCACATTCTGAGTATACCCTTCTGGTACGATATCCTTTGTCTTATCAATTTGAATTTTCAATCCACTTCGGCTAGTTGTTCTGGAGACTGCAACATAGAGCTATCCATGACAGAAAATTGGGTTCGGAAGATAGATCCCTACATTGTCGATGCTCTAGCCCTGGCTCTTGTTAATTGTCATTGAGAAACATACTTTAATAGGAAACTGCGCCCTTCTCAGGATAAAAGGCAGGTGCGTCTCTGTTGGTTGTATGACTATTCTTGAAATTACAGCACTCTTACCAGCAGCACTTTCAGTTATAATCTTAACTTGAATAGTTCTTTCCATGATCCTGGTAACAATAAGTCTTGTACCGTTGCAAAGACCCGCACTTGGATTTATATTTCTTGTAAGCATTACTGGTACATTAAGCTTCAATCGAAGCACATGATTAGGTACTCCTGATAGTTTCTGACTATTCAAATATTCCTGGTTGTATAACAACTCTGCATTTTCAAAATCGTACGACTTTGGACTAATTGAATCAGAACTTAGAAAGCCGTGCTCTTTACCTGGAAGCATGTAAACCACGTAGTCATTTATTTGGTCTACAATGTCATTCTTCGGGGTTAAGATGCACCTCTTCCTTAGATAATCCTGATCCTCAATTTTATCAAGCAGTCTAGGATAAATGGCCTGAAATATAGTTTCGATGGGATTTTCACCACTCTCAATCAACAGGTCATCGGGTATCTTAATCCAAGTTGGCTCATCGTCCTCACCCTTTATTGCTTTTGCTGGTAGTTTTCCATCCCCAAGATCCAAAATCCACTTGCTGAATTCGGATATTGATTGTTTTTCAGCAGAATTACAATTTCCATTCAACAACCGCATGTTCACAGACAACTCAAATACATGGAAATGTTTCCATAACCTTGACCTACTAATAGAAGCATCGACAATATTTTCTCGGCTTCCACCACGAATTACCGGTAATATCTGTCTAAAATCTCCTCCAAACAAAAGAGTTTTTTCGCCAAACGCTTTTTCCTTTGTCTTGTCCTTTCTCTCATTCATGAGATCTTTCACCGTTCGTTCTAGAGCTTCAAAAGCATGTCTGTGAATCATCGGTGCTTCATCCCAGATTACTATTTCAGCTTTTTTTATCAACCCTGCCAACTGAGTTCCATGACTAATATCTCATATGGAGTTGTCTTCCAAAGTTATTGGTATCTTGAACCGAGAATGGGCAGTCCTCCCCCGGGAAGCAACAGTGATGCTATACCCGATGATGCAAAAGCCAGGACAACTTTGGATTTTGCACGCAAGCCGGTTATTATGGTGTTCCAAAGATAAGTTTTTCCAGTACCACCGCTCCCATAAACAAAGAATAATCCACCGTCCCCTTTTTTAATTGACTGGCTAACAACATCAAATATTTCTCGCTGAACCGTATTCAAACCATTCTTCAGTCTAATATGCTCATTCCGTAGTTTTTCTGTATCATAAGCTAGTTCCTCATCTATTAATTTATTTTTGTAATCATATTGTTTTTCTTTGTTTGGGAAAGGAATCGATGGAAAATCCTTAAGAGTTCTGCTATTTCTCCCCATTATCTCTTCGATGTCAATTAGGGTTAGATTTTTCAACTCGGCTTCATCAAGATCCATATGTAAATTGCGTCTTTTATTTCTCTCTTGTTTCTCCATGCCTTCAGATAACAAACTCCAGTTTTCTTCCCATAATCTTTTTGGATCAGTTACCTCACAAAAAATTAACATTGCAACAAACATTTGGCGCAGCAAGTTTCTCGTGCTATATGTCGATGCTTTTATTAGTCTGAGATGCCATTCACTGTCATATGAGAGCAATCCAAGAGCCACGCATGTGTCTCGGAAAGTAGCATGAGTAGTCCCACCAACAATTTTGAGTTCCTCGTAGCTGCGTGCACCTTTGCAAACATTCAACAGGAACGGAGGAAATATCTTTCTCCTGAACTCGGATGAGCGTTGTACAACCTGCCCACAGCATTCCCTCTTATCCTTGGTCGCCATTCTTTAATAGTGTTGTCCCAAACAAATTCAGATGGAAAATCTGCATAAGTTATATCCCTTGCCTCTTGATACTTCTTATTTGCTTCAAACCATTCCAAAAATTTTGTGCATTTCGCACTTGGGTTGTCTAAGACATCTTCTAAAACATCTGTATCACGAAATATTACTTGGTGTTCACCTTCCAAATGGTAAGGAAGACGCTCAACGGATGGATCACGGTACTGAATGTCAAAATCGAAAATCCTCCAACACCCTTCTGCTCAAGATATATAACGACAATCCAAGTAGTTATTGATTTCGTCAATCAATACCTCTTCTTCCCCGGAATCTTCGCTGCGTTCTGGATCTTTCTCGATTACAATTGTCACCCGATCTTTACCCTTTTTAATGTACTTGAATAAGTACTTAACTAATGCCCCTATTGAATTACACACCTCCACATTTATGTGTGCATCAAACTGCACGATCAAGTCTATGTTGTGAGGCACCACCCATGTATTATCCAACTCGATACCATCCTTAACTGCAGTCCTACCTTTATCGCGTCTTCTGTAAATTGGATACCCATATTTGTCAATATTAGTATCGCGACTGAACTCTTTTGGGTATTGTTTTGAACACATTTTGTCTTTCATGCATGGTGAAACCTCTTTTAATACTCCACATGGTCCATGCAACATGTAGTTCACAACAGCTTGACAACCATCAGGATCCTTCTCCTTGTCAGGTATTTCAGCGGTGACAATTCTGTTTATATCGGACGGAGTTTCTGGTTTATCCTTCTTTTCCAGAAATAATAGTATATGGGCATTGCGGCAACCCCCTTTTCTGAAATTCAATAGAGTAAATGGCTGCGTAAAAAAATATTTAAATTAGAACCAAAGTAAAGAACAATTAAAACTCTATACCTATTGTCTGCAACCATGGGTCTCGGCAACTTTATATATTGATTATGATGTTGTGCAGTTTTAGGAATGCATATTAGGAATGTTTTGGATATGGATATCCACCTTACGTGAACAATAAGGTTGGATGTGGTCAACTCGTTAAAAACGCATCAGCTTAAATGGTGTTCATTGCTATGGTCTTCAGTAAAAATGCAAAGTAGATTTTAATTAAAATTGCAATATTAAATACAAAAACACAAATACCTCCTTTCATTTTCCCAAAATGTTTTTTGTACGTAGAACCTCCATCAGATGCTTTATCTTTAGCTTAAATACCCTCGCAACAATATCTGGTCGATCCTCTGGTCGCTAACCTGGTGTTAGAGCCATTGTAATTTCCTTCCATTTGGGATTGCAAGTGAATGTTATAAACAGATCCGGAACACCAATACGTCGATAAATTGCAATGGCATCTTGATAGTGCTGCATCATATACCTTGGTCCGCCGGTAAATGATGATGGCAGCACAATTCTCTTCCCTTTTTTTATAGATGAATCTCCCTTTAGCAGTGAATCTTTCAATCCACAGTGTAAATCATCTCTTATGTGTTCTTGGTTCTTCCTGACCCATTTAAGTCGACACTCTTCAATACATGCATACGCATCAACACAATATTGCTGGAATAGACGACCACCGTTGATCAAAGTTTGTCCCTCTCCGATTCTCTGTTGTAGCCTAAATGCATAATACTCTCTCATAATAAGTTGTTGACGCTTTCTGAGTACACCATCTTTTCCTATCTTTACGTTACCGTATGCAGTATCAACGTTATAACCATCCTCACCGCGAGGGAATAAAATAGGAAACTGCATAGGCATATAGCATGGGTGTATCTCCTTGATTCTAGTATAACCATTTTCCTTATGTTCAACTATGATATCGCTATACACATCATCATCTGTAGGAGTCTGGACTATTAAAGCTGCCACTTCGGAACATGTTGGTAAGTTATATTGCCTCACATCCCTTTGCCGCCGACTAATGATTCTTAACCGCAATTCGACTGCGGGTTGGGATTGCATTCGATGCTTAGCCATCCTGAATGTCTTTGCATACGGGTTATGTTGGTCCATCATAGTGATTAAATTTGTGATGACGTCCAAGTCCAATTCACTATCATTCTTCTTAGAAGATTTTGATTCATGGCCTATCTTTTTCTGCGCACAATCTACTCCCAATTCATCCTGTTGTGCCTGTTTAAAAAATACGGTCTCCCGACGCAAAGCTTCATGTGCCAATTCCGTATCACATATATAGAGCTGGTTGTATCTTGGATCCTTGTTTTTTGGAGGCACCAGGGAACCAATTTTTTGATAGCTTTGACCCTGAATTCTATACGTCCAGGGTCCCTTACCTCTCCTATGATGTTTGTTATCAAATCTTGCTCCAGTTGAGGTAAATGCAAGCATAAAGTTGTATGCCCGGATCAAGTTCCTAAACTTCCTTTACATTTTTCCACCATCAAAGTCTAAAAATTTCTTTAGATATTCTGGGGAATCTCTAAGAAGAGGGAGTTTGACATTCCCTTTAGAACAACATATGCTAAATTCGGGGTTAACAGTGCTTCCTTTAGACCTCTCTTGGTGCCACAGTATAGCACCATAATACTTGCAAGTATGTTATGGTCCTCCAAAATCATATCTTTTAATACCCAATGCTGTGAAAACTTCACACGTCACAGAAATATAGTTAGCAGTCTATTATAAGTGGCCACAAAATACAATTGAACTTAGATTTGTTGGTTAAAAGAACAAAATGTATCTTACATATAGAATGCTCGACCTCCACGTCTGTAAACCGAGGCATCTCATCCTCATCTGATATGTCGTCGGAACTTGATTCCAATGATATCGCTTCATCAAATAGCAACCAATGTTGTAATGCCCTCTTAGCATCGAGCTTTTCCTTCCGAACCTTCCCTTTCTCCCTAACGAGTTCCTTTTCATGAACTGTTGACAATAGTAATACTTATTATATATATATATATATAATTGCATATATCCTTTGCATATACAATGGCCTGATGTTTAAAAATGGAACTTATGTAACCAAATAACCAAATAAACTGTGTTAGCAAATCCCTAATAGCACTTTCGAGAGTTACTATACTATACCATGAAGTAGCTGATCTAATCTAAACCTTTAATATATTTGTATGCAGACAAATCCCTGATATAGGAGATGTTGACAATAGTATACAAAGAAACGAATAATACCTGTCAGTTGACTGCCATAGTAATATAGGAGATGTTGCATAAAAAGCAAATGCTTCTGTAATGGTTTTTTGCGTCTAATTACCGCTTTCCGTAAATAGCGATTATGGCGTGCTTCCACTTTCGTCAATAGTGGCGTAGACTTCACAGTAGCTGCAGTTCCACGCCTTCCTCTTCCACTGGTGCACACCATTACAACACCTGATTATGATCGTTGCACAACCTGATTATGATACAGACGGAGAGTAGTTAAACAACAAACTCTTTAAATCAAAATATTAAACAACAAACTTAAAGAGGCATAGCTTCAGCGGTGAGGCATAGAAAGAGATGATATTTAGATACATTTTGCGGTTACAGAAGAGATATTGGAAGATATGATTTCGGTTTTGCAAAGGGATAAAGATGAGAGCATAGGAAGATACGATTTGTGTCTTGTGTATATAAGCGTGGGTTTTGACCACCCACTCCATAGGGTGCGCTGCAAAAAACATCAAAAAAATCTCAAAACCCGAGATTATTATTGGTCTATATTCTCTCAAGTGGGGCTAGAAGCTCTAGAACTCAAGCTTTCGATCTTTGTTCATCTTTCAACCACATCTCTCTAAATTGGACTCAAATTATATATACAATATCAAACCATGAAGATTCCGACCTGGATACACACAACACCAAAGCCATTTTAATATTACCCGCGACATTTTAGATAGCTTTACAGTTCTTTCGTAACATCAGGGTATGCATCAAAATAGGTTTGTCAAACACTCTATATTTCACAAAATGTCCCATTTCCTTGAATTGCACAACAGTAGTGTGTACCTTAATACATCGAAATAAGGTCTACGTGATCCCACCTATCCCAATCATCAAATAGTTAATAACTTACTTGCTTGGGGAAATAGAAAAACCAACAATTCTATATAATGTCGGGCCAGATATTACGGCTTGAGATTCCAATCTTTTTATAGCTCGTGCCTTATTCAGTAACATCAGTACGTGCAAAATTCATTGAAATCTAACATCAAAACCAAATTGCAGCAGTGAAGTTAAAATTAAATCACCTATACAAACAAACAACAATAAAGGATACCCATTTCATAATTCATTTAACAAAAAAAGAAAGTAGAGGAACCTTCCTATTGCCAGGACTTGCACTTATCATTGGCCCGAGATGTTATCGGCAACCTTCAGTGCAAAAAAAAAATCAGCTTTCGGCAAGTTTTTAACTTTTGGCAACATTTCAATATTCTTAGCCTTACAAGTAGTCATACTCTCAAACTGAGCCTGAAAATGAAATTGTTAATAATGATTATTGCAATTGCATACAAAGTCGTGGTCGTCTGACTATTCTAGGACTCCAGGAAACCTCACCCTTCATCTATAATATTGTGCTTTTATAATCACCAAAAATATAGCAACCCAAGTTAATTGAGAAGCCAGTATATTAAACGAACTGAACTTAAAAGACATTCCACAAACTAATTATTGCTAATGACAACTATTGGGGATAATAATTTCTGGAATCACCATATTAAGATATTCATCTGTGAGTATAGGAGTACTCAACGGTGATTTCTCCTATATAAAATTGGCTTTGTAACACTTTTTACTAATGTATATTCAAAAATGCTCTAACTATTTCCAATGCCGATATCATAGGTCATACTTGTTTGTCGGCATCTTGTAGTTTAATTTAAGAAGAGATATACCTCAAATGCTACACCCAAGCTCATCTCAACCCATTGAAACCAAAACATAAGTTGTGTAACCTTCACTATTTCCTTCTTGGTTTTTTGCTCCTTAGGTAACTCGTCCTTGGGTAATCCGTGATGATATATTAGATGTTTGGCAAATGTTTCAATCACAAACCAATTTAATATTTAGCAAGGTTCACTTTGTATTCCTATAGTAGCCAAAACTTTATCGCAAAGATACCCACCAAGTCGCTTAGGTCATCAAGGAAAGCACTACGACCTTATATGGTATATTGCCTCATTACCTAGCGACATTAGTTTTAACTCATCAAGTGCCTCGAAGAATATTCTCAAAACAGCACAATCATGAATAATGTTATCGTTTCTAAAAAAATAATAATTGTTGTCACCGACAATTGCTTCAGAATCACAATCCCAGACACTAAGAACTAATGTAAATCACAATATGAATTTAAGATGAAGGGTGATATATTTACCTGTTCCACTATGCCGGCAACATCCTTAGTGCTAGCCAGAGACTCATAGCATGAATGCTAATCGGATGAACACTATGAAGAGCGTTGCTTTCCTGTTTATATAGTCTTATATGTAGATACACGCTATTTCTGTCAGGGAGCTACATGAAGTTGACAAATCTACAAAAAATCAGAGAATTATCACTGCAACACAAAAAAAATCCACATCAAATAGAACACGAAACCGAAAATAGGCCATTTTTTTTATCTTGATATTACATTCAGATAAATTCATTACACAAGAGAGAGGACTTCCTTTCGACGCAGGTTGAGATTGAGCAGCATCATAGCCATCAGAACTCAAATTCCTTCCTCATGAGGGACTTATTAGTCCTCTAAAAGAAGATACTTTCACAAAATATATGCTATTTGCAAAACTCGAAGAATTTTGTTTACTCATCAACCCAGAAAATGATGTAAGAACAACAGTGGAAGCCATTTATTGCCTAAAAAAAAAAGGAAAAAAAAAACCTTTTACTCTCCACAATCCACAATCCAGAACCAATAACCTCCATTTGTTCATGAGGCTATGTATTACTAATCTACTACTCCAGTCCATACCACTACCAGTGGCAAGAATAACAGAAACAGTCTGAACGAACTATCCAAAAATCGATTTTTCCATAGTGAAGATCTTTTTAAGACCGCCCTCCTGATTATTCCTGATTTGGCTGTTTCCTTAAAAAGGACTTGTTAACAGAAATAGAACCCACCCATGGTCAAGAACTCCAAATTTAAGGAAACTTCTAAACTTGTTGTATGAGATGGTTATATAGGTCGGACACATTACAAGCCGTGTCAAGTTAAGTTTCAATGTTGAACATCTCAACTGGAAATATGGGAATGCAAACTGACAAGGTGAGGTTCAATGTTGGAGGAAAAATCTTTGAAACGACTGCGACGACACTTGCAAACGCAGGCCGACACTTGCAAACGCAGGCCGAAATTCTATGTTTGGAGCCATGTTTGATGATCAATGGAACCTTCGGCCAAGAGAATTTAATGATGAATACTTCATCGATCGAGATCCCAAATGTTTCTCTGTTCTTCTTAATCTTCTAAGAACAGGTAAGCTTCATGTCCCTCTTAACATGCCTGAAAATTTTGTTTATGAAGAAGCTCTCTATTATGGTCTTCTTGAGAACGTTAGAGCTGCAAAGTGTGGCAGGTTCGATACTAACAAGTTAAAATTAAAGAGTTCGGTTAAGGGTCCTGCTCCACACGACAATTGTACTGCAATACGGGCTAGTCCTCATGGAGGTTGTGCTGTTGCTCATGGTAGCAATGTTGATGTCTATAATTGGATGCTCGAAAAACAACAACCATTAAATCTTCATTGTGGAATAGTGAACGATATTGCGTTGGTTGATTCAGAGAATATTGTGGTTACTGGGTGCGGATATGAAGGAATGAGTCTTTTCAGTTCGTCAACAGGTGATCTAAGGCACAGGTTTGAGGTTAAGACCCAAACTGCTGGAGCTTTATGTTTTAACTCTGATAATAAGATATTTGCATGCTACGGAGGAACAAGCTCGGAAGATGGCATTGGAGTTTGGGATCAAGTTTAACAGATTGATTCTTTTAACGCACGTTCTGATTGGCCTCTTGGTGATGCTAATAAGATTGAATGGCTAGGTGGAAGTAATTGTTTACTGGTTTCGGTTTTGTTCCCATTGAGCGGTCATAGGCATATTAGTCTTTTAGATTTTAGAGATAGACGTATGGTTTGGTCTTGGTCCAGGGAATTCAATCGCACAGAAGAAGTTATTTATGGTGCAATTGCAGTCGAAAAAAGTAATTCCATGGATTGGAGAACTACCTGTGGTAGCATTAGATGGAACCTTAGAAAGAGGGAGGAAAACCGAAACTATGTACGACCTGATTATTATTATTATTATTATTAACGTAAAGGACCTAAACTAGCATTACATGGTGGACAGGTTATTTATTCCAGGAAGGATGGTATTTCTGTGTTTTCGTGGACTGACTGGAAATTAACATCTAGTTTTGGAAGTCCTGGAGGTGAAATTCGTGACTTCTCAATTGGTGGCGATCGACTTTTTGTTCTTCATAGTGAAAAAAATATGTTCGACGTGTGGGAGACTCCATCTCCCTCAGTTATTTGATGATTCGGGTTTCATGAATCATGCTTAAAAACTTATACTCAGTTATTTGATGATTCGGGTTTCATGAATCATGCTTAAAAAACTTATACTATGTTTTACATTAATTTGAGAAACCTCATTTTTATTGGAAGCCTCATAATCGTGTTTTGCAGACATCTTGTTGTTTTATTTGATACGTTCTAGAGGAGAAATTCTTATCTATTTTGAGCTAAAGTCTACCTTTAAATTATTACCAGATATACCGTGGGCTTGCAAATAATTGTTATAGAGCATAAAACTCGTTGATACAGTTCCGAGGGATGTTGTGTTCAGGTTTTTGTTAGTTCATGTCGATTAATTGCTAAGAAGGTTTTAAGATTTACAGCAAACTAGGGTGATAGCGCATTGCGCAAGTATGCACCTTTTCATATTTCTCTGAATTTTTGCTATTAGTAACCGTTGAATAACAAGCTATTTTGTTTTATTGATTCCAGGTGAAAGCCAATCAATAGCAATACGCCTTCAAAATATAAAAATGTAAGACAATCAACAAGAAAGATGAGCACAATCTACCCGCTGAGAACTCGAGCATTTTCGTACCTTAGTTTTCTTTTGTTTTTGTTTTCTCTTTCCTTCTCCTTTAAATGTTATCCATGTACCGCTTTTTACCTCTTGTAAATGTTAGTACATGGAAAACTTCTTCCTTTTTCAAAAAAAAAAAAGAAAATGTCTAAAAACTAAAATCCTCCGATAATCCTTAATATTCTATCAGCATGTATGTTGTTTTTATTGACCGGAATAAAAAAAAAAAAATCCCTATGCATCCCTCAATTAATTCCTCAACAAAAAAAAAAGGTTTGTAAAACCCACTGCAAACTCATCATTGTGTTATAGGCTATCATTTATCAGCAAATTTCATTCAACACTTTACCCTGACCAAATTTCATTCAACACATTAGCCTGACCAATAGAAACATAAACAAAGCGCCAATCTCATTAAATGATAGGGGTATTTAAGATGTTTACAAAATTATCTAGAAATGGCAGAATTTCAAACACTTCCAACCCAAAATCAAGTGGACTAAACCAAGTAGCATTTCTTGTCGAGATCTTTACTATTTAGTCCAGAAAACCCGACCCGGATTACTGGCTGGTCCAGCGGGATATAACAATTAATGGCTAGTCCAATAAAGTTTAAAAACATGTTATTTTACCTATATGCCCTGGACCACGTGATGTGTACAGTTTACGTCAGTTTTCTTTTCATTTTTTTTCCAGTTGCATTCTCTATCTCTTCTGCAACCTAACTCTCAATTGAAAAACGCAAACTGCTTCGTCTTTCTTCACATTCAGAAAACTGCTCTCGTCTCTCTTCTGCAACCTAACTCAATTAATTACCATTATCAGAAAAAGATCAAAAAATCACCATTATCAGAAACTGCTTCTTCTTTCAGTATCTGACCTAATTTTCATTAAATTCAATTGAAGAAGAAATGGGTACAAGTAGAAAAATTAAGAGGACGATTACAGAAGAAATTACTGAAGTATCTCCATCACCAGTGAAAAGAAGAAAGAAATCTGAAGATGATTCACCAACAGAAGCGTCCCCTGCTTCTAAATCTCCTACACTATTGAAAAGAAGAAGCAAATCTGTCGATGATTCAGCAACAGAAACCTCCCCTACTGCTAAATATCGTACACCAGTGAAAAGAAGAAGGAAGTCTACCGATGATTCACCAATAGGAACCTCCCCTACTGCTAAATCTCCAACAACAAGAAGTATGAGTAAGGTTCCTCAGGAAAAAGGTAAATCAAATCAAAAACAAAGCCAAATATGTACTTCATAGTGACATGCAATATTCCCAAAACCTAAAATATGTACTGTTACATATTGAAATGTAGTGTTGTTTAACTAATACATACTAAAATTTAGTATGTCAATTTATATGTGTACTACATATCAATATGTTGTCTGCAATTTGTACTTCATTTTGACAAGTTATATGTTGTACCATACTGATATGTAATGTGTACAAAACTTTTTGATATGTAGTCTGCAATTTGTACTTCATTTTGACAAGTTATATGAGTAAGGTTCCTTAGGAAAAAATTAAATCAAATCAAAAACAAAGCCTAATATGTACTTCATATTGACATGCAATATTCCCAAAACCTAAAATATGTACTGTTACATATTGAAATGTATTGTTGTTTAACTAATACATACTAAAATTTAGTATGTCAATTTATATGTGTACTACATATCAATATGATGTCTGCAATTTGTACTTCATTTTTTACAAGTTATATGTTGTACCATACTGATATGTAATGTGTACAAAACTTTTGGTTTACAAAAACAGCAAAAACCAAGGGACAGAAAGCAGATGATGCTCCTGAAGCAAAAAGAAAAAGAAAAACAGCAGCGGCAACTATTAAAGCAAAAGGAAAAAAAGTGACAAAGGCTGCTACTCCTTCACCACCAGCAAAGGGGAACAAAATAAAACAAAATAATGCATAATGTCTTATGCAGCTAAAACAAAATAATGCATGATGTCTTATGCATCTAAAAAAAACTGATGCATAACCAGAAAAGTGAGAAAATAATGCATAAGACATTATGCAGCTAAAACAAATAATGCATAACCAGAAAAGTGAAAAAAAAAGTAATGCATAAGACATTATGCACCGCTAAAACAAAAATAATGCAATAATGTATTATGCATCACTGATGCATAACCCAGAAAAGTGAAAAAAAAAGGAATGCATAAGACATTATGCCGCTAAACAAAAATAATGCATAATGTTTATGCACTAAACAAAATGATGCAGAAGACATTATGCACGTGCATAAAAATCCATAAATCAGAAAAGTGAAAAAAGTAATGCATAAGACAATATGCAGCTAAAACAAAATAATGCATAATGTCTTATGCATCTAAAAAAAACTGATGCATAACCAGAAAAAGTGAGAAAAGTAATGCATAAGACATTATGCAGCAAAAAAAAATATTAATGCATAATGTCTTATGCATCTAAAAAAAAACTGATGCATAACCAGAAAAGTGAGAAAAGTAATGCATAAGACATTATGCAGCTAAAACAAAATAATGCATAATGTCTTATGCATCTAAAAAAACTGACGCATAACCAGAAAACTGAAAAAAAGTAATGCATAAGACATTATGCAGCTAAAACAAAAATAATGCATAATGTATTATGCATCTAAAAAAACTGATGCATAACCAGAAAATACTTCAGTATGTAAATACTTCACTACTGGTGATAGATACTGACATTTTGATAGACTTAACAACATATTTCATTATTCGAAAATAACTACAATAACTACATTCTGATAGACTTATAATGTTTCAAAAACCAAAAGATGTTCTAAGAAACAACAAAAACAGTATTTCCAGTACACTTGTAATGTATGTACTGTAAATGAAATGCTTATTAACCAAATTCAGCTGGTACTGACAAAATCAAAAAGAAAAACGGTAGAATAGAACAAGGGATAGAGGAAAGAATTGTGGAAAAGGAATCTGGCAACATCATCGATATAACATTCTGCTGCACGTTAAAGCCTGTGATAAAAGAAAAAGAGAAATCAGAACACTACTTGCTTAAAAGTACATTGTATTGTATCAAACTTACTTAATTAAGACATTAATATGTATCTGACTGGAATACATACCTGACACAAAATCATTCTTCAGAAAGTTCATACTGTCGGATAAGATTGCATGCAAAGTTCATACTGTCAACCAGCTCCACATATTACAGATACAAAATTTCAAATCCTCTAAAGTTGAAAACGATGTAACCTCATATGCAAAATGATATTGCTTATGGTATACATGAGAATAGGTGGAGAAGTCTGGTTTGGGAGCAACGTCAGACATGTTAACCCTGTAAATGATCAAAAAATTAACTAAGTCTCTGAATGGATATAAGTTATACGTATTGATATGTATTGGAATCTACTGTATTGCACGATACATACTAAGAGCGCAGGCTATATGTAGTACGTATTGGTATGTAACATGTAGAATAACTAAGTCTCTGAATTCCTATACGTTATACATATTGATATGTATTGGCATCTACTGTATTTTAGTAAGATATATTTGTAGGATATATGCAGTACGTATTGGTATGTAACATGTAGAATATATTTTACAACATATCAATATGTTTTGAGTTTGATCTTCTATAAATAGAAGAACTGCAGCTATATCAAAAAGAGAATACAAAATTACTACACGATCTATCTAACAAAACAAACCTATATCAAAAAAAATACATTAAAACAAACCTATATCAGATTACAAAGAAACTAAAACAGAACAGCAGCAGAGAAAAGGTGATTATAGTAACATACCTTGTTCGAATCTGAGATTAACCTAATTCGATTTTAAGATACCTAATTGAAACACACAAAAATCACAATGTAAATCGAACGGAAACTGAATTGAACAATGTAAATCATCACAAAACTGAAATCATAAAAGAAAGATAACAATGTACATCATAGACAACTATTTTGATAGAAATCGGATCAGAATGAACCTAATTATTCATCAACATTCCAAGAACAACAGCAGAGGAAGATGATTTACGAGATAAATACCTTGTTCGAATCTGATTTCGAAGCACAGATGATTTACGAGATAACAGCTGTGATGAGCCTAATTGAAAGACGCTACCAGATACTGTGATGAACCAAAACGCAGGAGCAGAGAAAACCAAAGAGAAAAAAATCTGAGATGAAAAAAAAGAGAAAGAAATTGAATTTGATTTGTTCGTGGAGTTGCAGAAAGGGTATTTTTCGTACTTTTGAAAAACTTGTCTTGTGTGACCCGCACGTTTTGGATTAGGGAAAATATATTCTGGTCCAAAAACATGTTTTTGGACCAGCGGATAATTTTATTCTAGGGGTGGATTAGAGAGTAACCGGTACTGGGTTTCCTGGACTACCTAGTAATTCCTAGTTTCTTGTTTGTACACTTCAAAGTTTTTTCAATGTAGTATTGTCTTCTCAAATAAGTAGTATTCCCCAAATAATTTTCTCTATATTGATTTGTCATGCAAGTATGCAACTTCCATTACAGGCTCCTTTGTTTTAGCAAATTCCATTTTATCTTTTGAGATGGAACACCATTACCAGTAAATACTTTATATATATGGCAAATGAAAAATAAATAAAACAATATTTCGAGAGAAAAATGTTAAAAACAATTGATAACCAATCAGCGATAAACTACCTCATTAACCTTGACCACATAAGTGGAAGAACCCTGTAACATCCGTGGTCACATGAGTTTTTACTCATTTTCAGTTGTAATTTATGTTCTTTGGAGCGGCTTCTTATACTGATTTCTTGCATTTTTTAACATGTTTTCTTTATCAACCAAGAAAAGAAAGAAGAAAATAAACACCAGAAACGGCTCCACCATTTCTTTATAAAGAAATTCAGTTTACTTCAATATCTCAAAACTTCTTTCATTCTGGTAATGTTAAATCTTGGAATGGAATCAGTTAAAATATTGATAAATGGAAATTCCGATAAATGGAACAAGAAAGTTTAACGAAATATAAATGGACTATGGTAATACACCATAGGCACATCCTTCTTTTATATGTGTGGATACGAAGAATGTTGCTTGCCTCATGTTATATACATGTTGTGAACACAAATTAGAAAACACATGTCATTTTAAAACCCTTCATGTATTGTGAATCCCGAAATACAATTGAGATGATGAGAAGTGTTTTATGAGATTAATATTAAACTCTGAAACTAGAACTTATGCTGGTGGCAGTTTATTTATTTTGTGACATTTAACATGGTATATATGGTTTTAATTAAAATCTTTTAAATTAAAACCAAATATCTGAGTCTTCATATCTGTTGAATCATTATACGTAGCCAACTGGGTAAGCCAATTTGTTTGTAAGGAGATGACTGCCTAACCCTGATAAAAGGAGCTAGAAACCCTGATACTAAGAGCTAGAAGTAACTATTACACCGTTCCCAAAATCAACATCTCATATATGGTGAACATTAGTTCTCATAAACGTTATTACATGCATATTACCTAATCTAATCTCAGCGTAGCTTCTTTTTTGTATGCAGGTGTTTTCTCGCCCTTGTGCTATAAGCTATTTGAAAAAAAATTTACTTACCGCCCGGAAAACTATTATACTTCTTAACTTTGTCAAAAAAGAAAACAAAATAAAAAATTTAATTCTGTATGAACAAAGATTTAGTGAAAGCAATGTGATAGATAAAGAACGAGCAATTGGGGTATAATCAATTTAATTGGAGGATATGACACACTAGTAGAAAAGTGACATTTAGTAACAGTTCAAACTTTTATAAAGTAACAGTTCGTAAAATGCCTGTTACTAAATGTTAGATATTTAAATAACAGTAACACTTTTCGTAAGAACTGTTACATAATATCATACAGGTTGTATACTGTAACTGTTTTTATAGTAAGTGTTACTATATACCCATGTTACTATAGCATATTTCGTATGTCGACATTACCATTACAGTTCTTTAAACCAACTGTTACTATATACCTATGTTACCGCAACATATTTAATATGTCACCGTAGTTGGCATTATCATAACGTTTTTTAAACTAAATGTTACTATATATCTATGTTACTGCAACATGTTTAATATGTTACCATAGTTGACATTATCGTGACATTTCTGTAAATTATTTATTTTTATACCTAGTTTTTGGGTATCCGGTTCAAAAAAAATAACTAGTTATGGACTGACATTAATTTAACATCTTGATTTAATTCTAAGCACGAGAGCTAGCCATGGCTCGTACCTAAGGTTTGAGAAAAAATCGAATATAATACAAAATAATAAACAAGTTGTAAAAATATGTAAGAATATTAAATATATATATTGTGTTGTAGTTGCGTGGTGTGACGACGAAGGTGGTGGAGGTATAGTTTACTGTCTAATGAGAGTAAATATTTTATTTTGATAACATTAAACAAAAGGAAAACATGGAAGAGTGGTTCAAGAGTTATAATGAATGCAATAGGTCTCAAGGTCGAATCTTGTGAAGTGTACTTTTATATAATTTATATTTCATGTCCAAGAAGACCAACTCATGGTAGTGGACGAGGCGGACATGGTGGTGACGGTTGTGGAGATGCTAGTGTTGATGGTTGTGGCAGTGCTGGTGGTGGCGGTAGTGGTGGCGCTAGAGGTGGAGGTGATGGTAGTCAGTAAAAACTGTCAGTTTTTATGACAGTTTCAATAAAAACTGTTACGGTTACTCAAACAATAGCAACACTTTGTTCCCAAACATGTTACAATAAACTGCTAACGGTAACGGTTTTATGTAAAATAGTTACAGTAGAAATTATTCAGCAACATATATTTTATAAAGTGTTACTGAAAACTACCAACAGTAATAGTTTTAGAATTTATGAGTCATTTTTCAATAGCCTTTCCGTAACAGGTTTTATAAACTTTCCGTAACAGGGGCTTTAATAACACCGCAGAAAAAACTAAAACTGTTACGGAAATAATACAGTAACAGTTTTTAACTGTTACGGATCATCATTTTTCTACTAGTGACAATAAGACAGAATATGGACATTTTGAAGTAAAATTCAAAACCCTTATACAATTATTTTCCATAATGGCATTGTATTTTTAAACACATTTTTATTTTTGTGTAAATAACTTGTTTCTATTTTTTAAAGAAATTAAATTTTAATAAAACAATTTAAAAAAATTTAACAAATTTTTTTAGAGTTTAACCTTGATCTTCTTCTTCTTCCAAAAAAATTTAAAAAAAATTAAGAAATTAAGATTATTAATAATATTTGAAAGAGGCAACTTGAACTTTTACACTTTCAAGGCCGGTTCCTATGGGGGGTGACTAAACCCCCCATTTTCCATGCCAGCTGGCCTGGCAAATTGGCCGAGCCACTATGGGAAAATGATTAACCAGTCGAGTCTCCACCGAGCGGTGGAGATTAGAACGCTAGCGGTGTACACTCGACCGCTAGGGGTTTTCATAGAGCCGGTCGGTCTTATATCTGTCGGTTGTTTAAAATGTAGTAACGGCTATTTCCTCCCATATATCCCTATAAATTCACCCCATTCAATACAGCTTAATCACACCTCATTTTCTCATTAATTCTATCCTCTTACTCTTTTATACCTTTAATCTTTTTTTTAATTTTTTTTCTAAATCAATGATTCCTCTGACGATAAGTGCTTTTTATTTGGATCGATTTGAAGAACAACAACGGATATTCGTTCAGGATTTTCGACAAATTGATGATGAGTACTCAGATGAATATAAAAAACTAAGCAACAATATGATGCAGCTATATTCATCGGGGCAAATACCTAGAGATCCAGAGCCAATAGAAGTGTTCACAAGATGATATACGTACCAGGGTCGGGATGAATGGCACCAGAAGCTGATGCACGATTATTTTCTACCCGATTGTGTGTTTTCTGATAAACATTTCCAAGTCCGGTTCCTCATGCCCCGACATTTGGTGCTAAGGATTATTGGTGAGCTTTTTCAGGTGGAACCTCAATTTAATTATCATTATGATGCACTGAATATTAGAGGTCATAGCCCTGAACAAAAGGTGACTTCAGCCTTAAGGATTATAGGATATGGAAGACCTCCAGATTCTAATGATGAGTACCTTCGCATTGGAAAAACAACCGCATACAAGTATCTTTCATTGTTTTGTAAAGTAATGATTAATCATTTTGGTCCAACTTATTTACGAAAACCAATTGAAGCGGATGTTAGAGAACTATTAAAGCAAAATCAAGAAAGGGCGTTCCCCGGAATGCTGGGTAGTCTTGACTATATGCATTTGGTATGGAAGGATGCCCTACCTATTGGGAAGGTCAGTATAAGGGTCACTACACAAAACCAGCGGTTATCCTTGAGGCTGCTGCTTCTTATGATTGTTGGATAGGGCACGCTTTTTTTGGCCTCCCGGGATCTCAGAACGATATCAATGTCTTACACAAATCGCCTTTGTTTGAATATTTAAAGTATGGAATTTCACCTCAGGTAGATTTTACTATCATCGGGAATCGCTACACTCATGGTTATTGTCTTGCAGATGGAATTTATCCAAAATGGTCAACTTTAGTTCAATGTTACCGTCAGCTACCTTCCGGGAAAATGGGTCGTTCATATTTATATTTCAATAGTAGACAAATGGATATGAGAAAGGATGTGTAACAATCTTTTAAAAATTGTCAAGCGGAAATTCGCCATCGTTTGTGGGCCTTATCGTGGTCTAAGTCCTCGTGAAATGCATAAGACTATGCTGACTTGCATTATTATGCATAACATTGTAATTCAGGAAACCCGTCGTGATAAGAATTGGACTAACCATCCAGATGAATACTTAAGGACTGAGGTTCAACCAGAAAGAGGAAGATCCGCAAGGGACTATGCGCAAATGACAAGTCACATTGAGAACAGAACTTTGTATAACAAGTTAAGGGAAGATCTCGAGGCGAATATGTGGGATGAGTTCGGAAGAGATGGAGGACGAATTTAGTTATTTTTTTTATTTCATAACTTTTTTTAAAAGTTGTTTAAGTTTCATTTGTTGTTATTTGTTAAGGTTTCATATGTTTTGTTTTGAAGTTGTTTAAGTTTAAATTTTTTAACGGTCATTAAAAGTAGCGGTCGATACTCAATCGCTAGCGGTGTAGACTCAATCGCCAACAATCCATATAAAAATACTTTCACTTCATCCATTTCAAAAACATCCACTCCACTTCAAATTCTCACCTTCACTTCTCTACCAACAATTCTCTACTTTCTGGGTAATTTATTATGGATGATCCTATATTTACTGAAGAATAAGATTTATCTATTTGTAGAAACTATGTAATATACGACCCGAAGAGAGGTGAAGAACGAAGGATGGACGGTTTACCTAATATGAGTTATTTGGGTAAAATTCATGATGCATTATGCACCGAGACAGGTAATCCTAATAAGCGGGATCGTACTGCTTTGTTTTGTCGTTTCATGACTATAAAAAAAATCTAGTGGATTTTATAGCTATGAAAAGGATTGTCACTCGATATCGTCTTATAGGTGACATCGAAGCTGAATTGGGAATACGAACTCGAGACGAGTGGCGACGATGGAAGCGAAAAGATTTTGAATACGAAGCTCATTACCAAATTCTCAAAGAGTTTCTAGTAACTCGTATGAGAGTTTAAGTTTAGTTTTAGTTTTTTAGTAACTCGTACGGGAGTTTAAGTTTAGTTTTAAGTTTAAGTTTTTTAATGTAATGAAAAAACTATAAAAATTTAATTCACCATAACCAAATACTACACGTCTTCATCAAAATTTAAGCTGATACATTAATTAATTAACTGACACTACATTAAAATTTAAACTGATATATTAATTAATTAAGTGGCACTACTTCATCAAGGTCTTCTTCATCATCTCATCTTCAGCTTGAACTCCAAATTGTTTTTCCAAATTTCTCTTGTTGCGTTTTTCTTCCAACTCCTCTGCTAACATGTCCATCTCCATCTCCCATACCATCAATTGTCTAGTAATCATTGTTAGAATCTTATTCTTGTCATAGTCAGAAACAAATTTCTCCTGAGTTTGTCAATGTTTTTCATCTCCCTAGTTAAGAACTGCCGGTCTACAGCTCTTTGTACAACTCTTTGTTTTTCGACGGTCTTCTGATGCTCTAGCAAAGTATCCGAAACACCTTCACTTGCTTCTCCTTCTTGGGCAGCTTTTCTCGCTGCTCTTGCATGGTTTCTTCCTAATATTTTACTCTTAATCGCAGCGTTGACATTCAAGTTGGATTTTTATTTTTTGTGGTTTATGGTGAAGAAAATGGATTCTCAAGAGGGGAATGATATGTTTGAGATGGTTGTGAACCTGGCATCGAAGAATAAGAAGTGTATGATGAACTTGCAGGTATATTCTACATGCTTGCTAACACTTCTGGATCATATGTAGGCAACAGTTTCAAAATATGATAACAACTTTCATAAGCAAATTTTCTCCCATGTTTGTGGTGCCAATCAGTTCGACACTTTCGTTCGACATCAACATCAACAAGACCGCTCGCCGACCACGAGCGGCTTGCATTAAAGCAGCAACATACAAGGCAACTTGCGCGTTGATTACAGCGAAGCGACCGGATAATCCATTAGCATCACGACCGTTGATGTTCATAGTTTCTTCACGAAATTAAGAAAAAAATGTTATCCCACAACTTGGTATATTGTTGTTGGGAACCATCGATACTATCTTGTGTAAATAACATATAGTTTCTGCAAATGCTTTCATCTTCGGCTACGGTAAATTTTGCGCCCCTAATCTTCTTAGTTCTATTAGATTGAGTATTAGATTGAGACATTTTCAAGAAATTATACAATTAGAATGAATGAAAGAGTTGGATGATGAAATTTGTTTTAGATTAACAAATATGAAGAGTAAAGAAGAGAAGGTGTGAGTTAAAATGGAAGAGAAATTGAGTATTTATAGGGGGAAGATTTATGGTCGTTGGATCAGATTGTATGTAACGGTGTAGACAAGACCGGCCGGTCTTATTAAGGCCGTAGGCGGTTTTTTAAACACCGAGCGGTTGAGACTCAACCGCTCGATGGAAGCTTGACCTGGCCTGACTAAGTGAAAAATTTGTCACTTAGTCAGGCCAGTTTTCCTGTTTTCCAGCTTCATAGTGGGTGCTGATGAGTGCCAAATATTGTATATATTTACCCCTTTTTGTTGGCATTTTAACTCATCTTTTGTGCAGTAATTCTACATTTTACCCCATATTCTGTATTTTCATTGTTTTCATGAATAAATATTTTTATTAATTAATTTTGCATTTTTAGGTAATAAATAAAGTTCGGATGAGTCGCGGAGCGAAAAGAGCAGAAAAGTAGTGAAAAGCCGGGAGAAATTACGCAAGGAAGCCGCGAAGAATGGTGCGCACAACCTCATTTTCTACACACAAAAGCGCCTCCGTTCTCAGCCGTCAGATCAGTTCCCAGAAGCATCCGATGGTCTCTCCTTCATAGAGCATCAAAATCTGAAGTCTCTGCCAAGCACCACACCGCTGAAATTCCAAGCCTTCAGATTAGATGGTAGTTGAATCCAACGGTCGCTCCCTTGCTGTGCATCGAAGTTTGATATCTCCGCCTTACACTACAGTACCTAACTCCATCAAGTACCGTTCATTTTGTTGTATCATATAATCTGACGGTCGCTCCTCGCTTGCCTCCGAATCACCATCCGATCTACCTACCATCTTCGCATCTCGCAGCTCAGAGTCACAGAACATCAAGACTCGATGAAGCCGCCTCACACCCTAGCAACCGAACCTATACCACCTACCCAAACAACCCCCTTCTCCCAAACAGTCGAGCCATCACCTACACCACCCCCCTCTGCAGAACAACCACCATCCCCTGCCGCACCACCATCACCACCACCCCTCCTGCAACAGCCACCAAACCACCAACTCTCTATTCTACCTAAACCCATCACGTACCATCTCTTTAATCATCATTTACAACCTCAATTTCTCATCTCTCTGCCTGAAACCCTAGGTGAGAAATTGGTGATATATATGATGATTAAAGCATCAATTGGAGCTGGAGAGGAACGAGAAGAAGCAGGAGAAGATTGGGTCGACGAGATGGAGCGAGAATTTCATCAACAGTAGGTAAATTAATTTTTCACCAAAACCTAATTTTACTGACTTTGGGAAAAATTGGGGAAAACCAAAATTATGTGTATGGGGTATAAATGGGTGTTGGGGGAAGTATTAGAAGGACACTATTTACCTCTCTGGACTAGCCAGTAGAGAATTTGCTAAAATTTTATGAATTTCAAATTTCAGTGTTCTTCTCAGTTAACAGTTGCAAGTTGCTTATGTGTTGAATTATCTGATATGTTGCTAGTTATGTATGAATTATCTATGTTAGTATATGCATGTTGTCACTTCATGGTTAGCATGAGCTAATCATCTTCAGGCCAAGGCTCAGTGAAGCCTTGTGCACTGTCAAGTGTGAATGAGCTAGATAGTTACTTCCTGTTGCTATGTTTTGAATGTGCAAATGAGAGAGGCCAATGCTCATAGAGCCTGTGATTGGCTGTACTGTCAAAAGACAGCCAATGCTAGGGGTAGACTAGTGAGCAAGTTGGTGTTCTTTCATTTCTAGTTGTATGCTTAGGATTGAACATAACCTAGACCATATCACTTGATTAGGACACAAGGTGGATCATATGCTTTGGCTTACCCACCACTTCTCTTTCAGTCAATCTTAATTTCAGTCACTTCTATTTTCAAGTCCTGTGTGTTTGCATTTCAGCTGCATTTTCTTGCTTTTTATTTTCCTGCATCTTGTAGTTACTGTGCACTGAAGTCAGTGCACAATCCTGCCTCTTGCCCTTGGCTGCCAAGCCTTGGTTGTTTGTTGCTTTTCTTAGCCTGCTTCTCTATTGCTTTTGTTTGCTGTTTTCTTGCCATTCCTTGTTTGCCTTTAGCTCACTGCCATAGTGCCTTGCCACTCTTGTTAGCCTAGGAAAACTTCTCATATGCTCCTCTCCCTGTGGACAAACCCTTACTCACCCTTTTATTATAAATTTTGACCTTGTATACTTGCAAGTATATTGTGTGCATCTTAGAATTCACACCAAGTTTTTGGCGCCGCTGCCGGGGAGCTGGCTGCCATATTTTTGAAGTTTTCAGAGTCTGCTGCTGTTGTTGGCCCTGCCAAGTTGCTGCTGCTGCTGGTGTAGAGCTGCTGCTGCCAAGTCTGCTGTTGCCAACTGAAGAGCTGCTGCCAAGCTTGCTGCTGCTGCTGCTGCTGCTGCTGCTGCCAAGTTGCTGCCAACTGCTGCTGCTGCTCTGCTGGTGCTGTTGCTGCCAAGCTGTTGCTGTTGCCAAGCTTGCTGCCAACTTGTTGCCAAGCTTGCTGCCAGGCCTGCTGCCAACCTCTGCTGCTGGGCTTGTGCAACTTCTTCTGAACTGGGCTTGTGCAACTTCCTCTGAACTGGGCTTGAACCAACTGAGCTGGGCTCAGTAACCTCAACTGCTCTTGGGCTTGCAACTTCAGCTGGGCTCCGTTGCTGCTGCTGCTGGGCTCTGCTACACTTGCTGCTGCTGGGCTTGGACGTGAGCTGCTAGGACGATCCTAAAGCCCAACTGGGCCTTGCAACTAAAAGGGGACTAAAAGCCTATCTTTTTGGGCTTCCCTCCAAAAACAAGTAAGCCTAACCCATGAGTTAACCCACTTGGGCCTCATTTAAATTCAAATTTGGGCTTGTAATAATTTATTTAATTATTTATTTGGGATTGTAATAATTTTTATTTTTTTTCTTTTTTTTTTTTTTATTTTGGGATTGTAATAATTTTTTTTTTTCTTTTTTTTGTTTTTCTTTATTTTTCTTTTATTTTCTTTTTTCTTTTATGGGTTTGTTTAAATTATTATTATTGTTTTTATTTTCTTTTATGAGTTGTGATAATTTATGATAGGTTTTAGTTCAAAAATTTTCAAAAACCCAAATTTTTTAAACCAAAAACAAAACCCCTTCTTTAAACCAAAACCCATTCAAAAACCAAATCTTCATAACCCTTGGGTCAAATTGTTTCCGATTGCTCTGTCTGACCAACATGTTAGTTAAGGTACCTACTAGGACATGATTGTGACCTACAGAGACCAGACAAACAGACTTGTTAGAATTAACCCAGACGAACCTATCGAAATTCTAAGTTCTGAGGGAGACAGTCCAGATCAACCAGAAACAATGGGAGAACCACGTACCCTCAAGGATTATATGTACCCAACTAGAGCCAGTCAACCGTCCTGTATTTTGATACCCGAGGCTAATGGCCATTATGAGCTGAAATCTAGCACAATACAGATGCTTCCTATTTTTAGAGGTGTTGAGAATGAAAACCCTTACCACCACGTGAGAGAATTCGAGGAAATTTGTGGAACTCTGCGTTTCACTCAAATGACCGACGAAACCCTGAAGTTAAGGCTTTTTCCTTTTTCCCTGAAAGATAAGGCAAAGGCCTGGCTTTATGCTTTACAGCCTCAATCCATCATGACATGGGATGACCTCATAAAGGAGTTTTTCAAAAAGTTTTTCCCGAACCACAAGACTGCGACAATTCGTCAAAGTCTGAATAGCTTTGTGCAATTAGAAGGTGATACCTTAGCTAGATACCTGGAGAGATTCAATGAATTATTGCTCCAATGTCCCCATCATGGTTTTGAAAAATGGAGACTTGTGCAAATTTTGTATGAAGGTCTAGATGTGTCCACCCGAACAACGGTTGAGTCGATGTGTAATGGTCTATTCGTAGATAAAACTGCTGACGCGTCTTGGGACTTCTTGATTGAAGTAGCTGAAAAGACGCAACAGTGGGAATCCATTCGTGAAACCAGAAAGACTACATCTGAAGCAAAGGCTTTTAGGATTGAAGCGGATTTTGAGGGTAGAGCAAACATGGCATCAATAGTTAGGAGATTAGAAGAGTTAGAACTACATAAAAATTCAAAACCTTCCACCACTACTCTCCGAGAACATGTCGCTTCATATACTTGTGCTGCTTGTAACGACCCCAACCATCAATTCCAAAATTGTCCAGATTTGCTTGCGATCCAGGAGTCTAGGCTTGAACAGGCACATGCCATGTTTCAGAAACCAGAGCATAACCCTTATTCTCAGACCTACAATCCAGGATGGAGAAACCACCCTAACTTTTCATGGTCAAAAGGGCCCACTCAAGGAGGACCATCTCAACCCAATCAGAGCTATCAAAACAATCAGGGATATCAGAACAATCAAGGTTATCAACACCCGAGAAACCCTCAACAACAGTCAAACTCTCAACAACAATCATATCCTCAACACAATACCGACAAGAGATTGTCCACCTTAGAGGAAATGTTTCAGAGTTTGATGCAAAGTCAGAAAAATCTAGATCAAAAGATGGATCAAATATGTGAGAGAGAAAAGGGTAAACTTCCGAGCCAACCCCAACAAAATCCAAAGAGGATATTTCAAACAGGCACAACATCCTGCACTGAAACCTCACCTGATCAAATCCATGCCATTACCACCCTCCGAAGTGGTAAAGTCATCGAGAACAACGTAGGCGAACCTAATGAGTCTGATACAAATTCCACGTTGTCTCCACAACCCCAGAAAACCAAAGAATCTGAGCAAGATGGAAAATCTGACAACTCTACTGCTGTGAATGTCCCTTTGCCAACTCATCTTCCTGTTGCTCCATATCCTCAGAGGTTAGTTCGCCAACAGATAAGCAACCATTACAATGAGATGTTAGATCTGTTCAAGAGAGTCAACATCAACATTCCTTTTCTTGAAGCAATCAAGCAAATCCCTGCTTATGCCAAATTCCTCAAAGACTTGTGCACTCAAAAGCGCAAGCTCAATGTGCAAAAACGTGCTTTCTTAGCTGAGCAGGTGAGTTCCATCATTCTGAACAGAACTCCACCTAAGTTTAGGGATCCAGGATGTCCAACAATTTCTTGCACTATAGGAGAACACACGGTCAATAAAGCGTTATTAGATCTAGGTGCAAGTGTGAACCTCCTGCCATATTCTGTTTATGAGCAGTTAGGTCTTGGGGAGTTGAAACCAACATCTATCACTCTACAACTGGCAGACCGATCTGTCAAGATTCCTCGTGGAGTGGTGGAAGATGTTTTGATCAAGGTTGACAAATTCTATTTTCCCGTAGACTTCATTGTCTTAGACACTCAACCTGTACAAAACCCGGATAGTCACATTCCTGTCATTTTAGGACGTCCTTTCTTGGCGACATCTAATGCGATCATAAATTGTCGTAATGGAGTATTGAAACTGTCTTTTGGGAACATGACTGTCGAGCTGAATGTGTTTAATGTTAGTCAACAACCTGTGAATCTTGATGATGATGATGTACACGAAGTTAATATGATTGAAGGATTAATGCAAGATTCGTTGACTAACATTCTATCCGTTGACCCCTTTCAAGCCTGTATGGAGAACTTCAACCCTGATTTCTATGATGATGCATACTGTAGTGACGTCCTATCTCTGCTCGAATCTGTACCTCAAATGGATGTCACCGAAAGGAAATATGAAGTGGAACAACCCCTATTCTCTGATTCCGAGCCTCTTCCATCCATTGTTGAGCCACCCAAGCTAGAATTGAAAACATTGCCAAGTACGTTGAAGTACGCATTCCTAGGTTCTTCTGATACTTTACCTGTCATTATTTCATCATGTTTAGACACGGAACAGGAAAGTAAGCTTTTAGAAGTACTCAAGGAACACAAAGAGGCCTTAGGATGGACCATCTCAGATCTCAAAGGAATTAGTCCCACCATTTGCATGCACCACATTAACCTTGAAGAGAATGCCAAACCATCGAGGGAAATGCAAAGGAGACTTAACCCTAACATGAGAGATGTAGTCAAAGGAGAAATCCTGAAACTACTTGATGCGGGTATCATATACAATTCCCGATAGTAAATGGGTTAGTCCCATTCAAGTTGTGCCTAAGAAATCAGGCATTACTGTTGTTCAGAACGACAAGAATGAATTAGTCCCTACTCGTACAATCACAGGATGGCGAGTATGCATCGACTACAGGAAGTTGAACACAGTAACAAGGAAGGATCACTTCCCGCTCCCTTTCATTGACCAAATGCTAGAACGTGTGTCTGGACACAGTCACTACTGTTTTCTAGATGGCTTTTCCGGTTATAACCAAATTCACATTGCTCCGGAAGATCAGGAAAAAACTACATTCACGTGTCCATTTGGGACGTTTGCTTATAGACGTATGCCCTTCGGGTTGTGTAATGCACCTGCTACTTTTCAGCGTTGCATGATGAGCATTTTTTCTGACATGATAGATAGTTTTCTCGAGATCTTTATGGATGATTTCTCTGTTTTTGGTTCTTCGTTTGACGAATGTTTGAAGCATCTTGCCCTCGTGATATCCAGATGTAAAGAAAAGAACCTTGTTCTAAATTGGGAAAAATGCCATTTTATGGTGAATTCAGGAATAGTTCTAGGACACATCATCTCAGAGAAAGGAATTGAAGTGGATAAAGCTAAAGTTGACCTCATTCAACATCTACCACAACCTTGCTCTGTGAAGGAGATCAGATCATTTCTAGGTCATGCTGGTTTTTACCGGCGATTCATCAAAGATTTCAGCAAAATCTCCAGACCTCTGTGCAGTCTTCTCTCCAAAGATGTTGCCTTCAATTTCGATGCTGCTTGTGTGAAGGCATGGGAGGAATTAAAAACCCTTCTCACCACCGCTCCTATAGTCTGACCACCCGATTGGAATCTTCCGTTCGAACTTATGTGTGATGCCTCTGATTATGCTGTTGGTGCTGTTTTAGGACAGCGAGTTGATAGACTACCATATGTGATATACTATGCTAGCAAAACCCTTAATGATGCCCAACTCAATTATTCAACTACCGAGAAGGAATTGCTTGGTCGTTTTCGCATTAGACAAGTTTAGATCTTATCTGATAGGGTCTAAGATCATCATATACACAGACCATGCGGCTTTGAAGTATCTTCTTTCCAAGAAGGATGCTAAAGCTCGCCTTATTCGATGGATACTCTTATTACAGGAATTCGATCTCGAAATCCGTGATAAGAAAGGTTGTGAGAATGTGGTTGCTGATCATTTGTCTAGATTAACTTTAGAGTCTATTGATGATGTGAGCTGATTAGAGAATCATTCCCAGATGAACAGCTGATGTCTATCTCAGACCTTCCTTGGTTTGCTGATATTGTTAACTACCTCGCTACAGGTAGGATGCCCTCACGTTGGTCGAGACAAGACCGCTCTAAATTCCTGGCTGAAGTCAAACATTTCCTTTGGGATGACCCATATTTGTTCAAGTACTGTCCAGACCAAATCATTAGGAGATGTGTCCCCAACACTGAACAGAAAGATGTGATATCTTTCTGTCATGACCAAGCATGTGGAGGCCATTTCAGTGCCAAGAAAACTGCTGCAAAGATCTTGCAGTGTGGATTCTATTGGCCATCATTGTTCAAGGATTGCCATGATTATTGTGTTGCTTGTGAACGCTGTCAAAAGCTAGGAAGCATTTCGAGGAGAAACATGATGCCATTGAACCCCATTTTGATTGTGGAGATTTTTGATGTTTGGGGGATAGACTTCATGGGTCCATTTCCCATGTCTGACAGCAAGTTGTACATCCTAGTCGCAGTTGATTACGTTTCTAAGTGGGTAGAAGCCATAGCAACCAGAACAAATGACCACAAGGTGGTACTTTCATTTCTAAAGGAACATATTTCACGTTTTGGTACCCCTAGAGCTATCATCAGTGACGGCGGTTCACATTTTCGTAACAAGTACTTTGAGTCTTTAGTACGCAAGTATGGCATAACTCACAAGGTTGCTACTCCGTACCACCCTCAGACTAGTGGACAAGTGGAAGTGTCTAATAGGGAGGAAATAAGCACATTCTGGAGAAGACGGTCAACCCGTCCAGGAAAGATTGGTCATTGAGATTGAATGATGCTTTGTGGGCCTATAGAACAGCTTATAAGACACCAATTGGCATGTCCCCCTATCGTCTAGTGTATGGAAAGCCGTGCCATCTACCTGTGGAATTAGAACATCGTGCCTACTGGGCAATCAAAGAGCTGAACTTTTCTCTGGACGAAGCTGGAATTCAAGGAAACTTCAACTCAACGAGTTGGAAGAATTGAGAAATGAGGCTTATGACAGTGCCAAGCTGTACAAGCAGAAGATGAAGATGTTTCATGACAAGCGTATTCTGCGCAAATCCTTCACTCCTGGTCAGAAAGTCTTGCTGTATGACTCCCGATTACATCTTTTTCCAGGAAAACTGCGTTCCAGATGGAAGGGTCCGTACCTAGTACGCACAGTTTTTCCTCATGGAGCTGTAGAGTTGGAGGATGTCTCCAACAAGAACGTTTTCAAAGTCAACGGGCAGAGATTAAAGCCATTCCTTGAGCCATTTCCACCCGACATTGAAACAACCGACCTGGAGGACCCAGTCTATGTGGACTAAACTGGTCCACTCTTTCCCTAAATAACCAAAAGTTTTCAAATTTTCCCTAAAAACCAAAATTTTCTTTTCCCAACAAAACCAAATTTTTCCAAAAAGTCCAATCCCATTAAAAACCAAAATTTTCTTGTAGATAATGTGTTAGTTAAATTTCCTTTTGTATATATTTTGTGCTCATCCATTGTGACTGCTAATATGATGGATTTTTGCCTTGAAATAACGGAGTTTTAATCGAGCTACCACCGTACAATCGGGTATTCTCTCTCCTTTTACTCTACTCAGCATGTTCCTCTTCATATATTGTTTTATAATTCTTTCCATTTTGAAACATTGAGGACAATGTTTAGTTTAGGTTTGGGGGTATAGAGTAGATACCATGATAATATGCATAATTAAAAAACACTCCTTCTTCTTTTTGAAAAAAATTGAAAAATCAAATTCAAAAAAATTAAAAAAAATAAAAAATCATAAAAATGGAGCTCATTTACCTTGAAATGTTGACTCTTGTGCAAATATGTTTTTATTAGGAGTCTTACTAGATATTTAGGCACCCTGATTCTAGCACAATTCACATAGTGATAAGAAATTTGCACGCGCACGATCTACCAATACATGTATGGCCTCGATCTTCAAGGTGTTGGATAGGAAGTTACGATTGCCAATCACTTTAGAATACTGAACGAAACTGGACTAGCTTGTTCTTTGGTTGGTTGGGATAGAGAGAGGAGGTTACATTAAGAAAAACACCATCGAATTTAACTGGGTGCATCAAAAAGGGCTACCTCTTGCAAAGTGTCATGTAATCTTTTGTTTCCTTTTGTATTATCAAAAGTGTTTCCTTTATTAAAAAAAAAAAAAAAAAAAAAAAAAAAAAAAAAAAAAAAAAAATCGATGTATATATTCAGAAAAAAATATCAGAAAAATACAAAAAAATCAAGTATCGTTCAATTTCATCATCTCTTGTTCCAAAAATAAAAAGAGAATAGTCAATGTAAATAAGAGTCATGTAAATAGTCATCTTTTGTGTTTTTGTTGTAAGCAAGGAGGGTGTATGCCATTGATGTACAACGCGAGAAATTGTGAAATACCTCCAACTCATTCACAATTCTCGTAAAGTCCGGACAGCTAGCTAGATTTCGACCTCAGTTCTTAGCCTGAGAAACTATCTCTTGGTGATTAGTAGTCATGACTTCAGATCTTTCTTTACACATGTGTAGATACACTTTACACTCTTATCACATGTCCTTATTTGTTATCAGTGCTAGGATTGTGCCTTCGATAGCTAGATTGACATCTCCATTTTGCTGTGAGCTTTAACTGTTTTGCACATGTCACGTTTGATGGAATATGAGATTATATTTTGACCTAGAACTTTGTAGGTACGTTCTAAGCAAACCTTCACGAGACTTCAACTCGTCCACTAGGGACACTTAGTGGTTTAAAAGGCTTAGTGCATACGCTAAACGCATTCGAGAGACCAGCGACAGTGGTATAGTTAGGATTTCCTTAGTTTTGTTTTACTTGAGGACAAGTAAAATTCAGGTTTGGGGGTATTTGATGAGTGCCAAATATTGTATATATTTACCCCTTTTTGTTGGCATTTTAACTCATCTTTTGTGCAGTAATTCTACATTTTACCCCATATTCTGTATTTTCATTGTTTTCATGAATAAATATTTTTATTAATTAATTTTGCATTTTTAGGTAATAAATAAAGTTCGGATGAGTCGCGGAGCGAAAAGAGCAGAAAAGTAGTGAAAAGCCGGGAGAAATTACGCAAGGAAGCCGCGAAGAATGGTGCGCACAACCTCATTTTCTACACACAAAAGCGCCTCCGTTCTCAGCCGTCAGATCAGTTCCCAGAAGCATCCGATGGTCGCTCCTTCATAGAGCATCAAAATATGAAGTCTCTGCCAAGCACCACACCGCTGAAATTCCAAGCCTTCAGATTAGATGGTAGTTGAATCCAACGGTCGCTCCCTTGCTGTGCATCGAAGTTTGATATCTCCGCCTTACACTACAGTACCTAACTCCATCAAGTACCGTTCATTTTGTTGTATCATATAATCTGACGGTCGCTCCTCGCTTGCCTCCGAATCACCATCCGATCTACCTACCATCTTCGCATCTCGCAGCTCAGAGTCACAGAACATCAAGACTCGATGAAGCCGCCTCACACCCTAGCAACCGAACCTATACCACCTACCCAAACAACCCCCTTCTCCCAAACAGTCGAGCCATCACCTACACCACCCCCCTCTGCAGAACAACCACCATCCCCTGCCGCACCACCATCACCACCACCCCTCCTGCAACAGCCACCAAACCACCAACTCTCTATTCTACCTAAACCCATCACGTACCATCTCTTTAATCATCATTTACAACCTCAATTTCTCATCTCTCTGCCTGAAACCCTAGGTGAGAAATTGGTGATATATATGATGATTAAAGCATCAATTGGAGCTGGAGAGGAACGAGAAGAAGCAGGAGAAGATTGGGTCGACGAGATGGAGCGAGAATTTCATCAACAGTAGGTAAATTAATTTTTCACCAAAACCTAATTTTACTGACTTTGGGAAAAATTGGGGAAAACCAAAATTATGTGTATGGGGTATAAATGGGTGTTGGGGGAAGTATTAGAAGGACACTATTTACCTCTCTGGACTAGCCAGTAGAGAATTTGCTAAAATTTTATGAATTTCAAATTTCAGTGTTCTTCTCAGTTAACAGTTGCAAGTTGCTTATGTGTTGAATTATCTGATATGTTGCTAGTTATGTATGAATTATCTATGTTAGTATATGCATGTTGTCACTTCATGGTTAGCATGAGCTAATCATCTTCAGGCCAAGGCTCAGTGAAGACTTGTGCACTGTCAAGTGTGAATGAGCTAGATAGTTACTTCCTGTTGCTATGTTTTGAATGTGCAAATGAGAGAGGCCAATGCTCATAGAGCCTGTGATTGGCTGTACTGTCAAAAGACAGCCAATGCTAGGGGTAGACTAGTGAGCAAGTTGGTGTTCTTTCATTTCTAGTTGTATGCTTAGGATTGAACATAACCTAGACCATATCACTTGATTAGGACACAAGGTGGATCATATGCTTTGGCTTACCCACCACTTCTCTTTCAGTCAATCTTAATTTCAGTCACTTCTATTTTCAAGTCCTGTGTGTTTGCATTTCAGCTGCATTTTCTTGCTTTTTATTTTCCTGCATCTTGTAGTTACTGTGCACTGAAGTCAGTGCACAATCCTGCCTCTTGCCCTTGGCTGCCAAGCCTTGGTTGTTTGTTGCTTTTCTTAGCCTGCTTCTCTATTGCTTTTGTTTGCTGTTTTCTTGCCATTCCTTGTTTGCCTTTAGCTCACTGCCATAGTGCCTTGCCACTCTTGTTAGCCTAGGAAAACTTCTCATATGCTCCTCTCCCTGTGGACAAACCCTTACTCACCCTTTTATTATAAATTTTGACCTTGTATACTTGCAAGTATATTGTGTGCATCTTAGAATTCACACCAGGTGCATAGATGGGAAACTGTAGAGTTTGCCACACCCATAAAAACTGGTCTAAAACACCCTTAACAAGATAATAAGGAGTGGCAAAAGCAGTTAATATAAACCTCAATTGCGTGTTTTAAATAAATGTATCGTTTACCAACAGTGACGGAGCCAAGGCTTTTACGCCTCGGGGTCAAACGAATTTTGTGCTTGCAATTCACACTCAAATTAAGTCCATCGAATTAAACACAAATGGTCGAATCCAATTGAGACGGCCGGCCAAAATTGAGCCAAGTCTCGTCTCAAATGGAGATAATACCCTATTATAAATCAAAAAATATAAAAAGAAGGGAAAATCAGGTAAAGTTAGTTAAATTAGTTTTATATATATTTTTATAAGATTATATAAATAAAGGGTCTCATTTGATATTATAAAAATATTTTTTAATATAAAAACGGATCCCACTAATTAAAAAAAAATATTTGTATATAGTATAATATAGTGGATCAGCTAGTTAAATTTGCCTACTGACAATCGTGAGAAATTAAGTTTTTCACGTCCACGTGGACAAGCAAACAATCAGATTAGATATGGTCATATGGACCATTGGAGTTGCTCGCACTTGGATCAAAACAAAACTCAATTGCTTAAAGAAAAACAAAATCTCCAATTGTTTTCACTGTAGTCATTGTCTCACCGAGCATTCCTCAATTATAATCCCTTACCAAAAAAATTAGTTTGCATGTATACATCATTCCTCAAGACACATCTATAATAAGTAGGGAAATGAGTGAAATTATGGAGTTACGGTTAGGGCTGTTCATGGTCGGTTTTGGTTCGGTTTCTAGCCTAACCAAAACCGAAACCAATATTATTGGTTTCTAAAAATCTAAACCAAACCAATCCATTAACCATTGGTTCGGTTTCTAAATGGTTCCAGTTGGTTTCGGTTTTTCCCAGTGGTTTTTGGTTAACCAATAATTATGTCAAACCAAAAAAAAAAAATACACAAATTTACAGATAAAAAAATCGTAGTTGCCGATAGTATTGGTTTACACAAATTTACAGACAAAAAAAAATCAAGAATAGTTAAAACTTACTCTAATTCTAGAGATCAAAAGAAGATATATAATATATCTTAATTTAGTTATTGACAAATAAAAAAGAAGGAAGACGGGAAGAAAAAAATCGAGTAGCAGCAGCTGTAGTTGGGGGTGGAGAAGGGAGGCGACTGAGAGAAGGAGAAAGAGGGAGAGTATCATAATGAAATATTATATTTAGGGTTTCTATTTATCTTCTATATCAATGGGTAGAATCTAATACTTGTAAATCGACGGTAGAAACTAAGTTTAAAAATTAATCAGTTTTCCAATGGTTTTTGGTTCGGTTTTAGAGGTCAAACCAAAACCAACAATATCGGTTTCCCACTTTCTACACCATAACCAATCCATTAGTAAATGGTTCGGTTTGATTTCTTCCTAATTGGTCTGGTTTGGTCCGGTTCCAGCGGAAAACCGAAACCATGTTCAGCCCTAGTTACGGTTGATGACCCTCGTAATTTCTTTCACAATAACCATCTAAACTACCTAACGCTTAACACTTCAAGGTAGAGGTGTAAAACGTGTTGGCACAGCCCAGCACATCTCATGAAGAGGAGAGCTCGCCGTGACAGAAATTAAGGCGTGATGTGTTGTGTCGTGTTATGCGGTGATGTGCTGTGTCTGGCATATTTATTTTTCATTTTTCAAAATAAATATTTGCAACATACACAAGACCATTTCCAAGATTTTGTCACAGGCTATACCTGTTACTAATTGAATTTGTAACGGTTATAACCGTACTAAATAGCCCGTTATTAATAATTGTGATTGCGTTTGTAACGATTTTACCTGTAACAAAATCCAGATACAGTCACATAAAAGAAACGTAACAATAATGAACTGTCAGAATTGACCTAATTTTATGATAGCGACACGTGTTTTAATTATCACATATAAACCAACGATTTTAACTGTTACACCATAACTACAACAATTCACCAAGAGACACGTGTCATTTTCTTTTTACGACTAAAGTAACGGATATAAGTGTTACTGTTATTTTGCAACTATTACTTAGAAGACACGTGTTTATTTTACTAACAATTTGTGTTACGGTTTTTCCCGTGCCAATTCTTTAATTACAATTAAAAAAAAAGTACAGCCCAGGTCATGATTATAGACTGGGGCTTCCAGTTTACAGGCCTATAATACTGGTCCTCATCCTGGACTCGTACTTCCAGTGCACAAGCCTACAATACAATTAAACTTGAAACCCAATTGCAGGACATTCTTTTTTGAATTGCAATTCATACATTCACAAAACTGCATAAAGGAAGTCAATACATTCAATGTAGAAGCTCAAAGAAAGTAATTTATCCAAAAACAATTCAATCTTATTCATTAGTCTCAGACAAGAGTTATAATTGCAAAATAAGTCAAACATTTTTCAGCACTAAATTAAATGCTCAATCTGAAATTCTTTTGCAAACCTAACTAAGAAAGTTCAAAATTATTCATACAATATAGAATTTTACCCGCCAAACTTCACCATTTATGTCTTTGATCGCAAACTTAAATTCAATCGTATCTAGACAAAACAAACCTTTAGAACCAAGAAACAAAAATGCGTAGTCAGTTCAAGTCCCAACAATACCGAAAAATACCTGCAAGGACAACATATGTTGCCTCTACAAATCAACACAAACCATGATCAGACCTAAACTTCCTTAACAAAGGTTGTATTTTACCTGTATATCACAATTGAACACAAACTCAAAAGCGTTAGGACTTCAAACTGCAGAACAAAGTTAAAAGTATGTCAATAGATTTCTGAAGCTGTGAAAAAATAGATAAAGGGACCATGTAACACGAAATTCAGACTAGGGAAGAGATTTTAGGGTAAATGAGTATCAATGCTTACCACAGAGGGTCGGATTCCTCCTACTGCAGTATAGAGGAAGTTCTCCAAAAGGTATTCATTCATTTTATCCATTAGGTTTAAAACTACACAAAAAAAGGATGAAATTCTGATTTCGATGATGTTGAACTTGGATAATACTTCATAAATGATATCAAGTAAAGCATCCATGTGTTGTGTCTCTGGTTCACATACGATAAAGAACGTCGTTCCTGCAAAGCAAATCAATATCATTACAATGACTTTGTTCAGTTCTTAATACACAGTAGAACAAAATAAGTTACTAAAGTATACTTCATATTCCCTCCTTAACATAAGGTCAAGTCAATAATTAACAAAGCAGTATGAAGATAAGGTCAAGTCAGTACATTAGCGCAAAGTCGAAGCACATGTTTCAGGTAATTTGACAGATTAAACCTAGATCTAGGTCATGTAAACAGCAATTGGATCATCAGTACCGGGTATACAATCATGCAACAAGCGTGAAAACATAAATGAAGAAAACAGGGAAAGAAGAGGACTATAAGGGAATTACTTTTGTGGAATGCTGTTGGTATGCAAATACTAATATCACAAGGGGGATATGAACTGTTCTCCTTACAGTAAAAATAACATACCTGATAGCCAGTTCCCCTTGATGTGCAACCATTGTCACCAGCTGTGTAAATATCTCACTTAGTTCGGTAATAGTGGATTCCACATTCTGAAGAGCAACTGTATGGCTTTAAGAGTAGTTGTCCTGCCTCAGAACAACCTGCTGCAACATAGATACTTCCATCTGCAGGGTTGTTGTACCAATCATTGCTTCCATAAAAGTAAACCACAAGGTTGGAGAATGCCTGAAAAGCAAGGGGCGTGGACAAAACAAATTATGAGACATGATAAACAACAAAGAAAATTTTGAGAATATTAAAGTACTCACTCTTAACGCAGCTTTATGTAGAGATGATGAGCGCATATAGGCTTTCATGAGCCTGAATATCATTGTAGTTATTAATCCAAGGATGACTTGCCAAGAGAAATATAATTAGGACCACAAAGAAAGAAATTCAGCAGTCTTTTTTAATAACATGAGAATATTAACTTAATGCCTCAGCAGCCATCACTCGTTTACGTGGGTCTTTATTCAATAGACGCTTGAAAAAAATGCTTGGCTTCAGAAGATAAAGAAGGCCAAGGAGGTTCATCGAAACTTGAGTCCGTCCTAAAGGCCCGAAAAATCCCAGACTCTGGGCGAGCCCAGAACGGACGACTTCCAAAAGTATATATGATATCACACCAATATGAGATCTATGTAGAACCTCAGGTGCAACATAGTATGCACTTCCAACGATTTCATTGAGCCTTTCATCTGCATCGTGTCAGATAAATTAGAAGTTAGAAATGACAGATCTCCAGGGTGCTTAACACAAGTTGTTCTTACTAAACGAAATCATGTAGAATCCATTCATAGACAACAACAACAACAAAAGTTGGGAACCTAGATTCAGTAATATGGGAACCAATTTCAGGTATCAAAACCAACATGGTTGACACCTGAAGTTGTTTATGTGAAAGAACTGCTAAACCAGCAAGTAATATGTGGCACTTAGGTGTGATGAAATTACAAATTGGAGAACTAATAAAGAGAAATAAAGGTACAGAGGCAACTAGCATATTGATATTCAAGCAATTAAATCTACCACCCATTGCAGAGCTAATGATATTAGAGTCAGAAAAGCATAATCGCCATTATAGTGCAAATGTGTGTTTTTCCTAATAGAGTATAAATTGAAATGTCAAAAATGCATGTAAAAGGAATTAAACTAATTATTCATGTTGATCGTACAAAGTTAGGTAATTAGGGGCAGGACACCTGGAGTTAGAAAAGTATAACAGACATTTATAGTGCCAACGTGTGATTCTTCCTAAACAAAGTATGAATTGAAATTAACAAAATGCATGTAAACTAAGAATTATGGCTGACCTTACATAGTCAAGTAAACACAATATGGGAGTGAATTGTGTCACATTAGAACATAAGACAAAAAAGCCTGTCTGAAAATATTTTCGAGCCAACATTATATTCACAGTTCCAACATGTCAGAGATATCACTTTAGTCTAAGAAATTAACAGTCAGAGCGTGCTGCCTCTATATCAAGCACATATATGATAAACCTCCAGGTGTTCTGTAAGAAAAAAATCAAGCAGAATCCAACAGTAAAAAATATAAAGGTACCTATCCATTCATCTCTATTCACATAAAACAACAACAAGACAAAAGCTAGGAACCTCCAATAGGGTACTAAAGTGTGGTGAAATTACACATTGGAGAACTAACAAATAAAAATAAGGATACCGTGATGACTAGCATATGGAGTTTTAAGGCACTTAAATCTACTAACCATTTGCAAAGCCAGATGATATTAGAGTCAGGAAGTATAATAGTCATTTATAGTGCAAATTCTTGTTTCTTGCTGGACAGTATAAATTGAAATGTATAAACCGCATGTAAAAGAAAAATTAAAGATTCTTGTTGATCTTACAAAATCAAGTAAACACAATATGGAAGTGAATTGTGTTACACACGAACATAAGACAACAAAACCATGTCTGAAAATATTTACTAGCCTACTTAAAAACAAAAGTTTATCTAATAACTATAACTAAAACTTATTAGTGAAAAATTACGTCCCAAGCAAACATGCTCAAAGCTATAAATAAGCTTTGGATGCCAAGTCAGGGGCAAACTTAAATAAATATGCGTATAGATATCACCAGGTTCTTCTCCTTGACAGACCCTTCAATTGTACCTTTCCCTGTATCAGATATCGCATTGACATTTCATTAAAAAAGAGATGTATTGTACAAAATAACAAACATCACATGAGAAAGGCCAAATAAAGATACATCTAAATAGGTCACCCAATGAACAACTAACGATTATCACCCTGCTAAACTATCGTTAAAAAATTAACAAGGGTCAACTGGCATTCAATTTTCAAAACAAACCCACTTCTCCTATTTGTTCATCCAGTTCGATTAGATACAAAATTAAGATTTGAAACAAAAAAAATTAAACTTTAAGAACCCTAAACATATGAAGAATAGAATCCAACAAACCCTAATTAACATACTAAAGATTATCACCCTACTAAAGTACCATTAAAAAAACTTTAGTGGGTTAACTGAAATTCAATTTTCAAAACAAACCCACTTCTCCTATTTGTTCATCCAGTCAGTTAGATACAAAATTAAGATTTGAAAAAAAAAAAGATTAACTAATATCAAAAAATCTAAGAACCCTAAACATACTAATTCTAGAGATACATGGACCGAAAGATTTACCTTTCGTTTCTTTCCTCTCTGTCATGATATATTGTAGATTAAGAAAATGATCTAAGATTTTCTTATTTGTTATCATCATTGGCTTCTTGAATCGTTGTATAAATTAATTACAGATTAGTTCCGCTGCAGAGAGAAGAAGAAGAAGAAGAATAAGAAGAGGATAAGCCAGGAGTTCCGCCGCTGAGAGATAAGGGAAGGAACGATAGAGTAAAATGAAAAAGGATAAGGATCGATTAGGGTTAGTTCAAGTGTGGTATGGTGTACGTGTGCCAAAGTAATGAATTTTTGCGTATATTTGGGACAGGTCACCGATCCGTATGACAAAGCTAAAAAAGAACGTAAGATCTAACGGCTGATCTTTGTCCATCAAAAAAATGGACGATTAACATTTGGTTGGAAGAAATGATGCACCGATACTGATACGGTGACACTGATACTGGGATTCGTCAATTTTCATAAAATAGGGATACGGGATATGATGGGTACGTGTATTTATTAAAAAAATATTTAATATAATAATAAATCATTTTATTAAAAAACGGTCCGCGAGTTATGACCCCAAAGGAGTCACTATCCATCCACAAAAAAACCCGCCAAAACAAAAGTAACACAAAAACCCCAAAAAATAAAATTTTGATGAAACCAAAATTTGGTTTCATCATAAAATTTGATGAAACCTCATAGAATTTGACGAAACCAATTTTTGGTTTCATCATAAAATTTGATGAAACCAATTTTGAAATTTAGGGTTTTTGTATCAAATTTTTAAAAATTTTGGGGTTTTTGTATAATTTAGTTTAAGACGGAGTTTTAATGAATCCCAACATTTGAGTGGGGTTTTTGTACCACAAGTTTGGTCACCTTGGGTTTTTATGACTAGTTTTGATTAAAAAATCATAAAATAAAAAAATCCGATAAATACTAGTATTTTGAATATTAAAGTGAGCAAACATCAAACTTTCAGCATTTTGGGTTTCAGTCTTACTTATGTTAATTGAATGGATAAAATCATATGTACTCTGATTTCTCTCTAAACAACATGAAGAACATGAGCGCCCAAAAAGCTTTAAAGCTAGATTTTTCTAACACTGTTTTTTTTTTATTTTTTTGAAGCACCATAAAAATGAATACCAAGTCTTTTTTCTTTATAGTCAACAAGTTATTAGGTTTAAATATAATTCTTCGACATGTTCATGAGTACAAATATCTATAAATATTAGACTGTAGGTATAAATTTCTAAATATATAGATTTTGTATAAAAAAATAAATGTTAGATTATCGGAAGTATCCCCTCATAAAGTATCTGAGAGGTATCCCAGAGTATCCCCTACCCTTTTTGTAATTAAAAAAAGGTGACACTTTAAATGGAGTATCTGATACGTATCCCCAGGTATCCCCAAGTATCCGATACTGATACGGCGTCGATACGGATACTTCACCAACTTTGAAGTATCTGTGCTTCATAACAGTTGGAAGTGCTCATACGGATTAACAGGAGTGTGTGAGAAGTATGTGTGTTCTTTTGAAAAGTGTTTTTAGAGAAAATCATAAATTGTCCAACCAAAAAAAGCCACTTTCATAAAATAAGTTGACATATCCGAGGTTACTGATGATCGAGTATCAATTTTGTTGGGTTAAAATATTTTGTTGGGTTCAAAGATTACTAGAGTTATAGACCTGGGTTTCTCGTTCAGATGAATTGAAGATGAAATATATCAGTTTTAAACATCACAGGTTCAAAGATTACTAGAGTTACACCTAGTTTTCTCATTCAGATGAACTGAAGACGAAATATATCAGTTTTGAACATCACAGGTTCAAGATTACTAGAGTTACAACTTACACCTGAGTTTCTCGTTCGGATGAACTGAAGACGAAATATATCATTTTGGAAATAGGTAAAGTAAATATTACAGATTAATAAAATCACCATGTTACCCTTAACGGAAATAAGTGAAGTAAATCGTATAAACAATGAAAATGACCATATTACCCTTACTAGAAATTAGTGCAATAAATATCATGGAGATAGTGAAAATGACTATACTATCCTTATCGGAAATAAGTGAAATAAACATTGCAGATTGTCAAAATGATCATATTACCCTTACTAGAAATAAGTCAATAAATATCACACAGACAGTTAAAATGACCATATTACCCTTAATAGAAATAAGCCAATAAATATCACAGAGACAGTGAACATGACCAAACTACCCTTATAAAAATGAGTAAAGTAAATATTACAGTCTGCTAAAATGAACATTTTACCCTTAGGGGAAATAAGTGCAATATGACTGTCAAAATGACCAAACTACCCTTATTGGAAATAAGTGCAATAAATATCACACAGACGGTGAAAATGACCATACTACCCTTACTGGAAATTCGTGAATAAATATTATGGAGACTGTGAAAATGACCAGACTACCCTTATTAAAAATAAGTAAAGTAAATATTACAGACTGTGAAATGACTATTTTACCTTACTGAAAATAAGTGCAATAAATATTATGGAGACTGTTAAAATGACCAGACTATTCTTATCGGAAATAAGTAAAGTGAATATTACAGATAGTGAAAATGACCATACTATCCTTACTGGAAATAAGTGCAATAAATATTATGGAGATTGTGAAAATGACCATACTACCGTTACTAGAAATAAGTGCAATAAATATCACACTGACAGTGAAAATGACCATATTACCCTTACTAGGAATTAGTGCAATAAATATCATGGAGACAGTTACAATGACCATACTACCCTTATCAGAAATAAGTAACGTAAATATTACAGATTGTGAAAATGACAATATTACCCTTACTAGAAATAAGTCAATACATATCACAGAGACAATGAAAATGACCAAACTACCCTTATAAAAATGAGTGAAGTAAATATTACAGTCTTCTAAAATGACCATTTTACCCTTAAGGGAAATAAGTGCAATAAATGTTATGGAGACTGTCAAAATGACCAAACTACCCTTATTGGAAATAAGTGCAATAAATATCACATAAAATGTGAAAATGACCATACTACCCTTACTGGAAATTAGTGAAATAAATATTATGGAGACTGTGAAAATGACCAGACTAACCTTATTAAAAATAAGTAAAGTAAATATTACAGACTGTGAAAATGACTATTTTACCCTTATTAGAAATAAGTTCAATAAATATTATGGAGACTGTCAAAATGACCAGACTATTCTTATCAGAAATAAATAAAGTGAATATTACAGATGGTGAAAATGACCATACTACCCTTACTTGAAGTAAGTGCAATAAATATTATGGAGACTGTCAAAATGACCAGACCATCCTTATCATAAATAAGTAAAGTCAATATTACAGATAGTGAAAATGACCATACTACCCTTATTGGAAATAAGTGCAATAAATATTATAGTCATTTTCATAGTCTGAAATATTAAATTTACTTATTTTTAATAAGGGTAGTCTGGTCATTTTCACAGTATGGCACTAATTTCCATTAAGGGTAATATGGTCATTCTCACACTCTGTAATTTTTACTTTACTTATTTTTAATAAGGGTAGTCTGGTCATTTTCACAGTCTCCATAATATTTATTGCACTAATTTCCATTAATGGTAATATGGTCATTGTCATAGTTTGAAATATTTAGTTTACTTATTTCCGATAAGGGCAGTTTGGTCATTTTATAGTCTCCATAACGTTTATTGCATTAATTTCTAGTAAGGGTAATATGGTCATATTCACAGTCTGAAATATTAACTTTACTTATTTTTAATTAGGGTAGTCTGGTCATTTTCACACTCATAATAATATTCATTGCACTAATTCCAGTAAGGGTAATATGGTCATTTTCATAGTCTCCATATATTTATTGCATATGTTTCGAATAAGGGTAAAGTGGTCATTTTCATAGTCTGTAATATTTACTTTATTTATTTTTGATAAGGGTAGTTTGGTAATTTTCATAGTCTCCATGATATTTATTGCATTTATTTCCAGTAAGGGTAATATGGTCATTTTCACAGTTTGTAATATTTACTTTACTTATTTCTGATAAGGGTAGTCTGGTCATTTTCACAGTCTCCATAATATTTATTGCATATGTTTCGAAAAAGGGTAAAATAGTCATTTTCATAGTTTGTAATATTTATTTTACTTATTTCTGATAAGGGTAGTTTGGTCATTTTCATAGTCTCCGTGATATTTATTGCACTTATTTCTAGTAAGGGTAATATAGTCATTTTCATAGTCTCCATGATATTTATTGCATTTATTTATAGTAAGGGTAATATGGTCATTTTCATAGTAAGGGTAATATGGTCGTTTCCAAAATGTGTAATATTTCCTTTACTTATTTCCAATAAGGGTAGTCTGGTCATTTTGACAGTCTCCATAATATTTATTGCACTTATTTCCAGTAAGGGTAAAATGGTCATTTTCACAGTCTGTAATATTTTTTTTTACTTATTTCTTACAAGGGTTGTATGGTTATTTTCACAGTCTGTAATATTTACTTTACTTATTTCCGATAAGGGTAGTCTGGTCATTCTCATAGTTTCCATAATATTTATTGCACTAATTTCCATTAAGGGTAATATGGTTATTTTCACAGTCTGTAATACTTACTTCACTTATTTCTGATAAGGGTAGTCTGGTAATTTTCACATTCTGCATAATATTTTGTTGCATTTTTTTTCCATTAAGGGTAATATGGTAAAATAGTCATTTCACAGTCTGTAATATTTACTTTACTGATTTCCGATAAGGCTAGTCTGGTCATTTTCACAATCTTCGGAATTTTTATTGCACTGATTCCGATAAGGGTAGTTTGGTAATTTTCACCGTCTTCGGAAGAAGCAGATATTCAAAGTCAAATTTCTATAAAGTCATGACTTGTTGACTTGGTCTTGATCCTGTTTTCTAATATTAAGAAAATTAAAAAGAAAAAGAAAATTGTATTTTGATTTATAGAAATGAAATATAATTGTTAGTTTGGATAAATGTGGGAAAATTAGTGACAAGTAAAATTCAAAATATTATAATTTTGGGGTTGTTTTAGATGTGGTGAAATATTTGGGTGGAATCATCACTTTGAATTATAATTGTGATTGTCTGTAAAATTGTCAACAAATATTATTGTGACTAATAAAAAAATTTGATATTCCTATTTATTATCACGAATACAAAATTTAATAACAATTATAACTGTTGCAGGACTTATCACAGGTGTATCTGTGACTGAAAAATAAACTGTGGCAGGTTGCACTGTTACAAAATTCTGATTTTGGTGTAGTGATATTTGGATATTATATGTGTTGTTATTGAAATAATTCGACACAACGAAGATAGAATGTCAAAAAATGGTTAGAATAAACACTCTTTCGTGAAATATACAAATTGTACCGTATTGTGCAGTCTTTTATACATGTTATAACGTGCTTTGTTAGCGTGTTGTGCCGCGTTGTGCCACATGCTTATCCGTGCCACGTGTTGTGTTGTGTCATTGTGCCGATTATCTTGGCCCAGCACAACACATTAAGCTAACGTGATGTGTTGGGTTGTACCCGTGCTGGCACGACCCACTTTTTACCTATACTCCAAGGCGTATCAAATTCGCAATTCTTGATAATTCTTTTATCCAGATATCTTTCTGTTGGATAAAATATATTCGTTATGGATTTCTCACTAATACGACTCGTGTAGTATATACACCGATTCGTTACAACTCTCTGTAACAACGGTTTTCTTATGTATGACATCTTTTGTAATACACTGGGTTACCAAACACCAAAACAAGGAAAGAAGAAAAATAGAATGAGATGATCAATCTAAACAAAAATTAAATAAACTTACTTGGGCATATTGAGACGAGTAATCTCTTTACTCAAGACGTTTAATGCCCTGTACTTTATGTTGTTACAGTGTATGGTATATGTTTCCAGCATTCAACAATACCTTTGGTTGTTCTTGCAGCACTCGAGGATCACCAAACATCGAACGCGAATGGATGTAACACAAACTCATCTTTAACTCTTGAAGACAACATGAAAACTACAATTTTTTTAGTACTAATTTTTGATTCTAAAACTCATTGGTGCATGAAGAATGGGTGAGGTTTATATAGGTTCAGAGATTACTCTTGGAGAAATCCTTTCGCGAATAGTCACATCTTTTCATGGAGAGTCACATTCCTCAGGGATAAGACACCATATTTGGAAAAGGCTTAAATTAGTGGACACACTAATTCAAATTTCTATTCAAAATTTCCAACACAGTTTACTCCAATATCCCAAGACTTCTTTTACCGGAAGAATATAAAATATTGAGACAAAATAGGTTGAAATTTTGATAAATGAAATGACATTATGATTTTTGAACTAATCACAATAACAACATATACAAGTATTCAACTATATATACACGTGGAATAACCGATGGCTCATGTTGATGTTGTTTACATGTCGCGAAAACCAAACAATAAATAATTATATAACTATCGACAGCCCTTCGTATATTTTACGTCCACATAGTTCCAAACATTTGTGCTAAATTTCATTTCAATTTTAGGAAAACCTCACTTCTATTGGGAGCCTCGAAATCTTGTTCGGCAAACATCTTGCTGCTGTTTTATTTGATGCGCATAACCCTTTGTTCTAAAGGAGAAAGTTCAGAAATATAAATCTCTTGAAGTTTTTGGGTCAAGTCTACCTTTAAATTGTTAGCAGACTAGCTATTGTGGAATTACAAATAGACACCATAGTATATACGGACATACAGTTCTGGGTAGGGTTGCACAAAACCGAACCAGAACCGAAAACCAAAACCGAAACCGAACAATTTAAACCGAACAGAACCGAAACCATATCCCAATGGTTCATTTGTGGTTGTCAGTCCCAAAAAACCGACACTATTGGTTTCGGTTTAGGTTTCCTAAAAAAACCGAACCGAAAACCATATGGTTAACCGAATGTTACTGGCCATAGGATTAGGATTGAACTAATATTAGCCGTGGATGTTAGAGGGGAGCACTAAGCTCTTATATTTTTGTCGTCTTTAATTCTCTTTTGAACTAGTTTTGTTTTAATTAGTATATAGTTAAAAGATGTTTGGGGGTTTTCTTAGCTCGATACTGCGAACCTCTATTATTCTCATAGCAGAATGAATTTTTTCACACTGATGAATTGTAGTTAATGAATGGTTAGGACTCTTAAGAGGATTATTCGAGTTAAAGCCTTTTGTTGTCATTTTAGTTGCTCGTCATTTATGTCTCTGATATGTTGCCAGCAAACTTTTCTGCCGCTTGTAGTATTAGGTGTACTGTTTGTGTGAACTATAAAGCACTGACACATTATTGTTTATAAATCATTCGGTTAACCAAAAACCGTCTGGTTTTTAACAAAACCGAGTAGAAACCGAAACCAATGAAACCGAATAGGCTATATGGTTTTATTGGTTTTCATTATTGGAAAACCGAGTACTTTGGTTTCGGTTTAGGTTTTGCCAAAAACCGATAAAAACCGAACCATGTGCAGCCCTAATTCTGGGGATAGTGTGCTTACCTTTCAGTTAGCTCACATCGATTAAGATAGGAATTTCTGAGGAATTTACAGCAAACTTTTCATGTATTTCTAAATTTTTGATATTAGTAGCGGGGCGCTTTTTGATATTAGTGGCAGGGCGCTCTTAGCAGGATTAGTACCCACCCAAAACACAAGATTTTTTTTTTTTAACGAATTTCATTTGATATTATTTCGAGATGAAATATCAATCATTACTTTACATATGATTATAGAAGATAAATAAAACAACACCTCGTAGAAGTGTAAAAAAAAGACTGATGAGCATAGTATGTATCGTTTGAGAGACACTAACCGTATTAAGTTGAAAGTCTGAATTTTCTCAATCAAAATTAGAATCATTTTTTTTTTATTTTTATGATTGTGGTACAATCCTTATGAAAGATGTTTACTTAGCTTGTATTCTCTAGCTGTTGTGCTACTTTTTTCATTAACATTCTTGCAATCTATTCAAAATGTTCCCCTTATAAATGGAAAAGGAAGAAAAAACAAGCTGCGAACAAACCTTGAGTACTTCCGTAGAAAATATCGAGTTTGCTCCAATATCTCATGACTTCTTTGGCTCTTCTTTGATTCACGATTTAAAATCTTTACCTAAACTAGTCAATTACCGATAAATGAAATAAAATTTTCTCCTTACAAACGGACTAGCAAGAAATAAATAAATTTTGATGCCCGCCTTGTTGTTAGGCTACCACTAACTCCTTATTTTTGGATTCTATTTTCGATTGAAGTGAACTTTTTCAATTTTGGTCGATAAAAAGGATGTGAACAAAGATCAACATGGATATCCTTTCCTACTTATGCATACACATGTTGTGAAAATAAAATCAGTAAACAAAAGACATTTCAAAACCCTTTTGGGCTGCATGAATTCTGTGTGCATATAACTTGGTGCTTGAGTTTTAGTTCATACATTTGAGGCCTCTTTTCCAAAAATGAATGATGTTCTGACATTTTTTTCTCTTTTCGAGGCTAACAATATTTGGAGAGAGAAGCTATGTCATTAACAATATATATATATGGCTTAAGCTTAAACGATCATCTTAGGCAACATCAGAAAAATATTATTTTGCTCGTACATTTGTTGAGTCTTGATGGATAGCCCAGTTAGGGGTGAGTATGGGCCGGTATGGACCGGTTTTTATCTTATCCGCATCCAATCCAATACATTACGCATTTTAGATTTAGCATCCGCATTCGATCCAACATCTAACGGATTTATATCCAATTGATGCACGAATGGACGGATTGGATAGGGATAATCCAATGAGTTTGTTTTAGTTAAAATTTATAATAAAGAAAATAAAACCAATAAAAATGACTCCTTATAAAACCTATGTATTCTATATATGTATACAAATATAAAATGCCATGCATAACCCCAAACAAACACCTTAATAATCCTGAAACGATTCATAATATTTTCTAGAACAATATAAATTCCCTTAATTTAACGGATATGGATATCCGACGGATTTCAAAATTTTCATCCGCATCCAACCCACTAACGAACGGTTCGGACGTCCATCCACGAAAGAACGGTCGGACCCGGTTAAATCCGCGGATTACGGGCCAAATGCCCATCCCTAAGCCCAGTTATGTAGGGAAGACAACTGTATTTGAGGCCAAAAGTTCTATTTCTAACCAACCGCACACAACATATTGATTTTTAGAGAGGAGTTCGGATAGAAAATTTTTCCTTGCGAACCAACCGAACTCATCATTTGTTGCTCTATACAAGAGTTGGGTTATGGAAAAAAATTCGCTTTAGTTGTGTTCTTGATTTTAGAATGTCCGGTTAACAAACTAGGGTTTTTTTAAACTACTCCCCACCGAACAAGCTACTGTAACTTCCATGTAAACTCTATTTTGATGATTTACACTCAATTTTTTTAATCAAAGACGGATTGAAAGTGATGGGTTTTTTAATTGAATGAGGAACGTCGCAAAAAAGAAAGGGAACAAGAAGAGAATTTTTTTATTTTCCAAGACTAAAAATTTCCACTGCCTTTTCTTGCTCTCGCGTTTTTGTTTTTGATTTTGATTAATGCTTTATTTAGATTAGATACAGGGCTATTTTGCGTTTCCTCCCCTGCCAAGATCGCTGTTTCCTCCCCAAATAGATTGAAATTATTGTTTCCTCCTATCGTTAGTAATTCCATCCATTCTTCGGTGAGATGAGTCAGCACCTGTGCATGCGTGGCATAAACTGTACACATGTTCTATGACTTCCCCAAAATACCCTCCACTAAGAACCAGTTCACAATCATCACCAGCATACCCATATCCATTGCCGCAACCACCACCTTCACTGTTATTTCTTCATAGCTCAAAACCCTAACCTAGAATTCATCATCAATTCCTCCATCTATCATCACTTCAGAGTCATCCCTAATTTCTATCAAACCCCTGCAGCACAATCTATTCCCGGCACCTTCATTCACCAATAGCTCCGTCAACAACACAAAAAAATCTTCTCCATAATCTCATCCACTACTGTATATTCACCAGTATAACAATAACTCAGCAAACCCATTAAATCCATTGTTCTTCTCTAACATGACCCTCAATTGCATTTCTCAATCCCTTCACATAACTATTAATTTCACCATCTACCAACTCGAGCTGTTGGTGTCCGGGTTCAACCAAAAACCCATCTTCAGTTGATTTCCAATTTCATATTCTCTGTAAACCCCATCTCCAATCTCCATTGATGTAGCTTCATCTCTTACAACTCTGAACACATATCCATCTGTCTCATCTCAGATTACCATCAATACCCATTGCCATCAACATAGTGGAAAATCCCCAATTCATAACACTAATTCAAACCATAATTTGATTGGATTCTTGCATGAAGTTGCATATGAAAAATTAGGTTTGGTGGTGAGATTGATTTGGGTAAATAAGTTTGATGGGTCTGTCTAGGTTTGAGTCGAATTGGATATCGAGAAATTGGATTCGCTGAATCGATGAAATGATGATGTTGAAGATGGATCTGGTGATTTTCAGTTGAATTAGATGAATTTAGAGAGTGGGTTTGAGTTTGATTGTTGTTGGTGGTCAATTACAGATGATAGTGAGGGTTTGTTAAATGGGTTTGTTGAATCGGTTTGAATCATAGAAAGAAATGAGGCTGGTGGAGATGAAAATGTGTTGCTACGATAAATGAGTGTTCTGAATTAAAAGGAGTTGCTGGTGATGTTGTGTTTCCGTTGACGATGCAGGCGAGTGTCTGAGTCTCAGATGCAGGGAAGAATACGAGTTGCTGGTAATTCAATTCAGATTATGACTTTGATTTACACAAATGGGGGTATTTTTGTAATTTTATTCGACAAGTGTACATTTTTGCCACGCTTATATCCTTGCTAACTCAACTAACTGAAAGTTGAATGGAAAATGTAACGATAAGAGGAAACACTAATTTCAATCTATTTGGGGAGGAAACGCTAATTAGCAATCTTGCAGGGGAGGAAACGCAAAATAACCCTTAGATGTATATGATTAGGTCTAGGTGTTTATTAGGTTACTTAAATAAGTATTTTCATAGCTTTAAAACCCCTCTTATAAGTGTATGAAAGTTGGCCTGACCCAAACCTAGTCCCCTCAGAAAAAAGAAAAAAAAAAACTGTTCATGTTTTAGGATGAAGCCAGCCAGGGCCAACCGGCCAGGGATATAAAACTTGCCAAGGCCGAAAAATTCACCGTTTCTAGTTCCAACTCCCGGATTCTAGTTTGGAGCCGCATCAAGTTCCACCTCGCGGTTAGATATTTTTCTAGTTTATTTTTTTATTATGGGTGAAATATCGCCATATCCACGTTTAAGGCATTTGAATCTATGGGAACCCTCACAACCAAAAGCTTTGAGCCCCTATAAGGCAACCTTGGTGTTAGTTTCATTCGTCGGAAGGCGTGTCTTCAAGAAAAGAAATATACACAAATAATTTTATTTCAAGGCTGTAAATAATTTTTATTTTTTTATTTTTTTTACCGCTTTACAGCAACGCAGTTTTTCACATACACAAAAATTCCATTAAAACAAACAAATCTCTCTTTCTTTCTCTCTTTTCTCTAAATCAGAGAAGATCCCTTTTCTTCACTCCTCCAACCAAAAAAAGTTCAGATCCTAGTTACAGACCTCCCAATCCATTTCCATCAACAATTTTCTAGCTACCCTTTCTTCAAATCTGTGTCCAAACATCGAAAACCTTCAGAAATTGAGGTCAGATTTATCAAATTTCGAGCCCTAGTCTTATTTTGGGTGAATTTTAGGAATTGAAGATGAAGAGTCCAAATTGAAAGATTTCAACAGAAGCCCTCGTTTCATTTTAATCATTTGAGTAAACCCTTTCTCAGAAATCTGTAAATCCTGTGAACTTTATTAGAAATCTCTAACCCTAGATTTTGATGTAGATTTTGTGATTTTTTTATTTTTATTTTGTGAAATATGATGATGATGGAGATGAATTTTAGGGATTTTCAGAAACCCTAGTTTCGATTTCTTCTTCTGAGTGTAAATTTTGTGAATTTTACGGAATTTTTTGTGAAATTTTCTCTAATTGTTTGATTAATGGAGCCAAGAAAAGTTTTGATTTTAGTGGTGTTAGGTTTATTTGGTAACATTTCGTTTACTGCTTCACAATTATTTCCGCCACAGATTCCGAGTTTCAATCCTGAACTATCTCCGCCACCACCTGACAATTTTGCTCCTTCTCAATTATCACCCCCAGGATTTCAGATTTTAGCACCACCGCCACCGCCACCGTTAACACCACCACCACCGCCTCCGCCTCCTCCAGCACCATTTCCACCTCCCCCTCCTTTCGTGCCACCTCCACCTCCTCAAGATCAATCTCCTCCACCACCACCACCAGCTCCTCAGCATTCTCCTCCGCCTCCACAGCATTGGAGGAGACCGCCACCACCTTGGCGTAATCCTAATTATGCTGGACGTAGGAATGAGTGGAGGAAATCAGGTAAGGAGATGAATTTTGGGAAGAAAATCGGGTATTTATTTCTGTGTGTTGGTGGGGCTCTCCAAATTGGTGTTATTTCTTTTTTGGGATTCAAGAGATGGAAAATTTCGAAGATCAGAGATCGAGGATGAGATGTGAATTATGGTTGTTCTTGATTTGTTTGTGTAATGTGTAACTTAATGTTTTACTTCTACTTCTTACGATGATGATGATGGTGAGATTAGTCTTCTGCTTGAATTGGTGAGGGTGGAGTTCGAAATCAGAGAAATGTAAGGTTTGGATTGGAAGCGGATTTTTCAACAGGCAGCGGTCGGATCATGGCGTGTGTGTGCCCGGATCAGTAGTTCTCACTTAATCGCTTGTGGCCTTTGCCGTTATTCTCACAATGGGTAAGGTTTATTTTCTTTTAGAATGGGATAATATTATTAGTATCTTATTACAGTGTATAGAATCATAATGTGGAAATTTTAACCTTGTTCTGTTTCATTATTCCAAATAATGATTTGATTTCTGTTTGATGAATTAAAGTAAGACGTGAAACATAACAAGCAATGATAGGTTGATAATTGCTCCGATGTTATTATACATTGCTTCATTAGAAGTGTTACTGTTGTCTTTAATGCTTAAATGAACAATTTGTTGTCTAATTAGTGCACATTTACGAGTTCTTGAATTGCTTGTTTTGTTGCTTGCTTGATTCGTATGCCTTTCATTTTTTCTAGTTTCACGGATTAGTGTAGTTGTTTTCTTTATTATCTTTGTTTGATTAAGGAATGTCAAATACGTATAAGAGGGTAGACATAGTATTTGAAATGTTTGAGATAGTAGGTGTGCATAAAAGTTTTCCGCTTTTTGCTTTTCTCTCTTTGCACTTGAGTTGTATTTCCTTTCATTCTCATACTTTCGATAAAAGAAGAGGAAAGTATCTTTCTTTAAGCAATAGGATATTGATCAATTGTATGAGGAAATACTTTAGAAAGGCCTATAAAGAACTAGGTACTCGTAGGGTCCCTAGTTGACAGATTTAAATAGTCCGTTTCACCGCGTTTTCATAAAGGAACTGGTCCTTCATACTTATGTTAAAAAGATAAATAATTTTTAGGCTCCTTAGTTGATTATAGTCGGTGCCATATTTATTTAAAAGTTTTGGTTGCTCATTTTTGACTAGCATGCAACTTGGTCATAGATATGTTCTTTGTATTGATTATACGATGCAGACATTTCAGCTTGAAGTATGATGAAATTTGTAGTTCTGTCATACCTTTCGTCTATCCGTTAATAACTAACTAGTCATGCTTAGATGTATGCTTATCATCTACTTTGAAGAAAATCTGCTACGTGATCTTTAATAGTGCTTGAATAGCTATTTAGGTACCTTGTAAACATCATATTTAAGGTTAATCAGAAGTTGTGTATGTGACTTTGTCTTTGTGTTGGCAATGTTATAGAAAAATTCCCTTTGAAATTGTTTCATTTGGCTATTAGAAAACTTATGGATGGGTTTACCCATTTCTTCTGTCACTGAAGAATCCAACAAAAGGAAATTGTGCTCATCATTTAGTTCGTTTGATTTGTTAAGGTGGATGAATAAAGCATAAATGCTGGTGCTAGCTTAGGCTTTAAATTTGAAATATGATTGAAGAAAAGGAATACAGCGCACATCAATGCCATGATTGTTTGAATATGAATCAAAACAATAAGATAATGACAGTGGTCAACTGTTCATGTGGAAGGTTTGACATGTCTAAATTCTCAATAATGTGAAAATATAAACGTATTTTTATAATTCCGTTACAACTCATACAATTTCTTTCGTGTTTATACATCATTGCAGTTTTGGAAAATAGAAACTGACATTTAATTGTCCTGTACATATCAAGTTCGGCAATTCAGCCGCTCGTAAATCTGCAATGATAAAACAGTTTTTGGAATTTGTTTTTGATCTGGGTACGATGTAATTATTGCAGATCCGCTGTTGAAAGCCCGCTTCTAAATCTATCCAGCAAGGGTGTGGAACATTATAAAGTCGTGCAGTAGTAACTCAGAGGTATGCAAAAGTTCATCATCTGTGAAAGGATTCCCTTTCAAGAGAAATCAACCTTAGAAACAGTTAAAAAGCAAAAGAATGACAAGGAAATGGACACAGAATATGAGATCAACAGCTTAGGTACGCTCTTGTTAATTTTAGAATTCTTGTCATGCCAAAGAGTAAAAATTTGTTTATCCACAGTTATAATATCGATCATCATGTCTATATATCATCTTCTAAGAGTTAGATTTATCGTGGGGGATACCACCCCCTGCATATGTACACCACGTTTGTTCCATTATTTGATTTTTTAAATATATTAAAATCTTGAAGTACAGTTGTATTCTTTTTAATAGCGAGTTGGATGAGAAATTAAATATTTTCCCCCTTCTTCTTTCTTAAGCTTTATATATCTGTAAAGATACTTTGCTCAATATAGGAATTTAGAATGCAATGTTTTGCCAGGCCATACAAGAAGATGGCCCCAAAAATGAGGTGTGCAATTTGCATCAAACCTTCTTAGCTGTAAACGTGTTTTGCAGTCAACTCCCTTTATCTTTTTGATTTTGTTTTTGGATGGTATGTTTTAACAACTTTTACTGCCGTAATTTAGTGGATGGTGTAAAACCTATGAGACGGTTTCTTTGAGTTGTATAAAAGATATGATCGAAATTTGGTGTGCCATCGTCTGCAAGATTGCTGCTCATCACCGTGCTATTAACATCTTACCGGGTGATTATATGATCAACAATAGAATACAAGTTTAACTACCCATACAAATTTAACAATAATATTCTATACATATTATGTTATGTAACGTTCTACAACCTGTTGTCCTCAAACAACTTTTTAAGTGCTGGAAAAGTCGCCCTTCTGACTGTTTCAGAAGTAGAACTTTTTAAGTCATCCAGGGTCGGCCTTGACATTTTGCTGCCCCAAAGCAAACCAAAAAATGTTGCCCCCCTATAGTCAGGAGCACCAGGTGGTGTATAAGTCATGTTAGCATCATTTTCTGCCATATTTAAGCCAGTAGTACATATATTGTGTTGCCAAATGTTTCCACAGCTTCATTGAAATATTTGTGCCTTAGAGAAAGGATTATCATCTTGCTCGTAAACCATTTTCGAGAGCCAGCCTGCTTCATTGCAACATGACGCGGATGTACGAAGAGAGTCGGGAGATTAATTAGCTCTCAAGTAAGGGCTGCAATTGTGGATAACAGCTGCAATACAGTTGCACTCAAAGACATCCGGAACATTTATAACTACCCTAGCTTCAGCTTGGGTTCCCTCATGGCCCGAGCTGCACCCAGATACTACCAGCACTAGTAGAAGAGACGCAAACCATGGCTTCATCTTTACGTAAATTAAATCTCGCCCTATATTTCTACTTGTGCTGCAGCAATGTATGTGGTTGGTTTACAAGTCGCATGTTAACAATATTGTTCCAATGGCGTGGATTTACAGACTAGTAGTGTGAAAGAGAGTACTACGTATTGATGACATTGAGCATGCATTCTGTTGTCCTAAAAATGTTTTTTTCCCTAAAACTATAATTTAAGAGTGCTAATGAAAATCAAAACTTCAAAAATTAGATACGATATGTCAATCATAGATTATTATTCTTTTTTGAATCTAAAATAGAAATTATGATATAGCACTTCCTTCCTGCCGTTGACCCAAGTAGAATATACGGATGGATGTAAACCCCGCAATAGAAATTGTTACAAAGATATCCTAATTAGGTATCTTAGCCATATATGTCTATAAAAAAATCAGTGTGACCGAGTAAAGAAAATTCGCGAGAGAAAAGATTTCTGACTTTTTATGTTAACTTTCATATTTACTATTCCCTCTGTTCCTTTTTAATAGGCTGGTTTTCTATAAATAAATGTTTCAACATTAGTGTCTTATCCCAAGGGATGTGACTCTCCACTAAGGGTTGTGACTCTTCATGAAAGGACTTCTCCAAGAGTCACCTCTAAACCTATATAAACCCCACTCATTCTCCATTGCAAGTTTGTTTTTAGAGTCATAAAACTAGTACTAGAAATTTAAGAGTTTGCATGTGTCTTCAAGAGTTAAAAAAGAGTTTGTGCTACATCCAATCGCGTTCGCTGTTCGGTGTTATCGAAGTGCTGCGAACAACATCGAGGTATTGTTGAATGTTGGAGACATATGCCGCTAAATCTGTAACAACATTATATACGGGCATCAAATGTCTTAAGCAAAGAAATTACTCACCTCAATACATCCAAATAAGTTTGTTTAAGTTTGTGATTGTTCATCTTTTTCTATCCTTCTTTTTTTATTTCATTGTTGGTATTACGAAACGTGATACATAGATGAAAACCGTATTACAAAGAGTTGTAAGGAATCGGTGGATAATACACGAGTTGTATTATTGGGGAATTAGTAACGAAGATAAATATCCAACAATTTTCAACCCAATAGAAGTAACCAATGAGGAGTAGGAGTACTTATTTTGATGGGAATGGTGATTGTTTAGTTCTGTGTGACATACTAAGTAGACTTCCTGTGAAATCCCTGATGAGATTCAAGTGCGTGAGTAAACGTTGGGAATGGATGATTACCAGAGATCCTTACTTCATTTATTTACAGCTTAGGTCATCAGAAAAACGTGGATATAATGAGAATAACAATGGCCCCAACACCGCCACCTTATTAATCTATCCATTTAATCCTCCAACTACTAACGTACATATTCCGAGGGTATTGTTCTTCAGAGAAGACTTGTCTTTTGATGATTATGAAGGCGCACCATCAGAGACAACTCTCATTCCTTCATTATCCTGTCCTTATTTCATTAGTGACATACATGTACCTCATGGTTTTGAAGTATCAATGCTCGAACCTGTATTCCGCTTAGTTTGTATGTTTTAGTCTAGATGGTGTTCGTGCACATCGTGATTCTGTTCTCATCAACAACTCAAGCACTAGAGAAAAGACATCATGGATCAAAATAAGAAGGAAAAGTGAAGCACTCGAAAACGTCTTTCGCGGGCTAGAAGCAAGTAAATACATTTATCACAAAGTAAGAGAATAGACTACCCACCTCCAAGTCGGTTGTGAGTTTGCGTTCGGGATGGACCCAAGTACTAAGCAACACAAAGTGCTATGCATGTATGAACTACTTTACAGACTAACATCTTCTTCCCGTGTATTTGACCATGCTATAGTTATCTGCTAAGTCATGACCGTGGGCGAGAATACTTGGAGAAAGATTGATAATAACCACATCCCACTCACAACTCGTACCAATACATGGCCTGTTCATGTTAATGGATACATATATTGGATAATGCTCAAGGATGAGGATAAGGTCATAATGGTATTCGAGGTTGGAAGAGAAACGCTTAGCGTTATTGTAATCCCTAATCTCATTCTTGTCCTCTTGCGTTCGAATGAAGATGGACCAATTCCTAATGTATTAGTAGAAGTGGATGGACATATAACTGTACTTGTCGCAGAAGGAGATGATTTGCTCAACTTGTGGATTTACATTAATGATAATAATGGTTTTGAAACCGGTGCTAATTGGAGTAAAGAAACAATCCAAGTGCCTTATCATTGGGATAAAATAGGTTATGTAATATTCAAAGCTATTGCCGGCACAGACTTGATAGTCATAAAATGCTTGTTATGGCCGCAAGGTCTAGAGTACGAGATGGATCAATTGCGCGAAGATATGTCGAGAATAAGCTATTGCGTTGTGCATATGCATGGTTACGTGCATATGCATGGAAAGCGCCTTGTTTCCTTTGACTACATGGCAATACATGCTTGCCTCGCACGACTTTTTAATTTCCATATACCGTTTGTGAAGTCACTGTTTGACTGTTTCAGGATTTTGATGATCATCATAAAAAGGCATGCTAAACTTACCACCCTTTTACAACGTATCTCGTACACTATACAACGTAAAAGGGCCATTCCACTAATTGCTATATTAGTTTTGAGTTGGAAGCCTTTACTTTAATAAGAACATATTATTTCATCAAAGAAACTCCCTTAAGATACAAACCAACAAATTAAAGCATACGAATACATCAACCAATATAGAGAAAACCTACACGGAAAACAAATACATGGTGGTAACCTACAAGGACGTAAAAGCTGCTAATTGCTTATAATTATTACTAGACATATCGCTCGAAAGTCCACTATTTTGGGTTGCTTACTTAATCCACTAAATTGCTGCATATAATAGTGAACCGCGAACATGTGGAAGGGATGACATTGGTGCTCGTGGTAATAGTCCATACTTGCATGGTTCTTGACCTGGTAGTAGGGTTTCCATCTCTGCTGGACAACGTGGTGGTGCTCGTGGTACTAGAGTGTACCTGCATGGTTCTTGACCTGGTACTAGGGTTTCCATCTCTGCTGGACAACTTGGTTCGGGGCATTTGGTGGTGGTGATGGAGGAGGGGGTGAGGGTGGCGGTGGTGAGAGTGGTGGAGGAGGAGGCGAGGGTGGTGGTGGTGGAGGGGATGATGGTGGAGGAGGCGAAGGTGGTGGTGGAGGGGGTGATGGAGGAGGTGGTGAGGGAGGGGGTGATGGAGGAGGAGGTGTGGGTGGTGGCGGTGGTGGTGATGGAGGAGGAGGCGAGGTGGTGGTGGGGATGGAGGAGGAGGCGAGGGTGGTGGCGGTGGTGGTGATGGAGGAGGAGGTGATGGTGGTGGCGGTGGTGGAGATGGAGGTGGTGGAGGGGGTGGGGGTGATGGTTTGCAGCAGCACTGCTCTACCATTCTTTAGCAACTCCATCACCTGTGGCATCTGCATTTCCCATGCATTCTGTCCTCACACTCGAACCTCCTATTTCAGTACATTTCCTTTCACAGAGAGATTTCATAGCACATTCATTGGAACTTTTGTGGAAAATCTCCACATATATCTGGTTACCCGTACATATATTTTTTCCAAAATTTGGTCGTGTTGGAGGAAGGGGTACAGAGGGTGGTGCTTTATGAGTTCCTGGTGGTCGGAAGTTTTTGCAGCAACACATACACTCATTTCCGGTGTACTGGCCTAATGACTAAGGTGTACACTTTTCATTAGCTATGGATGAACTTCCCATCCTCGTACATTCACTTTTACACCATTCTGTACATTTGGCGCAGCTAGCCCATCCTGTCACTTCGAAAATGTCCCCAGGACTGCATATATTTCCGAATGGCGGTACACCTTTATCTGCTAATCCCGTCTCTACAGAATACAACAAAACCTCAAAAAATTAATTTGCGATGATAAAAATATAATTTGCAAAGAGAGGATTTAGAGATTTTTGAAAGTTATTTGACAGAATTTGTCATGGTATATTGGATTAAGGTAAAAGGTACAAACGAATTATACATGTGCCTGGTCTTATATACAAGAACCAGAGATAAAACAGGAAGGAAATAACTTGGTGTATAAGCCAAGTAATGTACAAATACAACAGATATGCTAGAATAACAAATATGGTACATCTGCATAACAGATTATGCATCTGCATAACAGATATGGTACATCTGCATAACAGATTATGCATCTGCATAATATATCTGGATATATCTCGTAATACCCCCCCTCAAACTCAACATGGGATGGGATAGAGCACATGTTGAGTTTGGAAATTAAGAGCTTAAGGCGTGCAGAAGACAGCGCCTTAGTAAAAAGATCAGCAGGTTGCAGCTCAGAAGAAACAAAGGACAAGTTGATGATCCGTTTCTTGTACTGATGACGTACAAAATAACAGTCAATTTCAATGTGCTTTGTACGTTCATGGAAAACATCATTATGAGCAATGTGAATAGCAGCCTTGTTGTCACAGTACAATGGGGTTGGTTCTGACAGAGTAACTCCCATATCTTCTAGAAGCCATCGCAGCCAAACAATTTCTGAGGTTGAGTGTGCAAGAGCTCTATACTCTGCTTCAGCACTAGAGCGGGAAACTACGTTTTGCTTCTTGCTGCGCCAAGATATTAATGAACTGCCTAAAATATGCAATTGCCTGTAGTTGAGCGTCTGTCTGTAATATCTCCTGCCCAATCTGAATCTGAATATGCACGAAGGCAGAGATCAGAAGTGGATGAAAACGTAACTCCTTGATACAATGTCCCTTTGATATAACGTAAGATTTTGAGTACAGCTGCATAGTGGGTGGATCGCGGAGCTGCCATGAACTGACTAACTATATGCAGTGCATGACTGATGTCTGGTCGAGTAATAGTTAAGTAGTTTAGACTTCCCACAAGCTGACGGTACAAGGTAGGATTAGAAAGAAGTTTTCCATCAGAAGGACTAAGCTTGCTGTTCAATTCAAGAGGTGTAGCTGCAGTTTTATTATCCGTTAATCCTGCACGTTGAAGAATGTCTGATGCATATTTTACTTGAGAGATGAAACAATCATCAGATGAGTGATCAACTTCTAAACCAAGAAAGTAACGAAGGAGCCTAGATCCTTCATTTCAAAACATGAACTAAGATGTGTTTTAAGAGCATCAATGCCTTTCATGTCATCACCTGTAATAACCATATCATCTACGTAGAGAAGTAGAATAACCATACCCCTTGTTGTTGAACGTGTAAACATGGCTGAATCATATGCACTTTGAGTGAACCCAAATCGTAGAACAACATTGGAAAACTTTTCAAACCAAGCACGAGGTGCTTGTTTGAGTCCATAGAGAGGTTTACGGAGCCTACATACTTGATTAGGTGAGTAAGACATTCCAGGTGGAGGTCGCATATACACTTGTTCTTGAAGATATCCATGAAGAAAGGCATTTTTCACATCCATTTGATGTAGATTCCATTTTCGAGCAACAACAACAGCAAGAAGAGTACGAACTGTAGTCATACGGGCAACAGGGGAAAATGTTTCTTCATAGTCTATACCATACTCCTGAGTGTATCCTTGAGCAACTAGACGGGATTTTTATCTAACTATCTTGCCGTCTGAGTCAGTTTTAACTTTATATACCCATTTACTTCCAATTACAGACTTTCCTGGAGGTAGTACAACCATATCCCAAGTATGAGCTTCTTTGTGGGCAACTAATTCTTCATCCATAGAGTGTTGCCAGACTGGTAGTACAGATGCTTCCCTGTAAGAAATTGGTGCATGCACAGATAAAATCGATGATAATGAACAATGATAGTCTGCAAACCTGACTGGTGGTCGACGATTTCTTGTTGATAAAGTAACATTGTCAGATATATGATCCCCTTCTGGAGAAGATACGTCAGGACTAACCATAGAGTGCTCTTGTATTGCTTCACTAGATTCAAGAAGAGTAACATCTGTGGAGGGAAGCTGAATGGATGTTGATGGAGAATTGGACTGAGGCATATCCTCAAAAGGATCTAGATAAGAGAACTGTTCTAGGTTGGGAGATTTACTAGTGGGAAGAGACCAAAAGGGTATATTCTCCCAGAATGTAACATGTCTGGAAACACGTAATCTTTGACTCTCTGGATCATAGCACCGATAACCTTTTTGTTCTATGCCATATCCTAGGAATACACATATAGCAGTCTTTTTGCTAAGTTTGGTTCTTTCTCTCTCAGTAAGAAGAACGAAGCAGGTTGACCCAAAAACACGAAGCTCAGAGTAATCTGGTTTCTTGTTGTATAACCGTTCATATGGAGACATTCCTTCTGTAACTATGGACGAAATACGGTTTATGTTGTAGACTGCAGTCAGGACTGACTCACCCCAAAAGTTAGAAGGGACTGACGCTGAAAAGAGTTGTGTTCTAGCTATCTCTATGATATGGCGGTGTTTTCTCTCTGCAACACCATTTTGCTGTGGAGTTTCAGTGCAAGATAATTGGAGAAGGGTACCTTCTGTTGCAAGGAATTCTCTGAAAGGAGTTGGTATATACTCTCCCCCTTGATCAGCTCTGAATGTTTTGATGGTTTTTCCGAATTGGGTCTTGATCATTCTAGAAAAGGTTGTGTAAATTTTTAAAAAATCTGATCTAGAACTGAAAAGATATATACAGGTAAAACGGGAGAAATCATCAATGAAAGTAACATAATATAGTGCTCCTCCCTTAGAGATAATAGGAGATTTTCCCCATACATCTGAGTGAATGAGATCAAAAGGTTTGACAGAATGAGTTATACTATTACTAAAAGGAATAGCAGTTTGTTTTCCTAATTTGCATGAGATGCAATAAGGTTCTTTATCAACCTGAATAGTTACTAACAATGCACTATTTATCATATGAGTGAGACGAGAGAAGGACACATGTCCTAACTTAGAATGCCATGACATAACAGGAGACACAGACTGAGAAAAGGAATTTGTAGTTGCGGCAAGCTCACTCTTTGACAGCCTTGGAGAAATCAGTCTTTCGAAAAGATACAATCTTCCTACTCTACGGCCTATCCCAACAAGCTTCTCTGTCTTGGGATCCTGTATCACACAGCCAGAATAGAAGAAGTGAATGTTAAATCCTTGATTACATAATTGTCCAATTGATATAAGGTTCATTCTTATTTTTGGAACAAGCAACACATCAGATATATGTATCTTGTCAGAGATTTTTATCTGACCAATATGACTGGTAGTCAGTTCAGATCCATCTGCAGTTTGGATTGTAGGTATAGTAATAGGACTTTTCTGCTCAAATATGCTAGAATCAAAAGTCATATGGTTAGAGGCACCTGAGTCAAGAAACCAACCATTTGAAAAGCTACTTATGGAAGTAGACAGTGCAGATGCTGATGTAGAGTTATTGTTACCCATTGAGAGTGCTTGCTTGAGCATCTCTTGTATGTCAGCTAGATTGTTTGGTGTGGATGCAGCTGCATAACTTGATGGTGATGCATCTGCATAACTGGATGGTGCAGATGTGTATCCAGTTCCATTAAACTTTCTTCGTTCTCTCATATTTCTGGAAGTAGGGGATGTACAGTTTCCTACTGTATGCCCTGGTTCCTTGCAGTAGTTGCACTGGATTGGGAAGCTTGATCCTTGCTGGATTGTTTGTGTGTTTGAGCTTTGTGATCCACTTTGCACTGATGGCACGGTGCAGTTCTTGGCTAGGTGGCCTGGTTTCTTACAGTTGTAGCACTGGATTTGTGAGAAATCACGATGAGTTTTCTGAGAGTTGAGATGAGTGTTAAAGTTTGCACGTGAATTGACTACAAACACTGCTGGTATGTCTGGTTTGATTCTTTTTCGAGTTTCTTCAGTGATGAGTTCTGACAATGCGGCTTCGACAGACGGAAGAGGTGATCGATGGAGGATTGAGGCTCTCACAGTTTCAAAGTCATCTCTTAATGCCATTAAGAGATGAACTAATCGAGACTCTTCTCGGTAATTTTTCCATAACTCTATATCAGCTGTCCAGTTCGGTTCCATTAGTGCTAACTAGTTCCATATGATTGACATCTCATAGTGAAAATCTGAGACAGATTGTTCCATCTGTTGTTTCATAGATCGAATATCCTGTTCTAACTTATAACGTTGAGCAAAGTTTATCTGGGTATACCTTTTTGAGAGAAACTCCCATGCATCTTTGTCAGTCTCAAAGCTTGTAAGTTGCATGCTTATAGATGTTAAAACTGTGTTGCTTATCCAGGTTAATATTTTGTGATTATTGATCTCCCAGCTGTCTGCAGTTTCTTCTCCTGTATCTTTTCCTTTGTCAGTGATAACGACTCCGTTTGCAGGCTTCTTAGCTTTGCCGTCAATATATTTCCACATGGCTTTTCCCTTGGAAACTTCTCATTAAGAAAGACCAATGATTGTAGTTTGTTCCATCAAACTTCACAGTAATGGGTTGATAATATTCACGTGACATGTTGGGCTGTGATGAAGAAGATATGACACTAGGGTTTTGAGTTTTATGATTCTGATACTGGTTACTGGTTATCGTTTGTTTGTTGCAGCGGAAACAGGGTTTGATTTAGATCTTGACTAGCTCTGATACCATGACAGAATTTGTCATGGTATATTGGATTAAGGTAAAAGGTACAAACGAAATATACATGTGCCTGGTCTTATATACAAGAACCAGAGATAAAACAGGAAGGAAATAACTTGGTGTACAAGCCAAGTAATGTACAAATACAACAGATATGCTAGAATAACAAATATGGTACATCTGCATAACAGATCATGCATCTGCATAACAAATATGGTACATCTGCATAATAGATTATGCATATGCATAATATATCTGGATATATCTCGTAATATTATTAACCCAAATATGTCGAGGAATAAGCCGAGAACACTGAAAAACTTATAAGACTTATAAAAGTATATATTTTTGGTCAGTAACTATTCACCATGGCCTATGACCAATTTTCTCGTCTCGCATTTGCACCTCTAGTCTAGTAATGAATCTAGTGAGCTCTCCTCATCATCGAAGTTGTTAACGTTTGCTTATAGATTGGATGGACTTAGTGTCATAGCTTGAAAATTATAAACCTATTCTTGTCCCAAAATGTTTGGGGTTTTCTGAAATTATTCTAACGTCATCGGATTTTTTAAAATTTACAAGCACACGCTCTATGAAAAACATATAAATATTTATTTACGCTTTTTCAAAAACTAATTAAAAAAAAAAAGCATTTACTATGAGCGGGCACCAAGATTTACAGGAGACGATTTGAGTGACCCGTCTTGATAGAATATGTTTGTCCTTGTTGGAATATTGAGACCGTGTGTACAAGAGATCAAAGTGAAGACCAAGTCACCGTGCTACCCTTGTAGCCAAATGAAGACCAAATCAGCTACTAAATCTAGAGAATATTATGCAATTAGTTTTCTAGATATGCATTACCTAGTTAAAGATATTTGGATTCGATATTATCTTCTAGGTTTAATTTACTATATAAATTAGAGTGCCAATGCATCTGTAAAATCATCTCAGTATGTACTACTGTTGATCAATAAACAATCATCCCTACGGGGTTTCATGAGTGGATGTAGGTCGAGTGACCGAACCACTTTAATTTCTTGCGTCTTGTGTTTATCTAATCCTTACTCTGATCATAAATCTAATATGGTACAGAGCAGGAAAAGATCGATTTTTTTTTCCTGATCAAAATTGCTTCCGCTTAGTTTTGTGTGGTTACAGTATTACCACAATATTTATTCAACAAATGAATTTTTAGATTTTCAATACTACACATTCTCGTTTGTTTCTCATCTTAAACACCTAATTGATCCAACTAGTTTCTTATTTGAATACCGTCGTCAATCGCTCAATTGGTTTGTTAAAGTTTATATCTCTCCTCATACAAATGCTTAACAGACAACCCATGCGCGTTTCATTCGCAATATCTATGTAGTTTTTTTTCTTGTTCTTCATGTTAGCTGCAGAATTCATGAAACAGTCAAACAAGAACAGAGTCTAAGTCATGTTTAATGCAATACATAACTTGGATTTCTTCAACTCAGGTTAAGTCATGTCAATGCTTTTCCATCTTTGAAACCAAAATATTATCTCAAGCCACTCCGGCTTCTCCTTATATTTTGGCTATCGTTATCTAAATGCTTTTGTTGATCAGTTAAATGCTTTTGTTGATCAGTTAAAAGGTGTAACTTCGAAGGAATATTTTCTTAATGATGACATATTGGTCGCTATGTTGTCAAGTTCACTCTCTATTTATATCTATGATTTGTGTTCGTGATCAATACACGACATGGTTTCGTTAGATGAAATATAAGGTCTTGGCTTTTAGGCCTAACGATGATCAGAGCTATGATCATACTCAAAAATACTTCTCTCCATGAGGAAGAGGAGACTGAAAAGCTAATGACCAATTTTTGGATCAACATAATCTCGTTGTTTCCGGTCTAAGCATATCTATTTTTTGAACTTATCTAAAATCAAAATATTCACATCCTTTTTGTATTCTTCTGTTGTCTGTGAATACAGTGTAGTGAATCAAGTGATATTGTATCAGATTTTCTTTCTTGACATTGTTCAAGGTCCTTTAAAATCAACATCTAAATCATCTATGTTTTTATTCCGTTGATTTTCATAGCCTAAGAAAAATTTCTGCTATCATTGTTCCATAACTTTAGCATGATTTTCTTTGTTCATGTTAAAGATATTATTTCCAAAATTATTTTTCATTCCATATATTCTTTCCATATATTAAGCACTCGTTTAATGAAATGAATATATGATGTCGTCATTTATTTGACCATACTCCTTTTTCTATTTTAACCCTTCTCAGTTGGATGAAGAATTCATGAAACAGAATACTATCTAAAGCCTGTGAAGGTGACAACGAACGTTATACATCAAGTTCGTTAGTTAGTTTTACATCTCATCATGATCATTAATGTTTTTATTCTTGATCTTTATCATCATATGAAGAGCTAAATCTCTATAATATAATCTGGAGGTTAGGACCTTGTATCCAGGGAGTATCATGATCTTTGTTTACTTTCCTGAATCAATAATATCAATTTGTATACAATCTACTCAGCATCGTTTTCATGTTCATCACAGATACTCGTTAAGGGGTTGTATAACATTCACTTTTCTCATATATGATTCGTGGATGGTCAAGTAGGCCCATGTACTCATATCTCTATTCATGATCTTGTTCATCTGTTTAACAAGGTTCATTCACGTATGATTTTGTATCGTTTTTGATGCGGTTATATCCATCATCATACATATTTTCCTGGTAGCAAATTCTAAATTTTGCTGCCATTTTGGTAGTCTATTTTACATCATATATTTTTATATCTCTGAAAATGATGATTTTTTTTTTTTCATCTCATTTCCAAATACTAGTTTTCATAAATGAAAATTTTCTTAGACAACCATCTTCTTTTCAAAGTTGTTGGTTTGTCTACCATGTCTTGTCTTGGTTAGTAATCAACAAACCAAGTCTATATTACTCTTCCAAACCTTTTCCAAAGCCTAATATCCAATCAAGTCCATTTGCAACTACAAGACCCCGTATATCTCAACAGTTTTGTGAAGATCATTTTGCTGATTGTTGCTTTATTTCACTATTGTTCGTGATCGAAAGTTAAGTGACTTTGGTGCTGAAGTCCATGTTATAAGATTTTACTTGGAGTTAAAGCGACAAGATTCTGCACTTTTACTCAAGATTTTTCAAGTTAGACACTTCAAAAAATTTTGTGTCCAACTTGAGGGGGGGTGTTGGAATATTGTGGACCGTGTGTACAAGAGATCAAAGTGAAGACCAAGTCACCGTGCTACCCTTGCAGCCAAATGAAGACCAAATCAGCTACTAGATCTAGAGAATATTATGCAATTAGTTTTCTAGATATGCATTACCTAGTCAAAGATATTTGGATTCGATATTATCTTCTAGGTTTAATTTACTCTATAAATTAGAGTGCCAATGCATCTGTAAATCATCTCAGTATGTACTACTGTTGATCAATAAACAATCATCCCTACGGGGTTTCATGAGTGGATGTAGGTCGAGTGACCGAACCACTTTAATTTCTTGCGTCTTGTGTTTATCTAATCCTTACTCTGATCATAAATCTAATAGTTTTGTATAAAATGACACAGGCACGTTAAGAATGGTAACCCTTTTTATCAATCATGGTAGATCCACAGTCATGATAATAAAGGCCATGGTCCAGGGATAAAAGGTAACATTCTAGTTTAGGACTAATTTTTTTCTCATAATTTTTTCTGTTGTAAAGCCATTTTTGCTTAAGATTTAAGATAAAGCAACTGTTTTTTTAAAATTGTTTAGGACTACTAAATCCACAGAATCAATTTTCAGATATAAAGAAGAAGAAGAAAGAAAGAAAAGAACGCTTGCTGAATGAACAAATAATGCATATCGGTTATCAAGTAAAGCTTACGTATGAAGGCAGATAAGCCAATGATGATGATGGAATTGGCAGTGAGGCAGGAATGAACAAAGAAATCGAGAGACCTCCCACTGGTTATTGCAATCTTCATGGATGAAGATTGCCTAATACTCGAAGCTCACTATTTTTTTTCTTGTTTTGTTTTATTTTTTCGGTCTGATGATTATAAGCCACTCTGGAAGCTGTATTTATAGCACTGGAACTCATTATAATACCTGTACATTATCCATCTAGCAAAAACAAATAAACAAATAATATATACAATGACTAAAAATAAATAGTATATTTGCTTTAAAAAATAAATAAAAATTAAAAAAGTAAATTTGCCTTTCAACAAAGTCCTAGATATTTTAATCAGAAGAAAAAAATGGTTCAACTATGGTAATATTATCTCTTGAATGAATATTATTTCATGTACATTCGTTAATTTAGATAAGTTCTTTAGTTCAAAAATCCTAACGGATAGGGATGGCCGTTTGTCCCATCCAAACCCATCCCCGTGGGTACCCGTCTTTATTGGGTAGGATTTTATCCGTACAAACGGGATTGGGGTTGGGTATGGGTAATACCCGAAATTAGTGAAGCGGGGATGGGACGGGGATGGGATTCTAGGTCCCCGCCCCGTACGCTCTCATTTTAGGATTTTATATTTTTATTAATTATTTATATTATATTTAAACTAAGATATTATATTATATTATATTATAAAAGAAAAGGTAAAGGTATAAGATATCACTAATTATTTATATTATATTTAAACTAAGAAATTATATTATATTATATTATATTATAAAAAAAATGTAAAAGTATAAGATATCATTAATTATCTATATTACATTTAAACTAAGAAATTATATCATATTATAAAAAAGATACTTCATAAGAAATAATTGAGAACTAAAATGAGTGATGCTCGTTTATAGACCAATTTGTTTTTCTTTGCTTGTTTTACGATGAATTTATGAGTTTGAAATTTTAAATTATTATTATTATTGGTTGAACTTAGGTATTGATTATTAAATTAACTCATCATATTTGAGCTTAATGTTATGGGTAACCCGTAAAAAACCCGCCCCGTACGGGTATTTATCATACCCACCCCGTCCCAGATCAAACGGGTAATGAGGAGGGTGTGGATTTTTTTTTTTGAACGGGACGGTGACTGGGATACAAGATCCCGCCCCATACCCGCCCCATGACCATCCCTACTAACGGATACACCGAACAAAAGTAATCTTAAATGCACGTACGTTCAACTACTACCCGACTCAAAAAAATCCTACCTATATATTTTCTCAACCAATACAATACTTATGGCCACCTATAAAATAAATTAATATTGGTTGAGAACCCATGTGGGGATCTGGGGCTGATTGCCAGATCGATATTTTCTATCCAAACATTTTTTTTTATCGTGATATAGAGATTATAAGGAAGAATTAAGAATTGATTATCAAACTTAAACTTTCATGAGCACGGATCAAAAAGACGACCTAGAAGCACCAAATGAAACCCTTATTCATTGTAGTTGCTAAAAATCTAACAACCACACCCAATGATAAGATGAAGATCTACTCACAAATAAGAGATGAAGTGCATCAAAATAAACATGGACACAAGAGTTTTTACGTGGTTCGGCTATCAAGAAAGCCTACATCCCCGAGTTTCACTATGATCGAAAGTGTTTACAAAATTGGAAGTGTTACATACAAACTCCATTAAAAGGGATTGGAGTTCTTGTTGAGTTCTAGGTTGTGGGAGGATGAAGAAGGATCCCTACAATCATCTCTCTCTTTCCCTTATAAAGGGTATGGATAGACCTCAAGTTACCTTACTACTCTTAGGTCTGATTAGATAGGATAAGAACTAGTGAGAAAGTCTTATTTCCTATACACAGTTGCATCTAAACTAAGTTACTTTCTCCTGGATCTTTTGACACGTGTTCTTTAGATATTTTGCCACTACATTTATGTCCCTTTTCTTGAGGTTTGTTCGGAGAGCAATCCTTAAGAAAATTCTTTCCGATCTTGCGTCTCCGTTGTTGTTGTTGTTTTGCATTTGATACTTTTGCTTCGGGCCTTGGTTTACTGATTCTCTGTATTATCCAAACTGGTTGCTAGTGGACTATCAACTTGTAGCGACTTAGGCTTTCCGTTGGGCTGCTAGTTGTTGAAACATGGGCTTGTGGTAGCATGTCTTCGGACTAGATGAATCCCACTATTTTCTGGAAACCTATTTTGAGGCATACCGTGATTTTTCGAGGCATACTCTTCTTTCAGCCGAATTTATGTTTTTACTTAGATTCGGCTGATAACTTAAGGGTTCGGCTGGTAACTTTCAGTCGAACGTATGCCTCAAAAAATCACGGTATGCCTCAAAACAGGTTTCATTGTCTGTCCCGATCAATATGTACTTCCCGATCCATACATTTCAATCGCGTTCGTTGTTGTAGTGCTTTTTTTCCTCTTTTATTGGCTCTGGCTAGGTTCTCCCAAAATCGAAGGCGAACTCAAATTGCACTGAAGTAGATGACCGGCTCGGAGTCGACTGTATCGTTATATAAGAAATAATCTAATACTCTCCTTGGGTGGTTCTTAAACGTGCAACTCTGGTGGTATAGTTCTGACTCGATCGAAGCATCCGTCTGGAGTGAAGGCATCACAAGCTTCATTTGACTGGTACAAGTAGCGTTCTTTTCCGATGTAACTGCTTATGATTTTAATCATGCTGATATCTAGGGTGTTTTGACGGACCCGAGACAACTGAGTATGGATGGTTATTCAAATAAATCAAGCCTCGGTGACAAGTTCTCCTGGTCGTGGTTGCAAAGCTCTCTTAGTTTCTTTTTCCAATGCAAGTCTGGTGGTGTTTGCTTCTGTTGAGGGTCCTTTGTTGGGGCGAGTTGATAACTTCGACTTGATGGTGCATCGGATGGGCGTTGCAGTGAGCTTCGCGGCTTTACATTGTTGCTGAAGGAACTGAGCAGAAGAATACAAACTGCGGCTGCAGTATGCATACTTGCCCCTATTCTTATGCGAAGTTTCGAAGCAACTCTTGGTTCAAAGGTTGTTGATTGTTGTCGTCGCGCTGTGGTATTTCTTGTAACTCCGCTAACGAAGGATCTTACTGGCTGGTCTCCGCTAACAATTGTGAATCACTACATTTGCCCCGAGCTATGTGTCTGCCTTGGTAATCATCGAAGCTTCTTTCAAGATGACTTCCTAGTCTTTTGTGTGAACCACTCCCGAACTAATTAGCCCCGAGAAAATCTGGTCATGCATTCTTCATGTTCGAAGTTGTGATCATGCCTTGGTGGTCAATGCTCGAACTTTGCCTAGTTCAGTTGGCTTCATTTCTTGATGAATCGCAGTTGAAGTTCTCTAGATGAATTGTGGGTACCTGCTGCTCATGGAGAGGAGTGGTAATTGCAAACATTCTCACAAATATTTCAGATTCAAATACGAGATCCTACCATGTCTTGCAAGCTTAAACATTTCAGAGATTATATGATGCCGATGTGAGGATGTTAAAAAACATCCTTAAGTCAGTCACTTAATCCGAGTGTTATCCGAACTTAATAATCTAGCATACTTTCACGAAGATAAATCAATAGAATACATTCAATGCCTGACACGATTTTGAAAAAAGATGTAGTTCTAGTGTCTTATTAAGAGCTTGTTGGGTTCGACTGTTTTGCATAGAGTACATGTTATGCCCCGAGAGATTTATGTTTAACCTTAATAAAAAAGAGATGGTCTTTTATGTGCAGCATTTCTATGAATAAGCTCGTTACTATGCAACTGTAAATATGTGAAGCGAGCGTTCCAGTTCTTGCTAATGTTATTCGGTAAACATGCCAGTAGTATATGCAAATGAAAGTGAGAAGATGTATGCAAGTTATTCAATTTAATCAACATGGCATGTTGTTCTGATTATGCAAATGAATAGCCACTGAAATACACTGTATGACAGTTTCTCGAAATAGGTGATACTTAGCTTTCTTGTGAACCAACTAACGAGTTTAGTGTCCTTGATTTGCTTCAACTGATGAGGGTTTTCTTGTGCCGCTCCTTCAATTCATTTTTCTCGCATCAATATTGTGACCATCCAATTGCTGTTGAAGAGACTGCACAAAGGAATACAATCTGCTCCATCCTAGTGTAAGAATATCTCAGTCATACTTGCCCCTATTCGTTTGTGTAGTCTCGAGACGACAATTGTGCCCCATACTAGCTCTTGTCCTTAGCTTCCACGTCTTTATTCTCACCCGAAGATATGCGTCCAGATCTGTAAACAAAATACTTGAGCTCCTGCAAAGTCGGAGGGCTTGTAACAATTATAGCAAAATATCATCATGTTTGGTACAAACGATATCACATCCGTAATTCGCAATAAAGCATGTGATATGGGTCTGACAGGTGAGCTAATAAGCACACATGCTTGTTTTAACACTATTGGAACGAGTAATCACTTAAGATTTTATAGTGGCTGATGATGAACCGAAATGTGTGTATGACATGTCCCCTTTAGCTAAAACAACTTGCAGCCTTGGAAATAGGAGATACTTAGCTTGTTTTTTCGGTGATAGATTTAGGTTTTGCTGATGATGAAGTCCATAGGTTCCTATTTTCGACCTGGAAAGTCCAAGTAATCGGGCGCATCGTTCTGCTGCATTTTGCAACTGTGTGAAATGGCTAACTGTAAGCTATACTCCTGCATTGCCTCGTGACTGCATTACTCTTGTTTATGACTTTTAGTGATGTCGATACAGCATGTTAAATTGTGGCGTGTGTAACTCTATAAGGCTAAGCATTCAGAAATACTAATTCGAGACTTCAAAAACCACATTTCCACCATCAGTCAATAAATTCCGACACACCAGATAAAATTTCTGAGACGAGAAACGCTTAGCTTTGTGCTTTCATGATAAAAGAACTGATTGCAATGCCCAGAATTGGCATTCACGCTACCCTTGTCGGAGGCGGGAATCATCTTAGGCACGTAGAGCATAAGAGGACCTTCCGGATCACAGTTTCTGATGGCATTGGCATGAAGTTCCTCGTCGGATTTGCCGTGTTTCAACTAGTACCTGGGATTTACAGCTACAGTCAGAGATTATAAAGAATACTAGGCGGCAGTCATCCATCCTGCTTCAATTTTAACAAAGGTTGGCACCATTATGCCTGTTGCGGACGATAACATACTCAATTAAAACAAAATGTATCACCGATACGACATACGAAGGCTTCTTGTCTAAGTGCCATTATCAAGTTAGACATATCCACAAATGCACAGAGAGACAGAAAAATGTACGTGAGAATGGTATCGGGTTCTAGCAATTTTACTAGTCGTAGCATGCCACTAGGTATGCCGGCTCGTAACTATTTAAAACTCGAGACAAATGATCAGTTTGTTAATTCGTTTAAAGTTCTTGGTAGGCTAAGGAACCTAAGTGTGTCGTGGTAAATGTGGTTGTAATCGCAAGGATGTAAAATAACATTATATTTGTATTCATCTGTATTTGTCTCAAATTTCCCAAGAGTTTTTGCAGATGTTACTCAAACTATTAGTAATAAACGATTCGGAGACAAAAGGGAAAGAGTTCTTCCCTTTTATGTGTTGCTTATGAGGTGATGAGCCTTTCTAACCGAAACATGATCAATCCGAGTTGGCTACTATGGAGATATTGTTCGTACTGAGGAACTGTCCACTGCTAGGACCCGAGATGGATTTGAGATGTCCCGATACGGTCTGACACGAGCAGGTACAATTTGGTGTACTGCTTTGTCTCGAGATAACTGACTTTTGTGCATAATCCAACTGGCATATCCTAATGAATTTTGCAGACTTAAGCGACTGGATCGTTCTGTCGTCCACCCTTTGTGCAGATCTCCTTGTTCAGCCTTTCGAACTCCCTGTGAATTCAAATATGTAAGTAGCTGTGATTCCTCATTAGGAAGATTACATATGAAGAGCTGGCCTTATTATCCATGATATGCTTAAGAACCATTCAATCATAGATATATCAGCAGTGGTCTTTTGCCGTAGGGTTATATCACAAAAACAGGCTAAAGAAACTACGACATATTCACGAGTTATGGATAATAGTTTAGTGAATGTAAGTAAACAGGAGCTCCTAGATGATTGAGATCGCGAAGTGACACCTCAGGTTCAAGCAGGTTGCCCTAATCTTCAAAAAATCACTCTTACGCAGCATTTTCAACAACGTGCAAGTGGAAAGGGGTTTACAAGAATTGACTAAAAAATGGTATTTTCTCATGTTGTTTAAACAGAGTTCTATTGAACGTTGCTTACTATAGTTGCTTTAAGGTGACCTAGAATTGGAACAACTAGATGTTAATAAAGCTTTCCTTCATGGTGATTTGGAAGAGCATATTTATATGCAACAACCAAAAGGGTTTGAAGTTCCTGTCAAAGAAGATCATGTATGTTTATTGAAGAAATCTTTGTATGGTCTAAAGCAATCTCCAAGGATGTGGTACAAACGTTTCGATACGTTTATGTCAGCAAATGGAAATGATAGCAGTAAGTATGATAGTTATGTATACCACAGGAAACTCTAAGATGGTTTATTTGTGTGTTTTCTCTTGTATGTTGATGATATGTTGATAGCTTGCAAAGACATGTCAGAGATATAGAAGTTGGAAGTGTTTTCGAATAAGTGAATTTGGATTGAAAGATTTGGGTGCATCAAAGAAGATATTGGGCATGATGTTTCATAGAAACCGAGCTGAAGGCAGTTATATTTGTCCCATAAGGATTATATCGAGAAGGTGTTGGAAAGTTTTTGTAAGAAAGATGTAAAAACAGTAAGTAATCTTTTGGAAGCTCATTTTAAACTCTCTAGAAAGCAATCAACTCATACTGCAGATGAGGAAGAGTACATCTCTCTAGTTCCATATGCAAATGAAGTTGGTAGTATAATGTATGATATGGTTTGTACAAGGCCGGACATCGCACAAGTTGTGAGTGTGGTAAGTAGATTCATGGGAAGTCCCGAGAAGGCTCATTGGAAAGATGTAAAGTGGATTTAGGTATCTGAGCGGCAGTACATATATTGTTTTTTCTTTTTGACAAACATAGTGGTGATTCAGCAAATGTTGTGGGTTATGTTGATTTTAATTATGCAGGTGATATTGATAGAAGAAGGTTATTGGCATGTTACACTTTTACGTAGTGTGGTAGTACTATCAGTTGGAGGTAAATTTTGTAAAGTACGGTTGCATTGTCTACAACTGAGGAAGAGTACACGGCATCCACAAAAGAAATGAAGGAAAGTATATGATTGACGGATTTGGTTGGTGATACGGGGTTCAAACAAGAGAGTATAACTCTGTTCAATGACACTCAAAGTGTCATTCACTTGTCCAAGATGTATCATGAGAGAACGATACACATTAATGGCATGTATCATTTTATCAAGGATGCAGTTGAGGAGGGAAAGAAAGCGATGATAAAGGTTCATACAACGGATAATCATACAGACATGTTAACAAAGACGGTTCCAAGTATCAATTTCAAGCTTTGTTTGGATTTGGTTGGTGTAAAAAAGTGTTGAGATCCCATGTGAAAAACTTTGTTTCACAAAACCAAAAAGGCATCAGGAGCTTTTATGATAGGTATAAAAAAAAAGTGCCTTTTTTTTATCTTCTTAATGGAGAGAGAAACTCAGGCGAAAAGAGTGTGAGGCATCAAAAAGGATCTAGGGTTCTTGAAAGGGGATGGACTCAATAGCTTGTAAATTTTTTTGACCATAGTGAAACCATTTTGTTTCCTTCACAAGTGGATGTAGAGCATATTGACCGAACCACTATAAATCCGAGTATCATGTATGTTTTATTTACTTTGATTTTATTCAATTTCATATATGGATTGACTATTCTTGATTGAGCCATTTGTTATAATAATAACTTAGCAACACGAAAGACAAAGCGATCCAAATAAATATCGAAGATGGTCATCTAATAAAATTGGACTGATTATCATGTATTTTGATGTTTCTGTTATTTTTGTAAGCGATCATGTGATCACGATTTTCATATGAATAAATCGAAATTGTTGATTGACCAAAATTAAAATAAAATTACGCTGACTTTTACTTATACATCTTTAGATTAAACACGTAAGAAATCCACCAGTATTGGATAAAAATAAAAATAAAAATAAAATAAAACTATTCACCTAATGTCAGCCGTCAAGAAACTTAAAGACCCGCATAGTGAGATTATATTAGTTCGTAATTGCACCGGTGTGTCGAGATTATATTTTGCAATGAGAACTGCCAATAATCCTGCTGCCCTTAAACAAGCCAATGATCTTTTTGATGATCATTTATTTCATTATTTAAGACTTTTGTTCAAAAGAGATGGGGCTGGTTTTTGACTCTTGCAACCGACATTAGCTACTTTTCCTATCAAGGAAGGTGGCTTAGGCATTTACACTATGACAAACTATTAGGAAATAATATAGGAAAGACTATATTTAGAAGAGTTGTGTGAGTTATATTAGGAATAGAATATCTTGAGAACCAAGTCTTGTGCCTTGAAGATGGTGAAACAGGGACCGAAAATAGGTGAAACAGTGACCGATTGTTTAGTTCAATTTCCTAGAGTTGTGTGAGTTATATTAGGAATAGAATATCTCCCATATTGTTTCTTCAATTTCCTAGAATTTCATTTTGAACCCTTTGAAAATCAACAATGAGCAATACCAGTACTTATTTTGATGGGAATGGCGATTGTTTAGTTCTGTGTGACATACTAAGTAGACTTCCTGTGAAATCTCTAATGAGATTCAAGTGTGTGAGTAAACGTTGGGAATGGATGATCGCCAAAGATCCTTACTTCATTAATATACAACTTACAACATCGGAAAAACGTGGTTCTAATGAGAATAGCTATCACACCAACACCACCACCTTATTAATCTATCCCATTTGGCCTCCAACTTCTAACCTAAAAATCCAGAGGGTTTTGTTCTCCAAAGAGGACTTATCTTTTGACGATTCTCAAGGTGAATCATGAAACCACCGTCATCGCTTCATTATCATGTCCTTATTTCAGAAATGATATATCTATATCTCTTGGTATTGGGACACAAATGATGAAACCTGTATACGGTTTGGTCTGTTTCGTCTGTCTGGATGGTGTCAGCGAGGGTCGGCATTCTGTTCTAATCTACAACCCCAGCAACCGAGAAAAGACATCGTGGACCAAAACAAGAAGTAAAATGAATGCGTTCGAAAGCGTCTTTCATGAGCTAGAAGCAGGTAAACAAAATTATCACAGGGCAAGAGGGCTTACTACCCAGCGCCTCATCAACTGTATGTTTGCATTTGGAATGGACCCAAGTACTAAGCAACATAAAGTGCTATTCATATATACTTTACTTTACAGATTAACATCTTCCAGTTCCCCCGTCTCTGATCATGTTAAAGTTATTTGCGATGTCATGACTGTAGGCGAGAATACTTGGAGAAAGGTTGATTATAACCACACCCAGCTCAACACTTCTAATGGTACACACCCCGTTCATGTGAATGGATCTATATATTGGATAATGTCACCAGGTAAGGATGAGGATAAAGTCATGATGGTATTTGAGGTTGGAAGCGAAACGTTTTGGGTGATTCCAATCCCTAATTTCATCCTTGATCGTCTCTTGTATTTGGATGAACTCACACCACTTGTGAATATATTAGTAGAAGTTGATGCACATTTAACTATACTTGTCACAGAAGGGGATGACTTGCTCAACTTGTGGATTTACAATGATAATGATGGGGTTACAGGTGCTAATTGGACTAAAGAAACAATCCAAATGCCTCGTCATTGGGATGAAATACACTACTTAGTTTTCAAAGCCATTACTGACACAGACTTGATGATCATAAAATTCTTACCAGGGCCGGGATGCTTAAAATACGAGAGGCACCAATTGCGCGAATGTCTCTATTATTATAATCGAAAAGAGAAGAAATTTTACAGAAATCAGTTTGAGATTTTATTAGATGATGGCGGATATAATGGCGCACATCATATTACAATTTTCTTTGAGACTCTATTGCCTGTTCAGAGACCATCCAACACACTGAAGAAATTGTTACTTGAGAAACAAAATATGGAAAATGAAAAGATCAACTGGTTCTTCTGATCTTCAGCGCCATCATCAGTTTGTTAACTACTACTCTTCTTTCATTTTTTACTTCCCCTGCAGTTTTCCAGCAATTTTTTCTGCTGATGTTGTAACTACTACTATGTAATTTTCCTTTTGCAACTTAATATATATATATCTTTTGGCTGAAGAAAAATTTGCTCATGGTGTACATGACCCAGGAAAAATGTAAATTATCTGTCTAACAAACCCACTGCAAAATCAACGATTTGGTGGTAGCATTTAAAGTTTGATGTCGGTCTTTCTTGATTTTACCTTCATATCAATCCATTTCTGTGTTTAATGTTGCTTCAAAAGTTGGGTATGAGTTTCAGAATGGCAGGGTTCAAGGCTGGGTGTCTTTTATTTAGAGGAACATAAGGGTCAAATTCTTGAATCTTGATTACCTTAGTTCTACATGGAACAGACTACAGCTAAAAGGGAAATTAGATTCAAACTTACTAGAATTGGTTGTGCAATGCAGGAGAAGAAACTTGTTTCTTCTGTCAATTTTCTCAGTTGGCTTTCGAGACATCAACCCATCTGCCTTCAGGTAGTTGAGTCACGTCAGACAAGTTTATCCCATCATGCCAACTGCAAAATACAAGCAATCAGATAGCTAAATTTCTGGATTCGGAATGGAGTAATACACGGATATGCTTTAAGTTTGTCGTTTACCTGTTCATGACTGGAAAGCAACTGGGAGGACGGGCGATGGAAATAACCACCAAGTGAGCCACAGCAGCAATAGCAATTTTCCCCTTTTTAACTATCAAAATTTGGGAGTTGGGAGCAGATAATCGATTTCATGGAAACCCTGTTGAGAGTAGCAAAGAGTTACTCAGCTGAACATTTCAAACTAATTTCAATAGGTGGTAGGCTAATAATTTTGAATATAGTTCTTTGATCACTAGTAAACATACCATAAAGCTGCAACATCTTGGCTACAAGCACAGTGAGCTTTCCTTGACCGAAACCGCTCAATGCTGTTCCTCGCTGATGCTGAGATATATCACATGGTAGGGCCTTGAAAACAATGGAAATAATACTATTGGTTCCACCCGTTAAAACTTCTTCAACTTCCCATACCTGAATATTTAACGACAATGTTTGTTCAGAAACATAGACCAGGACAAGGAAACTCATTTCTTAGTGGTAACACTTTAAAATTCATTTGATTCAACAATCCTTACCTCAAAGCTTGAAATCCATTATCCTCCAGTGATTGAAAAAGTTCGACTGCTTCGTCAACTTTTTAGTTCAAGAACAGCCGTCCAACAATGCACTATATGTGGCTATGTTGAAGAGCTGTCCAGAAGATTCGATCTCAGTAAAGCAGTGTATTGTTCCATTGGAATAGTAGTCTTCAAAACTGCACATACATCCTTTTTGGGAACAAGTTCTCTTCCATCCATTTTATGAAGAAATTGCGTTGCCTTATCAACCTCCTGTTCATGAATAAAACCTGAAATGATGGTGTTATATGTGATGGCATCTGGTAAACAACCACTCTGTTCCATTTCCATAATAATTTTCTCAGCTTCAAATGGCCTTCCTTTCTTGCACAGGTTACTAATCAGTATGTTATATGTTCTAACATTCGGTGCTAATCCTTTATTAATGAGTTCAGTAAATAAGTTCCGCGTACTTACCGGTTTCCCAGACTTGAGCAACCCATCAATCAGTATATTATACATACAAATATCAGCTTCAAATCCATTATCCTCTAGCGCATTAAAAAGTTCGATTGCTTCGCCAACTTTTCGGTTCTTTAACAACCCATCCAACATTGCACTATACGTGGTTATGTTCAAGGGATGTTCAGAATATTCGATCTTATTAAACAAGTATATTGCATCTTCAACTTTCTTATTCAGGCATAATCCAGTTATCATCGTACTGTAAGTAAACTGGTCAGGTTTCAAACCCTTTCTTCCCATCCTGTCGAATAGTTGCATAGCTACATCCCATCTGTGAATACTGAAATACCCCTTCATCAGTGAATTATAAGTTACCACAGTAGGCTCCTCACCGGACCAGATCATTTGCTCAAAGACCTGATAAGCTTCTGTTATCCTCCCTTCTTTGCAGTAATAATTTAACAACACATTGAACGTAACTACACTTGGTGATATCCCTCGGTTCACTAATTGATTATAGTACTCCTTTGCTTCCGTCCACCGACCACACTTGCATAATCCATGAATCAAAGACGTACATGTGACAACATTCGCTGCAATTCCTCGATTAGACATCTCATCAAATATCCATAACGCTTCGTCTAACTGGCCAATACCGCAAAACCCATGAATCAAACAATTATAAGTAATCACATTAGGACTACACTTCCATTTCACCATCATCATCCTCAAAAACTCCACACCAATCCCAACTTCTCCAGTTCTACAAAGCCCACAGATCAGAGTATTAAACGTCACAGAATCAGGCCGAACCCCCTTCTCAGACATTATATCGAACACCTTAACCGCAACACGGATCTTTTTTTCTGCACAAAGCCCCTTAATCAGTGTATTGAAAGTGATTATATCAGAATTACACCCTCTCTTAAGCATTTCACCAAACAAACAGAACCCATAATCAATCTGACTTAATCTACAACAACAATTAATGAGAATGTTAAATGTATAGATATTCGGCACAACACCAACCACATTCATCAAATTATACCACACAAAAACAGCAGCAGAACAATGTTTGATCTTCGATACACATGTTAATAGATGATTAAATGTCTCTGTAGATGGTAATGGGTTTACTGAAATCATATCATTAAAGTAAACTTCTGCAGTATCAAGATTTTTAATCTCTCCAGACTTGCATTGGTTCTTTATGTAAGTTTCAAAAGGGGTTTCTTGAGTAAAATAGTTTCTGAGAAAGTTAGCTGATTGTAGGAACAGAGGAGAATAGTGATTGCTGAAGATTATTATTCTTCTGAATAATTTCATTAGTGATTTCCTTCATTGATGGGTATTTAGGCCAGACATCCTCCTCAATGTATTTAGGACATTGACAGTGGAAGGTCTTAAAACTGGAGTAACACTCAAGAAAAAACATTTAAAATTTTGACCGAGTCAAGGCACATTGAGTTTGATAGAGATTAGTGGGACCCACCAATTCTCAAGACAGGTTTGCCATGACCTTTAAATGGTTGGTTTATCTGGAAATGGTATGATCTCTTTTGTTGATTATATTGGTTGATGCACCAATTCCCACACCATCGCCGCCTTCTAGGTCTCTAGTTGGTTTTGGAATAAATGTTTCCTCATGGTTTTTCTGCAACTACTTTCATCTCTTTTGTTGATTATATTCGCTAATGGAAAATCTACGGGATTTTATCTTGTAAAGTTTAGGGATGTAATGTTATCTAGACTATGAACTATATATCATAGATAAATTGCTATTCAAATTATTGTAGTTATCGATTTTAAACTGAGATCGAAGGTGTCACCCAGTAATTTGTTGTGACATCAGACATAACTCAGGGCAGACCTTTACCGAGTAGGTTTAACGGAGTAACTTCATTAAAAAGGGACAAATTTTAGCAGATGGCGTCCGAAAAAAGCTGCCTAAAAAAGAAAATGAGTCGATTAGGAATCAAGTATCTCTATCTAATTATCTCATCTAAGAAGAAAGCTTAGCAGAACTAGAAGGAAAAATTACTCATTGACTTGTAACTCTAATCTCATAAAACCACTCAATAATACTTTCGAAATTCGCTTATGAGCAAAAGAAAAATTACAAATTTACGATGTGTCACCTCTGGTTATATTTTTATTAGGAGAGTTAGATTTATGGGCTCGAGACCCATCTTCACAGTCTCAGTTTGAGACCCAAGACCACAGTCTCAGTTCACAGTTATCACCATTGTTATGGACAGTCCAATAATTCCACTGTGTTGGACAGTCCAATGATTCAACTGTTATGGACAGTCCAATGATTCAACTGTTATGGACAATCCATTGTAAGGTCGAACTCTAGGGTTGTATATCTTGTATAAGAGGCAGATTGAATGAATGAAGGAAATACGAAACTATTTTGATATATGAGTTTTACAAAATCTAACATGGCATCACGAGCCAGAGTTGATTAACACGAATAAACCCTAGAACAGTAACCATGGCGGATGATACAGAATCATCTAAAAGAGGAAAAGAGGTAGAAAACAACATGCAAAAGAAGAAACCAGAATATCATCTGGGATCCAGTGATGGACCAGGGATTATCATCACACCTATTGTATTAAAGGGAGCAAACTATGATGAATGGGCTAGAGCAGTGAGAAGATCATTGATAGCCAAACGAAAATTTGGTTTTGTTGATGGAACCATCAAAGAACCAACAGAACCTGAGGAGTTAGAGGAGTGGATTGCAGTGCATTCGATGCTGGTCTCTTGGATCAGCAATACATTGGAGACAAATATTAGATCAACGTTGGGGGATTATGATGATGCGAGCATGTTATGGATGCACTTGAAGAGGAGATTTTGTGTTGTAAGTGGAACTCGGATCTGCCAGTTGAAAGCTGCCTTAAGTGAATGCAAACAGAAGAAAACTGAGGAGGTTGCAGTGTACTATGGGAGATTGAACAAGATATGGGATGAGATGGTGACGTACATGAAGATACCAAAGTGTAGCTGTGGCCAGTGCACGTGTAACATTGCAACACAGGTTAGTACGTTGAGAGAAGAAGATTTCTTACACTATTTTTTGATTGGTTTGGATACCATGTATAGCTCCCTGCGTGAACAATTACTGGCAAGAGAACCACTGCCATCTATAGAGTGTCTTATCAAGCTGTGGTTAATTCGGAACGTCTAAAATTGGGGGAAGGAGTTGTGTCGTCTCAGACACAGGAAAATATTATGGCGTTCAAGGTTCAGTCAGATCAGCGTCCATACAATAATATGTATGATCCTAACAAATTTTGCAAGCATTGTAGCCGAGAAGGGCACTCACAGGAAGGGTGTTTTCAGCTGATTGGATACCCGGAATGGTGGGGTGACAGACAAAGAGGTGGAAGAGGATATGGTCGAGGAGGCCGAACTGGTGGTAGAGCTGGTGGTAGAGGACGTGCTGGTGCCGGTTTTGTGAACAGCAGAGGAGGTAGAGGACAAGACAATATACGTGCGCATAATTTGAACATCTCGGGAGCAACAGCATCATCTCATCCTGCCACTGGATCTTCAGGAGATGCATCAGGACTGACAGGCGTGACTGCAAGTCAAGTTCAGCAGGTTCTTGAATATTTAAATTCAAGAAAAATCAGTTCCCAACTCCAAGGTAAGACAAATCAAACATCCTGGATTATAGACACAGGAGCTACAAATCATGTCACGTGTAAAAGAGATGATATGATAAATGTAAAGATATTAGAGCATGTTCAGTGGGACTGCCGGACGGAAAAATGCTCACTCTGAGAAAATAGGAACAGTTATTCTTCCTGGTGGTTTGAGATTGGACAATGTGCTTTATGTGCCACAGATAACTTGTAACTTGATTTCGGTTACACAACTCATTGATGAGGTAGTATGTAATGTTCAATGTACTAACACTTTATGTCTTATACAGGACCGGTTGACGAGGAAGGTGATTGGAGTGGGTGAGCGACGAGGTGGACTATATATGTTCTGTGGTGTGCCTCCAGTTAAAGTGCTTACGGTGAGTGAAGATACGTATGAGCTGTGGCATCAGCGATTGGGACATCCATCAGAGAAAGTGTTACAACAGTTACCAGGTCTGGGTAGATTATTGAAGAAAAATAATGATGCGTGTGATATTTGTCCACGTGCAAAACATCGTAGAAGTAGTTTTGCTAGTAGTTTGAGCAAATCCAGTTGTAGTTTTGATTTGGTTCATATAGATTTATGGGGTCCTTATAAGACGTGCTCGTCTTCTGGAGCACAATATTTTTTGACAATAGTAGATGATTTTTCAAGAGGTGTGTGGATTTATTTAATTCAAAGCAAAACTGAGGTTGCAACAATATTTCTTAACTTTATTGCGCTTGTGAAACGTCAATTTGGTAAAGAAATCAAAATTGTCAGAAGTGATAATGGAACCGAATTTAATGCATTGCGTGGCTACTTTAAGACTAATGGAATAGTTTTTGAGACATCCTGTGTTGGAACACCTCAACAAAATGGAAGAGTTGAGAGAAAACATCAGCACATAATGAATGTGGCAAGAGCTTTGAGGTTTCAAGCAAATTTACCGATCAGATTTTGGGGAGAATGTGCTTTGACAGCAGCGTATTTGATTAATCGTACGCCTACACCGGTTCTAAATAACAAAACTCCATATGAAGTTCTATTTGGGAAACCGACACCATATAGTCAGTTGAAAGTATTTGGTTGCTTGTGTTATGCACATGATCAAAGTAGTAAAGGGGATAAGTTTGCAAGTCGAGGAAGAAGATGCGTCTTTCTGGGTTATCCTTTTGGGAAGAAGGCATGGCAATTATATGACTTAGACAAGAGATAATTTTTAGTTTCAAGGGATGTAGAGTTTCATGAACATCAGTTTCCTTACATATCTAGGGTGCCTGATCATCCAACTGAGACAGTTCAGGCTAATAATGACGTGTGTTGGAGTGATGATGAAGAAATAGTGCAGCAAGAGAACCCAGAAGATATTACTGAGAACCCAATATACATTACTGAGAACCCAGAAGACAATACTGCGAACACAGAATATATTACTGGGAACCAGGAAGGTATTACTGCGAACCCAGAAAACATTACTGAGAACCCGGAAGACATTACTGATAACCCTGCAGATAATACTGAGAACCCAGAATATATTACTGAGAACCCTATGGTCTCGAAGGAAGTGACGGATGCTAGTATGGGTAAAGGAAGGAGACAGAAGATTCCGTCTAGTAGGCTCAAAGGTTTTGTAACGCACACTGTACGACAAAATAGTCCATCTCATGCTCACTCTCCACAATCGTCATCCTCAGGTACGCCGTATCCTTTGACATATGATTTTAGTTGTGATAAATTCTCTACAGTTCATAAAAAGTTTCTTGCAGCAATTACTGCTGGGTCTGCGCCTAAAAATTTCAAAGAAGCCATGAAGTATCCAGGATGGCTTAAGGCAATGGCAGAAGAAATACGAGCTTTGGAAGAACAAGGAACATGGGAATTAGAAGAATTACCGCCGGGAAAGAAAGCTCTTGGTAGTAAATGGATTTACACAGAGAAGTATGATGAGAATGGACAGTTGGTGCGGCTCAAAGCTAGACTGGTGATCTTTGGGAATCATCAAGTAGAAGGGTTGGATTACAATGAGACATTTGCACCAGTGGCGAAAATGACGACAGTGCGGACTTTCCTAGCTGTGGCAGCAATTCAGAATTGGGAAGTACATCAGATGGATGTACATAATGCATTTCTTCATGGAGACTTGGAAGAAGAAGTGTATATGAAAATACCACCTGGATTTTCTCAAGGTAAGTCTAATATGGTGTGTAGGATGAAAAAATCTTTATATCGTTTAAAGCAGGCACCTCGGTGTTGGTTTGCAAAATTGTCTGCAGCTTTGAAGAATTATGGGTTTCGGCAATCATATTCTGATTATTCTCTTTTTATCATGACTAAGGGAAAAACCCAACTTAATGTTTTGGTCTATGTGGATGATTTGATTGTTGCGGGTAATGATTTGGTTGCGCTTGATCAATTCAAACGTTACTTGGGACAATGCTTCAAGATGAAAGATTTGGGAAAATTGAAGTATTTTCTGGGTTTGGAGGTAGCACGGAGTGCACAAGGTTTTTATATGTGTCAACGCAAATATGCGTTGGATATCATCATGGAAGCAGGTTTATTAGGTGCAAAACCTGCAGAATTTCCAATGGAAACTAATCACCGTCTTTCTTTGGACAAAGGAGATTTGTTCACGGATGTGGAAAAATATCGAAGATTGATTGGGCGTTGGATCTATTTGTCCGTGACTCGGCCAGACCTAGCATATTCTGTTCATATTTTGTCTCAATTCATGCAACTGCCGAGAATAGCACATTGGGAAGCAGCTCTTCGTGTGGTTCGATATTTGAAGAAGAATCCTGGGCAAGTAATTCTGTTGCGCTCTGATAGTGGTCTTAATTTGAAAGGATGGTGTGACTCTGATTGGGCTGGTTGTCCCTTAACTAGACGCTCGTTGACGGGTTGGTTTGTTCTTCTTGGGTATTCTCCAATATCCTGGAAAACTAAGAAGCAACATACTGTTTCTCGTTCGTCAGCTGAAGCGGAATATAGATCTATGGCAGCGGCGACGTGTGAATTAAAATGGTTGAAAAAATTACTGGGTGATTTGGGAGTTCATCATCCACATGGAATGCGTCTTCTCTGTGATAGTCAATCGGCTTTGTATATTGCTCAGAATCCAGTTTTTCATGAACGAACAAAGCATATTGAAGTTGATTGTCATCTGGTTAGAGATGCTATCGTGCAGAAGCTTATTACGCCTTCTTACACTCCTACAACAGTGCAATTGGCGGACATTTTTACTAAATCTTTAGGGAAAGCTCAGTTTCAGTTTTTTATGTCCAAGATGGGCATGTGTGACCTCCATGCTCCGTCTTGAGGGAGGGTATTAGGAGAGTTAGATTTATGGGCTCGAGACCCATCTTCACAGTCTCAGTTTGAGACCCAAGACCACAGTCTCAGTTCACAGTTATCACCATTGTTATGGACAGTCCAATAATTCCACTGTGTTGGACAGTCCAATGATTCAACTGTTATGGACAGTCCAATGATTCAACTGTTATGGACAATCCATTGTAAGGTCGAACTCTAGGGTTGTATATCTTGTATAAGAGGCAGATTGAATGAATGAAGGAAATACGAAACTATTTTGATATATGAGTTTTACAAAATCTAACAATTTTATTAGGTCATTTTGCATGGCTACTAAATGGGATACTAAATAACGCGATAAGGAGAGCTCGGTATCAGACCGGGGCGGAGCCATGATTTTGGGAGAGGGGTGCAAGAAAAAAATACACAGCAAAATCAAAAATTAGAAGAATTTTTTTTATTGCACAACCAAAAATATGTTACAGTCACCTAGTAATGGTAAATATCAACAATGTCACAATACACAAGGTGCAACCTCCACCACCGAAAAATATACTACATTTTGATCTATAATCTACTGATACAAATATTTGAAGACTTTATGTGAGGATAAATACCCTTGATCGACAACTATCTATATAACTATCTATTAGAGATAACATTCAAATGTTGTATTCTTAATTAAACTCCAAAATTAAATTGAGAAGGTATCTGGTCCTCATGATGTAATCTACACAATTCTAATTATCAAAACACTAGCAGACGTACCACCTAAGCGCTAAATCCCGTGATGTAGCTGGGAATAGAAAAAAATCTTAGCCATTAGAATATATGTGTTGCTGATTCAACGACTCCACTCGTTACGCCAAATTATTAGGCGCGGATGTGTTAACCTAGTGTGTAATACCCCGATTTCGGCAGTGGTTGGCCGAATGAAATATAAGTATTGGTTTGTTCTTTCCTAACACCAAGGCATTTTCAGCGCAGTTGGCTCCAAAGTTGGCAGAAAACTTTGCAGTTAACAGTGCTCGGGCGGGAGTTATCCAGGGATGGGCGACCTTCCGGGAAGTTTCTGCTGGATTATCGCAGCGATGTCCATTGAAAACCCCATACTACTGGATAATCGTAATGGCTAAGTGGGACAGTACCGGTGGAGGGATGGGTCATTACAAATGGTATCAGAGTCGATGACACGGACGACGGGTCACTTCCTAGGGTGAGAGAGTACGTTGGAAGGATTGAATGTCAGGTATTGGTCTCATGAGGGGCGGGGAAGGACGAAGATTTGGGCTCTTATATATTCCGAAGTCGAGGACGACTCCAATTTAAGGTAGTAGTATTGTAATACCCCGATTTCAGCAGTGGTTAGCCGAATGAAATATAAATAATGGTTTGTCCTTTCCTAACACCAACACCTTTTCAGCGCAACTGGCTCCAAAGTTTGCAGAAAACTCTACTGTCAAGCGTGCTTGGAAGGGAGTAATCCAGAGATGGGTGACCTTTCGGGAAGTTTATGTTGGATTACTGCAGTGATGCCCGTTGAAAACTCCACATTGTCGGATAATCGCATTGGCTAAGCGGGGACAATATCGTTGGAGGTACGAGTCATTAGATAGTGGGTCTAAAATACTTGATTCAACGAAAACTACGAAATCTAGCTCCTAGTTAAAGCTGCCATGTAATTACTTGAAAGTTAAATTTACTCACCATAAGGTCCGTTTTTATGGGCATAGCAAATTGGCCGATTTTCCGGTTTTGCACCTACTGTGGAGCTGGCAAACCAGCAAAAAAAAACCCTGGTTAAGTAGCCAATTTTCCACTTAGCCAGGTAAGGATGAGTCTCTACCGAGCAGTGGAGTATCGACCGCTCTGTAAAAATTACACCGAGCGGTCAAGAACCGACCACGTGTATATCTCATCCAATGGTCCTAAATTAATCACCATATAAATACCGAATTCCAGTTTCATTTGAACTCAAACCTTCACTCCAATTTTCTTTCTTTCACTGAATTTTTTATACTTTCACTATACAAATTCAAAATGGCAATTCGAGCTCGTAGATTTTCCTTAGCTAAAGATGAATGCATTTGTAGGAATTGTGTATTTTTTACACCGGATATTATCAATCGTGCACATCGACTACAACAACAAATCACTTTTTGGGAAAACATATTTCAAAGATTTTGAGAAGAAACATTCAACCTCAATAATCGAGATGCAAATCGGTTGTGTGGTCGCTTCAAACTAATCAATTAGGATGTATGCTTATTGGTTGCCTTTCTTATGCTAAGCAATCGAAAACCGAAGAAATGACAAAGAAACTGATGTGTAACAAAGATGTCGGGCAGAATGACGCAATAAAAACGGAAAAGATTTCCAATTCGCCGAGCTTCAAAATTTTAAATGAAAGATTGATTGCATGATAAAATTGGTGTATCAGATAGTGTTTGTTTCTAATATATTTAACTTATTTAACCAGGTGCAAGATCATTTATATTTAGGGAAAGTCACGCGACATCATGAAATGCTTTTTCTTTGAGTTATTCCGCTTAACTCTTTTGCGTGCCTCCACAGATGAAAATGATCCGTTTCCTTGAAAATTTGAATCACAGTTTCAAAGCCCCAACTTTAGTTTCCTCCGGCATCCTAATATAAGCTTTTACTTATATAGAGAAAGTTTAGACTTCATATCATAGTGTTGAAACTTGAAAGGGCACCAAAATTTACGAACAACCAACTTCACCGTACAAGTTTAAACAAGTAGACAAACTCAAAAAAAAGGAAAATGGGTTATTTGTCCAAAACATGGTTCAAATGGACGAGTAAAAATTAGTATGGGTAAAATGGACACCAAAAAAATAGAAAGGATGAAACTGGATTCATCCTGGCTTAAACTTAAAAAATAGGATGGATGAAACTGGATGCATCCTGATGTAAATTAAGAATAAAAAAAAGTATTTGAAAATGGGTAGGATGAAACTGTTTACATCCTGACTATTTTTACATTTTTGTCCATTTAAACAGTATCAAAATCTAGATATCTGTTTCACCCAAAAATTATTGATTTTGGTCTTTTTGACCAATTTTGTGAAAAAAAAAAGTGTAATATGATTTTAGGTAGTTTGATCTTTGTAAATACATGCAAGAAAGATGACGTACGAAAGTATTCACACAAAAAAAGAATAGTTCAAATGAAAAAAGTCAAGTCCCTTTCGATATGTAATCCATGAAGAAGTATCCTTTAATAAATCATGACAACTGACATGGAGCCAACAAAGTATTTTTATTTTATTTTTTATTTGTTTGTTTTCCATGACATTAGCATACCAATTTGTTTGGAGTGTACCAAATAAAAGATAACACAAAGGCTAAGTCTTATGTGGTTCAACTACAAAATTGAACTTGAAAAAGCAGATGATTCAAGTTTCGGTTTCAGGAGATTGTTGAACGTAAAGATAAATCAAGTTCTTTATGCCGGTGCAAAAAATATGAGCCATTAAATTCACATGTCCATTGGTGATCCAATCATTCTATTCTTCATGCCGAGTTGTTGGGAGTAGCTTTGCCAAACCGTTGGGTGCAAAATGCTTCATTCAAGTAAAACCATACTCCCTCCGTCCCACTATTAATTAACCTAACAGTACAATTTATAAATGATTTATCTCTCAAACTATACCACAAATATTCTTAAATTCTATATCATTGAAAAGCATCTTAAAACACCTACATAAAGAAAATAAACATGAGTATCAAATGATATAAAATCAAATATTAATGGGACAAAATCTAAAAATAAATAGGTCAATTAATTGTGGGACAGAGGGAGTATAATTTATCTTCTAATTCAAGCTAACGTGTAACAACTTGACAGTTATATTACCTAGTCATACGTGGAAATTTGGAACATTCCCAAATGAATAGATACCTCATATTAACAACGTTGTTGTTTTCCGAAGAAGAAGTGATGAGTCGTAAATCAAAACAAAAAAAGAAAAGGTTGACAGTAGGAATGAGGGAGTTCGAGCCGAAATCACTTTATAAGGTGTCCCAAATAATTGATTTCATCAACAAAATTATGACCAGGGAACTTCATAATGGCAACTGACACTATTAACATTAATTGTCCCTAACCTATTTAGGTGTAACAATCTGCCATGCGTCCATATTGGTTTACCAGCATTATGCTAAGAATCCAATATTGGAGCCCATTATAGCAGAGTGTCGAAACCAAGAGGTAGAGTTTCAGATGAATTTTTGGGTTCTACAGATGCTTATCAGGAAAAGATAAATATCCATCTGTTTCTAGGTGCCACAATTCTAGTGGCAGACATCTGCAGTGCACTTGTAATGTAGTACAAGTTTCACATTCGAGAACGGATAAGCAGATTCCTGAAATTCATGGTAATATGGGGTATACAGCTTACCCTGTAATGGTATCCATTTCCACCCCCAGAAGATTTCTCAACATGCATAGCAATTGCAAACCTCCAGAAGATTTCTCAATATACATAGCAATTGGAATGTCAGTACGTCACCGGTAGGATCTGTTAAGGTATATTTACGCTATACAAAGTTATAAACATCGAGGAATTCAAATTCAATGATTCAGAATGTTCTTACTCCATTTTCTTCTTTAATCCAGCTATATCCGACTGTTTTGCTCATCCTTCTTTCACTCAACATGGTTCTAACTCGAGCAGCATCATCCCATTTATGTACTGAAGCATATATATTTGCCAAAAGAACATAATTTATGTACTCGGCCTAGAAGGTCGACCATGCACGCAATATGTTCATGGTTCAATCTTGAAAATTGTTGTCATTAGCTTGAAATACTCGTACCCTTGTTCCACGAGTCCAGCATAGCTGCACGCATTCAAGACTCCTAAGAAGGTAACTTTATTTGGTTTTACTCCCTCTTTCTGCATCTTTGAGAAAAGCTCCAGAGCTTCTTGAGGCCTTCCGTGATCAGCAAGAGCAGTGATTAGGGCACCATGGGTGATGACATCTCGCTCACGCATTTTACTGAATTCTAGCAATGCTTGGTCGATGCTTGCACATTTTGCATACATGTGGATTAAAGCATTAGACAAGATAAGTGTTCGATCTGCATTGTTCAAACAGAGAGTATGAACTTCTACATAGGAAAATCGAGTAAACATGACAAGTACAATGAGCCGCTACGCAATTGTTTATGTTGGATTAACTTCAACATTGAGACTGAGATTGTCTCTAACTAGTTTGGTCAGATTAAGGAAAGTCTAGCATGTATTCCTAAAGAGAATTAGGTTCTAACTTGTTCTAAGAAAAGGAATTACATGTACAAAAGGAATGTGGCTAGGAAAAGGAAATCCTAAGCTCTATATATGAATCTCCAATGTTGTGGATGATCATATGGAAGATTGATAGCTTTGTGTTTAGTTTTGAGTGATTTTCTAAACATAATAAAGAGAGTAGTCTTTATATAAGTTGAGTTTTGATCTACCTAGTTACCATTAATTGGTATCAGAGCTTGTTTCTGAGCCATGGAAAACGAAACCACCATTATGGGTGCAAAAAATTTCTCACTTCTGCTAAAAAAAATTTGTCATCACTATTGACAACCTTTATAAGAGTTGTCATAGAGGTATAAACACTTCTGCTAAATTTTTCTCACTTGTGCTAAATTTTATTCACTTCTGCTAAAAAATTCTCTCTTGAAAAAGGTTTGTTTAAGGTTTCAGAGAATATTTCGATGGAATGTTACCTATGAATGGTCGGTTTAATCGTTCTCACTAAGTTTTCCATTTGTAGTAGTCAACTCCCCGCCAGGTTTCGATCTCGAAGCCAAGTTATTTCTCGTAGTCGCCAAAAAAGGGGTTTGTTTAAGGTTTCGGAGAATATTCCCATGAAATCTTACCCTTAAATGGTTGGATTCATCATTTTTGCAAACTTTCAGACTTATATAGTAGTCCGTTCCTGGACAGGTTTCGATCTCTGAGCCAGTTTCTTTCTCGAAGTTGATGAACTTGTGTGTTTTAATTCCACACAAAAAATTACTATTTATGTAATAAAGTTAAAAAGTCATAATTAAGTTCAAACTCAAATTTCAAAATGATTTTTTAAAAGCAAAAGAGTAACCTTTTTGTGAAACTTTTTTATTTTTACTAATGACTTTTGAAACTAATTTCGCGATTTTTTATTAACCACTCTTCGTGTACATGTATCTTAATGTTTAGAGGATTAACGATTGTGTAAAATTTATATAACTTATTATTTATTTTTGTTTAAAGGAAATGGCAATGCTTCATAATTTCATTACTGTAAAATTTTGGTCACATCATGATCATTTGTATTAGAAAATAGAAAGAAAAAAATTAACACTAAGTTTACAAATTTCGAAACTTTTTAAATTTTAAAGAACGAAAAACTTAATTGTAACAAGGTTTTACATTTCGATGAAGAAATTGATATCATGATAATATTTTCAAGTAATTTTTTTTCTTGATCATTGACATCATATGTGTTATTCAGATGCTTCCAAAATAGAGAAATAATATGCCCAAATAGATGTCACAGCGATCAATATAAGTCTTATTTCCCAAATCAGATCGTCTTCTTTCAAAACATACTTGATATTAATGCAATAATACCACCAAAATTCCACTAAAGCTATATATAACAAGTCTGTTATAATATGGGCATCCAACTCAAAACCAATTGGAAATGAGTGGAGTGGCCCAAAATATTATGAATCGCAGGATCTTCGGTAACCCACACAATGTGGGGCTAATAAGCTCAACACGTCCCCTCACATGCAACCTCGTTGTGTCTAATACGTGGACAACAAATCGGGAGATGCGGAGTAAAGGTGCGATTGAATTATTCGACATAAATAGCCTGCTCTGATACCATGTTAGAATATGAGCATCCTACTTAAAATCAATTGGCAATGAGTAGAGTATCTCTAAGGATTATTAACCGCAGGATCTTCGATAACTCAAACAATGTTGGACAATAATCTCGACAAGTCTTGATAACATAGATGAGTCATCTGAGCGATTCGAAAAATAAAAAGAAACCACCTAAAAGATAAAATCAAAAAAATTGTAATTTTCTTATTCAAAGCATTAAATATTAATTATTCGAAATATTTAATATCTCTCATCATATTTGATCGAATCTGGGTTTGGAGATTTGAAAATGGGAGAAAACAAGTTTTAGATAATAATTATTTGGAAAAAAAAAATGGGTTATGCAAAGAGAAAAGTTATTGATATCAGGAATCTAAAATTTAACCTAATATAATCAAAGACTTGGTTGTGTCAAAAAAAAAGAATTTTTTTTAAAAGCTTGGTAGAATGTCCTATAAACATGATCCATTTAACTTAAGATATAATTAACATTTTTTGAATCAAGCCGCTTAATGTATAACAACCTTAGCACTACTTAAACATGATCAAAAATCGATGAAGTTCCAGATGTTCGTTGGCCCACTTATCTCCAACATGATATGTTCTGTCAAGCATGTACACTCTTTTCAAACTCATAGTAATCAAAATCTAATCAGTAACTTCATTATGGTTGTTGCACAGCGAAAAAAACCACTGCAAAAGCTATGTCGTCAATCTTATTGTTCAAGACCATGTAATACGTACTTAATGGATTGAACTTCACGGTTTTTTGAAATAACTTCATTGTGGTTAATTTGTTTAGTTAGGTAATCAGGTTTAATCCTCCCTTAGCCATTGAAATATTAAGGGTTCGGCTCTGGTTTCCTCTGACATCTCAAGTTTTAATCCCTGGATTGTTGTGAACTTACTTCTAATTTCTTTAATTTGAGTTATCTAGCTGATTTGGTTTCGATAACTTTATCCCTTGTTTCTTCCTTTCCTTTTTTCCCTTTTTCTGTGTATCTTTAGCAGTCCTATGAAGTTAATTACATTCTGCAAAGGAAAATTAAAATCTTTAACAAGTATAATGCATACTCGTCTGATCCCAGGTGCCATTTGCTACAACTGGAAAAAGAGGAAGCTACTAGAAAAGCCAGAGCTTCAAGATAATATTGAAAAGAGGAAGAGCAGTAATTCAACATCTAATGAGGAGGAAACTTCAAGGAAACTTGACTCAGTAAATCCTTTCAAAGCTCCTACCAAAAATATGGAGAAAGCCTAGAGTACAAATCAGGTAACAAAAATCAAGGAGGGGGTTTTCACTCAATCGCCTGATTGCGATAATCTCTACCCAATTTCTTCTGGTTCTTCCCATTATGATATTGAAATTCAAAGCTCGGTTGAGGTAATCCTAAACCACAGTATTTATCTATCCTAGTAACATGATGAATAGGAACACATCAAACCATTCGAACAACAAGATCTCTATTGACTGTCTTTTAATCTGTGTCTATAGGAGAAAGATGGTTAAAATGAATAGAATCAATTACTCCGTTTATACAATTAGAAATTGCTAACTTGGTATGTATTTTTAGATAATATGCTATTTACTCTAACTGTTCAACATAAGTCACAATCTAGAAAAACTAGTATATCCTCATGTATCTTATTTCTGGCAGTTCATCAAGACAATTGCGTGGAACTGTCAGGGACTAGGTAATCCCAATAAACCTGAGACATACTTAAGTTTGAATGACCTTCTAAACAAAGAAAATCAAGATATCTTGCTTATCTCAGAAACTAAACAACAAACTAATAATGTAGAAATAATCCTTAGTAAAATTAACATACACAACTATTGGATTGTACCTCCTAGAGGTACGACTGGAGGTCTTATTCTAGCCTGGAAGAACAATTTAAATACAAATTTCATATTGTCCCCCGGTATGACCAAAGTAGCAAGCATGCTGCAATTTTTTGGGTTTCTTGTGGCTAAAGTTAGCTGAGAAAGTAATAATCGGTACTTCTGCCTGGTAAAATTGACATTGTTGCCTCTAATATCAAAAATTTAAGAATTGCAAATTAGAAATAAGTACAGTAAAATTGACATTGTTGCCTCTAATATCAAAAATTTAAGAATTGCAAATTAGAAATAAGTACAGTTCATTCTTCATCCCTTATAATATGAAACCATTTTTGAAGGAATGATGGACTTTGAAGAGACCCTAAGTTTCCTTTACTAGACTACCTCGTTCAGATTGAGGTTTGGAGGATTACATAGAAAAAATGGTAGATAAACCTTTATATACATCATGCATTACATTATCTAACATAAGTTCGGTCATCACACAACACACCCAAATGTGTCTATTTTCTATTCCCATTGAAATAAAAAATTGAACCTAACAATCAGAATCGATGCACTTTTATCTTTCGAAGCCATCACAATATCTTCAAAACAAGTTGGGTTTCAAAAATTGAAAATACATCAAACCCATCCTTTATTAGCTGACGAAATGAAACATTAATCATAGAACCTGTTTTGAGGCATACATCTGTCGAAGTTCGGCTGAAAAATTATCAACCGAACCTAGACAAAAATATAGGTTATCAGCCGAACTTTGAGTACGTCTAAAAATATGTTTCTTAATCATTTAACCAATGATATCATAGAATAGTTCACAAGCCCGTCTTCTTTAACACGCAATCTACATTTGAATATTAGCTTGAAAACTAAACCTAAGCTTGAGGATATGCAAAATCCAACTACGAACATACATATCAAAGCAAACCCCATTTATCTTATGCTTCATGTCTCATGTGCATTTTACTTTTCTCTTTTCGTTTCTAAATAAAACTGATTCCTTTTCTCTAAGGAAAGAAACAAAGGATGAAGGCTGCAAATTTGGTTTTCTCCAACAGCTCAGGCTTGCAGGTATTAATTTTACTAGTAATTGTTTACGAAGAAAAAGTAAAATTTCAAAAGGGTTAGCTCATAAACTCAAATATATAACCACTAACCATTTCGACAACACTTGAGTTAAATGACTAATGAATAATCTATAAGCTCTTATTGAACAACCTCATTAAGTTCAAAGCTTTTAATGTATTTTATCCGAACAAAAAAAAGAAAAAGGAAAAAAAAAGCCATGAGGGGATGAACAGACAAACATTTGATGCCTCAGATGCAAAGATAACTAAACAAAAGAAAAAAAATATAAAAAACGGAAAATGGGTCATTTGTCCAACTATTTTTAAAACATGATTCTAATGAACGAGTAAAAATTATTACGGGTGAAATGGACAAAAAAAATAGCAAGGATGAAACTGGATTCATCCTGGCATAAACTTAAAAAATAGCGAGGATGAAACTGGATGCATCCTGATGTAAATTAAAAATAAGAAAAAGTATTTGAAAATGGGTAGGATGAAACTGTTTACATCCTGGCTATTTTAACATTTTTGTCCATTAAAACAGTATCAAAACCTAGATGTCTTTTTCACCCAGGAATTGTTTATTTTGGTCTTTTTAACCAATTTTGTGTATAAAAAAGGGGAAGGATCCGTTGACATGGTTATAATAACATAACCCGTTGACATGGTTATCATTTTTTCTACCAAACCGAGACGTCAATGAAATTTAAACCAATATTTTGGTGACATGTTCCTCATATAAAACTCTAGATTCCTACAAAAAATGAGAGTATTCCGAAATACGAAACTTTACCATTCACAAATTTTAATTTCAACCGTTAATCTTGGACGATTGATATTCAAAATGGTAGACGGTGGTCTTATACATTTTGGAATGCTCTCAATTTGGTGTGAGTGTAGAGACTTATAATAAGAACATGTCATCAAAAAATTATTTTCAAACTCATTGCCGATTGGATTTAGTAGAAAAATAGCGCCAAAATATCAAAATTATGTCATTATAACCATGTCAACGGATCCTACTCCTATAAAACACACAACTTATTAATTGCTTACCTCTAAATTTTCATTATCACACGAAAGCCATGGAAACCACATTCCCACGTTCGATCTAAATTTGTTGGTTTCATTGGATTCACTAGTGTGGTAGAACTCATAGGTCCCACTGGCATCGGTGGACCCTCTTCGACCTACCAAGTTGTTATATGTGGGACCCAATTAGTGTAAAGTTAGAACTTAGGACAGACGTTGTCGCTTGAGCAGTAAAATTTGACTTTGAAATAAAATAGAGAAGTACACAGGAGAGAGGAAAGGAGCTCAGAAGAATAATCATGGCTTCTTCTTCTTTAGCATCTAAGTCTGATCAACCTCAAATAGCTAAGGTGATGATCAGTTAAAGCACCTGTTAATTTCAAATTCAAATTTTCAGTTTTTGCAGTTTTATCACAAATTTATAGTAGTAATTTTTTGTCTTTTTTTATCTTAATATAGTTCAAGATCGCTCTATGTCAAATCAGTGTTTCATTAGATAAGAACACCAATATCGATCGTGCTCGTAAAATGATCAAAGATGCTGCAAAAATGGGTGCGAAGCTTATTGTTTTGCCTGTAAGTGTTTGTAGTTTGATTCACACATATTATAATGGATTTCACAGTGGTGTTGGTTTAACTGCTTCAGTTTGCATATGAAGTGTTTGTGTTGGGTTCTAAGTAGCATTGTGATGCTAAAATGGGTGTTTCTTTTCCTTTTCTTTTGCAATGTTTTGGTTATGTAGGAAATGTGGAATTGCCCTTATGCAAATGAGAATTTCCCTATATATGCTGAAGATTTTGACAATCGAGAGTTTTCGCCATCATTCATGATGTTGTCTGAAGTTGCATGTAACCAAGGAGTTACGGTAGTTGGTGGGTCGATACCAGAACGATGTGGTGATCGGTTGTATAATACTTGTTGTGTATTTGGCACCAATGGAAATTTGATTGCGAAACATAGTAAGGTTAGCATATGCTCAATTTCGATGAAACTGGTAATTGTTTTGCGGATTCTGCATTTTCCTGTGTCTTGTTGCTAACTTATAATTAAACTGGTATAATGATGATATGTGCAGATTCATCTGTTTGATCTAACAGGAGATGTTTGCTTCAAGGAATCTGACACCATTGCAGCCGGAGATCAACCTACCATTGTCGATACAGGTATACTCATTGGACTTTGAGACTAGGATGATACAATAACTGAGATACAAAAATGTTGCACTTGTACCCAGCTAATTTATGTTATAAAATGCTACTACTTAGAACCAGTATTTCATTGCAGATGTTGGACGTATCAGAATAGGAATCTGCCATGATGTACGCTTCCCCGAACTTGCAATGCTGTGCAGAGAAAGAGGTTTCATTGATTTCCTTTACCCGTTAATTTGTATTTCGTATGCATTACTCGATGTAGGGGCTTGTATATAAAATTTAGTTCTAGTTGGAATCAACTGGATTTGTTGCTTGGATACCAGGTGCTGATCTAATATGCTATCCCGGGGCGTTCAACATGAGTACTGGTAACTTGTTTTGGGAGCTTGTACAAAGAGCAAGGCAAGAATTCTTTGCTATACTCTCTCTTGGAGGTTTTCTTTAGCGGGTCAATACAAAATCGTGATTTCTCTTATGAAACAAGTAATTCTAGACTTGCTGGTCATATCATATGCATTTACTGACCTGATTGATTATCTTAACTATTCCCACAGGGCTGCTGACAATCAGGTAAATTTATGACATTTTGTGTTTTTCATATTGGGTGGTTCTAAATTATCAATGAATGAAATTTCAATAATTTTTTTGCAGTTGTTTGTGGCCACTTGCTCACCAGCTCGAGACTCTAGCGGTAGCTACATGATTTGGGGACATTCTACTCTTGTTGGACCTGTAAGATTGAACTTTCCGCAAAGCAATTTTTATTCTTATACTCTAGGATCCCTTGAAAAATGCAATGAACACTCTTTGTGCATTGCAGTTTGGTGAGGTGATTGCAACTTCAGGACCCGAAGAAACAACTGTCATTGCCGAAATAGATTACTCTATGTGTCAACTTCAAAGGTATTATTCTCCCTTTCCTTTCTCCAATCGATAGACATAATTTAAGGCATTCTTACAAATATGCTTATATTTTGATGAACAAACCAAACTTAAGGTTTTGCAAGTAAGCGGTGCGGCTGCAGGAAATGTAATTATATTTCTTACTGCTTCTTTCACATAATCTGATCTGTATGTGAAATGCGCAGAGAAAATCTTCCACTTGAAAAACAAAAGAGGGGAGACATCTACCAGTTTATTGACTGCACCAATGAACTGAGCTCCCAGCAATGAGAACTCGATAATAGACCATTCATATTTTTCATCCACCATTCTCAGGTTTGGATATGCTTCCATTATTTACTTAGTTTGTATAGTTTTTAATAGTACGCTTATAGACAATCTGTTGCTCAATATCACTGAACATATAATTGTAATTCACGGGAAGTACGATTGTCCTAGCAAAGTAGTATGTACTCCCTCCATTTCTGTAAAAGTGATAGTTACACTTCTGCAGAAACGGAGGTATTGCCTTTTATCCTTAGGGCCTATTTGTCTCGACTAATTGTTGCTGAAACTTGTTTTTCTACTTCGCAATTCTGATGAATAACATACTTTTCATTCATTAAACTTATATACAAAGTACAAACTAGAACATGCAAAGAAAGAAAAAAAGAAACTGATAATCTCTTTATCTAAGCAGTTGTGATTAACATCCCTTGGATCTTTCTCAGGCTACATGTAATGGAAGAGAATGACGGTCTGATCTTGGTGTCTTCCGCCCATGAAAGGGAAATGAGTTCAATGAGCTCTTTTAGTTGGCCATCATCAGCTGCAGGTAGCTTTGGCCTAAGCTTACAGTTTCCAACTTCTACTGCTATCTGTTCAGATTAAAGCACAATCAAGTAGAACCCCATTGATTAACTTGAATAATTAGAATTTACTTGATAGATTATTGCATCTTTCTTTATTTAATGACATTTTTTATATTTGCAGAATAGTTGCATAAAAACTCGGATTAGAGAATAATGTGTTCCGATTTGTGTATTTGCGTACTTAATAGTGTAGCTTTTTTGTTACTATTAATACATGTCAAATCAACAATCTGCAGATGGAAAATTTTATAACAAATGTAATATTTTGCCATCAACTACAAGCCTGTTCATATGGAGGACATAAGAACAGTTTTTCTATACCTTGGAAGGCCCAAAATCAGTTTCTATGTAGGGATGTTCGCCTGTGATAAGTTCATTTAGGACAACACCATAACTGTACACATCACACTTCTCGTCGTAGGACTCAAACCTGATTACCTCTGGTGCCATGTGAACATATGTCCCTGCCAGCAAGAAAATATTGTCAGATACTGAATTGACTTGGGTACCAGTTGGCCAAACCTGATTCTAGGACTCGCAGTCGACCAACTATAAGGCCTCCTACCACGGCGTGCACACCTAGGGTCAGATTCCAACATAGAATTCAGGTGCAATTTGTTTTTCACTCTTAGAATTTAAAGAGTTAAGGCCTCTAATGTTTGAGTTATAGTATGTCTGGCATAGGCGGATACTGAAAGATACTCCTGACTCGTTAGAGAACATATCTAAAGAGGGGAAAAGATAAACAGTGCAATACCTGTTTCCCCGCTTTGTGCCTGGTCACCCTCCTCCAAAAATCTAGCATGTCCAAAATCTGCAACCCGTACGTGCATTTCATGGTCCAGGAAGATATTGCTTGGCTTTAGATCTCTGTGAACTAACTTAGGATTCTGACCATGAAGGTATTCCATAGCTTCAGAAATCTCCAGAGCCTTTGCTACTCTTTCTTGAAGTGGATGAAGAGGAATCGATCTCTCTTTCCGCCTTTCATCATCAGGTCCATGCAACCATTGCTTCAGTGTCTTGCTCACAAATTCTGTAACCATCCATCCAAACTCTGGCGGGTCTAAACAAGCACCCATAATGCGTAGCACATAGGGGTGGTCTTGACGTGATAACGTATCAATTTCTTGGACAAAGAATGTTACTCGGTTGTCGTTTGAGTAGAAAAATTCTGGGTGTATGCATTTTACTGCGACGACGTTTCCTTTCCATAATCCTCTGTATATCACGGCTGTACTACCTTGGCCTACTTGTTCTTTAAACTCGATCTGCTCATTTGATCATATTATTACTATTATCCGTTAGTTTTCAAACGTATATTAGAGTTTGCAGGGACAAAACAGAGTCAGATATTGTATTGGATTGCACAGACCTCATGTGGCTCAATGTACCAGCCATTGAGCTTAGCTTGATCAGCTATAGCAGCTAAACCTGAACTGCGGCGCAGTGAAGATGGTATCCTGGGAGTGATCGGCGAAGATAGGCAAGAGTCAAGTACTGAGCTCACGATCGTTATCTCTCTGTTAAGTATTGGACAAAAACACTACAGGTCAAAAGGAGGAAAAAAGTTCTAAGAATGATAGAAATGTACATCTGATTCGATATTCATGTTGGTGAGTACCTTATATAGTCTTTCACCCTTTGCAGTGGAGTTCTCGTGGTGGATTCGATTCTTGTTGTTCCTTGAATTTCCCTCTCTTGGTCATAATTAGAAGAAGTTGAATGACCTGAGAAGTAGGCTCCCATATGTATTTTAGCTTGTTTGTTGAGGCGATGGGGCATTTCTTAAGAGAGAAGTTGGAGAAAGGGGGAAAAATCAGAGTAGAAGAAATGGGCATTCTTATACTCTTGACAGTTTTATTGTTTGGCCAAATAGACAGAATTCAGCGTGGATCATATGGATGTTCGATAATCACGGTAATGCCATTTACAAACAGTTATCTGAAAACAAAGGCTGTTTTGTTTTATTGAAAACATTCAAAGAAAAAAACAATCAAATTCAAATCAAACCACTGTAATGAGAAGAGGGTCTTGGAATTATCCAGGATGTTTTCAAGAAGGTTGAAAGCCGCCTTGAGGTTGTTCCAGGCGGTCTCGAGCTGCCTGCCTTGTAATGGACAGAGCAAGGAACCTCTTGCAATCATTGTATTACTTTTCGAATGCAGGAAAGATTTCTCAAGTTAAAAAGGAACACAAATGGGTTGGATTCATCCTTTCAAATACTAGATTTATTAACCGAAAATAATCTCAAATCACACAAGATATCTTATCATATATTTCTTTCGAAGTCGGGTGTTTGATTGCGCATAATCATACTTACATGAGAGAAAACTAAAATTACATTCTCCTTAAGTTGTCCAACCTTGCTTGAAGATCCATATCTATACCACCATCGTCATTACCTCCTGCTGCTGCAGGTTGTTCAGCTTGAGCTACTTTGGTAGTTGCGGCTGGTGCAGCTACCGCTGTTGCAGGCGCGTTCATGAGCTGTACAACAAAAAGGAAAAAAAAAAACACGTAAGTTTCCTTTTTCAAACCGGAGAATAGAAACAGAGGTTCCACGCCCTCATAACCCCGTAACTGAACCTGGACCAATTCTTCCAGTTCTAATCCCCAGTAACATAATCCACTTAATGAACAATGAAGGACTAATTTTACGAGAATCAAAACAGAACCACCCAAGAACCCGACAAAAACCTCGAGGTAGTTCAATGACCAAACAAGACTGCCTAACTAAATCACGTCTCCTATGTTTTACCACAAGTAAAAAAAACGGTAAGTGAAAAAGGGATACCTCTGAATTGATGTCAATTCCAATCTCATCGAGGACCTGGTTCACAAGATCCTCGGTTTCCTGCTCTTCCTCATCTCCCTCCAAAGCATCATCAATGGCATCAGCCATTACCTCACTTGTCATTTCCATCTTCTCATTTTGCCTCTCAAACTCCATCATTATCTTCTGCAGTGAAGGCAAATTCATCTGCCTATTCATCTGTCCCATTGCCTTGGTTACACCTTTCATGGCCTCTCCCATTGCTTGGGTTGATTTCAATGTCTGAAAAAACAGTTCACACAAGTCTTAGCATTCAGCACAGAAACAAAAAGCCACAAGGTCGAAACATGCTGGTTATATACACATTCATGGCCTAAAAGGTCAGTAAGTTGGATGCTAAGAACCAATTCAAAGCTGCAAACATTCTTTCCCTCGTTAGTACTATATCACATTGCTTGTCAGGTTATTTGACTAGCTATCCCAGACTTAAAAAAGTCTACGAGACCGAGGACACATAACACACAAATATACCAACCCAGGCAATAATATTCAAAACTTCACTACGCACAACAAGCATATTCTAAAAGTCAGAGCAATTTGACAGAGATTAAGAAGATGAGAATGTTACCTGAATTCTGAGAGATACCCCTTGGAGTTGTGATTTGAGTTTATAGAACTTTTCGACTTGGTGTCTTGTTCTGATTAGATCTTTCGCCATAACTTTCACAGCTCCCTAAAACAGTATATATAGCACCATTAACGCACGCTTAACAAAAAGGATGATAGAACAAACAAGTATGCTTAGAAGATGCAGCATTAAACACCATGGGGCGTCCTTTATCTAACTGGTTCAATGAAGTATGAGAAGTTCACATTCGAAAACAAAAAGTACTTGTCCTGCAGACAATTGCGTACCTTTACAAAATCACACCTACCTAGTTCATACGTAATATAAGTATACACAAAAGGGACTGAAGTCTAGAGAACCTCATCCAATGGGTTACAAGTCTACACTATAGTACACCATCCTTAAGTATATCACCACGAGTATAAAAATTCATCAAAATCAGTCCAATCTCCAACATACTAGATACAACAAATTGCTACGCTCTTCAAATGCACACTTATACGCAGGGGAAATAGTTACAAAAATCAGGTAATATCAAAGCTCACAGAATATTTTGCGAAAATCACTATACATTATAATGCAATTACGATTTACACAAAAATCCAGTAAAGTAAACAAATTCGTACCATCTGCCCTTGCTTGGCGCTTTTCTTAATCTCCACAATAAGTTTCTTCTCTTGTGCCTGTAACCCTTGTCTCTCCCTCTCAATTTCTCTAATAGATTTATCCAGCATCCTCTTATTCTCCCGCAGAAGCTCTAAACAAAACACAAAAAGATACAAAACAAAATCAGCATTCTATAGCAAGCACTAGAATTTTTAAAAAACCCCACATTTATTCAAAAAATCAGTCCTCATAGCAGAACCCCACACAATCAAATCAAACTAAATTCAAAACCCACACTTCAAAATCATAACTTATCATCCATCAGTCAGAAAATTATCAAAATATCAGGATTCCATAACAAACCCTAGAATTTTCACAAAAAAAAAAAATCCCAAAAATTTCTTCAAAATTGGTACAAATAACAGAACCCCGCACAATCAAATCGAAGTTTATTCGAAACCCTAACTTCAAAATCATCTCTTTATCAATTAATTCCCAACATTCCATATCGAACCCCCAAATTTTACCTTTTTCCCCAATTTGATTCAAAAAATCAGCATAAACGGCAGGATCAAACAATCAAATTCAAAAGCCTAACTTCAAAATCATAAGTCTACAATCTCCTAATCAATTAATTCTAAAAAAGTAATCTACACATACCTGCAGGAGTCTTCCTTTTCCCGAAAAGAAAACTCATATTGAAAGATTGCCCTCCAAAAAAAAAAAATCCTTGAACTATCAGTTGTTGATGATATTGAATCGAGATTGATTAATCGATAATTGATTTATGATGTATCTTTTGATCGTCTTCTCTGTGGATTTGAAGAGTTTGATTTTTGTGCAGCTTTTCTTATTCGGGTTTTTATATAAAGTGGACCTCTTTTTCTTTTTCTAGTGATAATCAATATAAGAAGTTGTGTATTATTCTACTTACTCTATCTGAGGCATGGCCCGGCACGGCCAAGCAGGACGTAGGAGCGAGTAACTGAGAATTTGTACATGGTTCGGGTGCGACTCCATATAGCAGACTTAGCCAACTGGATTGACCTTTTGGCTAGATCCAATGGCCCGGCACGTCCAAGCAGGACGTAGGAGCGAGTAACGGAGAATTTGTACATGGTTCGGGTGCGACTCGGCAGAGCAGACTTAGCCCGCTGGATTGACCTTTCGGCTAGATCCAAAGAGTCATCGTCTAACTATAAAAAGAATTTTTCATTATTATAAAAAGGCGTGGTAATTGATTTCTTGATTAAAGAGTTAATAAGTGGATATGATTTACCGGAAAAGGTCATCTCGCGGTCCTTATTGTCTGAATTTCGTTTGACTTGGATGGCTGCAAATGATAAGGGTCACATTTATTAAACTCGAGTTTTACCATATATATCACCTCACGGTTTTACCATAATAAAAACATCTCCCGCAAGAGTTTTACCATAATAATAGAAGCATAGTTGAGTTTACGAAAATCTGTAGAGAAATCAATAAAGAGTTAATTAGTGTTTGGGTCGTTACCCGCTTAGTCAGGGTCAAACTGTTAGCTTCCGTTAATTTTATTATGGTGGTGAACCAGAGCATCATCTCTCTCGCAATTTCTTGTTCCTTCAGTTCTCTCTAAACTCTCAACTCAAGGGGGTTAACTTGGAAACATCGAGACAGTTTCTTGTTCCAAATTTAGTGTTCGTCCAATTTCAAATTTAGTTAAATTTTTATTTTCCCGCATTTTCACATTTCTAATTATCTTAATATGCAATTTTGATATTCCAGTAGACTTTTGATATATGGATACAGAGGAGGAGGATCAAATACTTAAGACGGAAGAATCCCTCCTCCTTCTAAACCCAAATAAAACCCACAGCAATAATTTCAAGTTTTCTTCTGGCTGTGGTGGTGATCACAATACCAATTAGGTTCCCAAGAGCACGGTGATCTTAATCTGAATAATAAAAGGTCATTAGGCCAGCGGAAATGATGGGAGGAAAAAAAAAAACAGGAACAACTTATTCAGAGTAGCCAGAATCCAGAACAAGAGACAGATGCAGTCTTGGTAGAAGTTGCACATTCTCTGCAATTCAATGTAAAGCGTTGGCTATTTTTATATGATGTGTTCATGAATATGCAGTCTTCTTGCCAGGATACATAATTCGTACATAATTAACTGCATTGTTTTGATGGTCTTTTAATCAGAATCAAAGTGTTGCCAAGCAAGTAGGTTCCCAAGAGCACAGCGATCTTAACCTTTGTAATAAAAGGGACTTAGGCTAGCGGAAACGATGGGAGAAATTTTTTTATAAAGATGTGTTCAGGAATATGCAGTTATCTTGCCAGGATACATACATTAGTACATAATCAACAAAAAAAATCATATCTACAATAGTACTAATTAACTTTAAATTAACGGCATTATTTTCTTGGTATTTTATGAGAATCAACCCGTTTCCCAGCAAGTAGGTCCGCAGAATAAAACTCGGTGTAAGAGAGATTTATTGATCAAAGAGGTATACAACATGTGTTATTATTTCAAGATTTCTAGAATAAAACTCGGTGTAAGAGAGATTTATCGATCAAAGAGGTATACAACATGTGTTATTATTTCAAGATTTCTAGACTAGACGCTGAAAAAATTAACTGTATATGTTATAGGCTACCCATACCAAACAGAGGTGCACATGCTACACAAACGACTTCCACAATATTGATGGCTCAGATAGTCCGGTAAATACCTAAACATATTATTCACAGGCCTAGACAGCTGGGAACATCTAATTGATTGTATATCGATGTACAGGGGAGTTCAAGCATTTTGGTACAAACATTCCGGGCAACTACGCATCCATGGAGCCCATGGAATCAACTTATATCCAAACGTAACATCTCTTTTGCATAATTGTTCATCTCTATAATTCTTTTGTTTATCTATGTTTGCTGCTAATTCAAAAAAAAAAAAAAAAAGTGCTTTGAACTCATGTGGATTCCTGCGGTTCAGTCAGTATTGGTAAAATAATGTCCAGATAAGTTTTTTATATGTCTAACAAACAAGGTCATAATTAGGCATTACCAAGACTCCCCTGTACATTTCCTCAAAAGAGATGACACGGGGTTCGTAACAACAGCAGCAACAGATGACACAACTACTACCCTCTTTTGCCTCACTACATGTTGTTATAACATTATGTGTCCCCATTATAGTGGTCTTGGTATCCACCTACGACATAAGTTTACTAATGACTGAGAATGTAACAGTTAAAGCAAATTTTATTTATATGGAACGTATGATAGAGCCCCCGGTAAAATAGAATTTAGTGTAAGCAAATCGCATACCTCAGGATTGGCTGTGCGATCGGCAGGAACTGGACTCGCAATGTGGAAAACTCCATTGCATTCTACAATGGCAGCACAAAGGCTGTTGTAATCAAGCAACTCTACCTTGAAGAGTTGAATGTTCTCAGCGGCTTTCTTCAGTATTCTCAAATGATCGTTCTTTTCATCACCTGATAAGAGGTTTAACGGAGCTTAAACATAGAGTTCTAAAACACAAATCTTCCTCAAATGGGGGTAATTCTCAGTTGAAATTTAGTAAACCGTGCAAACAAGTTGAGGACTATTACATATATAGCAAGCATGTTTTGATTTTGCAATCACTCTACTTTAAGCAGCTGATACTTCATTATTAATTACCACTAACTATGTGTAAATTTGTTGGCGTGTACAGGTCAGTTGCTAATGAAGATTTTATATCAGATGGTTACGATGAATTATGCGGTCTTCGGATGACGAGGTTGAGCCCCGGCCGTAGGAGGGAGAACTCACGTATTCAGCCATGGCAAACTATACGTAGCTTTGTCAAGATGCACTGCTGCAAATAGAATAACGGTGGTACTAGGAGAGGATACTGAAAACCTTGAAACAACTAACATTGTTTATCCAGAAGTTTTACTTTAAATTACTCATATTTATTTGATTTAGCATAACTATTGACTTTAATGTTCATTTTTTCGACATTCATATTTAGTTTATTCAGTTCTAGCTTGAGGAAACTAATAGTTTATCCATGTTCTTCAATTTGAAAGCTATTTTATTTCCCGTATATCTTCTATTATTCCAGAAACTGATCCAAAAAAATAGAAATCTATTGTCTCTTTAGAGAATGATTTTGCTTAAACTAATACCTTGAAGAGATCATAAACCAAAGGTCGTAGCAGTACCTGAAGTAAAGACTCTTGCCAATTGCTGAGGTTCTCAAGTGACTTGACAACATTCACACCCCACCACGGCAGAAAAAGCCCCTGATCTAACAGGTCTCTCTTCCTGTAATAAGCAATTTAACTCTGTAATTGAGCAGCAAAACTTAATGCCATTATACAATTGAAAAATGGACAAATAGAAGAAACCAAATTTGGGCTGATTAGAGAAAATGAACTTCCTCTTGATATATAGATAAAATTTTAGGGACACCTAAGAAGATAAGTCTTAATATTGAGTTTCTATTTGAATGGCATGCAAAAATAATTAATAAAAGCTTACATACCTGAAACTGCCAAATCTTGACACTCATCAGCTCCCATTCCTCAGTAAAATGGATACTGACAATAAGTAAAACCACTAAAAGCTTGACATTGCAGCTAAATGCCCACTTCATTAGGAACTGATAACACTCATTTACATCCTCCTGCAATGTGGACAAAATGTATAATAACAAATGACTCTTTTGTATCCATTTTACTGCTTCTTTACGATTTGATTCCGGGAATGAAAGCTTACAAGTTTCAAGATTATTTGAGATTAGATTGTAAGTTTCTCAAACATCAAATTTCCGGGCCACAAAAATGCAGGCAACACAAGAAAATCGGTTTTGACCCAAGAAATCCGTATCCAAGACAAAATGTATACTATCTTTGACTGATTGATGTCTATAATAGCTTAGGTTCATTTGGTCATACTAAAACTTCAAACACGCTATCTTCTTATGATCTAAGGGAATAATACAACAACATTTTGCTTCAGCAAAAAAGAAGTTGAGCTCTCTGTCTATGTATGTATACAGATGGTTTGAAATTTTAGGGCTAAAAGTTTCTTAGTAAAATTTGGACGGAGAAGAGATAAGAGATGAAGGAATTTTAAGAATTTGGGAAATGACGGAGATATCCATGGTTTTGGCTACCAAACATTTATGAATAAATATATCCACGTGTTGCTATAATCTATATTCCTCTTTATAAAACGGATCTTTTAAAAAAAAAATTGTATTCAAATGTATATATAAATTTGGATCCTTACATCAAGGCGTGTTTAGGCTAAGTCCTATGAGCTAGATATCTAGCTCCTAGATTGGTCATCCACGTTATCCAGGGCAACCTCCTAAGTCCTATGGGATGTCTAATCTAGAAGTTATATTAGAAGACCACGTCAGCGGGACCACCATCTAGCGCTGAAATGTTTGGTTCGGCACTTTAAATCTCAGCCGTTAAATCAGAAAGTTTTCTCTCAGCGCCGAATGGTTCAGCGTTTTGGTTACTTTTTGAGCATTGAACGGTTCAGCTTTTGAAACTAGCTGCTAGTTGAACTGCGAGCTATATGCTAGGAGAGAAAAGTAGCAGGTACAGGTGTTAACTTTTTTCCCACACTTATTTTTTGATTTGCAACACTTTTTCGCCAATCTAGCAGCTCAATCTAGCCCATAGGACTTAGCCTTAGAGTGTACCAATGTCTGCAAAGGTTCTCCAGTTACGCTAAAATTTGGAGAAAAATATTAAGCTTAGGTCATTTTTAGTGTTTAGTTTTAATGCTCGAATGATAGTGAAATTATAGTGATGACTAACCACTATTTTTTCTGTCGAATTGATTAGCCTGACGTCATTAGGGATGACCCGGAAAGAATTAGGGGCAACTGAATAAGACTAAATAGGTTGAAAATACTTATATGTCCCTTCATAATCGGTAGTTTAGCATACGTTCTAAAAAACAATCGGTAGATAAAGAACATAACGAAACTTCCAATTTTAATCGGTAGATAATAAACGTCAGAAAATTACCTATTTCAGAAATAGAGAAATTCGAAATTCCATTGGTTTTTGAAAATTTTGAATTTGGGGCTACTACCACAATCGGTAGAAAAAGAACATCACGAGACTACCGACTGTACAATCGCTAGATAATAAACATCACAAAACTACCGATTGTGCAAATGGAGAAATTCAAAATTCCGTTGGGTTTTGAAAAATTCGAATTTGGGGCTACTACCACAATCGGTAGAAAATTAACATCACGAGACTACCGTACAATCGGTAGGTAATAAACATCACGATACTACCGATTGTGCAAATGGAGAAATTCAAAATTCCATTAGTTTTTGAAAAATTTGAAATTTTGGGGCTACGATCACAATCGGTAGAAAACTAACGTTACGAGATTACCATTTTAACTACCGATTATAATTTCCGTAATACAAATCAATGTACACCGATATAAACTATCGATATTGTAATATTGTCTACCGATTATGGAGAGTATTTTAGCCATTTCGACAAATTTGAGATAAAAGATGGTTTTATTTAATTTTGGGGTGTCTTTTTAGTCGCCTCTAATTCTTTCAGGGTCGCCCCTAATGATGCCAGGTTGATTAGCCTCCAATTAGTATCATCAAAATAATTTGAAATTTTATGGGGCTATACAGTTTTTTCAAAAGGTTATTATAGTAAATTAATCATGCTTCTTTTTAAACTTGATTCCAGAACTAAGTCTACTTATGAGTTAAATCATACAACAAAAAATAGTCGGACAGGTTGAGCCACGGCCGTAGGAGAGAGAAAAAAATATATGGTACGGCGCAACAACAAAAAAGCCTACAAATGGCGCTTTTATTTCCTTGGCAAAAAATCTATGGTTTCCAAAATAAAATAAAATGAGTTGGAACGACATATGTAGGGAGAACGATATCAGTATGAAATCATTTTTTCATAGTATGTTCTATGATTAATTTTTCATATCAACATATATTATATGAAATAAATGTGAATATCATGGGGATTTAAGTAACTAAATTACTTACTTATCTTTTAAAATTATTTGGATACGTTGATTAAGATGTAGAAAATTAGTATCAAAGTTGATTGAGCGGGGCCTTAGAGCATCCACAGTGGGCGAGTATAACCAAAAATTTGGGATGAGATCGTAACGCAGTGGGACGGAGTAAAGATTAAATCCCAGCCAAAGATCAAATTTCAGATCATATTTGGTCGCGACCAAATCCCAAATCCTAATATAGTCGGGCGTAAATTTAAAGTACGCTTGTTGCTGGGCGTATACCAAATGTACGCTTATCATCAGGTGTGACTTTAACCATCCGCCCGTTCACTTACTCAATGGGGCATACACCCAACCATCCGCCCCATTCAAAATGAAATCTCATCAGGCATACACCCAACCATCCGCCAGTTCACTTACTCAATGGGGCGTACACCAAACCATCCGCCCCATTCAAATTTCGGGCGTAAACCAATTTTACGCCCCATTCAAGCGTACACCAAATTTACGCCCGTTTTCGTGCGGTGATTAATTTTATGCTCAACCAAATTTAATCTTCTGCCCGTAGCGTCACAGTACAGAGTAAACTCAAATTTGATCATTTCTTTTGGTCTTTGATCTTTGGTTATACTCGCACCACTGCAGTTGCTCTTACGGCGGGGAAAATAAGTATCAAGGGTTAAAAGTTAGTATTAAGGGTTAAAAGTTAAGAACTGGTTTTACTATCCTATGGTTTTTATGTGGGGTCAAATGCACCTTACCCAAGGAAAATAAGTAGGATTTCTCTCATAGTTTTGCTTGTTACCTAAAGTAGCATATGGGATCTCTTCCTCTAACTAACTAAAGCACGGAAAATCCCAACCTGTCATCCCAACACCAAGCGAGATGGGACGGATATTTTTTTTTTTTTTTTTTTTTTTGATATACAAGGAACCTTTTCATTAATGGGATTTCAAGGTTACAATGAGTTTAAGATCGAAATGAAGAGAATATAAAGTAACGAGAACATACCGTAAGAGTATAATACTGAGAAATCCGACAAGAGAAAAGAGAAGGACTACCGGAGTAAGATAAATACAAGTACGAATAACATCCGATAATTCCAACCATTTAGTTTGTTTTTCTTCTTTAGAAAAAAATTCTCCCAAAGTAGGAGTGATTTGCTCAAATCTCTTGTAACTTGTGATGAAGCTTTCGTCGTTAAAAAGACCACCGGTGAAGATTTCGTCGCTGGATAAGTTGACGATGAAGAGTTCGTCGTCGGAGACAAAAAAATATGGAGATTTCGTCCTTGGAGAGCATCACTATTGATCTTAAAACCCAATCCAATGACCAAGCATCACCATTAAAGCGAAGATAAACCTCAAAAGAGTAAATAAAACCACCACAACGGTGTAGATAAGTAGAAAACATAATAAAAACCAAACTAACCTACTAACTAACCTAGAAAGCAAGTAACAATGAAGAAATTTGCTCACATGTAGTCCAAAAATGGACTTTATTTGAGCAGAAAAGAGTTGCTTTTGATGGTTTTGTTGGAGAAGAAGGAGTGCGAGAGAGAGAGGGGAGAGGGAGAGAAAAGTAAATGGGACGGATATCACAAGTTATCCCTTGGGATCTCTTAAATGGTAAGATTACTTAGCATGGTTATATTGATATATTCTTGTATCATAGGTTTATAGATTAATAATTAATTTATACTTATCCGAATATATCCCGATCAGGGATGTACAAGAAGCAAGAAAAAGGTAACAACAGAAGGATTTTAACATCAATCTTCAATCTTCTTGCAATAATCTTCTTGCAACAAAGTATTTTAGTTCAGGTTTCTAATATAAGGTATTTTTTGTGATAAATAGATCTTCTCATAACGGAGAATTTTATAAACACAAATGAGATCTTCTCGACAATAAAACTCATGCATTATTTCTTTCTTTGGATAACTCCATTTCATATACATTACAAATAAAACATTTTCTTCTATATCATCCAACACTTGGCCACTTTAGACGAACATATTCACAAACAGTAACATGTCTCTCCACTTCAGTTTTCACATCCACAACCCATATTTTTCTCTTTTAGTTTAGTTTTCTCCAATATCTTAGGATAATTTATCTCTGATGTATATAAAGTATCTAATAAACATGTTAAGTTTTAAAAGCAAGAGTTCGACGTTTCCCTTATTTATGGTTGCTGAAAATACAAATTAATAATTTTGAAGATCGATGAAAAATGGAATTAAGATGTTTCAGGTAAGTGAAGGTTAGTGAAACATGAAAAGTTACTACTTTATGACTATCAAGTAAAAACACATGGCAAGGGGAGTAGTTATAGTATATTTAAAATTTATTAGCACATTTCGCCTTGTACAAGTACGTATACATAAAGAAGTATGATTCATAATTTTTTTCTCTTCTTCATTTATCATATTTTATTTTCGTTCAAAGATAAATTGTTTATGTCAAATAAGTGAATGATGAAAGAAAGTGAAAATAAACTTTAAAGCACTTAATATATATAACTAGTGTGCCAGTGCGTGTTTGGTTTTGGTACTAAAAATACAAGTGGAAACAAAAAAAATATATATTTCCATCTTTCAGTGTCAAACATTAATAGAAAACTGGTCAATTAACCTAATAACGATATCACCTGGGTGAAAAAGACAGGTAAAACTTGATATTATTTAAATGGACGAGAATATAAAAGTAGCCAGGATGTGAACAGTTCCATCCTATCCATTTTCAAATACTTTTTCTTATATTTAATTTACATCAGAATGTATCCTGTTTATCCTCCATATTTTTTTAAGTTTAAGCCTGGATGAATCCAGTTTCATTATTGCTATTTTTTTGGTGTCCATTTCACCCATACTATTTTTTACTCGTCAATTAGAACCATGTTTTATAAATATTTGAGCAAATGACCTATTTTCTGAAACTTTAATATGCAAACTTGTGAACTCTATTGCGACCCAGTGATGTATTGGAGGAAACCAAAATCTTCAGGGAAACAAAAAACCACAATAGCTCACTCTAAAAACCACAACAGCAGATCAAATAATCAAATTCAAAACCCTAACTTTATAATCATAACTTTATCATCTCTAAATCAACCAATTCTCAAAAAGTGATCCGTACATACTTGCAGGAGTCTTTCTTTTCCTGAAAAGAAAACTCATATTGAAAGATTTCCCTTCAAAAAATATATTTCAACTATCAGTTGTTGATGATTTGAAATCAAAATTGATCAGTTGATAAGAGATTTATCATGACTTGTGATTTTGATCGTTTTCTATGTAGATTTTCTAAGAGTTTGGTTTTTGTGCAGAGTGTGTTAAAAACTTTTCTTATTCGGGTATTTTACGCGTTGGAGGATATAAAGTAGAGCTGGTGGAATTTGGGAATAAACCGGGAAGGAGATGTATCTACTGACTTTATATGTGGCACGGTCCGTCCTATTTTGGATGGTCGTATAGGCGGATAAGGGAAGGTTTGTGCATGGTTTGGGTTCAACTCCACTGAGCATACTTAGCAAGCTGGACTGGATTGGCCTTTTAGCCAAATCCAGACTATCATCACCAAGAACACGTATTATTTTTGTTTCAAAAAGATACGTTGGTTGTATGTATGAATTACACATGAAACTAGCCTATTATTTTTTAAAAGAAAGAGTATAATATTAATATTATTTTTCAGATATACGAATTACAGATGAAACTAGCATATTATTCATGTAAGACCAAATGTCGCTTTCCAAAGAAAAATTAATAGGATTTCTCTCAAGGTTTAGCTCATTAAGCGTAGAAGGGTTGGAAAAACAATTAGAGAAAATATGTGATCCAGTCCTCTAATTAACTAGATCAGGGCCAACTCTAGCCTTCATCCTAGCACCAAGCGAGATAGAAATGGATATCGCAAGTCAACCCTCAGAATATTTTAAAGGGTATTCTTCAGCATGGTTATATTAATATTATTTTTCATCGGAGTTTACAGCTTAATAAATGATTTACATTTACATGAATATATCCAAATTAAAGATGAACAAGAAACAAAAAAAAGGAGACAAAATAAGGGTCTCAACAATCTTCAATCTTCTCGTAACGATGTATTTTAGTTTAATATGAAATGTTTTAATATGAAATGTTATATGATAAGATAAATGTTTTCATGCGGATAACTTTATAAGTTCATTGTGATCTTTCCTGGGCATAAAACTCATGTGTTATTTTATCGGATAACACCATTTTGTACGCATCATTTGTATGACAATATCTTCTTTGTCATCCAACATTTCGGCACTTTAAATGAATATCCGTAGATAATTCCTCTATTTTAGTTTTCAACTCCACAACCCATATTTTGTTCCTTTAGTTTAGTTTTCTCCAATATATCACGATAATCCGCCTCTCAATGTGCAGAATGATTGTAAACATGTTAATTGTTAGAGTCAAGTATTCGACATTGTCCGTACTTATGGTTGCTGAAGATACAAATGGACAACTTTAAAGAACGATGAAAAATTTAAATGTTTCAGGTTACTGAAGCATGAAAACTGACAATTTTAAGACTTAGAAGTAATATCAACGGTCTAAGGGAATAGCTCTAGTATACCTGAAAATAATTAGAACATTTATTCTTGTATAGGTGCGTGTATATATATATTTATATATATAAGAAGAAGTATGATTCATATTTCATTTCTCTTCTTCGTTTTTTCATATTTTATTTTCCTTTAAATATATAGTTTTTATGTTAAATAAGTAAATCATGAATGGGAGTGAAAATAAACTTGCAAACACTTAATATAATTTGTGTGCCTATGCCATTTGGTTTTTGTAAAAGTATAAGTGGAGGGGGAAAAGAGCATATCAAGTATCAACCATCTTTCAGTATCAAAACTTTAATATGTGGACTTGTAAACTCAATTTCGACTCCAGCGATGGGTTGGAGAAAAATCACAGTGGCTCGCTGTAAAAATTCTCCAACTGTAGGCCGTTTTTCTTGGTTTGGCACTCGTAATCTAAGGTATTTCGTTCAAGAGGTGGAAAACCAGCTTAAGCTGGCTGTACTTGTCAGCTTAAGCGTGCTTCGCAACTTTTTTAGTTTTTTCACACAACAAAGGCATGATAGTGCTGTACTCACCTCACTCATGTAAATATCCTTGTTTAATTACGGTTATTGAATCAAATAAAACTTTGATGAATAATTGATTTCTTTTTTCACTTTCAGTCATTCTTTTCACCCCTAGTCTACTAGGGTAACAGAGAAAAGATCGAGAAAAAACAAGAGCAGGAGAAGATGATGGGAGTAAGTTTAGTTTTATTTATTTTGATTATTTTTTTTTCATTAAAGAGGCGTACCTCAAACATACATTAAAGCCGGTCTGAAAATATCGGAATTGTTACAGCATTTGTTCAGATTCATCTTACAATCAACAAAATTAAAGGATATCCACCAGTTCTTGACGATCAAACCTATCTTACCAGACCCATCAACTATTTCAGATTTCCCAAAGAACAGTACCACATCAAGGGGTCAAACTGATTTTATTTGGAACCGAATTAAATCAATCTGCAACAAAGCATTTAGCAATGAGGGGATCATCTGAAGATCCAACCAAAGTTTTTTCAAAACATGTAATCTAGAGGGCAAAACCATATCAGGAGGCTGAATATGTTTTGAAACCAAACAAAACTGATTTGCATCACTGCACATATGAATTAAGGGGTCTTGAAAAGATCCAACCAAGTTTTTCCTAATACATGTAATTCTAAGTAAAAAGAGTTAAAGAAGTCAAAGAAACAACATCTGAATTAACATAGGTCATCTGAATCGGTCTGAATCGTCCTGAAACGGAAATGGAGTCTTAGTAACACTTGTAGAAGTTGAAGAACTTGTTGATGAATTGGATCTTGGACCTGTTGTTGTTTTTGTTGTTGTAGTTGAAGTTAGACTTGTAGTTTCAGTAGATGTTTTTTTTTTTGACAAGAACAAACACCCATATCTTGATAATCAACAACTTTGAAGAAACACAAACATCATCAGATTTAAATCTCACAAACCCTAAGAGAAAAATTTTCGAAAAAGGTAAACAGAATAGCATAAAAACGAATGCAAATAAGAGGAAGAAATATGCTAGGAAGATTAAGGATGATTAGGGTCTGCTCAGATCCGCTCCTGTTCCAATTATCAATGGTCTTAAGCTTGGTTAATTAATAGGCTACAAACAGAAAATTTTAAATATTCACCATTTTGTTCTTTTTTGGATGAAAAAACAAAACCTATATATGATTGCGCCACCTTTTATTTTAATTAGTGGCTTCCACTCTTATGCAAGAAGTATAAGAATAATTGTAAAAAGTATTAGTTTTTTCTATTTTTTTATACCCCTATTTTTTCTATCTCATATCCTCATTAATCCCTATCAGTGATTACTCTAAGTACCACCCACATAAATTTTATATGTCCTATACACAATCTCTTTTTTATTATTATTATTATTTACATCCAACAATAAAATTACCATGCCGTTAAGCAAAACAGAAGAAAAAAAACCCTGAATAATCAATCACATTTTCATCTCCACAACCACGACCACTACATATTCTTCTCTATCTACATATATAATGCATTATCACCTTAGTTGGAGCCAATATAGTCAATATAGGCCGATTGATCATTCGACATATTTCCGTATTATCAGTAATTGTATTTGATACTAGTGATACGAAATATGCACGATAATATTGGTTGATATACATCAATACGGGTCAACAAATTTTCCGGTATGAATAATTTTAAGGCATTTTAGGTCCTTCAATGGAAAAGAATGGATAAATCGCTAAATATTACAATGGCTCTTATGTTTTTAATGAATACTTGTTTCTTTTAAAATTGATGGTATCTATTAAATCTTAATAGAAAATGTGTGAAAAATATTTTTTATAAAAATCATAGGCTTAAAATTTGCAACCGACATCGTACTAGTATTTCAACGATAATATCCCCAGTACAACTTGTATTGGTCCCGACCGAGATAAACGATATCCGATATTAACTACATTGGTTGGAGTATATATATATATATGTTGTGTTAATGATTTACGTTGTATTAGTTGAATCATCCACTAGTTCTTTTTGTTAGGCATAACTTGGGAGCATAGTATTACCGTGCTATCTTTTGTTTTAAATTCAAATAAACCTATTGTTCGCTATTAATAGTATGATTTGATTAGCACGTTCTTGTAGGTACACAAGTAATTCGAGTAATGAAATTAAGGTTTAGATAATTTTTCTTTGTTTTTTCATAGCCAAATATTTCATAATAATGATTTAAGGATTAATCACCGGTTAAATTAGTAGTTGCATTATAATTATTAAATGAAATTTTACCGACGGTTTCTAATATGAAAGTCTTATGTTTGGTTTAATAAAACAAAGGGATTAATGAAGAAAAAGAAGGCATTTAAAAATGATAATACTCATGGTCAGAGTCAATTTGACTTGATTGGGTAATACATAGGAAAAAATACCAATGATAAGTAAATTGATTTTAGACATTCATAAGGACATAGGAAATTCGTAAACGGGGATAAGAACTAGGAAAATAAAGTATTTAACTAAGGAAAAATGTAGAAAGTTAAGTTCAGAATTAAATTTCGCAATGAATTTGGAAACTTTACTTCTCAATTATTTATACAGTTTCTATTTTTAAAGGAATGATTGGAAAAAACTTTCATAAGATAATTTTCAAGACCAATTGTAAGCCAGTAATACAACGTGTCAAGAAAAGGATTGGTGTTTCGCGTATTTCACGTTGCAATTTCTTGGTGACTTTGGAAAGAAAGGAATGATAGAGCTTTTCCAGATACTAGCAAGGAGTTTGATGGCATTATTGACTCAATGAAGTTCACGGTGACTTATTGGTTGCATAACAGGGGAAATTTTAAGGGAATTTCCTTAGATAAGTTTGTCATTAGTTGGAAAGAAGTGTTATTCAAATCACCTTGAGTGTAGTTGAGACAAGTTTGGAAGAGTGCAGGGAATTTTACGGGTGTTTCTCTTCCTCCTTTCTTTGTGGTTTGTTGGATTCAGTGCTGCGACAGTGGTGGTCTTCTTTGACTTCGGGTTGTTGTGTTTCAATCTTTTTTTTTTTAGTTACAGGAAATCCTACAACTAACACCCCTTAACAAGAACTATAAAGATCCTAAGAAATCATGATGAAATACTTGAAATTCTTTTATTAAGTTTATAAATCAATACAAAAGAGATAAAGTAAAATCATAACTTGGAAAACAAATAACTTTTCCTCTCCTAAATTTCTTGTCTAAGCCCTCAAAAAGCTCTCTCTCTCTCTCTCTCTCTCTCTTACAATGGTATCTTGTCCTTTTTATAGGAGTTTGCATACTGGTGGACAGCTAATAAAGCCCCTAATTTCGGATCTGGAGCGCGTCAACGTCGCCTAGCTTTCTATATTACCGCACTGACTCTTTACTGCCGCGTGGATCTTCATATTTTTGGTGTGGTCGTGTAGTCATTTCGTTCGTATTCTTGGATGTATCGTGTGCGTTCTTCTTCGGTTGTTATCATAGTCATTATTTCGCATAACTAATAAGTGTGCGATATTTTGCACCTACACTTTTCCTTTTCTATTATCGATCTTTCTGAAGAAGTAGCGGTAATAGAAACCCTGATACTCCATCTTTTCTAACTAGCCCATCTCTTCGTATTCTTATAATCGACATTTCCCCGGAATTTTAGCTTAACCGTCTACACGTGTTGACTTTTTCCCCTTTTAACCGACACATCTTTACTTCAACCAGATTTAAGTAGTTACCTCTTTTACCACATTTTCCTTATTTATTAACCTGAGTCAGTAATTCCTCAGCTAGTAATATCCGTATCAAGATTGCGAACCCTAATTCTTCTAAGGATAGTGAATCTCACAAGCGGAAACCTTCGCATAACAAGGCTGTAATAAATACCTTTTGATTTAGAGAAAAACAATATTGTTTCCTCTGTTTCTTATCTATCTGGTATGTGCGAAGGATTCTAGGAGCGAAGCGAACCCCGAGAAAAAGAAGGTTAAGAGATTTCGTCGTGTCCCCACACTCAACACTTCCCCTACTCTGCCAGAGCTCAACTATAAACCTCGTCCCCAACAAAAGGTTTCCTCTGGCTAAGGATGTTTCCGCTCAGGCTACTGTGAATGCTCTCGCGTCCTTGATAGATTCTACCGCTTCTGATGTAGTTGTTGATACTCCTTTGAAGGATGTTGCTGCCTCAGTTTCTGAGAATATTGACGAGTCGATAAAATACGCTCATTTCTCCACCTCTGCTGATGTTACTGTTTGTGCAGAGGGCGCTTCTACTTTGTCTTTTGAAAATGTCACTACGTCCCCGATGGATGTCATCCCAATCTTCACTATGGGCGTTGTTATTCATGTTCGTCCTTTTTCTGCAGCTACCTCCTCTTCTTTGGAAACTACTCCTGCTACTCAAGTTTTCCGTGGAGGGGTAAAATCTGGTACCCAATCACTGTTGGATATTAACAATGTCGCTCGCTCATCCATTAGCGATCCTTCCCAAATTCGTATCTGTGATGCTCTTGCTAAGTTGTTGTGTGAATATCCCTCGGATAAATAAACTAGGAGAGAAATCGTCTCACAGTTGGATTCAAGCGTTAATCTCGCCTTTGATCGTTTGGTAAGTGTTCTTTCATTTGTATTTTTTAGCTCGTGCCATTTTACCGCGCTCTTATGTCGGGTGCTGCTTCTTCTTCTTCTTCTTCAAGAATCTCGTCGTTGTTTAGTTCAAACTGAGGGATTCTCTGAGTCTAGTAATACCATTCGACAGCTTTCCTGTCAAGTTAATAAGCTAAAGGAGGATCTTCAAGCTGAATCCATTGTATCTAAGAATCTTCTCTCCAAAAATCGAGAACTCAGAGGTATGTATTAGCTTCCCCTACTTATTTCTAGATTTTTCCGCACTTGTGTTTATTTTTTCGTATTTCTTCACACATGTTGAAAGACCTAAACCAAAAGCGCGTCCTGGGAATATTTAGTTATCAACATTCTGCCGAGGACGCCATGATGATAATGAGAAGTTGCATAATCAACTAAATCAATTAATCAATAACCATTCATATCTTCTTAACCAAATCGACAATCTAAAGTGAAAAGGCGTGGGTCTAACAACCACACTGAATTTTTCGCTTAGAAATATGTATGGACTAACTCTAATATACTTTTAAGAGAATCAACTAGACAGTCAGACTCAATTTTAATAAAGAGTATATAAAGAGTTAATATCTCAATCTCTAGATTTGATTTATACTCAAGAAAATATAAATCTGCGAGTCTTTATCAAATACAATAGATATAAACTTGGATGGTACCAAAGACCAATATCCAAGGATAAATCAATTTCCAATCAACAACCAAAGGTTGGATTTCATAATTGATCGATACAACGCACAACCTGTGATATTTCAATTATATAAAAAAATATAATGTGGAATAGGAATAACACAGACACCATAAGTTTTGTTAACGAGAAAAACGGAAATGCAGAAAAACCCCGGGACCTAGTCCAAATTGAACATACAGTGTATTAAGCCGCTACAGATACTAGCCTACTACAAACTAACTTTGGTCTGGACTGCAGTTGAACCCCAATCAATCTCACACTGATCCAAGGTACAGCTGCGCTCCTTACGTCTCTGATCCCAGCCGGATACTACACACTTGATTCCCTTAGCTAATTTCACCCACAACTAAGAGTTGCTACGACCCAAAGTCGGAGACTTGAATAAACAAATCTGTCTCACACAGAAAAGTATACAGTAATAGATAAATTTGTATTCCACAGAAATACCTATGAGTTTTGTTCCGTCTTTTGATAAATCAAGGTGAACAGGAACCAATTGATAACCTGGACTTGTATTCTCGAAGAACAGCCTAGAATTATCAATCACCTCACAATAATCTTAATCGACTAGCGAAAGAAGATATTGCATAATCACAAACGATGAGACGAAGATGTTTGTGACTACTTTTATATCTTTCCTATCGGAGATATCAATCTCGAGCCAATCTTACGATTGTACTAACTACGATAAAAACAAAAAGATCAGATAACACAACTATGAGAAAGTAGTAACGGTCTAGCTTCACAATCCCAATGAAGTCTTTAAGTCGTTAACCTACAGGGTCTCGAGAAGAAACCTAACTACACTGGTTTCACAATCCCAATGAAGTCTTCAAGTCTCCACATACCTTTTAGTGGATGAAGTTCTACTAGTTCCTTGAGTAGTTCTTCTTCTTTGTATGATGATTTCCATGGAGTCTTGAACTCAACTACACTTTCTATCCTAGTCTGAGGATTAGATATAAGTAGCCTAGAAATAAAGACTTATAATTTTGATCACTAACATTGAAAAACATGCTTGAGATAGCGCATGCGAGATTGACCGAGAAGTGCTCTAACAATCCCCCCTTTGTCACATTTAGTGACAAAATTATCAATACATATGAAATACAAAATAAATAAAAAATAAACTTTGTAGCTGCTTTTCCACATGCTTGATCTTCTTGGTTCTTCAACATTACTCGAAATCTTCGTCACTTCCAAGTATTCCAATGATCCCGAGGGTTGTAAGTTTAGTATCACCGTTGTTGAAAATCCGTAGTCATAACAATGAGAAAACAAGAATTCTCTATCATTGTTATACAGTTTCATAGTATTATTATACATCATCAAAGTTCAATTGTATCACAACTTCGACAATAATACTATGGTGATATGTATCACTCCCCCTTAGTCAATACTCCGTCTCACATGGAAACCACTCCCCCTTACATAATGATCCGAAAACCATATGTATTTGTAGTGTGAACTACACATTAATTCTCCCCCTTTTTGTCAATAAAATTGGCAAAGATACGAAAACTAGTGGGATCCTAATGAAATTTCCATGGAGATATATCATGACCAAAAGGTGTATTAACATACCAACAAATTTAGATGCAATCATATAGCCGAAGCTAAATCCATTCATCGATTTTATAAAGATACAAGATAAATCCTATAATATTCCACAGCCGCACTCCCCACAAATATTTGGCAATTAAGTACAATTTCAATTAAGAACTCTCCCCAATATGATGTCATTCCCGAAAGAACAACAAGAGCGACCTTACTTTCATAAGGAAAAAAGGATTTCTTTGGACACCAAAAATCACAAAGGAAATAATTTTGTATCCAAAATTCTCAATTAAACTAATCACAAGAGAACCCATGATTAATTTAATCGGAATACACAACCAAATTAACCACAAACGAATTCATGATTAGTCTAGTTGGAAACGCTCACATAAGAAGACTTATGGAGACGCACAGTATATATATAAAATATGGATCAGGGAAGATCAATACCGCGAAATAGACAAAGATTCATTCTGTTTTCATCACCATTTGCATAATGACATAATAAGTTCAATTTTTGTATGTCAAAAGTTCATCGATCTTTTATCAATACGTACATATCGACATATGAAAGAGATAACTTTTGACAAAGTATGGGACAATCATAGTTCACGGACGCAAACACACATATCTCATAACACATTACAATATATAAAACCACAAAGATTAATACTGCAAAATAACCTTTTCCCTTTGAAGGTAGAATCAATCTTTTCCGCACGGATTTACACCAAGAGTGGTTACCAAAGGCGTAAAAAAATATTTTCTTAACAAAGAGGAATATACGAAGTCATTAAATACCATGCATCGTAGTTCACATAATATGATTGTGAATATTCAAGAATTACATAGCAATGCGTACTACTGTCCATTTTTGAACTTCGTTCTTTGCGATTCACCAACATCATTATTGTAAAAGATACAAATGATCTTCGAATATAATTACTCCAAGAATCCAAGTGCCCAAGTCCAACAGAAGTAGAATGAGTGCGATAAAACGGAGAAAAACACTTAAAAACAAGATACGGGACAAAGACCAACCTCAACTCATCTAAATTTATGATTTACCATCACCATTTTAAAGATAATTCAAATAGGAATAGGATTCAAAAAGAATGAGGTCATTCCGAGTTCGGACGAAGAAGTTACGGCCAAAACAAATTTACCGAATATCGACGTCAAGTATGCATACGGGTTTGCAAACGAATTTTCGTATCTTGGAGCAGTATGCAAACGGTTATGCGTACTTAAACCCATGGATTTTGGTTTTAAATGATGTTATGCATCCCTGGTATGTGTACCATGAAGTCCAAACATCCCGAACTACTATTTTCAAACCTAAACATTTAAGAACCTTAAACACAGATCAAGTTAGGTAGAAATGAACTATAAGAAAGGTACGTGGATCATTATAAGTTCTCTTAAGAAAATAAATAAAAGCACAAATCTTGCTCAAGTTTATAGACATACCTTTATAGATGAATTCAATTGAATTCTACAACCTTACCAAACATAATTTGTGCGCCCCAATTCTCGTGCTTCGCTCGCCGTATACATAACAAGGCATTCCTTAGTGAGGATGCACTTGCGACACAATCAAGTTTTGTTGAGGTGCACAATGTCTTGCTCACGACAAGTGACTTTTGGATTATCATGAAAGAGATCGCTTTTAAAACCTTTCACATCCAAATCCATCTTTCCAAAAGAACTCTTTAAGTTCCAACATCATGGATACTACATTCTCCATGGTCATGGAATTTTCTGGGAAATCATTCCTTTTCACACTAAAAACATCATTGGCTTTCTTTGGCACTTCTGAGTGTGTTTAGGAACTACCGGAACCTTCTTCCCATTACTCTCTTCTAGATTTTTCGAAAGAGAATTGGATTGACTATTTTTTTGAAAGTTAGTCAATCTCCAATTGGGAGCACCGAATCTCGTCTTCATCTTTACAAAGTTATCCTTTTGATAACCATTACGATTGTGAAAAGTCTTCGTATGACGTTTATAGGAAAATCTGGGTTTATCACAACACAAATTCCTTTGCCTAAAGGTTGGACGTTGACAACCCGTAATGTCAAGGGTGTTAGCCTTAACATATGATTTAGGCTTAATCACTTCTTTTGACACCCAAACAAGAATATCATGAAGTTTTTCATTCCTTATACGAAAACGACACCTCCTTTCCAAGTGACCTTTTTTTTCGCAATAATGACAAGTATAAGGAACGTTCTTACCTGGATTCATGTGTGCTGGTTTTGGAGGTTCATATACTTTGCTCTTTCGAATCTAAACTTCCAGTGAAGGTATTTCACTTTTTCCATCAGTGGAAAACTTTTTCTGAAAAGAGTCACTAGCCTTAACAAATTTCACCTCTTTGCTAGTACTTGGAGCATCTATTCCCTTATAGCCCAATCCTCGTGTATCACGATGATTTTTACTTGCTCCTAGCATAGTGGATAATTTGCTTGAGTTAGTATTGAACTTTTTCAAGTCCTCCTCGAACATCTTGATTTTATCAACAACAACAGCTAAATCATCTTCAAGACGTTTTTCTCCAACAAGACAAGCACTTTCTCTGTCATCAAAACTAATTTCTTGAGAGTTAATCCTTGCTTCAGATTCTGCAAGTTTCTCTTCCAACAAAAAGCACTTTTGATAAATATTATCACATTCAAGTGACTTCATACGTAGGTTTTCCTCAGAATCCTTGAGGATCCATTCGTTAGAACGATTCGAAACATAAACACCTGCGTAAAATCTTCTCAATTTCTTGTTTTATCGACAGAGAGGAGTAAGTAGAGGTATGACATGAGAAGTTGTAATATTCTTTATTTTCCACGAATCCAAAAACTTAACATACTCTGACACTTCCTCATAAACATCTCTATCAATATCTGAATCACCTTTATCAGAAAGTTCGTCCAACTGTTCTTCTAGGAGAGTTCCCCAATCAACAGTTTTTACATCAAGAGAATGTTTAGATATTGACTTAAATGTGATAGTTCTCTCAGGTGAATCCAAGATTTTAGAATCATCTGGTAATTTCTGAACTGGTACGTTATTAGAGATAGACTCGTCCATAATCAGATCGCCACAAACACAGACTTATAAGGTCTTTAAATGTGTTGGCCTTCTATGATACCAATTGAAAAAGTGGAGGTATAACAACCATACCCAATATTTATCTTAGAAATATGTATGTTCTAACTCTAATATACTTTTAAGAGAATCATCTAGACAGTCAGACTCAATCTTAATAAAGAGTATATAAAGAGTTAATATCTCGATCTCTCGATTTGATATATACTCAAGCAAATAGAAATCTGCGATTCTTTATCAAATACAAGAGATATAAACTTGGATGGTACCAAAGACCAATATCCAAGGATCAATCAATTTCCAATCAACAACCAAAGGTTGGATTTCAGAATTGATCGATATAACGCACCACATGTGATATTTCAATTAGATAACAAAATATAATGTGGAATAGAAATAACACAGACACCAGAAGTTTTGTTAACGAGGAAACCGCAAATGTAGAAAAACCCAGGGACCTAGTCCAGATTGAACACACACTGTATTAAGCCGCTACAGAAACTATCCTACTACAAACTAACTTCGGTCTGTACTGTAGTTGAACCCTAATCAATCTCACACTGATCCAAGGTACAGTTGCGCTCCTTACGTCTCTGATCCCAGCAGGATACTACGCACTTGATTCCCTTAGCTGATCTCATCCACAAATAAGAGTTGCTACGACCCAAAGTCGAAGACTTGAATAAACAAATCTGTCTCACACAGAAAAGTCTACGATAATAGATAAATCTGTCTCCCGCAGAAATACCTATGAGTTTTGTTCCATCTTTTGGTAAATCAAGGTGAATAGGAACCAATTGATAACCCAGACTTATATTCCCGAAGAACAACCTAGAATTATCAATCACCTCAAAATAATCTTAATCGACTAGCGAAAGAAGATATTGCGGAATCACAAATGATGAGACTGAAGATGTTTGTGACTAGTTTTACATCTTTCCTATCGGAGATATCAATCTCGATCCAATCTTACGATTGTACTAACTACGATAGAAATAGCAAGATCATATCACACATCTACGAGAAAGTAGTATCGGTCTGTCTTCACAATCCTAATGAAGTCTTTAAGTTGTTAACCTACAGGGTATCGAGAAGAAACCTAAGGTTAAAGGAGAATCGACTCTAGCTATACAACTAGTATCACACAGGAGGTGTGGGGATTAGGTTTCTCAGTTGCTAGAGTTCTCCTTTATATAGTCTTTCAAATCAGGGTTTGCAATCAATGTTAGCTTAGTAACAAAGCATTCAACATTCACCGTTAGATGAAAATTACCTGATTAGATTCAAGTTAATATCTTTCAACCATTCGATCGAAACTTAGATTGTTACACACAAATGAAATGAACGTTAATGTAGGTTTGTGTTACTGTACCTAAACATGTACATTTAGTTGGTTCAACAGTAGTTAACCAAATGGTTAGCCATATGAGCACTTCCATATTAACCATATTCTTCTTTACCATAACTAGCTCAAATGACATGACTTCAAATGAACTAGTTAGAGAGTTCTTCAATTGCTTAGATCTTATAGAAGTATACAAGACACAATCGAAGCAAAAATGATTTGATTCACTTGAATGGATTCATGAACTTTATAACCACGGTTTGCAAACTTTCCTTCCTTAGTTAATATAAGTTTAAGTTCACGAATAATCGTTTTTAGAAAATAACCAACTTAGTACGCGGACTTAAGTACCCGGAATAAGTTTGTGTTCAGTTCACAAACTCCAGCAGAAATTCTCGGGATGAGAACCTCCGGTAATACTCGGACTGGGTACGCGGACTCTAGTTCCGGTTTTCCTGAGCTGCAAAATACGCATACTTTGGTTCAAGGAAATAAGGAATTATACATATATGAGTTGCCTCACAATGTCTATATCCATGGTTATATAATCTAAACTCTCATTTCAATTATTGAAACATTCTTAGAGGACTTATGTGATTGTTACTCACTAACCATTTTTCGTCAAAGCCATTTTCAAGTAATTGAAACATAATATGACTTTTATAACTAGTAAAGATGAACTTGGCCAAAGCGAAAGCTTACCAACACATATTTCGAGCAATATATAAGCAAGATAAACTTGGCTCGAAAAAGCAAATGTGTATAATCAAAGTCTATATAGAAAAACGACTTTTGTCTCAAGATAGGAGATAGAGTAGATAAACTTTTTAGTGATAGATAAGTTCAAGTATCCACATACCTTTTAGTCGATGAAGTTCCACCAGTTCTTTGAGTAGTTCTTCATCTTTATATGATGATATCCATGGAATCTTGAGATCAACTACACTTTCTATCCTAGTCCGAGACCTAGCTATAAGTAGACTAGAAATGGAGACTTATAGTTTTGATCACTAACATTGACAAACATGCTTGAGATAGCAACGCATGCGAGTTCGACCGAGAAGTGCTCTAACATAAAGTGAAAATCTCTATCTGTGTGACCAATTCGATATTTTGGGTTCCCAAGTGTCCAATCTTTCAGGATTACTGTATAACTCTAATTTAAGGAATCGAACTCTATCAGATGAAAACCGCACCCTTGCTGAAGAGAGGTGATCTTTTTAAAACCAGAAGGATATGTTTACGCATCATTATCTTGCTCTTAAGAAGACTTGCATTGATCAAGAGGCATCTCTTCTCTCTTTGAAAAACCAATATGATGAAGATACAAAGAAATTAACTTTGGAAAATGATAAAATCATACTGAGCAGAATAAACGTGACCGTGAATATGAATAAACTCCGAGAACAACATAAACAGTTAAAGGGGTCTTATGATATCTTAGCATAGGAGAGTGTTTCTCTTTCCCAAGATGAAGAGAAGATTCGGTCCCGTCTCCAAGGTTTAGTTGGTGATGACTTTGGTAAGTGCATGGAGGAAATGAAAAATAGTGATCTTTCTTTATCCCAGTATTTCTTTTCTCAGAAGGAAGGTAGTCGCGTTGAGTTGACTTCCTTAATTTTTACTTACCTTGAATTTTCTCATTTACTTTCATTTTACCGCTCCTGTTTTAATTTGAAATCCTTTGTATTTGTATCATTTGAGAGATAATATCAATCTACCATCACAAAATTAAGATATGATCTTGTGAACGCGTAAAAGAACGCGGAAATCTCTCTGTGACACTTTCATCCTTTCAAGACAAGGCGAACAGGATATGTTTGTACCTATAGAGGTTGATGGATGTTTCGGTGGAGAATTCCAAGAAAAGTTCCGCTCGTGATCTCCATGGCAAGTCTCAGGCTCTTGCAGATAGATTTTGCCTCACTAATTCATTTCTTTTGTTAGACGTGGAGCCTCTTGAGGTTCCTGAAGATGAGGAGCTTCCCGAACCTGATAGTGACTATCTTGATGAGAGCGATGATGATTAAGAAGAAGAGATTCCTCCCCATGAGGGTTAGACCAAAGAGAATGACGCTGGCGGTGAATCTGCTAAGGATCTGAATCCTAACGCTGACTCTAATGTTGAGATTAACGCTAAGACCTCTGCGCCAAACCAAGATGCGCCCCGGAATGATTCTTAATTATGACTTTTTTTCCTGTTCTTAGCTGCACACTAAAAAAATACATTTTTCTATTTTCTATACTTTAATACATTTCGCCTATATATTATATTTTTTTGCTTGTGTCTCGTTTCTGAGAAGGATGATAATATCTCCTTTAAATAATTTATTCCCATACTTTCCTCTATTATTCTTCTTTGAAATTGTCATTAAATTTATAAGTATCTTAATTGGGCGTTAATTACGCCTTATAGTAAGATTTTGAATGCATACCTGCCTCTGCCATGTACCCTTGATTTCTCCTCCTTTCCTTTCATTCTTTGTGCGGTACTTTAAATTTCTCCAAAGAATAAAGTATTTTTTCTTTAGTATTTTTTTCTTAATTACGCCTATCATCTTTAGTATTTTTTCCTCTGTAGTATATACTGATGTATCAATAGAAAAATCCTACTTACTCCCGTGAGTAAAAGTCCTGCGATATTGAAGTCTTTGACACAATTCAGCTCCTTAATGGATGGGGCCCTCCTTTTATTCCCCATGAATGCCCCTTCAAGGAATATTACCCCTACCGGGTTAAGGTGGGCTATAACCATCCAGTTATGCCAACAATCAGTTTCTTTCGTGATCCCTTATCCCTCCGCCGATATGGATGATGGTTACGATATCACATCTCTTAATACCAACTCCGCTGGTTGAAACTCCCTCTCCTTGATGTGTTTGTTATATTATCGAGCTAGCCTTTTGTGGTAATTTTCAACGTGCTGTAGTGCTAATTCTATGTTTTCTTCTAAGTCATCAAGCTTTGTCAGGATCATATCTGTGTTCAGGTTTTTTCCCCATGCTTCTTTCTTTGTTGTTGGTATGGTAACTTCAATTGGTATTACCGCTTCTACTCTGTATGTTAAACAGAAGGGTGACATTCATATAGCTTCTCTTCTTGTTGTCCTGTACGCCCATAGAGCATTATGGATTTGTTCGCACCATCCTTTATTGTGTCCCTCTAACTTCTTCTTCAATATGAAACCATCTTATTTGTTGCCTCTCCTTGCCCGTTACTACGAGGATACAAAGGGGTTGATTTTCCGCTCTGGATTTTGAACGCGTTAAACTACATCTATATATTTTCTCCTTCAAACTATTTCCCATTGTCAGAGACTATTTGGACGGGAATTCCAAATCTGCAGATAATATTTTCAAATATGAAGATGAAGACATCATGATCTCTTATATGTTGAGTTGCTTTCTCCTCTTCCCACTTTGTGAAGTAGTCTGTTGCCACGATTAAATACCTTCTTTGACATGTTCCTGGTATAAATGGTCCCATAATGTCCAAACCCCATTTTCCGAATGATCATACACTTGTTGATGAGTTCAGTGTTTCTCCTGGTGCATGTATTGTCTTTCCATGACATTGGCATTCTTCACATCGCCTATATACTTCTTTTGCATCTTCATGCATCTAGGGCCAGTAATACCCTTGCATTTTAGTTTTGTAAGATAGTGATATTCCTACGTTATGATTCCCTGCGTCTCCGTAATGGATAACTTTTAGTATTTCCATTCCTTCGCTTCTTGTTAAACATCTGAGATATGGCCCGAGGAAGGATCTGCGGTATAATACGCCCTCTCTTAATTCATAGTTTGTTGCGTTACTCTTAAGTTTATCTGCTTCCAGCCTATTTATGGGTACTTATCCCTTTTCCAGGTAATATTTAAGAGGTACTTTGCAATATTTCCTTTCTTCATTTTGCCGCTCCTATTGATTCTCAACAATCATTAGTTCTGAGTCTTCTTCATCCTTTTTTATTGATGGAGATGTTAGCATCTGTATCTTTATGTATCGTGAAGTAGGATCCACTAACATGGAGTATACGAAAGCCAAAGCATCCGCGAATCTATTGTCACGTGAAGTAGGATACACCTTGTATTTGACATATCACCAATTGGGAGTCGCTAGTCACTCTGATATCTTCCAATTTCATTTCAATGGCCAATTTTAATGCATGTACTGTTGCCTCATATTCTGTTTCATTATTTATGGACTGGAACTCCAATCTAAATGAATCCACCATTATTGCTCCTTACGGGGAAATGAGAACTATCCCTATCCCTTTTCCTTCTCCATTTGCTGATCCATCCACCAATATTTCCCATCTCCTTGAGATTACTCTCCGTTAATAGATCTTTTCGGTTTCCTCGTTCTTCATCTATGTCCACCATTTCTTCTACATCTTCATCTTCTTCTAATGGAAATTCTGACAGGAAGTCTGCAATAACTTGTGATTTTGGTGATGATAATATTTCATATTTGACTCCAAGTTGGCCTACCTGTGCATTTCATCTTTCTATTCTTCCTGATCTTTTTGGATTCTTCATCACCGATTCGATTAGGATTTTAGTTAACACTTTGATCTTGTTAGCTTGAAAGTAAGTGCGAAGCTTTTATGTCACATAGACCAATGCAAGAATGATCTTTTCAATCTTGGTGTAATTCGTTTCTGCGGAGCTGTACGTTTTACTTATGTAGTATGGCTTTTCTATCCCTTCATCTAGGCTTAGTAAAACAACACTTAAAGCATGGGTTGTGGATGCAAGGTATATTAATAACTCTTCCTCTGGTTCTGCTTTCCGTAAAATAGACAAGTTAGTTAAATAATCCTTGATATTTTGTAGCGCCTACTCGCACTCAACAGTCCATTCGAATTTCTTTCCCTTTTTTAAGATATTGAAGAATTGCTTGCATTTGTCCAACAAGAGCGAAATAAACCGCCCTAATGCAGCCAACAGTCCATTTAGTTTCTGTACGTCTTTTACTGTTACTGGTGATGGCATATCTCGAATTTCTTGCACCTTCTCTAGATCCACTTCTATTCCTTCCTTGGATACAATATAACCTAGAAATTTTCCTGATGCTACTCCAAAGATACATTTTGCCGGGTTTATCTTCATTTTATATTGACGCATCTGCTCAAATATTTCTCTCAAATCATCAACATGATCCACTTCCTTCTTGCTCTTTACCAGCATTTCGTCCACATAGACTTCCAATGTTGTATGCACTCACATAACAAATATTTGATCCACCATCCTTTGATATCTTGCACATGCATTTTTAAAACCAAACGTCATTCTAGTATAACAATATAATTCTCTTGGCACGAAGCAAGCCGTGTGCTCTTGATCTTCTTCTGCCATAGGTACTTGGTTGTAGCCCGAATACACGTCCATCAATGAGAGTCTTTCGTTTCCTGCTGCTTTATCTACCATTAGTGGTATGTCCGCTAGTGGGAAGCTATCATTTGGTAATGCTTTGTTTAGATCACTGAAGTCGATGCATATTCGTATTCCCTTGTTCTTTTTTGGTACCACCACCATGTTTGCTATCCATTTTGGGTATTTTGCTTGTCTGATTATTCCTGCGTCTATCAACTATCATTTTATGCAACTCTTCTTCTATCCGTGGGTGGTACGTTGTTTCTATTCTCCTTATACTTTGTTTGAATGGATTTGCGTTTTTGTTGATTTCCAACCTGTGACATGCAATTGAAGGGTCTATACCTTGCATTTCATCCATGCTCCATGCGAAGACGTCTATGTACTCCTTAAGCGTGCTTATCAGCTTTTTTTTCTCATCCTTGTCCATTTTTGTTCCTATATTCAACATCTTTGGTTCCTCTTATGGTCCTACATTTATTTCTTTAGTTGGTTCTGCTGCGGTCAAATTCTCCTTTGGTTCACCTAATGGTGATGGTTCCTATGTTTCATGTATTGGTGTTCCTTCCTTCTCTGGGATTTCTCTTGGTATTCCTTTTCCATCCTTTTCCCTTACCATGTATACTCTGATTTCCTCCTCTTTCTTTGACTTCTTTGCCTCTCTCCATCGGTCTTTTCCCCTTTTCGCTCGTCTTTCATAGTTCTTCACATCTATTTGACTGCATATTTCCGCATTCTTCATGTCACCTTTGATTTCGCCTATCCCACTTGGTATTGGGAAGCGCAAGCATTGATGAAGAGTTGATGCTACACTTTTGATCCCGTGCACCCATGGAAGCCCTAGCAGCATGTTATATGGTGACTCCACATCCACTACGCACAGAGTTACATGTGTTTCTATTTCTTCTAGGAGTATGCTTACGATTACCCCATCTTTTGGCTTTGTTAACGCCTTGCTAAATCCGTGTATGTTATATGTAGGCGTCATTAAGTCCGTGTCACTAAATCCCATACTCCTGAATGCGCGGTAATATAAGATGTCCACTGATCTTCCTGTGTCGACCAAGGTTTTGTATACCGCCCACTCTTATGATGTTTTCACTCTTTCCTCCTTTTCTGTTCGACTTTTGGTTACAGTGACTACCAGCGAATCTGTTCGCCTCAGGTTTTCCCCTAGTATATCGTCTGCTACGAAGGTTATCCTTTGTTTTTGCCACTCCTTTAGAGGCGATATTTTGTCTACGGTAAAGATTTTCCTCCCTTCATAGTCACGCTTGTGTATTTTTCTTGAAATTCCTGCATGAAAATCTGCAACATTCATATTCGATTTTGTTTTGGAATTGCACTGTTTACACTTGCTTCCTTCTCTTGCTCCAATAATCCTCATCGTTTTGGCTGGTCCACTGTTATCCTCCTGTCTTTGTGTTTTCCTCGTGCAACTCCTTTTTCCATTTGTTGATTATCCTTTTCCACTGATAAATCTCCTCTTCCTTAGCCTTAAGTTCCTGAAATTATACCCTCTATTGACAAGGTAGAAGACTTTCTGAAAACCACTTTTCTGAGATAAAATTTTCTGCTTGTTTTTTAGATCTAAAACTCAAAATTTCTTAAAATCCAACAAAAAACATCGACAGAAGTTTTAACATGAAAATGAAACCAATAATTATTTAGAAAATGCTCTAGAGATTTTCACCACCATGGAACATCTAGCACAATCGCTTAAGTTGTTTCTAGCGCAAAAATGTAGTTGCATGAAATCATACAACTAACACCCCTTAACAAGAACTATGAAAGATCCTAAGAAATCATGATGAAATACTTGAAATCCTTTTATTAAGTTTAGAAATCAATACAAAAGAATTATTATTGGTTTAAACGATGAGATCCTTGGAAAACCAACTAACTTGGAAAACAAATAACTTTCTCTCTCCTAACTTATTACGGTACTGACTCTTTACTTCCGCGTGGATGTTCATACTTTTGGTGTGGTCTGGTGTAGTCATTTGGTTCGTATTCTTGGATATACCATGTGCGTTCTTCTTCGCTTGTTATTGGTCGACCAAAGGGAGACCTACTATAGGGTGATTCCCTTGGATTTTGTCTGTCACACTTTCATGGTCCTCAAAATTGAGTTTTAAGAAAAAAAATTGATTTTTCGAAATTGATTGATTCTCAACCGTTTTTGTTCAAATTTTAATTTGTAGTAGAGAGATCTTAATCGTAATATCTATCATAAATTGAAAGAAATCACAAAAAATATCATCCATGATCAAAGAATTTGAAGATTAAAATTTTATTCAAAAAAAAAAGTTTTCATAAAATCTTAATTTTTTGATTTTCCTCGATTCTACGTCGTTTTTCCTCGAAGATCTTCCATAAGAGAGTTAATAAACATTGTTTTTCATATGGGTTGCAAGGAATTTGGTTAAATTCGACTCAAATCGAAGAACTGTGAGTTTCAATATTACCCAGAAAAATGGATCACGTGCAGCAGAACGGGGAGAAGAAAAGATCCATGCGTTATTTTGCAACAATTATAAAAGTTGCGAAGTAAGTGAACTTCGACAGTTACATACTCTCATTATTATTATTGCTGTTGCAAATATGACAAATACATTTGTTGCAATTTTTTTTTTTTTTTTTGATGCATGAGTTTTTTGAATTCTTAATCGGCCCCAACTGCTATAGCAGTAAACTAGTCATAGTCATTATTTCGCATAACTAATAAGTGTGCGATATTTTGCACCTACATGTTTGGTCGGTTTTCATTTGAGTTCATCCAATATGCATTAAATCTTCGCCTTTCATTAAACGTTTGATTTACCAATAAAAAAAAAACAAAAATCAGTAATACAAGATGCCTTACTAGTGCAAGATGTTGAAAGGAATGATTGTCAATAATACAAAATAATTTTCCCTGATTGAAAAGACTTTAAATTATGGAAGATACCTTGGTATGCCATTACAAGATGGATGAATATATGTGATCAAATTATAAGATGGAACTTTATATATAGTTATGAAGAAGTGAATTTCTTTGCGGATAAACTGGTTAAGAAAGGATCTAGTCTGCTAAGGGGGTGAAAATTAATATTTGATATTAAACCTTCATTTTTAGATAGTATGAAAAACTCATATCAACTTCACTTTAGATTCTGTTAGATTACAATTGTAATTAGTCGAATGCCCGGGTAAATAAAGGCTTTTATGTCAGTCTAGTCTTCTCATATGAGGAGGTTGTCTAAAAGTTACGTGGGCCTACACTAAAAAAACCATCTCACATAACTTTTAATTGTAGGGCCCAAAAATAAAACCCCCGTTAGTTCCATGTGAGCAGTGATTCTAAATAAACCGTTCGGTTGAACAGAATTAAAACCGCCCAGACTCATTGGGGGACCCGTCCCGGTGAATTTGCAGGGGCCCATGGCTTGTGGGACCTATTAATGTGTCTGTGTTGTTTTAATTTTGTCTAAACACTCGGTTTGTTTAGAGTTTTTACGTTGTGACTAGTGTTGTCTAGAATATTGTATGCCTAGAATTGCTCTTCCAACAATTGATGTGAACAAAATCCACCTCATAAATGAAAGGAAAGGAAATCATCACAAAAATACTAAAATTCATTCTGAAATTCATAACAAGTACTGATACAGGAAGATGGATTAGGTAGTAACAACAAATAATACAATTATAGTTTTACAAACAAAATTTAAAGAATTACATCCCCACTGTACACACTAAAGGTGGATTTGGATGGTGGATGTGGGTTCCACATCACTCTCTCACTCGGTGATAACCGCGGGAAAATGTCCCGGTGAACAAGTCATTTTCGTTTTTCTTGTTATTCTGCTTGACTGGCCGTTGTTTGCTCCTTTTAGAGATTCTAGGCCCGTAGGTAGAACGAACTATTTCCCAAAACAGTGGAAACTGATGGAAGACAAACGAAGACACTGGAACACAAGCAAAGAACGATACAGGAACTGTTACCCATGTTAACTCTTTTCTAAGTAAAATAGAAAGGGCTGCCCCAAAGGCTACCATGAGGGTAGCTAGAGAAAAGAAGAGAGTTGCAAGACCTAAGATCAACTTTCTAGGCAACCGTTTAAGGAAATCTACCTCCGCATACCTTGAAGTTAAGATGGATAAGAACATAAGAAGAGAAGTGATGGATGAGAATAGAGATAAAGCATCTGCTATTGCAAACACCAAATGCATCATTAGACAGAAAAATCGGGAGGCCTGCGAGGCTTGGGGGGGCTAGGGGAGCCGTTGTTAACACTTGTACTATCAGCACTATTATTACCACCCGGTACTGTAATGGCGGCAGCAAAAGTTACAGTGGCGATGAGTGTGGTTTCAATCATGCACGAATTTGATGTATCCTTCATCCAGTCCCTAGCTTCCTTCACCAAGGTCGTGTGTTCCTCTGTGAATATCTGTTGAGCCGTGTTGCCATCTTTGTTGCTCAGTAGCCTGTACTTTTCTGGTAAAAGATTCTCCACTCCCTAGACCAAATTAGATATGTTAGCTTGGTATATATCCATGTCTACCTAAAAGGTTGAAGTTGCAGCGATAAAACCTTTCTTATGATGAAAGTACAAATCTGACAGATAGTTTTGATACGCACCTTATACCATTGCATCTCTCGTTGCATTTGTAGTGGTGCACCTGATACCTGTTTAAGGTGATGAGAAGGTGCTAACTTGGCAGCATAATGTAGGATATTGTTACCATCCTCATCTCTTCTAGAAACTAAATCATCCTTGTGATCCCCACTCAACTCGCATATCAGATTCAATATCTTGTCATTTCTTTCTTCTATTGCAATTTGCAATATTCTCTGGTTCTCCGTCTTATACCAAATTAGGTCAGGAAAAGTTTTAAGGCACTCCACCACAAATTCAGTTGTCCCAGATTTCATAGCTATCTTCAAGACATTAGAGTCTTCAAAGAACTTCAAGCCTCTGTCTGGTCCTCCAAGTTTAAGATTAGTGAGGATACATTTTACTAAAGTTGATACTCTTTTGTGCATCATCTTTTTATTGTACATTCTTTTTCCAGCAGGGACTGAAGTAAAATATCAAAGTAGAGTCATCAATTGATAAGATTAATACCAATAAAGGGGCACGAGGTAGTTATAAGAATAATATCAAACCTCCACCGAAGGAATTCTGGAAAGCGGAGTAGAACTTTCTCATGGTTGCTCTGAACCATGTTATTTTTTCACCTCTATTTGTGCAGTTTTCCAAGAATACAGGGTTCTCCACGTCCCCTTTCAGAAGCTGGCAAACTGGAGGAGGCAGCAAATCCACTGTAATAACTGCATGCATGTACGTACGTAGTGGCGGACCCAGTTTATTTACAAAATTAGGGGCACAAAATGTTTGTAGTGAGACTTGAAATTAATATTGAACTGAAAGTTAAATGACTGACCAGAGTATATCCAGCGCTCCCATAAGGTTAACTTGCATCCGCTGAGAAATGTAAATGGCCTCCCTGCAATCATGTCTAATGCCCTAACTTTGCTGTTTTTACTTTCTTCAGTTGCCAAGCTTGGATACATTTGGACAACACATAAGGCAGTATCTTCAAACAAATCAAACGGAGAGGAATGGGTTAGTTCTCATTCTACTGCTGGTTTGTAATGAAATTTATGCCATTTATTTTATGTAGTTCTTCCGTTTTTGTCATTTATAATGATCTTTTCATACTATTTGTTTACTATCTGCCTCCAAGTCGTTGGTTTAGCAAGTCAAGCTTTGGAATTGTGGGTTTACCCACCACAATGATCAGCAATGCAAAATCAGTTACGTACCGTAAAGATTGGCATCAATTAGGGAGCACAATAAAGAAGCGCCGTCAGGACCAGAGAAAGGACTGGGTTCCTCGTTTGTAGTGACTGACCAAAGATAATTCACCATCTCCTCTTGTCTATCTGTTACGTAATCAGCAGCAACTTTAAGTGGTACAGATCCATTCTTTTCACTTATTTGAGTCAACTTTGAATGTTTGTCCACCATTGCTTTAGCGACTTCGACATTGCCTTCTACAACAACAGTATGAAGTGCGGTATAACCATACTTGGTTTCTTGGCATGATTTTTAGAAGCTCCTCCACGAACATCCATTGCCCAGCATTAGCTGCAATATGCAGTGCAGTGTCCGAATGTTCAGTGACCATCGCACTAATTGCTTTTGGATCATGCTTGAACATTAACTTTGCTGCTTCCCTCTTACCCTGCTCAGTAAATACGAGTAGTTCTCGGTAATCATCATGAGACCCCTTCATCCCTTCAAAGCCATTAGCCATGCGACATATACAATAACAATTGCAATCAGTTAGTCATTTATATGAGTAACGATAGACTCACCATAAGAAGTGCATATACAAGCACAGACGCATCTAACTGATTACCCAGACACCGTGACAAAAAAGTAAAATGAGCTTTGCATTAGAATGTAGCTATTTTTGTAAATTTTATCCCAGAAACCATCTAAGAGAGCTTGTAATAACGCCACTATATGGTTGAGTGTAACTCATGCGTCCATTCTTAAGATGCAGTGTAATTGTAATTGTAGTTAACTTCAGGATCAAGGGTATTAGAAAAAAATCAAATTTAATTCAAAAAAAAAAAATTACTTTTGATATTTATTTAATTCAAGGGTATTACTTCAGGATCAAGCTAACTCTACCTTCCATGTTAATTACTACAATATTACGCCATTGAGAGCTCGAACCTGAGACCTCCTGGAGGGAATGAAACTTTGGGAAACGGGGATAACCAGCTGAACTAGGTGTCCATTTTTGATAATTATTTAAAGTAAAATTAAATAGTTACGATTTTATCGTATAAGATAACTTAAGGGTTAAATTCTATACTCGTGGAGATAATTTATTAATTATAAGATCCTATATTTACCACACGTCTTAATAAAAGACTTCCACGAGTTTTTACACTCATTATTAGAGACGCTCTTAGCAGAATCTGGAGATGTAACTAACAAAAATTGGTGACATTTCACGGTTTGTAATCAAAAAGGAAAGAGAAGTAGGGTGTTGACTTAACTTTGGAGGTGGAAAACGACCTTTTCTAAAGACAATTATAAAAGTCTTTTTCTTCTTCTAATTTTTTTATTTTCAAGGACATGATAAAAATTTATCGACAAACTTTTTTTGTTTGAATGATCGATAGTGCCTCTAAAAATATAGTTTGGAAATTTATCAATCGATTCCCATATCTTTGTTTCAATGTCTTCCCTTTAATTATGAACCCTAATTGGGTAGTTGGTAAGTCTCTCTCAAATTTTCTTTAAACCGATTTACCAATCACTCATGATTAAATCTGGAGAGGAGTTTTCTCAATCCTTAACACAATATTTTGTATGGAACCGGTGTAGATGATAATGTAAATGAACATGGAGGTGGTCGTCTCTAAATTTCTTCACCATCATAATGCAATGAAAAAGGAAATCTCCCAAAATTCATATTCTTTTACAATCAAAATATCATAAATATTTCCTTTCCTTTTTTTTTCTGTTTGAAAATCCGTTAAATTAGTCAAGTAATCACGTCCAGATTGGTAAACATAGGTGGTTAAAATTGGAGACAGGTGATTGTTAGAGATTGGCTGGAACAGAGGAATAGAGGCATTTGGTAACAGAGGATCCGGAGCCTAATAGAATACGGTAGCAGGAACTGAACAATCAATCCACGACTTATTGCCGTGTATATATATATTATACTGGAAATAGTACTTGTCAGTGACGGTACTCTTTCATTTACTTAATTGGGTGTGACGTAGTCTATTTATTTTGAATTCGTATGAATTATATATATGTGCTTCTAGTCAGATAAGATGTCAATGTCCAAAGGCAATTTTCAATTCGCAATTCTCAATTGGCATTTCTCTGTTATATTTCCTAGAAAAAGATGTTAATCTATTCTAAAATAGCATATAAAAAACACAAAATTGGTTAAAAAGACTAAAATCAACAATTCCTGGGTGAAATAGACAGTTAGATTTTGATACTGTTTAAATGGACAAAAATGTAAAAATAGGCAGGATGTAGCCAGTTTGATCATGCCCATTTTCAAATATTTTTTTTTTTTTTAATTTACACATGATGTATCCAGTTTCATCCTTACTATTTTTTAAATTTAAGTTAGGATGAAACCAGTTTCATCTTTATTATTTTTTGGCCATTTCACCCAAACTATTTTTTACTCGTCCATTTGAACCGTGATTTAAAAATATTTGGACAAATGACCTATTTTCCGTATAAAAAATCTCTCCAAATAGATAGTTCCAAGTTGGTTAGCATCCGTTGGTTCGAATTGGTTAATATCCGTTGAATCTTGTGAAATATATGCTAGTATTAAATTCGGAAAATAGGTTATTTGTCCAAATATTTTTAAAACATGATTTAAATGGACGAGTAAAAATTAGTATCGGTGAAATGGACACCAAAAAAATAGCAAGGATGAAACTGGATTCATCCCCACCTTAACTTAAAAAATAGCAAGGATGAAACTAGATGCATCCTGATGTAAATTAAAAATAAGAAAAAATATTTGAAAATGGGTAGGTGAAACTGTTTACATCCTGACTATTTTTTTCATTTTTGTCCATTTAAACAGTATCAAAATTTAAGTGTCCTTTTCACCCAGGAATTGTTGATTTAGGTCTTTTTAACCAATTTTGTGTATTAAATTTCGGCTCTTGTGAAAATAGTTCACAAGTGAAAGAAATTACTATCCTTTCGTAACGAAATATACTTACCAACACCTATGGTGATCTTTGTCCCGCGGTTGGTCTAGTGAGAAAAAGTCTCGTGGGCATCACAGGATCAAAAGCGCAACATTATGCAAATCGGTGAAAGAGGAGGAGCCATGTGTTGTGCGTCCCACGGTAGGAATATAATTTCTCTATAATATATTGTTCCAAGACGGCTAAAACAAAATGGCTACAAAAAGGAAGAGCGTATCATAATAAATTCCAACAGGAAGCTAAGTAATTATCGATCTTCACGAAGGACAATGTAATTGATTGTAACAGGGGAGGACAGAAAATGCAGAATTTCCAATTGGATATTTTCTAATATATTTCACAGGAAAAGATGCTAATCAATGCCAATTTTGAAGTTGGCATATAAAAATGCTCGTGCCCGCTGCATATGCCGAATTCTGCAAAATATACTAATAAAGTTTTGGGTCGTGTAAAAAGAGTTGACAAATTAGAGAAAACTTGGCAAAAGAGTTCACAATATGGCTTCATGTATGCGATTAGATTGTATGTCACCATGTGAGTATGTCATGAAAATCTGCCAGGGATGTCCAAACTAAAAACTCCAAAATGCGAATGCCATCTATTCTCAAACTTTGTACCCCGTCTATAATTTTCAAGTTTCTGGACAATGTTAGAACGGACGCCTATTGGCTAAATCCAAACAATGTAATAACTTCATTTTCAGTTTTTTGCTAACGTTGGTTTTCTAATTTGTAATGATAGAACGGACGCCTATCTTGTGTAACCAAGTACAATCAATTATTAATGTCTAACGTTGGTTTTCTAATGGTTCACCCCGTTAGGTATATCCACGTGGGCCTCACAGGATTAAAATGCCATCACCATACTAATCTTTGCGGGAGTGAAAAGGAGGTCATGGGCTGTGGCACTTCATATTCAACACTAAAATTTGTAATGCTATGAAGTGGTTACAAATTCTCTGTTGCAAATTATATCCGTTTGCATACTTTTGTAACAGATTTCAGCCGTTACAATGCTTTTCCTTGATCGTAACATGAGACGAATCGTATTAGGCTTATTTTTCGCGTGTGCCATTCACAGACGAGGGTGGTCATACTTGGGTTTTTTCCACCCAGAATAGAAATAGATAGAGGATATTTCCTGCCCTCTTACTAATAATACTTCTCGACGTTTACCCTTCCGTGTTCTTCGCCTCTCCTCTTTTTTTATCCAGTAACATGATCAAATGTTCTTCTCAATAAATACATCCGCAGAGAAACTCATCAGAAACTATCCGGAAAGATAAGTCTGATCCACTTTAGTTGTAATATTTCTATTCCAACTATGGATCTTATGATTGATTTTCAAAAAAATAATAATTTAGAGTTCGGAAACTAAAATCATTAATTTCGTATAAAAATTGATTAGAGCATAGATCCGTAAATATTTCATCTCAATCTTGCTTCTGAGATCAAAATCTCGAATAATTTTAACAATTTTTTTTTAAGGTTTCTTGATTTCAAAATCCAAATTATATTCGGAAGTTAAGATCTCTCTCGCAATTAATTTTGAATTGGAGAGAGATAAATAAATAGGGGAATAAAAAGGATGTGATAAAAAAACAAAGTTAAAAACAAAAGTCCTATTAACTTGTATCCATGTATACACGCTAGAGAATAATGAACTACTAGTATAAATTAACATTAGTTTAAATTTGTTTCGGCATTAGTGCAAGAACAATAAACTACTGGTATAAATTAACATTAGTTTAAATTTGTTTCGGAACTGGTGCAATTAGTTTAGAATAAATCTACTATAATAAATAACTATGATTTTCCAGTACTACCCTTTAAGGTTATGGAAAATGATATAATTGGGGACGGGATTCTTTATTTGGTTAAACAAAGACTATTATAAGATCAGTCATCGATATTATCAGTTGATATACCCTCAGTTATATCATTTAACCCAACTGGCCAAATACAATCTTGATTGATATAAAATCAATAATCATACAAATCCCAAGATCTCAAACTAGTGTATGTGCAAGTATAGGAATAACAATGTTGGCTCGTACTAGTGTATATACTAATCTCATATTTCGATTTGATAAATAAGATGTGATACTTAAAAAGAGATACTTACAACAACAACATCAACACTATTTCTCATCTTTTAGTGAGAGCAACAAATCTTAAAACTCAACTCTTTAAAGCCGTCAGATCTACCTGATTTATATTCATAGAGCAACAAATCTTAAAGCTCAACTCAATAATTAGACCCGTCAAATCTGCCTGATTTAAAATTCATCCATTAGATCTAAAGAGATTAATTCCTTATGAACTATTCACCACAGTCATTGGAAATAATTTGTATTTATGTATCATCCTTTGATTGAAAAAGATTTCTCTTAAATATGCTGACTATTTAGGGGTTTATGTGAAATGATAGACAATTATAAGGACCTTAATTTAGAAGTTGTGCTATTACTATATCGCCTTTTTTTTTTTCCGCTGGTGTTTTCACTTTTCCGTCTAAAATCTGGCAACGTGCATCGCACGTACACTCTGCTTGTCAACATTAAGAACATCATCGAAGTTCCATTGGTGTTGGATACGAATCATTCGTTATAGGGTATCAATTTGAAGGGGATCTTGATGATTGGTTATGTTCTTTAAGTTCTAAAGTTCCAATATTTAAGATATGCATTAATACAAAAGTGTAATTTCTATTATAGAAGTACCTGATAAACCCTAAAAGCAATTTATTTTGGAGACCCAGGAAAGAAAAAATCTAAGTTCTGTTTCCTTATGCAAAGGAGAACGAAATAGAAAAAGAATAGGATCCCGAAAGTTAGTCATTGGTGGGAAGGAGAGGGACTAATTAAAACGAACTATTATTAATGTGGGGTAATTACGGAATTTTAGTAAGTATTAAATCAACAAATTTATTTTGTCGATATATTTGATATTCTGAAGGAAAAAAACGTTTAAACCCGATACTTCCTTAAGCTAGGGTGTTTGACAATGATATTATCAAAAAAATTAGGTTGCTTGAACCTGCTTATGACCCTGCAAAGAAAGTTACCATGATGTGGATAAGTACTAAGGACAGATCAGTTTTAGTGAAGTCTTCCTGTAGATTGGAAAGGAATATGGAATCTCAATATTTTGTCCAGGGTTAAAATTTTTCTTTGGAAAACTTTAAGCAGTTGCCTGCCTATTAGGGAGGTCTTAGGTAAATATACCCCTATTGATGTTCGTTGTCGCTTGGGTAACAACTCTGTTACTGAAACAGTTGATCATCTATTTACAAAATGTGTGTTTTCTGAAGCAATTTGGAGAGGGTTATCTTTCCCTCATAACTTCTATAATGCTCCTAATATATCCTACAAAGATTGGTGAATTTTGTGGTCAAAATACCGTTCTCACAGATTTTTTTTTTTGCTTATGTTCTATGGTACATTTGGAAATAAATGTGTAAAGTTGTTTTTGGTATTGTTAAGCCTAATCCTAATGATCTGATAGAGTTTATTAAGAGAGACATACCCAATATCTGCGTAAAAATTTCGGTAGTGCGGTAAAATTGAGTACTCCCTCTGTGTGTGATATATCTCACCCAAGTTGTGTCCATGAAAGTTGTGACAATTTGCAGGATGTTTCTTACATCTATTTCGATGCTTTTTTTTTCTAAGCAAATCAAACAAGTTTTCCTGTGGTATTGTGGAAGTGAATAACAAAAGTTTAATTGTTGACTTCACAGGAGGGACAAGATGGCTGAAGAGGAAGATTCAAGAGCCTATCGGGAAGCAACAAGATGAGGACAAAGCAGTTGAAATGAGAGACTAGTCTTCCTTAATGATAATCAGAATGTGATAAGCAGTTTAAAGAAGAACGTTTTTGCAGTAAACTGGATGTCAAAAGCTATTTTTCTCTAAGCTTTAGAGCTCAAGAAATTTCTTGCTAGTTCATATTTCGTTTATATACAGAGATCATGTAACAGTCTAGCGGATAATTTAGCTAAATTCCATAATAGACATGCGGATGTGCATGTTGATTCTAGATGTTGGGAGAAATCTAGAAGGAAGATTGGTTAGGTATTCTATGTAATCAAAACAATGTATTTTCTTTCAGCTACTTTTATAAAATTTCTGTTTATCAAAAACGAAAAATTATTCCTTAAGCTATATACGGGGATATAAATCACAAAATTGGTTAAAAAGACAAAAATCAACAATTTCTGGGTGAAAAGGACATTTAGATTTTGATACTGTTTAAATGGACAAAAATGTAAAAATAGCCAGGATGTAAACAGTTTCATCCTAACCATTTTTAAACACTTTTTCTTATTTTTTAATTTACATCAAGATGCATCCAGTTTCATCCTTGCTATTTTCAAAGTTTAAGTCAGGATGAATCCAGTTTCATCCTTGCTATTTTCTTGGTGTCCATTTCACCCATAATACTATTTACTCTTCCATTTGAACCATATTTTAAAAATATTTGGACAAATAACCCATTTTCTGGATATAAATCCACTACTCTCATACTTTACAAATCAATAAATTTATGATTAAATTTTCTTGTGTCTTTTTCATTGGTACATATTTTATAAATCCGTTACTCCCATACTTTTCGAATAGAAGTTGGAAATTTCCAAATTGACAATTTTTTAATATATTTCATAGAAATAGATAAATGTTAACGTATTCTATTTTCTAGTTGGGGTATGAAAATTTCCATGCCATCACATTAATGATAACTGTCAAGTTGATTAATATTCGTTGAGTTTTGGAAATATATTAATAATGTCTTGGTCGAGTGAAAAGAGTTTAGGAATCAAAGAAAAACATAGTCGCTCTATGTATGCGATATAAAACTCATGTCACTATCTGAGTACGTCGTTCAGATCAGCAAAAGATATTCCAAAATCAAAGTTACTTCAAAATGCAATTTTTCGGCAAATAAACTCATGTCACTATCTGCTATAAAATGAATTTTATAAAAGGTTACTATCCTTTTATAGCGAAATACACCACCAGTAGAACTTCGATAAATAAATTACTTCGCTAAAATAATAAAATTCTTTGGTCCCAATTAGGTTTGTACAGGCTAAATTTTAACTTAATAAATTAATAACTTCGCTAAAATAATAATTTTATCCGGTCCTAAGACTGTTAATTTACCGAAGTTTTACTGAACTTCTATGTTGGGTTATGACCCATGATAGGTACACTACTCGTGGGCTTCACAGGGTAAAAAAACCGGCAACCCTGCTATGCGTGTAAAAGGAGAGAGAATGCTAGGGCTGTGTCCTGTGGTAGGTATCGACTATCGAATTTCACCGTAGAAAACTCTTCCAAAATTGTGTTAGATAAAAATTAGGAAAGGTATAAGCGCAAAAAACGACATACCCAATTCCGGCTTGGTTGCTAAAATAATTGTCAGTTTCCACGAAGGACAATATAACCGATTACAGCATAGGAGGATGGAAATGCCCTGTTCCCAATTGACATTATTTTAATATATTTAAAACACAAAAAATGTTAATGTATATTTATTTATTTTTTGATCAGTAAAGAATATTATTGCCTAAGAAGGGAGAGGATATAGAAGGATCTGTACCACTCTCAATTGACAAACAGAAAAAGAAAATCAAAAGGACATACAAAAAAGTAGGAATGCATCTTTACTTGCAATCAGTCGAAATACATTTTCGTCCAACAAGTCATTACATCTCAGAAACTTGGAGTTTCAAGGTTTTCCAAAACCAGGCCCGAGTGAATAACAAATGTTTAAGCTTTCGTTGAGTGGGAACTTGATTGCTCTCCTTAATGTTAAAACCTCTAGCACCCCTTTCAAGCCAGATACTCCAAATAATTGCCACTGCTGATCTAGTACTGCTGCTTTGTAGGCATAGTGATGTTAAAAAGAAAAAGAGTAGTAAAAAAGTCATCTGGCATAGGAATTTCAAATTCAACTTTTGCTGGATATGGCACCGTATCGTACCAGCAAACTCACAGTGGAGAAATTAATGATTTATAGTTTCATCTTGTAAACAATGTAAATTCTATTTTTCAAGTTGGCACTTAAAGATTAATATGCCATAATACAAAATGCCACTAGTTGATGGGTTGTTATCCTCTCCAAACTGAAACCCCCTACTTGACCAATATCCGTTAAATTTTGGAAAAGACACCGCGGACTAAGAAAGGTTTACTAAAATATAATAGAAGTAGAACCAATCACAGTGTAGACGTGTTCGTGGTGGCAATAATGAGATAAGATTATTCATTTTTTGATTCAATTATAAAACCAACTACTTTGCAAAGAACTAATCAAGAGCAAATTTGCATCAAATTAATTAGAAAAACCATTATGGAGTGGAGCATAGTGAGAAAATATTTTGGATGTCTGTCCACTTTTTCTGCTGAGAACAACCAATCAGAAAAAACCAATATTGTTCTTCCATGTTCCTATTCTGCTGATTCTAAACTTCATATATATAATTTTGAAGAAATAAAGACTGCCACTAAAAATTTCAGCCATGATAGTTTTATCAGTGAAGACAAGTTTGGGAAAAATTATGCAGGGGCTGTTCATGGAACTGTAAGGGTCTTGTTTAAGGTCTTTAATCTAGGTGTCATTAATCAAGTATCCGAGCAGGAGTGGCTGGTAAGAATTAGATAAAATTCCCTTCAATTTTTGTTCTTCTTCTTTTTGCTTGATTAGTAATATGTACTTGTTGGTTCATTCATTTTGTTCTTTTTTATCATTAATCATTATCCTTGAAGCATCATTAGTATCATTATTGATCATAAGAAAAAAGAAAATCACACTGAAAGTTATAGTATGTAACCTTAGATTCTAGCTAGAAAATAACTAGATGGTGATGGAGGAAGATAACTAATTTCACCAGAAGTACATGACTTGGATAAGTTTTAACCCACCTCGGTCCTCGTGTTAATCTTTTACTGGTAAAATCACAAGAAGGTAGCAACAAAAAAAAGAATCACAAGAAGTAATTTTTAATCAAATTCAAGACGTTGGGTCAAATAAGTACAGAAATTAATGTTTAATCCATTTAAAGCCCCGTTAAGGAATTTTTTTTGTGCGATTTTTTTTTTTTTGTTTTGTTTTGTTTTTTTTTTTTTTTGATAATCAACCATTAGTATTTCATTTCATTAAGTAACGTGTACATGATGGTTTTCAAGAAAAAATAGTATCTCATAAAAATAAAACAAAAACAATAAAAGATGCAAAACGTAAATAAATCGCGAAGAGAAAGAGCGATCCACAACGGTAACACACAAATCTTGTATGAAGAGATTGGAGAAGGAATGGTACTCGAAATCACGGTTCGACCATTTTAATTGATTTTCTTCTTGGAAAAGAGATACTCCTATTAGAGAGGAGTGATTTGCCCAAAAACTCATGTTTAGCGAGAAGCCCAGAAACTCTAGATCTATTATTCTATTGAAGAACTTGATTCTGCCTCCGTCAAATCGTCCGATGTACTTGTATCTAAAAACCGAATCACGAACAAATCTATAAAAAGAAACACTATAAAAGTGTAGATAAAATCGCCCTAATAGCGAAGAAGATAATCGCTCTAATAGCAAAGAAAATAATCGTCCTAATAGCGAAGAAAATTATTCAAAACGTTAAATAAAACTAAAAAACAAGAAATCTTTGCTCAGATCTAGTCCCTAAGAGCGTCCACAGTGGTACGATCATAACCAAAGATCAAAGACCAAAACAAACGATCAAATTTGAGTTTTGTCTGGTGTGTGACGTTACGGGTGAAAGACTAAATTTGATCGAGCGTACATTATATATTCACATGGTGTGGGGCGTGGGATATACGTCCGCCTGATTGAGGAGATTCTTAAAAAAAAAAAGAAAAAAAAAAGAAAGAAGTGGGGCGGAGGTATAAAGCCCGCCCCACAAAAAAATTTTTGGAAAACAAAGAATGGGGCGGGGGTATAATGCCCGCCCCATACAAAATTAAAAATAAAATAAAAAATGGGGCGTAGACTTTACGTACGCCCCATGTGAAGCGTAGACTTTACGTACGTCTGGTGTGGTGCGGGGACTTTACGTATGCCTGGTGTGGGACGTAGATTATATAACCGCGTGGTGGTGGGGCGTGAACTATACGACCGCTCGACTATATCTGGGTTTGGTCTTGATCGCCGACCAAATTTGGTCTGGGTTTTACTCTTTGATCAAATTTTGATCGATGGTCCGTCCCACTACGCCAGCCCACTCGACTAGAAATTTGCTCTTAGTCGTCCACTGCAGTTGCTCTAAAGAACTAAATCTGAGTAAAGAAGGAGGAAGATGATAAGTTTTCTTCAAGGCTTTTGAGAAGGGAGAGAGAAGAGAGAGAAAGGATCACGACCATTTTTTGTTGTTGTTGTTGTGACAATCTTTGGACAGCGAAAAATTGTGTTTCACACATCGGCCACATGAACGCACGTGAATCGTAGGGGCAGACATAAACGGATATTCCCGTTTCTAAAATATTCAGCAACGAGTTTTCTTGGAGACCAGTGGGAACGCATATAAGCGTTTCTAATGTTTGACGGCCAGGTTTTGGATGCACACACCAAACTTATCCTGCGGCCGAATTTCGGAGACAGCCCATCCTTGGGTATGATGGATCCAAAGTTAAAATTGCAGCCTCTAAATAGTATAGATGATTTAATGATGATTTAATAACACCAGTGATGAGGAAAAGGTAGCCATAGAAAAATATTTCTTGAAAAGAATTCTTTTGTCATTTTAACAAAAAATGATAATAACTTTTGTCTAAAAATGGAGAGAGTGTATCTGATTTACAGTTAAGTGTCTTAATCTTATGAACAAAAATAAAAAGTAAAAGGAACTCGAAATACATGATATAATACCCTTTTAGTTTCTTAACAAATTTCGAGTTATTTGAAGTTTATACAAATCTTTTAAAACATAAATTTGATATTGTTGTTCACTGAATAGATTTATTTGAAAACTTCCCAACAAGAGAAAATTTAAAAAATTCCAAGACACACTAGTTAGATATGTTTTTTTCTAGTTTGTTTGCCGATTTTACCGCTGAAAGTCATACGTAGTTTAGTTTGAAAGACTGCATAACCTGTTATGCATACTTTCGAACGAGTTCGAAACCCGTTATGCATACTTTTGAAACACATATTCTGTTATGCATGATTTCCACTCACTTTTACTTTTCATGGGTTTTATGAACTATCACCTCCCATTTATTCGTTAAAAACTTAAATTTGATATCTTTTTTTGTGCTTTAATTAGCCTAATTTCTTCTCCTATAGAAATTATGGCATCTTACAAAAAAAAAAGATTAAACCTTTGACAACTTAATTGATTTAACCTTATAATTTTTGAAAAGAACTAACAAGAATTCCCAACCAATCTGAGTCGACCCAACATTAATCTAATTTCTTATTCTCTAAAAAGATTATGCTAGTGTAACATATTTGGACCTGATAACAAAAAAAATAATATTTTTGTGCCTTAATTAGTCTAATTTCTCCTATAAAAATTATGTCATCTTATCATTGATTTAGCCAATCAGCAATTTCAAAAGTAATGATTCAAGTAGTTGATTAAAACCGTTGACATTTGATTGATTTAACCTTTTAATTTTTAAAAAGAACAAACAAGAATTTCCAACCAATTTGAGCCGACCCAACGTTAATCTAATTTCTTACTCTCTAAAAGAATTATATTAGTGTCACATATTTGGACCTGACAACAAGAAAAATAAATTTTTTCTGCCTTAATTTGCGTAATTTCCCCTATAAAAATTATGTCATCTTATCATTGATTTTGTCCAACAGCAAGTAGAAAATTAATGATTCTAGAAGTTGATTAAACCGTTCATAACTTGATTGGAAAAGAACTAACAAGAATTTCCAACCAATTTGACTCAACCCAACATTAATCTAATTTCTTAGTCTATAGAAAGAGGTTTTCAGAGAAAATGTTGTTTTAGTGAATATACCGGTATACAAGTTAACAAGACCCTTTTAAGATTAAACTAACTCGTTGGGAAACAGTGATTCCTTCAATTATCATGGTTCTTGCTGTTAGAAGAAAAAAATATCACAAAATTGGTTAAAAAGACCAAAATCAACAATTCCTGGGTGAAATGGACAGTTACATTTTGATACTGTTTAAATGGACAGAAATGTAAAAATAGGCAGGATGTAACCAGTTTCATCGTGCCCATTTTCAAATATTTTTTCTTATTTTTAATTTACACAGGATGTATCCAATTTTATCCTTGCTATTTTTTAAATTTAAGCTAGGATGAAACCAATTTCATCCTTACTATTTCTTTTTTGGCCATTTCACCCAAACTATTTTTTACTCGTCCATTTGAACCGTGATTTAAAAATATTTGGATAAATAACCCATTTTCCGAAAAAAAATTCGAAAGAAAAAATGGCCAGAGGCACTACAACAACATAAAAAACAGACCCAGAGCATCACCCTCCGTTAGAAGAAATTATTACCAGTCAGCATTGAAAAGATTTAGAAAACGAATTATGAAAAACAAATTGCAATTATCCAATTATGGAGAAGATTATAATGTAGCCTCTACATTTGCTAGCGTATGCGAGTTTGTTCGTTAGTTTCAATGTTTTCAACGAAATCGTATTCAAGTAGGTTTAATTTTAACCAGATATTCTTCCCAATCTGACAGGAAGATGTTACGTACTTTGGGCATTTGCGACACCGTCATTTAGTGACATTGATAGGATATTGCTGCAAGGACAAGCACCGGATACTAGTATATGATGATGCCGATCTTATGTGCCCCTTAGGACCTAATCTGTATCATGGTACGTTAATTGACTCTTCGCTTACCAATTTTTTTATTTATTTTTGTTTTTTTTATATAACAAGTGCTTTCTCTCGGTGCAGATTCTGTACCTCTTGCATGGACCAATAAGTTGAAAATTGCTCGAGGAGTAGCAAAAGGTCTGGCTGGCCTCCTCGGAACCGACAAGCCCTCAATTTCCATCGATTGCATTAATACCTCAAATATCTTAATAGACATGGTAAGTTTTTTTTTTTATCATCAAATTATAAGTATTTCATTCCACAAGAAACGTTTACACGATGGTTTTATAGAGAAACAAGTACATCATAACATGAAGCAAATACAAAGAAAAATACAAAACGTAAATAAATTGCGAAGAGAAAGAGCGATCTACCACGATAGCATCCAAATCTTGTACTCTGAGATTGGAGAAGAAATGATATTCGAAATTATAAATCGACCATTTTGATAGGTTTTCGTCTTGGAAAAGAGATGCTCCTATGATAGAGGAGTGATATGCCCAAAAATTCTTCATGTGCAGCGACTAACCCGAACCCTAGCTTTATTTTTCTGATAAAGAAAAAATTGATCTTCGCTCGTGCCAAATCGCCGATTTACTTTTACCAAGAAAACCAAACACGAACAAATTCGTAGGAAAAAACACTATAAAAGTATTGATAAAATCGTCCAAATAGCGAAGATAAAAATCGCTCTAATAGCGAAGATAAAAATGGCTCTAATAGCGAAGACATTATTGGAAACAACAAAAATAACTAGAAACAAGAAATCTTTGCTCAGATCTAGCCCCTAAAGGACTAGATCTGAGCAAAGGAAGAAGAAAAAGTTGATGGATTTTTCTCTAATTTTTGAGAAGAGAGAGAGGATTTTTTTTTTTTTGAGACATGGTAAGTTAATAAGCTCAAAACAGCCATTTCTCATTTCAAAAAATAGAAGAGAGACAAAAAAAAAAACAAAAACTCTCCATATGCATATACCAACTAGTTGTCATGCTTCAAAAAAAAATAAAAAATTAATTCTCTGTTACATGACAGAAATGCAAGTCCAAGATCATGCATTTCAAACACTCAATGGATGGTCGAGGGGGAACCCTCAAAACTGATACGGAAGGTAATCCTCTCTTAAACGGTAAATTTTCTCACTAAGGTGCAAAGCCTGTGGACACCAGTCCAAGCTAAAACTAGTCTAACTTGCGTTATTTACACTTACTATCAGGTGAAAACTTGGTTACGGATGTCTTGTTCCGATATGGTGTAATTCTTTTGGAAATACTAACCGGGTTACCATCAAAAATCAGTGATCAAAACAGATCAAACAGTAGAGAAAACCTCATCGAATGGCACGGGCGGAAACTAAAAAGCCCACAAGATATCATCGATGTAATGGACAAAAAACTTGAAAGCCAGTACTCAAAAGCATCTGCAAGATTAGCAGCTTCATTGGCATACAATTGCTTGGGCCAGGACCGGAGAGAAAGACATACAATGGACAGCGTATTAGAGGATATGAAACTACTAAAAGAATATGATTCAGTTTTATCAGGGGACAATTATACGCACAGTGGGCACCATGGGGGGATAAAAACCCAAAAAATAAGAAGAAAATAAAATTAAAATGTTGAACGGAGGGGATATGTTTGAAATATACCATGTACTACTCTCCACCTCCTCTATACAGTATAATAGGGAATGAATTCCAATTTCTTTTATTTTGTTTCCATTGGAAAACTGGTTGGTGTGATTTTTTTTATTTTCTTCTCTGTACGTTGGTTTCATGAGGTTAACGATATGACCCAAGAATTTGTTTGATTGTAATAATGTATAGTTTTCTATGTCCAGACCAAAGAATTCATTTGTTGCACGGATTTTGTTCGTATTGCTATTTTCCGTCTTCTTCATATTACTAGCCTTGAGGAAATCCTTAACAATCCATAGTTTGTTCATAGTGGAAAGACAATTAAATTCAAAGAAGAAGAAAATGCCGAAAATCAACAAGATGTAAATATAACAATCTGGATGAGAAATGTATTTTTATATTTTATTTTTCGTAAAAATTAATATTTATTTTTTATTTTCTTTTCCATTTATGTATTAATTTGAAAAAAATAGCTTTAATATGGTTGATACTTGACCTCCAAATTAAAATTGAATTTTCATACAATTCCATATAAGGTAGGTTAATTTTACCTTCGAGGTTTGTAATTTTTAACTCAATCATACGTTATCACAAAACTAAGAAAAGCCTTATTTCAACTAATAGGAAGCAGGAGCTTCATCACTGTTAAACGTGGGATCTTTTCTTGCCTAGACCTTTAAATCTTGTAGAAATTGACGTTTAGTTTGCAAATTTGTTGGGCTTTGGACGCTCTAGTCCAACCGTTTCCGGCCTGCTACCGGTTATTCCTAATTTAAAAAATTAGGAACGGGTTAATCCTTTATCAAACGATTTAGTCCAAAACAGACATTTTCGATGACAAAATTATCCATCAGCTTTTCGTGAATTAGTTTAGGTTGATTTCTTCAATCCTCAGTCTATAAACGTCTTCATTTCTCTACTTCTCATTTCCGATAAACTTGTATCTCTGCCTCTTCCGATCTGTTGAAGGAGACGATGAAGTTTCTTAGCAGAGCTACCAGTAACCATTGGAGGTATTCAAAACTCACAATCATTTTGAGATTTTAAAAAGTTTCTGATTTTTTTTCTTCAGATTTTGAAAACTCAAAGCTCTGATTTTATCCCAAATTTTACTTTCTGACTCGCAGCCAGTATTTCGATCTTTAATCTTGGGATGATTCTCATCATTTTGAGTTGAAAATCATGAAAAGATTTCGTTGCAGAAACTTTTCAGGGCTATTAATTGAATTTCGGTTTGTCCTTTTTTCCTTAGTTTCAATATAAAATTAATTTTTGATCCGTAATCAGCACAACTTAGTTCTATTACCCATGTAATCTTTTCGAAAATGATTTAGATTGGATTTTGTATCTAATATTAACCATCAATCTAGCGACACTGTCAACTACTTACTGAGTCTAAATTTTGAACACATATTATATAGATGAGTTTCTAACAATTCTCCGCCATAAGGCTAAGAAATGAACAAGACCATTACAATCGTAAAAACCGTAATTGTTACTGTTAATGGAAGCGTCGGAATGGAGCATAAGTGTATTAATGGTAGTAACTATGGCATTTTTCTTCTATAAGAGTACTAATTTGATGTTATTTTGGTTAAAGAAAGAAAATGAGATGTACTACTGAATTCAAATTAATTTATTAGGTGTTGTGTTCCGTTGTTAATAGTCATCTTCGCTCTCCCAATTAAGCTGAAATGTAATAGGCAACCCGTCATTGGTTTTTTGTTATTGTTTTGCTTGTTTTTGTTCCCTTTTAAATGAAAATTTTGCTCAATCGTTACAACATAATTGGATCCCTATACAAACTGCAACAACATTAAAGGGTTACAAAACCTCTATTTTGTTCCCTAGTGTAAATGTTCGGTGTCTGTAATTAATTTTTCAGTTCTTGTTCATTGCTAGTAATCTAAGAAGACCACTCCACCAATCATCTAGAGGAAGAGATGATAACAATCAGGGAGTAGGAGGAGGAGATAGAGTTTCTAATAATAATCATAACACTCATAGAGAGGTAAATGCTTTTTTTCTCATTTTCTTTATAATTTTTGATAAATTTTCATTTTGGGATGTCCTTTATTGTGCCGTATTTATGTTTGTTTATTAATTTAAGAACTTTTTTCTTTGATTTTGTTATGTTGTTTTTAGCGGGTTAGTTATGGATACCTCATTAAAGCTTTGTAAGGTTTTATTTTGTGCCCCATTTTGATAATTTATTCTTTCGGCAGAATGTGTTCTTGTTATTAAAGTATTTATAGTTTTAAGGAATTAATTTTACGTTATGTAATTCAAATTGGGAACTAATGCCATTGATTAGATTTGTTGTTATGCAATTAGTACTTTTTCTTTGCCATAAAATGTTCCTCTATGTAACCTCTATAATGGGTTCGAAGGGCTTTGCATTTCGAATTAACATTTAGTATTTGTGGCTCTCGCCATACATTATGTAAGAACTACAAAATGCATAAATGCAGTCTTGCGGCTATCTTTTCGTATACAGTTGACAGACCATTTGGTTTTATATTTTCAAACTACATATGAAGATGATACCTTATAGTTTCCAAATTGGAACGTAGACATCTAAATAATTTTGTAGAGACCCTCAGATATAGGATGTCATAAAATAAGTTTGATTGTTAATGTGTACATAATTGTACACATTTTAATTGTTAATGTGTACATAGTTGTACACATGCTTCTCACTATACAAGAACGTTCTATTTTAGATTTATTTGTAATTCTCTGTCTGCATCTGTAATGTGATATGTGATGTTAACCCAGAGGGATGCTGGTGTTGATGACGATGGTGAGGTTATTGAAATCTCTAAATGCGAATGTATAATATAGCTTGCAAACGGTAATAATATTTTGTGAAGGATACTTTCGCTAAATGTTGGTGTTAATGCTGCGCCAGATTACGCTCTTGCACCTGCGCCAATTGAATCATTTACATACAAAAAGAAACTATACGAGTTTTCTGCACTGATAATGAGAGGTATGTCTTATAATTCTAATACGCTGGTCTAGAACATGGCTCAAAGGGATGAATCTTTGAGTTGCATTAAATATTGGTGTTTCCAATCTTTAATGGTGTAAACTTTTTTCTTCTTATTTGGTTTTTGATTCTACCACGTCTTTTTGCTCCTTTGAATGTCTTTTTCTTGGTACAATCTTGAACATAGCTCTAGACTTTATTTTATGGCCCCGTTATTGCTGCAAAATGTTCCTTATGACCTGATCATAGTTCATGAAACTGGTGGTAACAGGAGAAAACTCACCATCATTACTCAAGTGAAAAAACAATAAGTAAGTCAAGGAATCGAACAATGGTGAGTACTAGTAGTATGTATAGTTGTACTTATGTGGACAACATGTGTACATACATATACACGTTGATTGTTAATATGTACATACTTGTACACCATTATATTTATACATCATTGTGCTATCTTTTTGTTTAGTTGTTTTTTGTTTACATTTTAGTTATTTTTTGTTTAGTGAACTGAGCTTGCAGCCCAAGATGATGCAACACGGTGCAAGGTATTTTTTCTAGTTATATACTTTGGTTCCCTTAATGATTCCTACCTTAATATTGGTCCTAACTCATAACATGATTGTGTGCTTTTGTCTTTCTTAGTTGAATTTGATAAGTACAATCTTCATTTAATGAAATAACATATTGATTCTTTATGTGTACATAATTATACACATGTAGATAGCTAATGTGTATATAGTTGTACACTTGTTGATTGTTAGTATGAATGATTGGTGTTGTGCATGTTTTACAAGGGTGTACATATTGGTGCACCCGTGTAAATCTTATGAAAAAGTACGTTTCCCTTGTTTTACAACGGTGTACATATTGGTGCACCTGTGGGAAGTAACTCCCATGAAAAAATAGGTTTGTGTGCGGTTGTGAATGATTAGCTCTGTAATTGTACCTCATATTGGTGCTCTGTAATTTTACATATTGTTGCTTCATGTTTTGAAGCGGTGCACGTATTCTGTAATTTCCATGTAAAAGTAGGTTTGTGAGTGGTTATGAATGATCGTTTTTCTGCATGTTTTGCAGGGGTGTACACATTGATGTACCTGTATGATTCCCCATGAAAAAGTGTGCCTGAGTGTGAATATGAATGATCGATTTTATGCATGTTTTGCAGGGTTGTACACATTGGTGCACCAGTGTATTTTCAAAGAAAAAGTAGGTTTGTTTATGGCTATGAAGGATCAGTTTTAGGAATGTTTCACAAGGATGAAAATATTGATGCACCAATATACTTCTCATGAAAAAGCAGGTCTGGGTGTGAGTATGATTGATCTTTTGTGCATGTTAGTAATCTCCTTTTTGGTAAAGTGCAATGAATCACTGTACTGGGATGTTTCGAAGCCATATTAAGTTTGTGTAGTAATGCCCACATGGATTGTGTCACTCACCATAAACTGAGTAACTTTTTATTTTGATCGTTTTCTTGTTTGTTTTCTTATGCGAATGTTGGTGAAAGGATAATCATTTTCTTTTCAAGCTGCGATTTCTTATGTTCATTGGTTTTCCCTCGATGCAGGTTATCTGCTAAACTTACCTCTGCAAATCCGGATGTTAGCCAACTGGATCTTGGCATGGTTTGTATTTTTCTCAGTCTGTGCGGATTAGGATGCAGTTTGGTTATCATGGATTCTGGAGTTTTTGGGTCTTTGCAGCGGTGTGCATAACTGTACACAGCAATGTAAATTAAAAAATTTATCGATTTTGTGTGGCAACTGGAAAATGCTTTCCAAATATGTAAAGTTTATCGATTTTGGACGAGCGGTTCAAAAGATAAATTGTTTTTAATTATTTTTTATATTATTTAAAAATTGATGACATCATCATGAGTCAGCGTGGACTAAATTGCAAATATTTGGACTAAATAATAATAATGAGGGTTATTAATGTACTTTCCATATTTTTGGACTAATCTGTACCTAATTGACTCAGAGTGGACTAAACTGTACCTTTGGATTGATTTTTGGACTAAACCGTATTCTTTCCTCTTGCCTACACGGCCACACCTGCTGCTGCTCCTGCCTGAGTCACCTGTAAAGAGTTTTACATGTTATATCTTAAAGTGTACACAAAAAGGGGTGTGTTAAGAATAATCCCATGTTATTACGCTACCTGAGCATTCTGCTGTATTATACTACACATAGACGATTGCTCGTATATTCCAGGACAAACCTAACTTTATTTGTCACACCACAAATCTTCCTCGGAAGAAATCATCATTATCCATCACAAAATCATAGGATTGCAGGTCGATAGAAACTTCGGGTACATAAAATATTTGAACTCAAGAAAATTGCATTATTAATTTATTATATAGTAATAGAATAGAACCCAATATCGTAGTAATAGCGCAGAACACATTAGTGAGGTGTCCATCTCTATATCCGAATTTACTATGTCTCTCTTGTAGCACCTTTAATACATTATGCAGTGTCAATGCATATAGTAATAGAATAGAACCCAATATCAGGTGCGGTTTAGTGAGATGTTTATGTCTGTAAACGAAATTTCACGCCGGTGATGTTGTATCACATTCAAAGGTAAAGATAAAAATAAATAGCATAATTACATGAAAACTTGTTACACACATGACAAAAAGTTCCATATGCTAAAAGCCTATTCAACTTTACTGATTGCTAGACATTGTAACCACTAACTACATAGATTCGTCTTGGTTCATGTGATTTCATGGGTGTACAACTTAGGATAAGCAAGACCCCCACCTGCTATATAGATTGATCACTTTGTACGGATGCCACGGCTTTCAGTATTATTTGGATAAGAAGAAATGTGCGAGTTTATCTGACAACTTTGTTATTTGGTGGCTTCCCTGTTGGAGTTGTAATTTTTTCGCCTCCCTTCTTAATGTAATGTTTATTTACCTAGCCAAAAAAAAAAAAAAACACCATCTTGGTCCATGGACTTCTTGAATCCATGAACACCTCGGTGGATTTCGTTTCCAGTTGAACCCGTTGAATAATACTGCTCAGACTCAACTGAGGATATATTGCGCAATGCATGACCTGAAACACCCCGGTTTTCCAGAGGTCAATGATATTTTGCGAAAATGTTGAGCCGTTGTCATCATCTTCGTAAACCTCCTAACAAAATTCCAGTGTCCTTCATATGATACTCACAATTCTTTCTTGAGGTCTGACATTAATTTATCTTTACCCCAAGAAAGGGCATCAGATTACACTATAAAGGCTCGTGATGGTAGATATTAAAACATTCAGGGTATCCGCCAGAACAACATGTTCCATTGCAATCGCAATCGCACGACCAACTCTTCCAACTAGGTTTAGGGTTGCCGAAGGATGAGCAACACCATTTCCACTGTTAAACAACTCCAAACAGTAACGAAAAAAATAATGTGGTGATCGCTGAAACCAGAAGTTTTCCAGGAACATGAACGTTGTAACTTGTACACCCTACACCCTATTCTTTTGAAGATGTCAACAGACTGTTTAAGAAATAAGGAAAATATATTGAACGTTGGAATATATTTATGACATGAGTAACTCAATTATATTGCAGAAAGGAAAATATTTGGTCGTGTTGTATCCCTACAACAATTAGACAAACAGAAGGATAGAATTGGTGATAAACACCTCCTAAATCAAGAGATTCAGGCCAAATCTGAGTTCATAGGGAACACAGCCATGAACAACCAGTTCTGTTTGATAAAATGATAATCGATTGGGTTCCAATACAGACTGACTCAGACCTTATAAGGCCAAGTTGCCAACTAATCCAACGGCCATGAAAAAGCCACGTGGTTGTCATCTAACCCTCTCTTAAACTGATAACGGCACTCACTGCTAAGTTATATAGTACTACCCAAAACTATTACTAAGGATTGACATACAGCGTGATAAGGGCACCTTCTCTCCAAACAGGGATACAACATTTATATAGTACTACCCAAAACTATTACTAAGGATTGACATACAGCGTGATAAGGGCACCCTTTCTCCACGCAGAGATATAACATTCCACTGTCCTTGAAAACATCCTTGTCCTCAAGGATGTAGAATTAATCACCGGGTGGTATTGTATCTGGGCAGGTAGGTGTACAACATGGCAGACGACAGTAATAGTTTCCCTTGTATAGCTGTCAGTGCGAATCGAGCTTGAGGCTGTAGTACTTATCAGCTCAGCTGATGTCGAGAACTTATTACAGTCTAGGTATTTGTGAAGCCTCGATATACCGTACTTCTCACAATCTCCGTTGATTATTGTGGCAGCAGAAAGAAGAGAAAAAACCAATGTTGCAGAATGAGTGAGATACCATGTGTGACCCACAACTCGCGTACCACAGTCCTCAATAAGAAGTGCTGCTTTCTTGACCTGTACAGCTCTAACTGCCTCATCAGCAAGTTGTGTAAGCTTGAATGACCCCCACTCTTCATGGCCCAATTGCTCTATAACCTGAGTATTAAGCTCCATCAGCAAGTCATCAACTCCCTTTCCATTCACTATAATTGTCGTCCACTTACAAAACTTCATGATCCAAGTATAAGCAACACTGATCACCATGGAATTCACCTCAATGGCAGCTTGTATTACTCCTTGAGAATTACCAATGGTCGTTGCTGGATTGCATATCCGAGATGGTATACCCAGATCAGGCCAATTAGTGCTTGTCTTAAGGTTAAATGCATTTAACTTTGGACCCTCTACCTCGCGTTCATACTGAAGATGAATCTTGACAAGCATGTACTGTATGACCACTTTCTGAACCATTGATTCAGTAGAAGTAATAGAAAGCCCTGCTGATACTGTAGCTCTAGTGAAAGATAGAGCTAAGTGGAGCAACCCTGTGTCATCCACGGAATCAGTGGTTTTCTTAGGGTCTTGCCATTTGCGAGAATTCTTTAGTTTGATTCCACTACACTTCTGATGTGTCAAAGTGAGACCAATATGAATGTTAACAAACAAATTAGGGGCCATGGCAGTCTTGCGGAACACTTTGCGATCAGGTACAGTTGCAACAGCTAAGTGCCAACTTGGTAATCTCATGAGAATAGCTTCAAGTTGATGATGGATCTTAGCCGTGCAGAACACAGTGCTCTTAGAATTCCAGTTTTCGCCCATACTCAAAACTGAGAAATGTACTTCCGTATTAATAATTCTCCCACTCCATAGCCCAGTTGAAAACAACTTGAATTTCCATCTCAAGTACTCCACGCAGACTAACACATTTACAATATGAAGTACCACTAGCAAGATCTGAGTGCTCAATCTTCTCACAAAATGCAATAATTCAGTACTCATCAAGATTTTACTATAAGGGACCTTCATAGCAGTAGGTAAACTAAGTGGAGGCTGCGAAAGAATATCATCTGCACTCATTATTGCACTCCAGAAACAAAAGCTGAATTACTCTACTTCATTTCTAACACGATTTCCTTTCCTTGCATATATAATGGTCAGCTAACTCTGTTCATCCATTGTAGTTAAAAGAATTATGGAGAATTTGAAAGTACGATTGAGCCAGCCTTACATGCAATAAAGGAGGTCAATAAGTCTTGAATCTGACCCATCTTAGACTTCAGGTTGCGTAAGATGAATTTGACAACACCCCAGCTGAAACCATGGTACTGTCATTCTTCCTTCCGCTTCTCATAATGTTTTCCTGTAATACTTGGCATACTTATCAGTGAAAAAACCTCAAATTTGTTTAACATCTTTACATCCAAAAGCTTCAAGAAAGAACATTATTGACACCAGTGACACCTCGAAGTTTTTTATAAAACTAAAACAAAATCAAAAAGAGTGACAGGGTACAACCAGAAAGACCAATTTCCCTCTTACATGCGAAAATCATGCAAGGCGGGTTACTGAATTATTTTGAGATGGTCTTTTTCATCCTATCATTGAGCAAATCTTGAGATCCCTGCTTGATTTAGATGTGTTCCCCACATCACATCCGTTAACTAAGCCACCAAGGTTCCTCAAAACACGAAAAAGAAGTATCTCATCCTTTGGTTGGACAGATCTATTAGCTGCAGTTTACCGTTGTAAGGTATATAAATATCTAAAGCAACCAATTTAATATCATCAAAATAAAGTGATGCAGGGGATCCATCAAAATAGAAACCCCCACTTAGTAACGGTTTCTCCTCAAATACAAACTTTTTAATCGCTCAAAAGTTAGATCCGTGTTTAAAGTACTAATAAAATGCCATAATTTAGCTGTCAAGAGGCTTAGGAGCACACGTAACGATATTACCTCGATAGACATGGCCTGTCTAATCAGCTGACTAGAGCAATGACTCACACACTTCTTGAAGAGAGTAGCAATGAACTGCAGACATGTACAACCTGAATTGCAATTAAGGCATAATATATCAGTTCTTGTATAAATTTGTACATGGAATGCCTATTTCTGCCGAACCTAATTTCGGTGTATTTGTGCAAAACCCATCTTTCAAAAATCACATGAATAGTTGCTCTTTTATTCTAGGCATCGACGAACTATACATAGTTGCTCTCCACTACTACCATTTCACATGGGCATGTCATGACTCATCACAATTAAGTTCAATTATGTAGGATTAATTACAGATCATAATTAAACTCATCTCTACAGCTGTGATTAGACTTGTTCTGCACATGATCACATTTAATTAGTTACTAATTCCGATCCTCAATTAATAATAGTTGGTTCCCATAGATCTAATGTCACTACTATAATTTCACAAACAAATCTGAGATTATATACTTTCTACCAGCTTTTCTTATTTTCTCTGTTTAACTGAGTTTACTCATCCACCAGTTTCATTAGCCTTCCTTTTATAATTATCGTTCTTCATTCTTATTTATCATGGCAATCCAAGATTTCTTTGTAAGCGGTATAACTGGATTACTGAAAAATTTAAGTTATGTTGTTTCCCAACAAATTAGTGAGTCTTGGGGTGTCAAAGATGATCTGGAAAAACTTAAAGGTACTTTGGAGATGATAGCGGCTGTAACAATGGATGCTGAGAACAAGCAAGGAGAATCTGAGGTTGTGAGTCTTTGGCTACAAAGGCTCAAGGATGTAGTGTATGATGCTGATGATGTTCTGGACGAGTTTTCGTATGAAGCCATGCGTCAAATTGAATTGTGTGGCAACGAAAATAAGGTATCATCCAACTCAGTTGCCTTTAATTTCAAGTTGGGTCAGAAAATAAAAATTATAAACAAGAGGCTAGATGATATTTCTATGGAGATCCAAAAGTATCAATTAATTCCTATTCCTGATGGTTACATTTATGAGCATAACACTGTCCAACAAAACCGTCTGATTTCAACCTTCTCAAATGAATCAAGTTTTCTAGAAAGAGAAATTGACAAGTCAGCCATTATAAATTTGTTAACTACAATCCAGGAATCATCCTTCATGAAACTTTCTGTCGTCTCCATCGTGGGTATGGCTGGAATAGGAAAAACTACACTTGCTCAAATGGTCTACAATGATAACGCAATAATTCGTTTCTTTAATGAACAATTTTGGGTCAATCTGTCTGATGATTTTGATTTCAAAAAGATCCTAATAAGCATAATTGAGTCGGTTACCAATAAGAAGTGTGGTGATATATCAAATGAAACGGTCTTAGTTAACAAACTTAAAGAAGTGTTGAGCAACAAAAATTATTTAGTAGTACTTGATAATGTGTGGAATGAGGATGCAGAGGAATGTGATAAACTTAAGGGTTCACTTATTGTGGGTGCTCAAGGGAGTACGGTCTTAGTCACTACACGTAGCAAAGTAGTCTCTTCAATTGTCCAAGATAATACCCTACCATACATCCTAAAAGAGTTACCAGATTGTGTTTGTTGGTCTATCATCAAATCTAAAGCATATTACCCAGGTGGAGCATTAGAGACTCAAAACATGACATGTATAGGAGAGGAAATTGCAAGAAAATGTGGTGGTTTGCCCCTAGCGGCGAATGTTCTTGGGGGTCTTATGCGCTTGCATAAAACTGAAAATGATTGGTTGTCACTAAGAGACCACAGTAGTTTGAGCGCAACAGATGCATCAATCAAAATCATATCAATATTAAAATTGAGTTATGATAAATTACCTTCACATTTGAAACTTTGTTTTTCCTATTGTTCTATATTTCCAAAGGATTGGAAGTTTGATAGGGAAATAATGATTCGACTGTGGATGGCTGAAGGGTTCCTTAATCCATTTCATGAAGGAAACCAGTTATCACTAGAAGATGTTGGTAATTACAGTTTCCATAGTTTGTTGGCCAGTTCGTTCTTTCAAGATGTAACATTAGATGAGTTAGGAGATATCGAATCATGTAAGATGCATGTCTTAGTGCATGATCTTGCCAAGAGTGTCAACGGTGTTCATGGTATCAAGATTGTGAATTCTGCTGCCGGAATGGAATCCATTTCTAAATATCGGCGTTTACAGTTAGATTTAGACGAGAATACATCAAAAACATTTTCAGAATTCTTGAAAAATGCAGAAAGTTTGAAGTCCTTTTTTTCTCTTAAAAATGATCATTTGGGAGAACATTTACTTTATGGCAAGAATCTGCGGGTAGTTTGTTTGCTTCATCAGCATACTCTAGATATTCAGTCTTGGGTTTTTAAGAATAAGCATTTGAGGTACCTTGACCTGTCTTATTGTAGTTTTGATGAAAGACATGATGTATCCGTTAATCAACTTTACAATATGCAGACATTAGTGCTTCAGGGATGCAAAAATGTTAAGATGATTCTCGTAGGCATTGGGTCTCTGAAGTTATTAAGGCACCTAAATCTCTCATATTCGGATATCGAAAAGCTACCTGATTCTGTCGTTCAGCTTACTAATTTGCAAACATTAGATCTATATTTTTGTGAAAAACTAGTGGAATTACCTGCAAATATTGGGGCTATGAAAAATATAAGACGGTTGAAACTTGAAGACTGTGAAGCTTTAGCAACTTTACCTGGAGAACTCGGAACACTGACACGATTACGGTGTCTGGATATTTCCGGTACTAATATCAAAGTATTGCTTGAGGCATGCATTAGAAACCTTTTCAATTTGGAGTTGATCAATTTTGGGAACTGTGAGCTTCCCAAAGAAATAAAAAATTTGCCAAAATTGAGAATTTTTAAACATTGGAGAGATGACAAAGATGATGAAATGCCTAGAGGTATGGAAACTCTAACTTCCCTTGAAGTGTTAGACACCTTTATGGTTAGAAAACAAGGAACCATCTCTAATCCTGATGATAGTGGAATTAAAGAATTGGCCAACTTAAACTCTCTTCAAGTGTTAGACATTCGCAATATGGAATTTGTGAGAGGTGGTATTGACGCAGAGAGAGCAAAGCTAAAAGATAAGATAAACCTCTGTGATTTGTTTTTAAGGTGGAGCTCCTTTTCCCGTTCTAATGGCGGTAGGCTGACGTTTGATCACACTTTGGATGGTCTCCAACCTCATCATAACTTGAAAAACATGAGAATATATCATTTTCCTGGTTTAAACCTTCCGAAATGGATGGGTTCATCCATCTGCCTTCCGAATTTAGTGGAAATAAGGCTTGAGTATTGCAGTAGTTGTGAGAAGCTACCAGCGTTAGGTATACTCCCATGTCTTAGGGTTCTCTCTATTTGGAGTATGTGGTCAGTGCGGTGCTTGGGCAAAGAGTTTTATTACCAGCAACAAGAAGGAGAAAGAATCAGCAACGGCAACTATTATGGCAGTGGCCCTGGTACGGAAAATGAAATAACTTTTTTCCCTTCGTTAATTCATTTGAGTATTTACGGTATGGAAAATCTAACAGAATGGGTTGTTCCTGTTCGGGTTTATGATTCATTTCCTTACGTCAGGTATATATCATTTCCTTCCCTTGAGAAGCTAGAAATTGGTGCCTGCCCGAACCTGAGAAGCACGCCACAATCATTTCCTTCCCTTGTGGAACTAGAAATCGAGAGGTGCCCCAAGCTAAGAAGTCCACCAACCTCATTCCCTTTTATTAGGGAATTGAATCTACAAGACACCGACCGCATGGCAATAGCCTCTATCTTAGATGATTCCAGTTACTTTAGCTCCCTCACATCCATATACATATCAGAATGTCCAAATCTAAGATACATCCCAATGCGCATACTCCAATGCTGTACTCCGAATTTTCAGGAACTATCTATTTGGGGTTGCTCAAAGTTTCGAGGTTTTCTTCATGATTGTGATCTGAAGTACTTCAGTTATTATGAAGATGATGAACGTGATTACACTTATTTTTCGTCTGGTATTGGACTTATCCCCAATTCTATCCACTCATTAGAATTTGGTTGCTGTCCTGTTTTGACTATCCTTCCGGATTTACAGTATTTTACTTCTCTCCGGAAATTAAGGATACATAAGTGCGACAAACTGAAGGAGTCACTGCGATACGATCTCAAGAAAGCTCTTCCTTTTGTTCAAGAATTTGAAGTTGACTTTCTTCAAAGAGAAGAAGAGAACGTACAAGGTTCTAGTATTTGATGCTCGATTAATAACCTTACAACTTGTTGGTTGATCTTCTCAATATGAGCTTCATTTCGAATGGACACACAAAGATGTTTGATGGCGGGCGACAGAGAGGTAACTTGTTCAAACTTAGATCAACTCTTTTTTATATGTTTAATCAAGTCTTTGTCTTCCATGTTTGGTTGTGATTACTATCGGATCATGTGTGTTTTTAATTCTCATTCAATCTTGTTTGTGCAGGCCCGTCAATTATTAGTGATGATGAGTCAATGGCAACCCAGTACTTTTTTGACTAAAGAGGCTGCAAAATGTAGAACCAGGAAGTTTTTGAGAGTTACCAAGAAGAACTTCATCACCTGTTGGATCAATTCAGACTTCAGAGCAGTTGAAGATAATCAGAAGTCACATGTCATCAGTCCTTCTCTTGATGACATCTTAGGGTCCAGTAATAGTCGATATTCTAATGTCTTCTGTGGTTAATTTGTATCAGACTTCTTTCTTGCCTCTGCAAATGATTGGTCGTGGTTGTGGTGTCAACCTAGTTGGGATGACAGCCATCAAAGTGATGCTAAATGGGGCTGAAGTCTTGTCTTCCCTTTTTACTTTTATTTCTTCTTGTCAGTGTGTTTTGTTTGGTTTTCGCTTTAGGGTTTTCTTATTGTGGATATGGAAAGCATGTACATGTGGACCAACTACAAGGGGCAGCCCATTGATCAGGATACATTTTCTTTAATTTACAGATCAAAAAAAAAAACGATTTCTTGTTTGTTTGTGACTTTGTATGCTATATATGCATCGCATGAATACGTGGTTGATCTACAAAAACAAAAATTACTAAATGTAAAGAGGCTATGTCAGCCTCAAAACGTTAATAACCTATTTTCAGGAACTCAATTCCATGCCCAAAAAGCACCGCTAAAGACTCTCTCTTACTCTTATAAAAACTTCTTAATTTCCAAAACTCGGAAGTTGATGCAAGTTTTAAGGGACTTATAATTCAGGAAGACACAATAAACAAAGACATCACACCGGAAACTACTGATGACCCAAAGCTAGTTGTCCCTGCTATTGATAATAATTGTCAAACAGTGAAGGGGATTAAAATGAAAGAGAAGACAACTGGTACTACTTCTCTTAGGCCAAAGAACGCTTTGGAAAAAGCTACACCACCAAAAAAAAACCTCGACATACGGTTTTAGATCCTTAACACCCGTCTGCACTTCCTTCTCAAGTCCAATAGGTAAAATTAAATTTTCTTGATTTTTGGTTGGATATATCTTAATTATTCAATCATCCATTGTCAAGGCTAAATAATGTAGTTCATTCTTGTTAATCATGAATCATTTTTTTTTCTGTTTTTGACTTGTTATGAGTGATTATTGTTAAAATAATATTCATGTTTCAGGAGCCAAATTCATTTACTGGAACCATGGGAATACGCAGCAATCAAATGTTGCCGATGCCGCCATTGACATTGATACCTCGACGTAGTAACCATGAGCTACCGATGCACCTAGCATCAAACGCATAAGCTCGGTCTGCTTACTAGTTCATCTCTATACACAATTGCTTAACAGAATCTCTCTGTCAGCTTCTGCGATGTACTATTTGTGTATGAAATTGAATGACTATTACACGTATCGCCAATCTTAATACTAGTAGAAGAATTACTTCCAGGTTAATTCAAATGGCCAATTGAATAACCCAATAGTAATCTTAGACACTAAAATAAATAGATATAATCGACAAAAAAAAAATCAACTTAAAATAAACTTGTAAAAAGAATTAAAGTTTCATTACTTAGAACATTGAAACCATCCCTAATCAATGAAAATCAACTACTACTAAAACCCATAAAAAATTAGATATAAAAGTAGAAGAAAATAGCTTGGTTTTTCCCTCCTAAAGAGATAAACACTAAAATATAAAATAAAAACCTTTCTTCTCTCCTTTTATGTATTTTTCTTTCTCCGAAAAGTTATTTTAATCTATTTCTGTTGGCTGCTATTTATAGGCTTCTAAGAGCGTCCACAGTGGTGCGAGTATAACCAAAGACTAAAAAAAAAGACCAAATTTGGGTTTAGTCCGTCATGTGGCGTAGTGGGAAAAGAGTATATTTGGTCGCGCGTTGATAAACATTACACCTGGGATCAGGCGTTGGTAAAGATAACGCCCGAATGGGGCGTTGGTAAAGATAACGCGCGAGTGGGGCGTTGGTAAAGATAACGCGCGAGTGGGGCGTTGGTATAGTATACGCTTCAGAAACAAAAAAAAAAAAAAAAATGGGGCGGAGGTATAAAGCCCGCCCCATGTAAGTTTTGAAAATTTGTGAAAGTGGGGCGTTAAGTATATCAACGCCCCGTTTCATGTGTACATTATATTAACGCCCCATCGGGCGTACATTATATCAACGCCCCGTTTCAGGCGAACATTATATCAACGCCCCGTTTCATGCGTACATTATATCAACGCCCGATGAATGGCGGAGATTATATCAACGCCCGACTATATTTGGATTTGGTCCTGATCGCAGATCAAATTTGGTCTGGATTTTACTCTTTGATCAAATTTTGATCGATGGTCCGTCCCACTACACCAGCCCACTCGACTGAAAATTTGGGTTTACTCGCCCATTGCAGTTGCTCTGATAGCGTAGGAGATCCAAACTATGCGTGCAAGATAGGGAAGCGAAGTCGGTTTGACTTATCCAAAAATAGATGATGGTAATTCGGTGTAGCAGGTCGTACTCAAGAAATGTCTGCACGCCTTCTAATCCATTCGATCTCCTTGGGACCTCATATGTCTTCATCTACACCGTTGATATATCTTTATTCGATGCACCATTTCGCACAAGATCCTCACTCCTCCAAAACACGTCAAAGTTCTCTGCAAACGTATTGCAGCCAGGCTCCACCACGTACTCTGCCTGTTCCCTCTTCTGAGTTGTACAACTTTTGGACTTCCAGCATGGCAGTAACAGCTCAACTCCACCTAAAGTCTTCATTGTTCCGTGCGCATCTTCTTCTCAGGCTCGACTTCATCTCCGACCATTCACCAGTTAATCAACAGTCCGTTGAACCAACCTCTCGATCCACATTTATCAGCACCAATGGCAACAGCCATTTCGTTCTCTAGATCAGTTCCATCTCAACCTTCATGATTCTCTGTTCTCGATCACCGGCATTCAGCATCGCTATCAACTGCCATCTGTTTGCAGCATCATCTCTTCATCGCTGGTACACAACATCACTGCCATGATCATCAGTAACCTTTGATCCTGATGGTAGAAATCCTCCATTGATCACGAGCATCACCAGCCACAATTGTTCTGTGACCAACAATACCCCATTCTTTTTTCCTGTTTCTGCATGCCACGGTTTAACTCACAGCATCAACAATCATTCTTCCATCACATGCTGTCAATGCAAGCAGCGAAGACAACTCCTTCCTGCCAACAACTTCTCTCCATCAATGCCCGATAAGGGCAGCAACACCACTGATACATAAAACTCTATTTCAAACTCGACCCAAGTCTTCTAACTGCTACTACACCCCATTGAACCATTCGAATTCGACAATCACTCCGAACCATCCCCATCTTGATCATCACGATCAACAGTATCACCGGCCGGGATTTTCCTTCCTGCTAAAGTCGATTGGAGAGAATGATGGCGCCCCTGTGTAAATAGGCCGGGTGTCTTTAACATCTTTTAAGTTTCCTCCTTCCCTTTTGTAAAAGACCAAACTTCCTTTAGCAGTTCCTTTGGACTTGACTGCCCCTTAACAAAATGATTACCCCTTAACGTACAACGGGGCTGCCAATAGCAATTTCTATATAAAATGACCATTTTACCCTTTTAATCTTCTAAGTTCTTGTTCTGCTCATAACTTCTTCATACGAACTCAGAATGACTTTGTTCTTTCGCCATTGACTTCATCTTCCTGTCCTCTACAATGATGAGTAGAAATCCTCCATATGAACGAGTTCCATTAGGTCTTTGTCCCTTCTTCTCTTGTGACTTCACTTTTGTAGCTTTTTCCACTTGTTTTGGATAATTCATCTAATAAAACACAAATAAGAGAAAACAAGCGTAATATACAATAATTTGCAAGAAAACCAACAAATACTAGCATGGAATTGACATCAAATATATGTGAAATATGCACTCATCACTTTCATATCTGCTGGCCTTTACCTGCCACTGTAATGCAGTTATTTGAAGCATGGGAATTGAATGTTATGACTGGTAAATGCAGAGAGCTTTGGAGTATAATGCATTATGCACTGTTTTGGATAATTTGGGAGGAAAGAACAGCAAGGTGTTTGGGGAAGACACAAGTTTGTATATGAGATCATTATTCAAATTAAACATACTCTTATTTTGTGGAGCCGTGAAAGAGATACATTTAGATTTATTAACAGCTCTCAAGTCTTGCAGAATTTGGAGCAATCTATTCGCATGTAATCTAGTCTCTGACTAGCTTTGTATCTGGCTGGATTTTTCTTTTTAATATAATCTTTTCTATTCGAAAAAAAAGAAAAAATTGTCCACCCCTGAGAATTCAACTGGCAAAAAATCATGCGTTTGGGAAAAGAAAGAATCCCAATTGTTATATTGACGAGAACTGATTTAGGTAGTCGAGTTAGGAGGGTCACTACATAAGTGTGCATGGCCTTTATAGGCAATCAGGCATGGCCCTTGTCTTGCGAAATGAGAGTTAGAAAATACTTGGGATTGCAAAGAAGATATTGTTAAGCAAAGATGATTCCATTTAGGACCAAATTCATCAAAACATCCTAAGCAACACAAAACGATACAAAACAATATAAATGGAGAGAATCATGAGGCGTTTCTCGTGGGGTTTTTCCAAATCTATAGAACTAAAAATAGTCGGGTTTAAACTCAATTTTATTGATTAGGCTAAAGAAATACTTTTGTTCACAACATGATGAACAAAAGGACATCAAAAAGAAAGTCTGTGCTAGCCTATAAACCGGTCCGGCTAGTATGGTTACGGGCTCCATACTCATAGTATTAGGGATGCACATGGTTCGGTTTTCATCGGTTTTTGGAAAAAATTAAACCGAAACCGAACTACTCGGTTTCCAATAATGAAAACCAATGAAACCATTAAGGTAGTTCGGTTTTGCTCGGTTCGGTTCCAAGTCGATTTTGTATAAAACCATTCGGTTTTTGGTTAACCAGCTAAGTCACTGAAATTCTTTATATCTGTCAGTCTCACAAAAATGACGGGCAAATTTTTCTGAACCTGTCACTCAAGTTTCAAATACATCAAATGTTCCAACTTCCAATACATATTGATAGAAACATTAAATTTTAAAGAGTCTAGTTTCTCCTTAATAACAAAAACGAAAAAATATCAAAAAATCATAATCATAACTGACTACACATCTTTAGATGGAAAATCAACATAGAGATCTCATTCCTAAAAGGGTCGACAGGAAATAGTTTGTTATAGTGAATTTTGCATGTGTAGAAATTGGGTACACAGGAGGTTGTAATGGTAACCTGCACGTACACAAACTCGAGTTAAATATGAATTTCTCAATCATGATCAGTGCAATGGTACATAATGTAACTAAGAACATCAAGATTAGCAACCACTATGGTAGAGAAGCACTAAACAATAAGCATTCGTTTAGCTGGAATTGAGGATGATCCTTTTACTGGAATATGCATTTCTAATGTGAATGTTATATTGTCACCTCAACCGATGAAACTACAATGGAATTGTACTGACATTGAAGAAGTTACAAGTAAAGTAATCCCTGAACATTCATAACAGTTGACTTAGATGATCTACCTTCAAAGGCAATGGCATGAGTTTAAGCTATTTTGGCGTAAAGGAGAGTACTCACATTATTGACAGTTCATTGTTTCAACTTGGCTATGCATATGCTTAAACAAATCTAAGTTTTATTCTAAAAAAAATATCAACTGCTAAAACTACAAACTAGAGAAACTTACCGCTAACTCGTTAAATCATTTATAATCAACTTCACGATAACAAAATTGAATCTTCTTCTTCTTAATTATCTATGTCAATGCGGATGAACTTAGAAGTTGCAAGAGAACCTAAAAATTCTGCAAGAAATTACATCAATAAGTGACAAACAGTGAGTAGAGAAAATAACAAATCAGAATTTTAAAAAAGTGAGTAGAGAAAATACCTGAAACATCTTCGGCCTCATCAGTTCCTAAGGTGTTTGGATCAAGATAAACCGGTGTCCGTAACCAGCTTTGCGTGCAAATCAACGCCTCAACTGTCTTAGGCAGCAGTGAACTTCGATATGAATCAATAACTCGCCTTCCAGTACTAAAGGCAGATTCCGAGGCAACAGAAGAGACTAGTATGGCTAGTATATCTCTCGCCATGTGTGATAATACAGGATACCTTGTATTATTAGTCCTCCACCAACCTAAAATTTCAAACTGAACACCGGTAGGGATAATTCTCGGTTCACGTTTCTCCTCTAAATATAACTCCAACTCAGTTTTCCCCTCAACATTGTCATCCTCCTCATCTTCTCTTGCTCTCTCTGCTATTAGACTAGCATACGCAGAATCTTCATCATCAGTAACCCCAGAAGATTGAGTAACATTATTACAATCACTTGTGGCACTAGACATGTTTTCATCATTTGCATAGAGACGCTTGTACTCTTCGAAAAGTTCTTGAAAATCAGTTTTCACATAAGTCGATAAGTGTTTACGTAATGACGGACCCGTGATATCTAAAGTATCAAGAATAAAATTTAAACCTTTCATTTTCTCACGTGGATCAAGCAAAACATCAATGAACATGAGAGTGTTCATTTTCTCATATTCTCCCCAATACTTATTAAACTTGTCTAGCATTTTAGTGCCCACACCAGAGAGAAATGGATCTGAACTTTTTACCCATGTGTTCATTGTTCTATGAATGACACTTACGTTAAACAAGAACTCATGTGAAGTAACACGAGTACAGTAAGAAAACTTGACAGTCAAATCATAGAATACCTTTAAAATTTTTCCAAATGATCTTGCATTGGACCAATCTTCCATATATGGAGCATGTATAGGAGGCGGAGGAGGGGCTTTCTTCTTGCCTTTGTTATGAGCAATAGTACAAGCTTCTTCCATGTCAACATCATCACTAGCACCGGTAGAAGTAGAAAATACAGGAGGGATGGATCTTTCGTTGAAACAAAACTTCTTTTTGAAAGCCTTATCTTCCCGTGCTAGCCTTTCAAAAGCTTTCTGATATCTACAAGTAGCTTCCAACATCATGTAAGTGGAATTCCATCTTGTATCCACATCTAAAACTAAACCTTTTCTCCAATCTATCTTTTCTTGTTTAACACAATCCATAAACTTACTCAACCTAGCAGGAGAACTCATCACATGCTTCACCACTGCCCTTACTATCTTAATAGCCATGTGATACTCTCCCAAGCCAGCATTCACAAGAAGTGCAAGCACATGAGCATCACATCTAACTTGCATAAACTTAGTATTCAGTACACCATTTGAACTAATCACTTGCTCCTTTAAAAGACCATCCTCCCTTAGATAATCAATAGCTAAATCATTAGCACTAACATTGTCAAGTGTAATAGTAAAAACCCCAGGAAGTTCCCAATCTAACAAACATTCCTCTAACATCTTCCCAATTACCTCACCTGAATGACCTAAAATTTGGAAAAAAGTTGATTACCAGTTTGTGCAGCTTCCAATCTGTATCAATAAAATGCGCAGTTATAACCATGTAGCTTTTATTTTGGGCATTTGAGGTCCATGTGTCAGTGGTGAGACAAACTCTCACATTGTTTTCCTTGAAGTAGTTCTTCATCTTCTCCTTTTCAGCTTCGTACAAATTTAATACACCCCGCGAAATGGTCATACGAGAAGGGATATTGAATCTGGATTCAAGTACCCTACAAAGTTCCTTGAACCCTTCTCCTTCAACCACTCTAAATGGTTGCTCATCTAAAATCACAAATAAAATCACTGCCTTTGTACATGCATCTTCATTAAAAGTTGTCGCAACCAATTTTCCTTCTTCTCCTAGCCTAGCCGGTTGAAAATCAAGAGTTTGTTGTCCTTTTTCCTCCTTGTGCTTATTTTTACATATCTTCAAATGATTATTCATCCCACCTGTCCCATACTTGGTACCCTGAGCTGCAATCTTTGTCTTACAGTGGCGACATTTTGCATATTTCGAAGGCTTGGGGTCCATATCAAAGTGGTTCCACACATCAAAACGTTTCTTTCCCTTTGGTTCTGTCACTTCTGTCTCATCTTCAGTTGCATCTTCAGGGGTTTTACGCTTATTTCTATATGTTTCTGTCACTTTTATGCCAGCTTCAGTTGCATCTCCATCTGCACTAGCATCTCCAGCAACACTAGCATCTTTAGCAGCACTTGCACCTCCAGCTGAATTTGCACCTCCATGTGAACTTGCATTAGGTGGAGGTCGAGGTGGACGCTTATTAGAAGAAACAGAGGCAGTAGGTGTTGAACTGGATCCTCGCATTGTCAAAAGGCAAGTCTGCAATGTGATAAACCATACATTTAATCTGAATTAACTTGTAAAATTTATTAAAAATTAAGCAAAACCCACTGTGTAAATCAACCTAAATGACCTTAATTTGAAATCCCCAATTTTTTTCAATTTTACAAACCCTAATATTATAATTAAAATCATAATATCAAAATCATTTCAAATGATACACACAAATACACAATCGCAATACCTTTATCAAAATCAGTTCAAATAAAACCCCAAATTCCCACAAAATCTGTACATAAACATGACAACAATCACAACCAAACTACTTGCAGAGATCCCTGTAAATCAAGAATAAAGGTACAAAAATCAAACAAAACAAAAAATTAAAAAAAACAACTTAATTAGTAATTTCAATAGCAGATTCAAAACCCCCAAACCTCCATTTCTAGTAAAATGTTTTTAAAGGAATCTGAAACAAAACCCAGATCTACAAAGTTTCGAAAAGAAATCAAACCTGGAAGACACCAGAAGTAGGAGTAATCAAAGAGAAGTTGCATTGAACAACATCAGAAGAATCACGAGAAAGAGCTTCCTGAACCAATTTCCTCTCCAAATCATAAGCACAGTCGGTTGATTTGGAAGTGGAAGAGCTTTCTGATATCTACGAAAGAAGAGAAGACTCAGTCGAGTCGACTGATGTAAGTTATTAGGGTTAAATATCCCCATCCACGGCCTAAAATCATTTAATCTTATGGTCACTTTAACCGTTTAATCAATTGGTTATTGGTTCGGTTTTATCTCAAAACCTAAACCGAAACCGATACTGTCGGTTATCTGAAACTGACAACCATTAATGAACCATAGGAATATGGTTATGGTTCGGTTCGGTTAAAAAATTTCGGTTCCGGTTTCGGTTTTCGGTTATGGTTCGGTTTTGTGCAGCCCTACATAGTATGAATCCCCTTTATAAAGGTGACACCCAGCGCTATCCAGTTTTCAAACTTTTAGAGTCAGCGTAAAATTAACTGTTTTTTTAACGGATTTGATACACAATTAAATTATAAAAATGTAAAAAAAAAGTTAAACATAATTCACGGGTAATCAGTTTCCTTATTTTTCTCCTCCTCTTTTTCCATTTTAAATTTCCTTTCTAATATTTTTTTTTTTTGAAGATTAATCAAGTGACACAAAGGTTCATCTCTACCTTGTTCCCAAATTCACAATATTGAATATCCTTGCTTGCTCCTATACAGAATTCTATCTTTACTTTTCACTAAAATCCAGCTGAAAATTCAGAGGTGTTTTTGGGCTGTTCAAGGAACAAGTTATCTCCTCTCTCTCTCACCAGTTTTTCCTCAGACCTACCCCACCCCAGCAACTAATCTTATTCTTTTCTTAGAAAAGACCCATAAAATTCTATATGTTGCGTTAATACTCATCACCGATACATCGCAGGGTTTATAATGACAGGAGCGTTTGTTCATGGAGCGATATTCTTCATTAGAGATTACAATCCAGAGCATAATGAAGATAATGTATTGGCAAGAATGTTAGACCATGAAGAAGCTATCAAAACCCATTTAAGTTGGGTCAGCCTTTTTCTGGGATTCCATACTTTGGGACTTTATGTTCATAAGGATGTCATGCTTACTTTTGGTACCCGGAGAAGCAAATCCTAATCGAAAGAAGCTATCAAATCTCATTTAAGTTGGGTCAGCCTTTTTCTGGGGTTCCATATTTTGGGACTTTATGTTCATAACGATGTCATGCTTGCCTTTGGTACTCCGGAGTTTCCCCATTTCACCCGTAATACTGAAAGATTTTCTTCCCTCCTTTGATCATGTACCGAAATTCATTTCATATATAAAAAGGACCACATTGATGCGCCAATACACAAGAAAGAAATCAGAGCCAATCCAACTGTTGTTGTTCCCGTACTGACGGTCATTCTTTACAGTCAGATATATTTCCTTCACTATGATATTATATATACTTAGTGTTGTAATTGTTACCCCTAGTTATAAAAACCGAAAATTGCTAACACTTATGAATGATTTTGGAACTAATAATATCAACTAAAACGTGTTCAGTAAACACAATATCAAACACAGTGTTGCAGATGTCGTCAATAACAAGCCTAAGCCCCTAATAAGCCTAAACAAACAGGAAAATAGATTACTAAATAAAATTATAGGAAGTACAATAGATCATTATCGACACTGCCTTCCGAGTGCGGCTCCATCGACCATCGTTGGGTTGATCTTAGTTATTGCAATTTTGATCAACTACCTACTCTGGATTTAGATTAAGATCCCACTGATATTTATCGTTAAATATTTTTTTATTCTTTATGTTTTAGGATAAGTATATTTATTTAAAGCAAAATCTTGTTAATCCAAATGGGAACACGTTTAAAAAGGTAAGGTAGAAAAATTAGGAAATTATTAAAACTAACTATATATTAACCGTTTTCAATAAAGGAGGATTTAGATAGCGCTAGGTGTCACCTTTATAAAGGGTTTCATACTATGAGTATGGAGCCCGTAACCATACCCCTATAAACATAACAAACGAACATTAATTAATTACATGGAGTAATTATATTCTGTACAATGAATCACTAGGCAGGCTAACTACCGAACTCACTAACCGAAGAAGGCCGAACTTATTTGTACACATTACCAAAAGCACTCAATCTCATCGACCGCAACCGCGAAGGCCACACCCACCGCAATGATAGGCAGCTATACAGTGGTGGCAGCTGCAACCACTCCGTCTCTAATTAATGCGCTCAAGTACGTATGTAGGAGCATCCGGTACTGGGTATCCCGCCACGGAATCGGTTTCAATTCCTCTTACGGCAGCAAAAGAAAATTAGTAGTGCAATTGCTACTATCACAACCCCCCAGAATATATAGGTAAGTAGAGTTACGACAAATGGGATTTCCATTATATCCTCTCTTTAATCCTCCTGGTTCTTCTCTTGAGTTTATTTCTTTAAATTGTGGTTCCGTCTCCGAGCTTGCTTGCTATATATCAAGTGGAGGAATGATGATATGACTAGAGGTATAGAAACCCTAGCTAACCTGCCTTCAGGAATTAGAATCCCATGCGTTGAGAAACAGAGAGTGGGATTGAAGAGTTAGTGCACACCTAAATTCTGTCTAAGTGTTTAAGTTTTCATTCTGAAGTTTGTGAGCGGGGGACCGGTGGTGGTATATATTAATGCTAAAGCAAATTAAGTTAAACCTTGTAATTTTTTAAGTTGGGAGTCTATCTTGGATGCATGGTGACGATGAAATGGCGTTTGATGAGGGTCTGAAAACCACATCCTAATTTGAGAGGGTAGGAAATACGTGAAATTCCCGGGTCTAAAGCTTCCATATTGGGTTTATCCAACTGCATGCCTTCCATATGTAAGAAAGAAAATTCGCACTCCAAAAATAAAATAAAATTACTAGCTATATAGAGTTGGAATCTTGGGATTGAACTTTGAACTCGATTTCAATAGTTACACTTAGGAAAAAAAATTGTTGGGGACGTGACAATGACATGCAAAAAAGGCGATAACATGTTTCAATAAGAATCAAAATGACATGTAAGATTACTGTATGTACGTGAAATTAGTTGGTTGCAAAATTAAGAAGATGAACTTGTTGTATTATAGAGAAGATAAAGAAGATTTATTAGTTAATATAACTTATCATATCATCGTTATCAAGATTACATTATATGTACAACCAAACACTAATAAGCTAGCTAACAGAAGGCCAACTTATAATTTACACGCGTAACACGCCAATCTTTAATGGAATTTTCTATAACCACACATCAACAAGCACTCAATCTCATGCACCGCAACTGCAACTGCTGCCACACCCAGCGCAACGACCCCTGGCCCTGCTACTTTCACCCCTCACCACACCCACCGGCAGCTATACATGGGTGGAAGCTGCAGCGGTTCCATCGCTATTACGCTCTGTACTAGTAGGAGCAGTAATAGGTATAGTACCACGCGATTGGTTTTCTTGCATCCTGCGGCAGCAACATACAATTGCTGCAATCACAGCTGCCCAAAATATAAGGTTAAATATAATTGAAACAACGAACCTATTCCTTCCATTTTTATCCTCTTTTTAATCCTTAGTTGTAGTTGATATCTTATTTCTTTCACTGGTGGTCACTATTTGTATTCTCAAATTTAAGAATGTTTCAGACTGTTCGACGCGGGAGTAGTCGTAGCATTGGTGTAGTTGACAAGTTTAAAACATCTCAAGTAGAAACGGTATTCTCCAAAAATGGAAGGAATTGATTTGATCAAGTCTCTAAAGTTGATATTTTAGAGAACAACAGAATCTATTAGCTAGAAAACAATTTAACTCTTTACTTATCTAGCACTAGCTCGCCAAGAACGTCTAGTCATGATATTCTGCCAAGCAATCTTACAAGAACCTCAAACGCATGAATGAATATTTTTCGGAAAATCGGTCATTTGTCCAAATATTTTTAAAACATGGTTCAAATGGACGACTAAAAATTAGTATGGGTGAAATGGACACCAAAAAAATAACAAGGATGAAACTGGATTCATCCTGACTTAAACTTAAAAAATAACAATGATGAAACTGGATGCATCCTGATGTAAATTAAAAAAAAAAAAAAAAAATATTTGAAAATGGGTAGGATGAAACTGATTACATCCTAGCAATTTTTACATTTTTGTCCATTTAAACTGTATCAAAATCTAAATGTCCTTTTCACACAGGAATTGTTGATTTTGGTCTTTTTAACCCATTTTGTGAATATTTTTCATGATCAGTTGACAACTTCTTTATAATTCCAAAACAAGAACAAGCATCCAAAGCAGCATATTTGACTTGTTCACCGTTGAGAACTCTAATTCCCCAGTCAGACCGAGCTACACTTGGCGTCTTCGAAATGACCACACAGAATATCTCAGCAGCTAACTAAGACAATCGAAGATCAGAATAATTGTAACAGAAGAAACCCTCTTGTGTTACAGTTGCAATAAATGGAACTTCAAATTTATCCTCTCTTTAATCCTCCTAGATATTCTCTTGAATATATCTTATTTCCTTAAATTGTGGTTCCGAGGCTGAGTTTGTGCAATACCTATAGGTACAGAAACCCTAGCTAACCTGCCTTAAAAAAGTAGAATCTCTTACTTGCTGCGGAAGAGAGCGTGGGATCGAAGAGTTAAAGCACCTAAATTCTTTTCAAAGTGTTAAAGATTGTCAATCTGAAGTTCGTGAGCGGTGGTGGTATATATTGATACCGATATAGGCATTAACCATCAGAAGGACAGTCAAATGGTTTGACACTCACCTGATGGCCATCTAATAATAAATACAGTACTTTAATTTGGACAGGTTAGGTATATGGATAGGAAGGTCAATGGTTTTAACCTGCCCCATGGGATTAGTGAGGTGCAACATTAATCTTGGATTCACGATCATGGAGCTCTCCAGGGATTAGTCATACTAACGTCCGGTAACCATTTAGAGTTAGTAACTCAATTTTGTTAATTAGCCTAAAGAGATTCTTTTATTGGAAACATGGCAATGACATATAAAAAGGAAATGAAATGCTTCACCAGCAATCAAGACGACTGCAACGATTACATGTGACAAATTTTTTGTTTGAAAATATAAGTGTTGTGAAGACAATTGAGTAATATTTGAAATACAACCAAGGAAATTAATAAGCCAATATAAATAAAAAAACGGTTAATTACATGGAGTATTTATCGTTTTTACATTCAATAGCTATGCTAACCCGAAGGCCGACTAACTTACTTGCACATCTTAAATTATTTTTTAAGCATCTGTTCTTCTATAACCACACATATCACCGAAGCCACTCAATCTCATACACCGCAACCACAACTGCTACAACCACGGCAACCACCCAAACATCACCCCCACTACAGCCAGAGGCAGCTAGCTATACGGTGGTGCCAGCTGCACCCACTCCATCTCTACGTTGCTCTTCTGTACTTGTGTGTACATATTTCATCATCAAACACGTGTATGTGAGAAGACACGTGGAGAGCATGCGGACCAAGTCATCAAAACATGATGACACACACCCACAGCCAAGAAGCCCATCCCGTCGACGTCGGATCTTCGCCCAAACAAATCCAAGGGCAGAAGTTAAAGGATGTACCAAAAGCACGGTGTACTGCCGAGCACCAAATAACTCCCGAAGAGTTGCTTTATCTCATCCCCAAAAGAAGCCAAGATCAATAGTGAAGAGAAGGTTGACTGACATGGACGTGACAGGGGCAGAAGACACTTGTCTGACACAAGCATGCGTCTCAACTACCCGCATTAAACACTCTGAGCAGTGTACGTGTCGATCAACCCGTGGAACGAACGAGGATGACTCTGCGTGATCAAGCAATGAACGAAGATCCCTGCGTGATGGACACAAAGCATAAGAAGATAAGGTTCCAACGGCTCTCAGAAACGGGTCCCACACTCTAACCCTATAAATACCCCATCTCCACCAAGAGAGAGGGGATGGAAAAAGAGAGAGAGGTTCAGAGAGAAGTCGAGAGAGAAGAATTGTTAGTGTAAGTTTACCTTTTAAAATTCGCAGACCTATGTAAACTCCAAAGTCATTCGACTACCTCTGTAATCATCAAATGCATAGTGAAAACGACAACCCCGTGGATGTAGGCCTTAGTGCTGAACCACGTAAACCCAGTCTTATTTACATTTCAGCACTTTACATCCATTTCATACTCCACGAGTATTATTTTTACACTTCGTTTTATTTATCTTCCTCTATGTGAACGCCTCTGGTGATGATATTAGACGAGGCAATGATAAACCCGAAGGTTTTGAGCCAAGGAAACAATACAATCGTCTCATCAGTGCGAGCATGTGTATAGAATGCGAACATTGTTTGTGAACATACAGATTCCTTCGTGATTTACGTGTTCACAGTACTATTAGGAGCAATAATGGGTATTGTGCCAGGCGGTTGGTTATTATTCATCTTGAGGCAGCAACATACAATTGTTGTTATCACAAGTGCCCAAAATAAAAGGCCAAGTATAATTCGAAGAATAGTAATTCCTGTTTCCATTTTATCCTCTCTTTAATCCTAGCTAGTCCTTCTCTTGAGTTGATCTTATTTCTTTCATTTGTGGTTCCTATTTATATGTGCTCAAATTTAAGAATTTGTCAGACTGTTTGATGCGGAAGTAGTCGTAGTCTTGGTGTAGTTTACAAGTTTAAAACATCATAAGTAGAAACGGTATTCTCCAAAACTGAAGGAATTGATCTGATCAAGTCTCTGAAGTTGATACTTCATTAGTATTACGTATTCTTCTATGACAAATTCAATACCTATTTAAATCCTTTTGTTATACTCTGCTTTAGGCCGTTCCTGGGCATCTTGAACAACAGAATCTATTAGCTGCGACAGAATATATCTTTAACTCATTTAACACTAGTTGGACAGGAGCGTCTATAGTTACGCAATTTACGTCATAAATTTTCTTCAGCAAATCACATTGTAGTTGCAAGTTTCCTAACAACCACATTCCACTATAACTATAGTCAATATTAGGTAATCATCATCAAACTCTTCATTGATTCTCAAGACTTAATTCGGTTTACAAGATGGATACAAGTATTACAACAATCTTATTTGCTCCTAGATTTATTTTCTCTCTTCTGATTTCTTGTCTAATACTCACTAAAAGAACTCTTCCCACAGGTAATAACTTCTCCTCTTTATATAAGATCTTACATAGTAGATGACAGCTAAGAGATAGATAAATCCATCTCCCACAAATATACCTACGAGTTTTGTTCTGTCTTTTGATAAATCAAAGTGAACAGGAACCAATTGATAACCCGGTCTTATATTCCCGAAGAACATCCTAGTATTATCAATCACCTCACAATAATCTTAGTCGACATGGCGAAAGAAGATATTGTGGAATCACTAACGAAGAGACGAAGATGTTTGTGACTACTTTTATATCTTGCATATCGGAGATATCAATCTCAAGCCCCGCCCTGACATATTGATGCGCTGAAGTTAATTTATGAAATGATGCCCCTGTACAGGCTACACACACGCAAAAATTGTTAGATAATTTAATTAATAGATGCCCTAAAAATATAATTATAATTAATAATTTAATTTATGCCCTAAATTAAATTTAAACAAAAGAAAAAGGATAATCAATTAATCAAAATAGGATTGGTGATTAATAATTAGTTAGAGGAACGGATGCGAGCCCTAATTTCTATCTTACTGGCTTTTTTCCCTTTGGTCTCAATTAGAAGAGAACTCCGAAAAGCAGACTAAAGGTTGAAGCTAAAAAACGCATGAATGGCCAAAAGAAAAGAAACGTGTTGTACTTAATTGTCTACCTATTCAATTGTTTAATTTAATGCCCCTATGAATGTCTAATATTACAAGAATACCAGCATGTATTCACTTTCGTTTTCAAACAGAGATCCAATAATCCCAACGTGTCGTGATATAAACAACTGGACAAAAAAATTTTTGCTCCCCCCAAATTTTTGTTGCCCAAAGTTCATCTTTGGGCACTTCGTCCCAGGGCCGGCCCTGTATTTCACTATGCAATATATGACTTCAGCCGCGTCAAGAATACTAATTCCATGTGTAAACCAACCTTACTTTCTCTTAATTAAACTCGGCAAACCAAAGACTTTAATTATCCGAAATTAGAAGTATACGACCCGAAATCTAACCTAAAATACTGGGAAAAACAAAATCAACGGACTTCGACCGCCAAGCTAAATTTAAATTACTGCTTTTAGTAGTATGCAAACTTATCTCGAAAATTAAAAAAATTTCTAGGTTCTTGACTTAATAACGTATAAAAAGACCTCAAAATTTAAGTTCGCCTAGAGTACTCCGAAACTGTAAGACGGTCCTGTTTATAAACCTAAAAGTGTGTTCACATTTTACATTTACTCACTCAACAACCGATGCTAGTACTTTAAATGCACTGTAATTGATTTCCATCATCATGAAAGAATAGCTAATAGCCCAATAGCTCTAATTCCATCTTCCAAATTCATCGAGTGAGCTCCTAGGCAATTTCAGTTATGTGACAAGCGCCTCACTGCAAAGAATCATTCCCAGATAATCCTAGTTTAATTAGTCCAAAAACAAAAGTATTTATCTCATCTGACTCAAAATATCCTTTGTTATTCTAAATCTTCCTTTTCAAACTATGAAGAATTAGTTTATCACAAATCAAACCAATCATTCTGTGTTGATTCAGCAACTCTTTTGGCCTAGGTAATAAATCGTTAATTATTTTTTTAATTTTAGTTGAAGAAAATCTGAGGATGTGTCCTCCCTCACCATTCGTTCTTGATACAGATTATGAAAGTGGGTACAGATTAGGATACTAAATAAAGAACAAGCAAAAGTCGGACAATATAATATTCTTCTTTTTTTTATTGGGAAAGATAATATAATAATTTTAAAACATTTTATAAAAAAAATTTCATGATGAGATAGGGATTACATGGACTTCAATAACATCGAGATGAAAGATCAAAATACGATTAAAAGGTACTAACAAAGAGTAACCCGTGAAGAGAAGTAAGGAACTATCAACAAGAGTACCAAGAAATCCGAAGATTGAAAGAATGGTTTTGGGGTAATGATCCAACCATTTTGATAGGATTTTTCTTTTTGAAAAAGAGATCTTCTCATAAAAATATATACCCAAAGTTTTGAATCTTGATCATACGACTTGAACTTCCACCAAAAATCTCCATTTAGATCATAAAGAAACGCCGTGAGAGCGCATAGAGAATCTCCATGAAGGAGAAGACATAAACAAAAAAACAAAAAATCCACAAAAACACCATAAAAATCTCCTAAAAACAATGGAGATTGAAACAAAAACTTAAACAAATCTAACCTAACTACTAGTTACCTAAGGAAAAAAAAATAGTAAAGAAATCTGCTCAGATCTAGTCCATAATGGATTTAAAGAGGAGAGAAAAGAGATATAAAAAATTAATGGATACTACAAAGCTGCACTTTATAAAAAATTAAATTGTTCTTTCCGAATCATTTTTATTTTACTGCGATTGGTATACATTCTATAATCGGATGATATTCACCTTCCTCTTTTTCACCTCCCTATAATCTAAACTGCACATCTAGATTTAGATTCACATTCAGGTACATGTGGAGTTCACTATTCTCAGATGTGGAGTTTTAATTGTAGGGAGGTGAATAGGAAGGTGGTCAGGTGGAAAAGAGGAAGTTGAATAGCACTACCTTTCTATAATCCAAACAAATAGTGTTATTTCCTGGATGTTTTCTTTAAAATATTTCTCGTGCTCCCACCATTCAAATTTGCATGTGTTTCTTGTGTTTTGGTCATCAATTCTTCAAATCAATTTTTTTTTTTTGTAAATAAGATACTGCATTAAAAAGACTAATACTATGAAGAGTCACGGTTGCATAAGGTGTAGAGCCATCTAATATGGGATTGTGAGAGTTCCCAATATTAGATTTATCTATTAGAAGATGTTTCATAATACAAACAAGTGGAGAAGTTCCCCATTCAATAATTGAGTTCAAAGGCCTAATAGACTTGGTGAAAATATCCGCTACTTGATTGCCTAATCTATGAATAAAAAAGAAACCCAAAAAATTACCGCTGAAATGAGCTATTCTATTTGCTTCATTGATACATGCTTTAGCAGCTGGATCCGGTTGGAATAATTTGTTTATATGGCAGCCACCTTGAATTTGGTTGCTTGAGTGATGACTCTGTGTCTCGAGTGCAATCTGCTTCTAAGTTTTTCCAAGCTTATGTAATTTGTAATCTTTGTACAGTTCGTCTTTGTTTTAATGAATCTCCTATTTCAAAAAAAGAAAAAAAAGAAAATTACTTTCCATCTTTCTTTTTATTTCTCCAGGACTAACTGCCGGTGGCGTCTCAATCTCCCTATCTATGTATATATTGTTGGATACACCTAACGTTGATAAAAGCTAAGTTAAAAAAAGGGGTACCCAGCTGCCAGCTTTACTACCTTTAAGCGAAGTTTTATATTCCATACTATTGAACTTGGTCTAAAGTGTATATGATTTTAGGGTCCGCTTGGCACACAGTTTTTTTCCATTACAAGGTAATTGAACTGTAGGCAGTTCTACAACACTGCATTCGACTACATGTATTAAAACTGATGGCGTTTGGCACGTTATAAGAGTAACCTACAATTATTTCCTTTCTAAAATCTTAGTTGATCTTGCAAAACATTAAACAGGTTTCATTTAGTTTTGGAATCACCATTAAAATTAATCGACGCAAGTATTAGATCATGTCAAAATCTGTTTGATCTATGATTGAAAAAGAAAAATAGATCTGATGCAATAAAAATAGATATGATGTTATCAATAAACCAAACAAGGATAGAGATGAATGAAAAACAGATCAAGTACTTACGGAAACATCAATAACTATTTTGATTTCTTATCTGTTGTTAAAATAGTTGACTATCACCATGAATTTAGTAACGGAAGCTTCAATTTTTCCTCGCCCCACAATCACATGTGAACCCAATAAACTTCCCAGTTTTCTCTCTTTGCAATCTTTAACTCAAGTTTTCATCTAATACTTCTTCAATTCTTCGTTTTCCGATTGGAATTAACAAATAATCACTACAAATTTTCTTCTTGTGTTCCCATAAATTGCTCCAAGGGAAAGCCAGAGCTTTTGAAACTAGGGCTACTTCGGACTTTGTAGATGCGGATTAGAGGATTGATTGCTCAACTGGGAATGAAAAGTTGGGTTTCGAAGGTTTTGATGAAGGGTTTATTAATAAAGAGCAACGGAAGGAGAGTGACTAACAATGATTTTTTTTTTGCTAATCAGTGATTATCAATGATCTGAGCTATTGAAGAAAATCTGAAAATAAGAACACCAACTCTCCCAAAAGAAGAATATGAAAAATGAATAAAATGGTCAAAATTTTTCAAACGGGGTAGTTAGAAGTTGCAATAGAAGGCAACATTCAATGCAGACCTTTTGAGGTCGGTATTCAACTACGCCCATTGGAGGAAGTATGGACTACCTGTAGTTCCTATTCATGCATTTTCCAAACATGTCTAAACGGAATGCAGCCCTTGACTACACCGTTGAATGCACTACATCCTTGTACTACATCCATGCCAACCGGACCCTTAGTGGAGTGAATTGTCTAAAGTGTATCCGATTTTAGTGGAGAGAAAAGCAGCAATTATTTTGATTTCTCTCCAGTACTACGCTGTTTCCAGCTAATTCACTATTACCACTAATGGTATTTCCTACTTCTTCTAAATTAAAAGTTGGTATCTGTTCTAAGTATTTGAATGTCAGAATTTCCAGTCGAACCAATTCAGTAATCCCGCGCATTTGTGTAGCGCTAGTTTATTAATATTAGTTACACTTTCATTGCCTTTTCTTCATCTCGAATTATAGCTTACACTTTTAGCTTACTCTATTCATTTCCGAGAAAAGATATTATTTTTTATTTCAACTTGAAAATACACGAAATTAAAAAGATGATGATATCTTTTTTTATTTAAAAACGGACGGAGAAACAGATTATTTTTTTAAGAGTCTTTTCTTATCAACTATATATAATTGATGTTTCAATCCTTCTCATCCCAGAACTCTTCTTCAGTTTTGAAAGGTCCAGTCGGTGATAACAAGAAATCAGCAGAGCTTGTTCTAGATTGCGGAATCTCACTGATCTTTTCCATATCTTCTGCCGTTAGTTCCCAATCAAATATCTTAAGGTTTTCCTTCATCCTCCCTTCATTGAAACTTTTCACCACTAGACTCGCGCCTTGCTGGTAAACCCATCTCATACTAACCTGAACAGACGAAATATAACACAAATATAAGTTAAACTAAGAAGTTCATTATACATGTGATTGGAAGAGGAGAGTACAACCAACCTGGGCAACAGATTTTCCTCTTGCCACAGCAATCTGGTGAAGCACCTTAGAATCCATAACTGCATTGCTGCCCCATGGAGCACCTATGGCTCCCAAAACCGAGTGTGCAGTGATCATGATATTATTGGCCTTGCAATATTCCCTCAGATTTTTTTGATGTAAAGTAGGGCTCATCTCCACCTTAATCGTAAGCAATCAACATTGTAAGATTTCTAATGCGAATACGGGCTAAATGCTTGTCAAATGGTGGTAATTTGATAGGCAACCTATTTAAATAGGCTTTAAAATCTAACCCTCTGATTATGCCCTTATTCAACTTTTAAATACCCATATCTTCTAAAAGTGGAAGCAGTTAGCACAACTTATTCCCGGATCCAACTTAATACAAGTTGACTCCAATAGTGGAAGCAATTGTCTCAACTTGACTCCAAAAATGGAAACAACTGTCTTAAGTTGATATCAAAAAATATTATTTTTTTACTCCGGGGATATTTATACAAGGTCAACTAAAATGGAGGGTGTTTATAATATTCGAAAAAATGGGCATTAACTATCGTCAAAGGTCGAACAAGGCAACCACTAATTTTTATCCAAACGTTGTAGTAAGAATTAAGGAACAATTTGTACTCACTTGATTCACAACTGGAGGGATCTTGGCTGCTGCCATCAACTCTTGAAGCTTTTTGCATGAGAAATTACTGACACCGATTGCCCTAGTGAAGCCAAGGGTCTGACACTCTTCCATGGCTGCCCATACAGTTTTGTAGTCCATTGGAAGAATATGATCCTTTGGTATTTCGTTAACAAATTTCCCTGGCTTCAAGCTTACCGGATGGTGTATCAAATATAGATCAAGATACTCCAATTTGAGATTCCTATATGACACAAAACAAGATGAATTAATATCAATTTTAATATTCTGTAGTTTTATATATAGATGTTTAAGAACTCAGTCCAGGTTGTGGTGCCTATGTACATAAGCCTTAGATAGGTTCGATTTGCACCAAAATATTTTTACCTCAGAGAATTCTGAAGAGCAGGGAGGACAAGATCAGCGTGAGCATCAGCGCACCAGAGCTTGGAAGTGATGAAGAGTTCATCTCGAGATTTTATTAAACCAAGTTGAAGTGCTTCAGCTATAGCTTCACCAAGACACTCTTCACTTTGGTATGCAGCAGCTGTATCGAAGTGTCTGTAACCGACCTCTATCGCTTTCAAAAACGCCAATTTCTCTCTTTCTGTTCCTTTTACCATTGTTTCAGCTGTTCCCATACCTAAAGCAGGCATCCGAATGCCGGAACTGAGAGTGATCATAGGTACACCATTACTCTCCATTTTTCTTTCTATTTCTCGGAGACTAACTGCTGGTCGTCATCTCTATCTCTCTCTATATATATATAGTTGGATACACCTAAAGTTGATAAAAGCTAAGTTAAAAAATGGGGTACCCAGCTTTACTACCTTTAAGCGAAATTTTATACTATTGAACTTTGTCTAAAGTGTGTGTGATTTTAGTGGAGAAAAAAAGCAGCAATTATTTTGATTTCTCTCCACTAAAATCACATCCACTGTTACTGTTAGAGTACTACGCTATTTCCAACTAATTCCCTACTGCCACTAATTTGTAATCAAGGTGGTTGTTTGTTTCGTTAGTTGAAAAGGAAAAAGAGTGTAGCAGTTCTTTGATGAAGACTCTCGTGACTGTTAGTTGCCACAACCTAATGTTCATAAGGTTAAGTGCCATTCTGAGGAATATATTCAAAGCTAGATGATAAAAATCTGCTTGGAAACAAACAGTTATTTAAGTACCAACTATTCACTTTTAAAGAACTGGTATTAATGATTTGGACAATTAGTTAGTATATAAATTACTATAATCATTCCTAAACAGGGGGAAAAAAGTTAATTAAAATCAAATACATATGTAAATTTTAAGAAAAAATAATTAGTAAGATTGGAAAAATTAATCATGAGTTTAATACTTATCTAAACTAGATAAGCAAAACCTACAGTAATATCAAAAGTGTTCCTTTTTAACTCCATGATTTTTAAATGAGTTTCTTGATCGTAGAAATTAGTTATAATTTGGGTACACATATGTACACCTCAAGATCAGAAATTGTTATTATTTTGGGTTAATTGGTGTTTAGTACTCACATTTTTTCCAACAGTAGTGTTTGGTCACTGACCAGATTTTAATTAATTTTAATTTTATGAGTTTACAAATATATCCCTGATTCAAGATATCCACCAGGACACCACTACTCTGCAGGTAACCTCGTTGATGAACCCATCTTCTTCCGCCTCCACCACTCTGCAACTCCGTTGATGAACCCATTAAACATAAAATTAATTCGAATATCAGGAACATTAAGCAGACTTTAAGAGAAGAAGTAGTAATGGTTAGATTAACAGATGTAAATTAAAATATTAGTTTATATTCTAGATCTTCATCACTCGATGTTAATGGATCTTGTTAAGGATCGAGCAAGAAAGAGGAGAGTATAAACGCCGAAGCATTAAAGTCTACATTGATAATAATTCGGTATGTCAACTTTCATGGCTCAACAGCCTATTTATATTGTTCACAAACTTGACGACCACTCAAGGCACTTTCCTAACTAAGATCAAACTCTAAACACAAACACTTTCCTAACATAAACCAAACTCTAAAATAGAACTCTTCTAGAACTCTCTTGAAGTATAACTCCAACTAACCTAAATTATATCTCCTAATTATAGTCTCCTATATTATTTCTTAATACCCTCCCTCAAGATGGAGCATGTAGATCACGAATGCCCATCTTGGACAAAAGAAATTTTTCTTCTTTTTCTTTTCAACGCTTTTGCGAAAAAAAAAAATTCTTCAGATCGTAGTTTAAGGACGTTTCGGTCCTCTTCGTAGTTTAAGGACATCTTTCGGTCCTCTTCGGAAGTTTAGGGACATTACGGTCTTCTTCGTAGTTTATAGACATTGCGGTCCTCTTCGTAGTTTAAGGACGTTTCGGTCCCCATCTTCGTAGTTTAAAGACATTTCGGTCTCATTCATAGTTTAAGGACATTGCGGTCCTATCTTCGTAGTTTAAGGACATTTCGGTCCCAATCGTAGTTTAAGGACATTGCGGTCCCCTTCGTTTCTTCGGTAGAAACCTTCTTGTACTCTTGGTTTCTTCGATAGAATACTTTGTGTACTCTCTCGACAACTCATAGAATTTTAACCTAATATTTTTATTCTTTTTCTCATCACCTCTTGGTGATTGTTCTTTTTATTTTTTTCTCTTTTTTTTTATCTTCACAACATGAATGTTGTTTCTTCTTCTCTTGTTCCATCAAACCTCAACCCTTGATCATGGCAGCAACATCTCTGAGCTGTTTAACTTGATTTTAATCACGACCCAAGTCTTCTAGCACCTCCATCATCCTGTCTTCACCAGCAAGAACTAATGGCAAAACCTCATTGCAGACTCGAGCTTCTCTCACTTCACAAACAGCAGCGACCACTTCTCACTACGTCATCCCTTCATCGCCATGTATGTTTCTTAACCCGAGCTTCATCACAGCAAACATCGAGCTCTCCATCCTCTGTTCCTCCACAAGCTCTTCTCAAACCATCACCATCAACTGTAATTTAACGCCGAGAGACACTAACCACCATCTTCATCATCGAGAAGCAATGACATCAGTTTATCCTCACCGGCAAGACTCCATCACTTACCACCCCAGACTCGAGCACCACGATTAATTTTTCGCTCAGTCTCGTCACTAACATTGGCAGAGAGCTTCATATCATCACCACAGCTCGAGTTCCCAACAGTTTCGATAATCAACATCGCAGCTTCATCATCAGATCCAACCCCGAGCTGCAGCACCATCTTCTTTAGCTTCTAACGTCTTCAAGCTCTCTCCAGTTCCAAACCAGCTCGAGCTTGTCTTGATTTTATCCATCACATGCTTCGATAGCATCACTTCCATGAACCACCAGAACTGACCGCAACGAGTCCGGGAGGAGCAACGAGTGAACTCCGGCTCTCCTAAATCATTCGTGAATATTAGCTTCTTCTTTTTTCCGACCATTCATCTTCGAACTCGGGTTATAACCCTAGGAAACTAAAATATTGTAACCATAGCATGCACGACATTAGTTTTTCCCTGAAAACTATAAAAACTTTCTCGTCTGCTTCACGGAAAAAAAACAACAGGAAAACCCCTTTCGTTTTCTGTGTTGATTGCGAATCAACAGATTCGATCTTTGTTGAACAGTTACCAACACCGTTACTGCAATCTTCTCTATTTTGCTTCACAACAGATGACAACCTCACTTTTTTTTTTAAGACTCGGACGAACAAATCCTTCACGAACATTAAGAACTCCAACGCAGCACCTTCGAACTTCTCACAATTTTTCTTTAAACGAATCTATCTGACAATCTCCCTCTCCCCTCTCTTTCTCTTACCTTGCTCTGATACCATGTTAAGGATCGAGCAAGAGAGATGAGAGTATAAACGCCGAAGCATTAAAGTCTACATTGATAATAATTCGGTATGTCAACTTTCATGGCTCAACAGCCTATTTATATTGTTCACAAACTTGACGACCACTCAAGGCACTTTCCTAACTAAGATCAAACTCTAAACACAGACACTTTCCTAACATAAACCAAACTCTAAAATAGAACTCTTCTAGAACTCTCTTGAAGTATAACTCCAACTAACCTAAATTATATCTCCTAATTATAGTCTCCTATATTATTTCCTAATAGATCTCCATCTTCAAATAATAACAATAATATTATAGAAGTAGTAGAATTAAGAGATTTATCTTAAGTTGTATGGTTGCTGTGGGTGTTCAAGAAAATGAGAAGAAAAGGGGGCTTTTATTAATACTGCAAGTAACGATGTGAATGATAAGCTTTAGAAGAAATTTATGATTCAGTATCATTTGAGAAGAAATTGAAGTATATAGTACAAAGAACAGTCTCCCAATCAATATGAAAGTAATTCGCAGTAAAATTAAATTGGAACCCTAATTTTTAATTTGGGCAAAAATTGAATAAACCCATAGACAAAATCAAAAGATGGATCAGCCGACGGTAGTGATTCCTCTTCGTTATTCTTATCATCCGATATCGATCTACCAGCACTACCAAAACTCCACCTCTTCCGGCATCACCACTACCACTAACGCTTTTCACAAATTTAATTTAAAAAAAAAAAAAAAAATTTGGAAAGCAAGGGATTTGTTGCTTCAATGGAAGTTTTTGCTTCGCAAATGAGACTAATTTCTTCATCTCAGGTGTTGGAAGTGGGTTGATTAGGAAAATGATTGGTTGGACATGGGAGAATTTTGAATTAAATGAGATGTTTTTCCAAATCATAGATGGTGGTATTTTGTCTTGCTCTGTTTAGTAGGGGTGGCTGTATGATGTTGGGGACGACAATTAACAAGAGAAGTATTCAAGAGTGTATGCACAGTAAAAGGCTATTATGTAAATATTACTAAAGTAAAGGGTATTATGATAAACTCGTTTTTTAAATAGATTTTATTTGATTTATTAAAAATTTATTAACCGGAAGTCAAGAAATAACTAAGTCAACCTGGGTCAACGTTATTTCCAAGTACCAACTACTAAGTTGGACAAAAGTTAGACCAAAGACTAACTTTGGACGAAATATAAGTACCAAAACTCAATTAACCCTATTATTTTTTCAAAGTTATTAATTTATCGAACTAAAGTTTAGATTATGCAAGGATAGTTGGAACCATAAAATTTTAGAGATATTTTATAAAAGGGTCATATCTTTTTGTCATATTAAGGTCTGGTTCGTAAAACATGTCGTTGATGCGTTTGGGTCATTGACTAATTTTGACTGTTTACTAAAAATATCCTTGTAAAATAGGTAAAGGACATAATATCCTAACTTCAGTTATCACATAACCGGGTTTAACTTACCGACCCATTTAATACATGATCCGATATATTTTGAGTTGGTATACTTATAATTACAGTTAGCTTGGGTTAAATCTCAAGATTCTCAACCTATCTTGCTAATAACCTCACCTATGAGTTTCGAGAACCATCTCCAAACCCAACTAATTAAAAGAGGTTTTATACTACTCAAAATAATTGAAGCTGGAACCAATGGAACTTTCTTGAATAGAAGAATAGATCAGAACTGTAGGAGTTCATGAAGAAAATTGAGAGGTTGACTTCTTAAAAAAAAAATGGGTAAGAACTTTCTTGTCTGTCGCTTCCAGTTGATATGAATGAATCTGTGATATTTTGGAATTAGATGGATAATGGTTAATGTAATTTTGTCAGGCAATTGGTTTTTACTTTTATATCTGTAATTTTGAACAGATTTCGTTCAAGTTGATCTAATCTTGTTAGGAAACTGATAAATTGATAAGGGAGATGTCCAAATTTTTGAAGATTGATAAAGGTTTCACAGATGCACATAACGTATTTGGTTTTAGTTCTTAGAGAAGATGTTCTATCTTTGTATTGGGGAATAAGGCTCGATGGGTCAGCAAGGGGGCAGCTTGCTGCGTATTCAAGTAGGTGGAGTTCATGCCCACTAATAGTCCATTTCTTCCAAGATGTTTTGCCATTCAAGTCCTAATCGGTATGTTGCTGAAATGACCGAAATGACTCAATCGGTCATCATAGTCAACTAATGGTCAGGGTGTCTATAAAAATTTGAAAAGTCAGCCAACGGTTTTTCTAATGGTCTTTGGTTAGTCAACGACCCAAACGCATAAACGGCATGTTTTGCGACCCAGACCCTAATATAACAAAAAAGATACGACCCTTTTACAAAATAACTCAAAATTTTATTATCTCAACAAAGTAATCAATTTATTAAGGACTAATTTATGAAAGTTCTGTAAGATTTAATTTTATAAATAATTAATTAGGATCATTGAATTTCATGATTATCACACAATAATATACTAATAGGGTTTATGAAGAATACCTTGTAGCGCTAATCCATGGTACAACGATTATTTTGAAGCATCGATCGGTAATACCTTGTGGAGGTCTTGATTTCTCCTTCTTCACCTTTTATGTTTTGAATAGTAAAATTCTCGAACCCAATACCGATGGCTATTGTGTTCCTCATATAGGCAGAAGGAGGACCAAGTTCCTAGGGTTTAACTAATAGCATTAGATCTCGACCGTCCATCAAAGAAGAGATATTAGGAATACTTCTATAATTAACCAAAATTATTACGTGGCCCAAGGGAATACTTCTATGTGTAGAAATATTCTTACATTCTCCCACTGGTCCATGTGATAATTTATTTAACGGTTAATCGTATAAAAACATAAGGCCCGCGTAATTACTAACAAAATTTAATGGTTAACGTAATGCCTTGGCCAAATAAGCTATCTATGCGAGTCATAGCGGTTGCACGTTGTCTTATTATCAACATGTTCCCTTCCATGTACCACAACACAAATAACTTACTTAACTAGGCCTTAAATTGGGATATCATAATGGTCCGGTGATGTCTTCAAAATAAAGACAATTTCTGTTAACATTCATCCGTTTACATAAGTGTATACTAAGCATGGATACAGAAATAATTCAGAACGACATTAATAAGAGCTCACTAAGTGTGAAAAAAACAGGCACATAAATTAGCTGAATTCAATAATCAATTACTCCCACAGACCTAAGATTTTAATCTTTTCTTGAGAGGTCTTAAAATGTATTTTTTCAATAAGTTCATTTCTTAATGTAATTGTGATTAACTGATACATGAAAAACTATTGTTTCTGAAGTTCTTGATTCACGCATATATACTCAAGGTTCACGTGTTTTGTTCCTTTTGTATCATATCGTGCTTTAATGCTGCAAAGCTAAGACGATAAATTTCATCAATGTAAAGACAAACCTTAAGTCTCTAAGTGTCACAGTCATAAATATTCAAACTTAATTAATTATGGGACTAGTATTAATGGATTCTTCCTTTATAGAATCCATACATATTCCAAAAATAATGTTTGAAAAACCCAGTCATATTTTAACTGAGTTGGGTAACTAATTCTAAGACATAAAGAAAGATTAGTACCTCAAAATTCTTGATAGCTTTCCTGTTATTTGTTCTTCGATTCAGGCATTTAGCTAACATATCAACAACTTGTTATATGTTCCATATCAAAATAAAGACATAATGAAGATTAAGTTTATATCTTACATCCAACATGAAAAACAATTTCTTTAATATGTTATTATCTCAAAATTCTTTGAATATTTGATGTATGCTTTATATGAGAGCTTTAGTAATCTATATGATATCTATTATCACATGGTAAGCTTCATTTATATCCTTTATTTCTAAAAATACAGGGACATGCGTAAAGTCAAGATCACTACTCATAGGTAGTAAGTCTTAACATAAAATACCAAGAGTATGAACTTCTCCCAATGATCTTGAGGTATATGCATTGATCTATATTAATGTCATCCAAAACCAAATAACGTTAGTGGTCTTGTTGAATTTTAGATATGTAATATTTTGGAAGCTTGCTTAATTTCATACTTTGATTTCTTAAGTTTGCGGACTACGTGTTCCTGTCTTTATAAGGCAAAGCCTTCATATTAACACGTGTTATTTTCTTTATAATTTATCATTAATAAAGGCTATTTTTCACATTTAGTTTATGCAACTCTTAAGTACTGAGCTACAAATAACACTGTGATAATTCTGCATAAGTATTTCTTTGACACGAGAGAAAAACTTATTTATAATTAATGCCACATTTATGCGTGAAATGTCTGGATAAAAGTTTAGCTTTATATCGTTTAACATTTCCATTACAGTCGTACTAGGTCTGAAAGACCCACTTACATACAACTGATTTGTATCTTTCTAATAATGAAACAATATCCCAGACTTGACGTTCAACCATTGATTTTTCGTTCACATGGCATCGATCCATTAAGTAAAATTATTACACGTAATATTTGTGAATCCGAAACCGAGTCTTTTCCATTTCATATTAAAATGAAATAAATTCTACTAAGCAAATCACTGAAACAACGTGAATAACTTTCTTTCAGTATCTTTTGAAACCTTCTTAATGCTGGTTCAAGTTGTTATCAAAAAATTATTGGCAATAGTAATCAAAAAATTATTGGCAATAGTTTTATTATGGAGTATTTGTGGTCTTTAATCATCTAACATTCCGACAATGAGAAGATTCACAATATCTGTAGAAATATTAAATAATGGGATCATTATCATGACATCTTGAACAAATATATACAGATACTCCCAATGATTATGCCATCACTAATCAATTTATATTTTCGGTTTCAATAAATCTCATACTACGGTTAGAACATTAAAGAATACCATTTCGGTTATTTAGGAAAACCAATGAATCGGTAATAGTTTTCAAAACCAATTTCATACTTGGGAATGTAAGGTCTCACATCCAACTGAACAACCATAACTTAAAGGTGATTTAATTTAAACTAGGTTTCCATCTTTTCAAGTCCAAAGTGTATCTTTGAAACTGCTTTACTCGGAAATCTATTTAAATTACACAGTTGTAGAAAGAACATACATTCACAGACATGCATAACCCATCATGCTTCTAATCAGTTTTCATAAAAGTATGTTTTTGCCTTTTGCTGTATACACCATTATGCCAAGAATAAATTGGCCTTGTGTATTGAGCAACAATTCCAAACTTTTGGAGATACTTCACAAAAGATTCAGGATATTATCATGTTTTGTCATACCTTTCACAATATTCACCACCTTTGCAGACTTTATAATTTTCACTTTATCTATAATTGCCTTTCAATTTCAATAATGAATGTTCGAGAAAACATCTACGGATTGAGATTCATAATGCAATCAATAGATTACACAGTAATGCCAAAATTATAAGGTGATACATAATTTTATCTTCCAAAAATTGGACCATTAAAAATCTACAAGATAATCATAATCAACAATTAATAAGAACAAAAGATAAAATTCATAATAGAGATAAATGACAATTAAGCTTACAATTGTTTCATACCTTCAATAAGATTCTCCTGTGGGTAAAACCTTATCAAGGAACAATGTGAGTCATGAAAAACATCTATAGATATTTTACCTTCTCATACACACAACATTATGTTTGTTTAGTACCACAACTAGAGTCACCTGTGGGCGAATCACATCCTAAAATGTATTAACAAACTCAAATAATTCTAAATATGTTCAACCTAATAAAATGTGAATTGTAGTCACCTGTGGGTGGCTATTATTTCACATTATATGAAACATTTAGATAACCTTAATGCTTGTTTCAACGTGTGAACGAAAACTACTTGTGAGCAGCATTGTCCTAATCGTTAAATCAAACTAAAAGGACTCAAAAAAATACCACACTTACAAGATAAGAGTTTAGTATCACTGTGGTGATAACTTAACAATCCAGCAAACATGTACAATTGCAAATATCAGACTAAATTTTCTTGTGACATTGCATGGTCCCATACAATGATATAGACATACTTGATCTGATCATAAATTTAGTCGATTATAAACAATTATGAGTAACCCTAAACCATTAATAATAAAAATGCATTCAAAAGAATATCATATATAAAATATGAAAAGACTAACACCCCTTAAATGAAAAATATCCAAACATGGCGAACCTTTCTTAACCGAAAATCGAGCATTAAGAAAGTATATAAATATGTTTCAATAATGAAAATTTATAGAAGAATTTTTTTTTGATGCATCACTAGTTTAATTTGATAAAAGTTTAAAAAATCGTAATGAATAAGGAATTCAGAGTGGATTAAAATGAAGGGTGTTCAAATATTCAATGAACATCTTATATTTTCACAAATATGGAGGAATTTATTCAACTCGACAATTATTTAATGAAGGGTATTCTATAGAGGATGCAATAAGTTTTGGATATAAAAAAAAAACATAACAAAAGTATTCATGAAAATATGAAAGATCCATGATGGGTCACTCAACTCGACAATTATTTAATTTAAGTAAATTTTGTTTTATGCATTTTATACGAAATAATGAAAAATTATGTAGCATTTACTTAATCATGATCTTTGTTTTTTTATGCCTAAATCCAATCAAAATTTGCATTCAAGTTAGAAAATGGAAAGAAAAAATGACATTAGACACCCATTAAAACGTAGAGTGATTCAAATCTATTATGTACGGTCAAATAAAGATCATACTCGTCAATAGTGTTTTTAAATATGTGAACTCAAATCACCTGTGGGTAATTTTTGTTTTAATATATTTAAGAAAAAAATATTATAAGCACTTAACAATATAATTATTATAGCTCAAAAAATTATTTGAAATCACTGTGGTGATTTCCAAACAACTTAACAATAATGTCATTATCATAATAATTTGATAATTGATAAACCTTACTTTTACGGTTTCGTGAATTTTATTTTCGGAATCTCTATGTGAGACACTCGCTCATGTATAATCACTCGTTCTCGCACAGACCATACTTCACACAGATCTTCACACTTTACTCGTGACTTTGCTGACATCATCCATTACGTCATCTCAACCTTGCTGTGTGCGATCTCCCTCGTTTAAGTTATATACTCTTCACTTCGCATACTTACTAACATGTGCGATATCACACTCCTACATTATGCCTCTTCTCATTTCGCTTATTCTACAGAGTGAGTGATATGAGAAACTCCCACCTTATATTATCGCATATGCTTGTCTTTTCACATTTTTCTTTGCCGACAATTTTCCGGAATTCCATCTTCCCTTCTTTACGCGTGTCTTTTTAACCATTCATTTTTTGACACGTCTTTTTAACCGCATGTTTCTATCCATTCATTTTCTTGCATTAATGAGAAGAAATTTTGAAAAACGGGACACACTTTCCCTATATATCTTCATTTATCTTCTTATTCATTCTTTTTATTTCTTTTACTCTTCTTCGTCTTCTCTTCTACTGTTCTTTATCAAATAACCTCCATTCTCATTCTTTAATGGCTCCCGCTGGTAAAAAGATGGAGACAGAATTTACCAAATTAAAGGATGAACTTCATTCGAAAGGTTATACACTTTCTCTTCCTCCATCAACTGATTATTCCTCCAAACTTAATTTTGATTTGATCAACTCTAAACAGTGGAGTAATCAGAGAGTCATTGTTTCATTAGGGAAACTTCAAATTCTTCCAATTTCCTTGCATAACCCATAAATTCCTCTTTTCTATAAAATTCTTGTTGATGAGAGATTCGCACGGGGAATATTTCAACTGAGTGGTGATGCGATTAGAATAGCATTAGAATATTCTCGTCGCGCAACTGGATTAGAGTCCTCTTACCCTTATGAGGTCCGAAACAAATTGTATCGCGATAAGGTTATTGATTCCACCGAATATACTCTTGATAATTGCTTCAATCATTATTATGTTGGGCTTATGAAAAGCAACTCTACTAAATGGGTCGTTCTCTTAAGAAGAAAAGACGACATTGATGAAGATAAAAAGATCATGCGAGACGTTGACTGGAATGACAAATACAATAAAAGTGCTCGGAGATCTAATGATTCAAGTTGGCTTAATTTTCCTGCCATTTTAGAAGGTCCCTACATTTCTAGTAAAGTTGAGGATGGTTCTGATCTTCTGCTCCCCGATAATCTTTCTTCTTATCAACCTTGGAAGATTGCATTGTCTGAGAGTGAGACAAAGATAGTGGTATGTAACTTTTGCATAAGTATTCTCAATCTCGCATAACCTTTCTTCTAATTTTTTATTTTCCTGTATTTTTCTCTTCAGGCTGCTAAGAAGGCCAAAATTTCACATAATGCATCCCCTTCGCAGAATAAGAAAGTAAGAAACATCCCTTTCAATTTTAACAATATTGTTGCATCTGTTTCTTATCTTAGTTATTCGCGTAGGTGAAATCTTTGGGTAATAAGACTTTGGGCAAGGGTAAGAATATTCTGAAGAAACCGTGTCTAAGTCTTCATCTAAAACGACTTCTTCCATGGATGATATCTCTAATAAGCGCAAAACATATGATTCTTCCTCAAGTTCGGAATCCACTAATGATGACATTCTCGCTCCTGAAGAAGATTCATCAATTGATTCTTATGCGAAAGAATTATCAAACCTTTTTTCTAGGGATATGCTGACTACTATTGATCATGAAGGAATGGATCGTGCCTTTAAAATGGTCTCAAATGTATGTATCACTCATAATTTGGAGGATTCCTCTCTTCGCGGAATTGCCTCTGCGATAAACCCATATCTCCAATTTACACTTAATGCTATGGTAATATTCACAACTTTATTTTTAGCTTTTCATTTAGTATTATTTCTCTTTACTCATAATGCTTCTTTTATACTCTCATAGGGAGCTCGTTTTTCTTATGCAATTTTTGTGGATTATGAAAGGAAGCTTCTCAAGCTGAAAATGAGAATGCCAAACTTAAAGATGAGAACTCAAATAATTCTGAACTGATTCTCCAGGCTCGAGAAATAAATAATGAACTTATTGGTATGTAATTATCAGTTTCTTCATTTTTATTCTTTTATGCGATAATTCACACTTCTTACTTTATTATGTTCGCAGACTTGTATAACCTTTCAGATGAAGCAGCTAATCTCCCTGATGCTGAAATTCTCTTAGAGCATCTCAATTCTTCCCTAAATAATTATCCCACTCAAGGATTTGAGAACCTTAGCTTGGAAGAATTAAGATTGAAATACGTTACCCTTAGGGAAAGCCATAGAAATGCATTAACCTCATTCAATAGCTTTAAACATCGTCTTCATGAAAGTAGAGAAACAGTTCGAGTATTGGAAGCGAAGAGGAATAAACTTATTACTGAAAAGGATGAGATCGCTCTTAAAGGTGCGAAAGAACTAGAAAAGTTCCAAGAATCCCTTATTGAAGTAAAGAAAGAACGTGATACAGCTTTGAGCGAAAGGAACACACTTATTGAAGAAAGAAATTCAATTCGATCTAAACTACTTATAGAGAATGGAGCTGAATTTAGTTGGGCTGCTGGAGTTCTGAATGATGCTAGGAATAATTTAGGTGTAAATGTAAGCCTTCAGACTGAGCATTCCGCATTGGTCGCAAACATTGTTTCCAATTATGAAGGTCATTTGTTGTTCTTTAACGCTTTCATACCTCAAGAATAACATCTTACATCGTTTTAACTTGCTTTCTCATATTTTGCAGTGAAGGAGAAGGATTATCTTGAGAAAATTAGAGATATAAACTCGCTTATCTACTAAAGAAGAATAATATTCTACCCGCAACTTCAGGTACCAGCAATTGAAGGAAAACTGGAACCGTATGGTTTCAAACAACAGCAGTGATGCTAATCGCGCTCGTATAGCTGCTGTTAAGCAAGTCTGTTTAGAGAATAATATTTATTTCTCGAAGTATAAGTTTCCAGAGATTCCTGAAAATGTACCTATTCCTGATATTATAATCAGTGATGAAGAAGATGAAGATTCTGAAGAAAAAGTTAGTGATTCTGAAGCTGAGCGAGAAGATGAAGGAAATGAAGATTAATCCTTCATTTTTTTTTCTTGTTACAAATTCCTTTGCTGTAAATTATTCTTTCTTTTTGTATATCTTGAAGATATTAACTTTCATCCTTTTAATGAAAAACTCCTTTTCTTCGTGTTCATACTGAAAATATTATTTCTCGCATGTATATAAGACTAATGGGGCAATTAACATTTCCTTTGCATTCCCATTCTTGCCTCTTGTTAATTGACGCATCTTGATAGGCCAAGTATGATTTATATCATTTATCATAAACTTCTTCTTGTGCGAACATTATCGAATTAGCTTCAATAATTTTTCTCTTTTTCTCATTTAAAATAATCATTAGTATATGTAATCTTTCTTCTGAGGTATTATTTTTCCTTCCTATGTAAAGGTCTTATGTTGCCTTATTTTTGTGCGACGATATCGCAGGTAGTCTTTACACTGTACTGTATCGACCCATTGATCTCGTCTTACCTTTTTATTGTATTATTACCTCTTCAGGTTTTACCGCATAAATATGAAAAGTCTTAATACTCCCGTGAGTAAAAATTCTCATGACATTTACGTCTTTTGACACAATTCAGCTCCCTAATGGAGGGTGCCGTCCTTATCTTCCCCTCTGATTGCCTCTTCAAGGAAGATTACCTCTACCGGGTTAAGGTTATGCCTCTTCCCATCCGGTAATTCAAAAACCAGTTGATTTCGCAGTCTCGCATACACTACCGATGAGGTTTATGGTTGCGAGACTACACCCTAGGTGGGGTATCTTCGGACCGAGTCCATCATAGTCAGGACTTGTCAAGAGTGGCAAGGTACGCTCCAGACGCTCCGGGCACTCTTGACTCAACCATGTACCTCGACGCCCTGATCGAGTTTCTGCACTCCTTGGGAGAGACTTTCTTACCTTAGTCTCTCAATCTAAGATTATTATCTTAGACTGAAAATTTAAGGTACCTCTCCAGGATGGGCATTTTCATTTATTCTCACCCCAAATCTCCATAACTCAAGTTCCAGGGTCGGTGTTGCTTTACCTTGAGTCATGCTTTCTAGGTTTCTCCGATTATGACGTGCGATAGGTCTTACTTTTATGCCTCTTGCATGTATGCCAACTAGGTTGCACGCCAGATTCGGATTCCTAGTCTATCTGATAATAAATATCATTTCGGTTGCCTTATTTTAAGGTCTTATTTAAAGATTTAACTCTTTCTTTTTTCTTTGACGCAATATCACTATATGAAATTTGAATTTTCCATTCCATATTTCCAATATTTGAGTTTTCACAACTCTAGTACAAAGATTTTTTATTATTTTTGTTTCGCATAAAGAAAAGCATGTGCATTCCTCATAGTATTCTTTTTCTCTCCTTAAGCTTGCAAATGTTTTGCAGAATATTAGTTCTCTATGCGAGATTCTTAGTATCCTTTGTTTTTGTCTTGAAAATAGAACTTCTGCCTCTGCATGCTTCCTTCCTTCTGTTGAAGCAATATGTCTGATTCGCTTAACACTGTTATTCGCAGAAGATTCTGCTTATTTGTTTACAATTAACTTCTCAGATCTAATTTCTGTAAAAGTTTGTGCATTCCTCAACTTTATATACTGCATCTACCATTAACTTCTCAGCTCTTTGACTCTCTGGGATACATTGTTTCCAACTCCTTCGCTTAGTTTCTCTTTCTTCGCACTTATCAATGTCGATTTCTTGACAGTTCCTACTTTCAATTGTATCTCCTCTGATTATTCCAATGCCATTAGGCAAAGGGAACTTTATGCATTGATGAAATGTCGATGCCACCCCCAGTATATTGTGCAACCATGGTCTACAAATTAAAGAATTATAAGGTGATTTGACATCCACTACACAGAAAACAATGTTCGTTGATAGGTTTTGTAGGCGAATTCGCATTGTCACTTCTCCTTTTGGCTTGTTCGCAGCTACATTAAATCCATAAATTTTGTATGTTGAAGGAATTAACTCGTCATCTCTTCCGCCCATAGTTTTGTATGTGTGATAGAAAATGATATCAACAGAACTCCTAGTATCTATTAGTATTCTATTCATAGACCATGTATTTGCTTCATCCTCTTCGTCATCCTCTACTTTCGGATTTGGATTAATTCCTAATCTTACCACCAATGGACATTCATGTGATTCTCCTCCGCTTGGTGTTTCTTCCGCACTGAATGAGATAACTTGTTTTTGCCACTCTTTTAATGGTGATACTTTCACAAGATTTAGGATCTCTTTGCCTTCAACATCTCTCGCATACACCCGACATAAGATATTATCATGGAAATCTCCTATATTCTTGAATGAATGTATAATCGAATTACAATACAAGTTCTTTACTTTCGCACCTACTTCAATTATATGTACATTCTTTCCATTATCCGTTCCATACTCATTTCCCCTTGGTGGTGGTGGTGGAAAATTCTTTGGTTGTGCTAAGAAATGATTCAATTTTCCTTGTTCAATCATCCTTAATATGATTTTCGTTACATTTCTACAGTTACTTGTTGTGTGACCATGAAATCTATGATATACACAAAATTCTTTACTCCTCCTCCCTGGTGATGGTTCGTCTCCTGCACTATGTGGTTCTGGAATATCTTCCATTAGGATGGCAGCTTCCCATATCTTATCCACTGTGGTATTCAACTTTGGAAAATTTATCTGCTCCCACACTATTTTTCCAGTTTTTTAATTATAATGTGTTTTTGGACCTCCAGAATATCCTGGTGGAATCGTATCAGTACCTCCGCGATTTTGATGTTGCTCTTCAAACTCTGCTTGATCTGCACTACCCATGGCTACCAGTTTTTGTTCCATTTCTGCAACATTCCTTCCTTGATTCCCTTGCTATGTATTCGCATAAGTATTTGTCAATCTTGGAAGTAAACTTGCATTTTCACCCTTCGCATCTGGTATTGCAACTGGGTACGACTCCATATCTCTTTGTTTCTCTTCAAGTACTATGTAATCTTCTTGAAATTCGCGCAATTCTGACATTGTTATCGTATCCTTTATCCGAAAGATTTGTGTATACAATAAATCTGTAGCACAGAGAGCATTGATAAATGAAAGAATAAGGTGTCTCTCATCTACTCTTCTTCCCATTGTGCTACACATGGTTCTCCAGCATGTTGTTATATGACATAAAGTCTCATTTGTTCTTCTGCGAAGTCCGAATGCTGTCTCAATCCCTGGTCTTGACATATTATTGCTGATTTATTGTCCTAAAAATACGTTCCATAAATGGTGAAATGACCCAATTGATTCTACTAGTAGCCCTTCAAACCATTTTAAAGCTTCTCCCGCCAAGCTCGCAGCAAAATATTTACACATGACTGCATCATTATTTTTCCATTGCAATAGAGATCGGGTGTAGGCTTTCACATGTTGTATTGCACAAGCACTTCCATCAAATATACTAGTAAAAACTGGTAATCTGCACTTGGACGGTATTGTTGCCCTTTGGATTTGTATTTTAAAAGGAGTTTTTCCAGCTTCTTCTACTGCTTCTTCTAATTGTCTCCTTCCACCATTTCTTCGTGTAGTCATCATTTCTCTTAATTCTGCCATTTCTCTCAAAATTTCTTCACTTAAGGTTTGATCTAAATCTTCTCGCATTGGTCTTTTTAATCTTGCTTGCCTCAGTCTATTCTCATGATTATTCTGACGTACTTCCTCTTGTATTTCGCATTCTTCAGCTTCTTCTCTTCTTCTGCTACGCCTTTCTCTCTCAATGTTCATATCATTATGCACTCTATCATGCCTCTCTTCTTCATCTTTTTTTTGTTCTGTATCATCCATGTGATAACATTCATGTCGTCTTATATATTGTCATGATTGTTTTGACGTAACGCTTCCTGCAATTCTCTCTCTTCGATTTCTTCTCTTTTTCTCTGTCTATTTCCTTCATCTCTCGCACGTGTAGCTTCCCTTTCACGTTCATTCTCTTCTCTCAACATTTCTCTTCCTCGCAATATCATCCGTCCTTTCCTTGGATCTGTTTCTTCTCTTTCAAGATCATGATTTGTGCGTCGAAGAAGCTCACATGGATGTTCATATCGTTTGACTCCTCGATCTTGAATTATATGTCTTCTCTCCTGTTGATCCTGTAAGTTGTTATTTTCTTGCGATTTTTCTTCAATAACTTCCATGCGATGTCTTCTCCTATCACTTTCACGGTTACATTGACTTTGTTTTGATGAACTTCCTTGATCTTGTAGCGCTTCTGGATCTCTGTTGATGTAACCTAAGATTTTCTTCTCTCAGATCATCATTTTGACGAATCAAATTCGCACGCTCTTCTTCATTTTCATCAATCCTTCCTGGTATTCCAGTTCTTTGTGTGCTTTCTTCAGTAAAACTTGTTTGCGAAGTATGAACACTCACTCTATCATAATTAATATCATTGTTCCGCTCTTGTTCGGGCTGAGGTTCATTTTGGAGTTCATTTTCTTGAGTTTATTCTATTATTTCCTCTTGGTGATCAAGATTTGTATTTCTTCTCCTTTCTGCGATTCTATTGCTCCTTCTAGCCAATGTTCCATGCTCAACAGTAGATCCAATTCTCATCATCTTTAATTTCAAAGAGTTAAAAGTTTTCTCCACAATTTCCAGATCTTACTTTTTCCAAGATTCAATGGATTTACTAACATGATTTATCACCCAAAACTGTTTCTAGCGCCAAAAATGTAGTTGCAAGTTTCCTCACAACCACATTCCACTATAACTATAATCAGTATTAGGTAATCATCATTAAATTCTTCATTGATTCTCAAGACTTAAGTCGGTTTACAAGATGGATACAAGTATTACAACAATCTTATTTGCTCCTAGATTTACTTTCTCTCTTCTGATTTCTTGTCTAATACTCACTAAAAGAGTTCTTCCCACAAGTAATAACCTCTCCTCTTTATATAAGATCTTACATAGTGGATGACAGCTAAGAGATCCTTTATTTTCGGAATCTCTATGCGATACACTCGCTCATGTATAATCACTCGTTCTCGCACGGACTATACTTCGCACAGATGTTCACACTTTACTCGTGACTTTGCTGACATCATCCATTACGTCATCTCAACCTTGTTGTGTGCGATCTCCCTCGTTTAAGTTATATAGTCTTCACTTCGCATACTTACTAACATGTGTGATATCTCACTCCTACACACATCCCAAAGTTTCAACCATAATTAAGCAATGAAACGAAACATACATATCAATTCATTTTGCGTATACTCATGATATTCTGCCAAGCAGTCTTACAAGAACCTCCTGAAGTTTTTTCCATGAACAGTTGACAACTTCTTTACAATCACAAATCAAGCATCAGCATCTAAAGCATATTTGACTTGTTCGCCAGTGAGAACTCTAACTTCCCAGTCAGACCGAGGTATACTTGGTGGCTTCACAATGACCACACCTATAGTGCCTCAACAACTAACTCAGACTACCCAAGATTTGAAAATAAGCGTAACATAAGATGTCAATAATGTTATCATCCATTGCACCAAACTCAATACATTTAAGACCCCACACACACGATATAGCGTTACCTTACCCTCGATGTATATTAACACCAGCAAACCATATCACCTAAAAATATTTACAGGGATCCTGGGACTGAATCCAAGTAAGAAAGTTGAATAACGAGACAGCGATTTCCATGGCACATCTGAATAGTGGTAAGAGTACTGAATGTTGTCGTTCATTTTATATTTGATGTTTGCAGCTAGAGACGCACCAAGTCAGCATGAAAAAGTTTCACCTTATTAGGATCATTAGTTATAGTGGTTATAATGATGAAGCCGTTGAAGTGAACAATTAGGTTACTACTTTTTGCCATTTTCATTATGAAATTTATGTTTGAATAGCGAAGATATATTTTTGAAACTTTAGATGAAAAGGTGAAGATGAAACCATTTGTTTTGGATATGTATATAGTATCAGAAACCATATATGCTTCAATTCATTTACCATTGAGAATTGAAACGGCTATTTAATAACTCATTTTTAGGCATCGAGATGAAGAAACAATCGTGCTAGGTGAACAGCTAGGTACCAGCTGATCCACATGGCACCTGATGTGGCAGACTGGAGTGCTTACTCCTCCAACCCATGTCATCAAAAAAAAAAAAAAGGCTTTTCGTCACTCTTCCCTCGAATCAGTGTGTTAGATCTTTACTTTCATTGCCCTAATTTTAGTTATATTCTTGATCAAATTAATAAGCCAGATCTCAACTCGATACATATCTATCGAAGACATATAACATAAGTCCATCGTTATCAATCAAAGATACTACTTTTTCTTTAAAGATTAAAATCTCCATTAAATTTTCTTTCCCATTTCTAAAATTAACCAACTTGCCAATGCTATTCATAAGCTCTTCAAAAAAACAAAAGAAAAAACACACCATGATTTATGCAGTTAAGTTTCAGAACTGCAATTATACAATCAGGTGGACCGAGACTTATTCGATTTTGTTGCCTGAAATTGAAAGAATTTTGAATAATTAAGGGTTACCAAATAAATCATCATTACTTTCCATGTGAAATTTGAATTTTTTAGGTAAAAAGTCATCACCATGGAATAAAATGGTAAAAATTAGTTTGATCATAATTTTAGTAAACTTAGGAGTTTCGTGGGCGTGAAATCCGAAGTAGGATATAACATTTGGAAAAAAAAATTTATTAATGAAGATGGAACAAGGTGAACGAGCACAAAGGATGGAGATGAAACATTAATCTCACTTTTTCTAGTTTACTTTCTAGACCTCTTTCTAATGATATGGCAAAAGAAAAGTGATCTCTTTCCACCACATCGCATGCCCTGTTCAAATCAGTTGTTATTCAGCTGTTAAACAGTTGTTCAAATAGCGTTTTCGATGAAGAAAAATCGAGTCAAAATGTTTAGTACCAAAATGTTTACTCATTCAATAACTATTTAATACGGAAAATGGGTCATTTGTCCAAATATTTTTAAAACATGGTTCAAATTGACGAGTAAAAATTAGTATGGGTGAAATGGACAAAAAAAAATTTAGCAAGGATGAAGTTGGATTCATCCTTGCTTAAACTTAAAAAATAGCTAGGATGAAATTGGATGCATCCTGTGTAAATTAAAAAATAAAAAAAAGTATTTGAAAATTGACAGGATGAAACTGTTTACATCCTGGCTATTTTTACATTTTTGTCCATTTAAAGAGTATCAAAATCTAAGTGTCCTTTTCACCTAGAAATTATTGGTTTTAGTCTTTTTAACCAATTCTGTGTATTTAATAACAATGGTTATCTACTTCTCTCTGCCTCTCTTTCTCTAGTCAACAATGCATATAGCTAGTAAAAGACAACCATATGTTTGGATTTGGAGATAAGGTAATACCTTATTGATACAAAATCTACGGAATAATTATTTGTCATTTCTGTAAATAATCAAATACTATTTTTTTTTACTCGGTTAAATAATCAAATACTAACAGTTTGGATAAGGTTACTTATCCGTCAAAGTCCGGTCATCTCATAATGTATATTCTCTCTTAGCTTCCTCCCATATCTCAAAGTTCCCCGTCTTATTTATTGAAACTCAATGTTTTCCATCAATGTTAGATATCTATCCTTATGTGTATGAAGTGTCCTGTATATAAGGTGGCACAAAAGCGTAACCTGCGGAACTCCTTTCCAACAGCTTAGATAACTTTGTACATCACGCATAAACAGGTCCAGGTAAAAATCATGATCGATCCTAACAACTTTAGATAAAATCAAGCCAAGTATAATGAGTTTTCATATAAAAGGCGTGAAGAGCCAAAGTGATACCATGTAATGATTGATTATGAAGGTACTATAAAGTTTGTCCATAACAGACGATTTTGCAATGGTTACCAAACAACAATGGTTGACTTAAATTTGATGCATGATTTATTGATTTCTCATTTTGTTTTCTACGATACTTAAAAATCTCCCTAGAATCTAAAAAACCACCCGTATAAAACAAGATCTACTCTATTTTCATATCTGATACACCGTAAGTAATTGATGCAGTGAAAATATTTTTACTTTCGTTTTTCATTAACAGGATGTATTGGGTCAAGATTTATATAGATAACAATACATGCTAGTTTATAAGAATCTAGTGGATTTATAATGAAGCCACCAAAGATTATCATGCTTTCCTTTCAAAAAATTAATGAAAATTAAAGTGGACTATCAAACCGTAATATAATTGAAAAACAAAGATTATCATGCTTTCCTTTCAAAAAAGAACCATCAATAAATGTTGGTGGTGGTGGTAGGTGTATGTGATGGTGGAAATATTGGTGGTTGTTAGTAGTAGTGGGTGGTGTGAGGTGGTGGTGACGGTGGTGATTGTTAGTGGCCAGTGGTGGTTATTGTTGGAGGTGGTGCTGGTTGGTGGTGGTGTGGTGGTGGTTGGTGGTGTGTGGTGGTGGTGGTAGTCGTCGGTGGTCGGTGCTGGTGGTCAGTGGTGGTTTTTGTTGGTGGTGCTGGTTGGCAGTTTGTGGCGGTGGTGAGGGACGGTGGTGGTGGAGAAACATAACTTGCTGTGAAAAATAAATAAAACCAAGAAAATAATAATTTGCCGATAAGAATCCATAAAACTCTTGTGCTTTGGGTTGAGATTGATATGAGATAATAAAACACATATTTTGATCACAAATATCCATAAGAATGCATATATATATATATATATATATATATATATATATATCTTGGTCCTTAACTGTTGGATAAACTTCAACATTAAGCCTAAGATAATCTCTAACAAGTTGGTTAGGATAAGAAAAGGCAGTTGATGTAATCCTAAGGGAATTAGAAGTCATCTAGTTCTAAGAAAAAGAAAGACATGTAATAAGGTAATAGGACTAGGAAAAGGAATTCATAGTTTTATATATATATATATACGATCACCAAAGTTGTGGTTGATCATATGAGCAAGATTAGAGCTTGTGTTTAGTTTTGAGAGATTTTCTAAACATCAATAAAGAGAGTTGTCTTTATATAAGCTAAGTTTCATCTTGCAGTTGTCATTAATTGGTATCAGAGATTTTTTCTGAGCCATAGAAAACGAAACCACCATTGTGGGTGCAAAAAAGTTCACGCCACCATCAATACAAGTTCCAATCCTCAACGCCACAAACTACACAGTATGGGCCATGAGAATGAAGGTACTGATGAAAATCTACAAAGTATGGGAAATAATTGATCCTGGTACATTGGACCCAGACAAAAACAATGTTGCCATTGGATTACTCTTTCAAGCAATACCAGAATGTCTTGTTCTACAAGTTGGTGAACAGGAAACTTCAAAGAAAATTTGGGATGCAATAAAGGCACGTAATCTCGGAGCTGATCGAGTTAAAGAAGCCCGTCTGCAAACCTTAATGTCTGAATTTGAAAGAATGAAGATGAAAGACACTGATACTATTGACAGCTTTGCAGGAAAGCTATCAGAGATAGCCTCAAAAGCTTCATCACTTGGACAAACTATTGAAGAGAACAAGCTTGTCAAGAAGTTTCTCAACAGTCTACCAAGATCCAAGTATATTCATATCATAGCTTCTCTCAAACAAGTCTTAGATTTAAAGAAGACTAGCTATGAAGATATAATTGGAAGATTGAAAGCATATGAAGAAATAATCCTTGATGAAGAAAACAATGGAGAAACTCAAGGAAAACTCTTCTACACAAACTCTTACCAACAAAACTCTGCGACAAGAGGAAGAGATCGTGGAAGAGGTGGTAGAGGAAACAGAGGCCGAGGAAGGGGAGGAAGGTTTAATTCACAAGATAGAACAACAAGTCAGAATGATCAAAACCAAGGGAAATAAAAGAAGGATAGATCAAACATTATTTTTTACAGATATGATAAACCAGCACACTTCTCCTCTGTATTCCCTGAAAGAATACAAAAGATGGAAGAAGCAAACAAGAATGAAACAAGGGAAGCAGATACAGCTCTTTCCATGCACGAAGTTGTATTCTTAAACGAAGGGAAAATAATACCAAAGAACTACGAATCAAAGGATGGAGAAGAAGGAATCTGGTATTTAGATAATGGAGCCAGCAATCACATGACTGGTAAGAGGCACTACTTTTCTTAACTCAATGAGAAAATCAAAGGACAAGTGAAGTTTGGGGATGGATCTTCTGTAGAAATTGAAGGGAAAGGATCAATTCTATTTCAGAGCAAGACCGGAGAACAGAAGCTTGTCACAAACATCTACTTCATTCCAAACTTACAAACCAACATTCTAAGTTTAGGACAAGCTATAGAAGTTGGATGTGATGTTAGAATGCGACAAGATTATCTAACAGTTCATGACCCAAGTGGAAGACTTTTAGTTAGAGTCTCACGTTCACAGAATAGACTCTACAAGATAAGTCTCATGATTGGAAGACCATTATGTCTGAATATGAGACTGGAAGATCAGACATGGAAGTGGCACGCAAGGTTAGGACACATAAGTTTCAGAACCTTAAAAACTATGTCTCAGAACAAGATGGTTCGAGGGCTACCACAGATAAACGATGAATCAAGGATCTGTGAATCATGTTTAGTTGGGAAAAAAACGCGTCAAGGTTTTCCAAAAGCAACAACACTCAGAGGCTCAAAGCCATTATAGCTTCTTCATGATGACTTATGTGGTCCTATTACACCATATACACCACAACAAAACGGAGTGGTGGAGAGGAGAAACAGGACTCTAATGGAGATGACAAAAAGTTCTTTAAAGGCTATGCAGGTACCTAATTATCTATGGGGAGAAGCTGTACGACACTCCACATACCTAATAAACAGGATACCCACGAAAGCTCTGAAATATATGACTCCATATGAAAGTTTGCGAAAGAAAAAACCAAACATAGATCATTTAAGAGTGTTTGGTTGCAAAGGATACGAAAAAGTTGATTCTGCAACTCTTAAGAAACTGGATGATCGATCTCAGACTCTTGTGCATCTAGGAATTGAGCCTGGATCCAAAGCTTACAGATTATTCAATCCAACAACAAAGAGAGTAATAGTGAGTCGAGATGTGGTATTCGATGAAAAAGCAAACTGGAACTCGAAAGAAACTAATGATGGACCAAGTAGGGATCCAGGAATGTTTCACATGAGATGGGGTCAAGTAATTGATGAAGGCGAAGGACCCATAATCATCAATACCAATGGAAACAATGATGTTAATCAAGAAGAAGAGAATAATAATGAAACCACTGAGAATAACGAAGAAGTAGAAGAAGAAGATATCGATGAAATAACTCAACCAATTCCACTGCGAAAATCAACAAGACAGATACAAAAGCCACAGTATCTGGAGGATTATGTTCTTCAAGCTGCAGAAGAATGTGAGATTATGCTACTTTCTGTTAATGATGAACCAAGGAATTTTCAGGAAGCAAAGGTCTCGACTAAATGGACACAAGCATGTAGAGAAGAAATTATTTCAATCAACAGAAACAAGACTTGGTTTCTAATTGATAATCCAGGTGGGGTAAAAGTGATTGGTCTTAAGTGGATCTTCAAAATAAAACGCAATGCTGATGGTACTGTCAATAAATACAAAGCAAGGCTTGTAGATAATGGATATGTACAAGAATCACACATAGATTTTGATGAAGTTTTTGCACCAGTTGCTAGAATTGAAACAATACGCATCTTAATAGCAGAAGATGCATCAAACTCATGGGAAATTCACCACTTAGACGTTAAGACACCATTCTTACATAGTGAATTGCGAGAAGATGTGTATGTTGAACAACCAGAAGGTTTTGAAGTAAAAGGACAAGAGCATAAGGTTTATAAGTTATCAAAATCTCTATATGGTCTAAGACAAGCTCCTCGAGCCTAGAATACAAAGTTAGATCAAATCTTAAGAGAAATCAGATTTGTTAAGTGCTTTAAAGAAACATCAGTATACAGAAGAGAAGAAAAGGGAACGCTTCTTTTGATTGCAGTCTATGTAGATGATCTATTTTTGACTGGCAACTCCCTTAAGGTGATCAATTAGTTCAAGAGAGAAATGTCATCAAAGTTTGAGATGCCAGACCTCGGAAAACTCACTTATTACCTTGGTATATAAGTCCATCAAGGAGTAGATGGGATTCAGATTAAACAAGAAGCTTATGCAAGGAGAATTCTGAAAGAAGCAGGACTTGAAACTTGTAATCCAACTAAGATACCAATGGAGTTTGGACTTAAAGTTTCAAAGGCACAAGAAGAAGCTGAGATTGATCCAACGAGTTATAGAAGAAATGTTGGATGCCTTAGATACTTGTTACACACAAGACCAGATTTGGCTTTCTCTGTGGGAGTATCAAGCCGTTATATGCAGAGTCCACGCAAGTCTCATGGTGATGTAATAAAGCATATATTGAGATATCTAAGAGGAACAATCAGCTATGGATTGAAGTATGGTCGAGGAGGATCAAAAGAAATTGTTGGGTATAGTGACAACAGTCATAATATTGACCAAGATGATGGAAAAGGTACAACTGGTCATATATTTTATCTAGGTGAAGCACCTATTACATGGTGTTCACAGAAGCAAGACACTGTATCCCTCTCATCCTGTGAAGCTGAGTTCATGGCCGCAACAGAAGCAGCTAAACAATCAATATGACTTCAAGAATTATTGGGTGAAATCAAAGGAAGAGAACCTGAAAAAGTTCTCATCAAGATTGATAATAAGTCTGCAATTGCACTCACTAAAAATCCAGTGTTTCATGGGAAGACGAAACACATTCACAAAAGGTATCATTTCATACGAGAATGCATCGAGAAGGAGGTCATTAACGTTGAACACATACCAGGAACTGAGCAGAAAGCAGATATATTGACAAAGGCATTGGCTCGGATCAAGTTTGAAGAGATGAGGAAATTAATAGGAGTACAAGATTTTTCACAAGCACAGTTGAAGCTTAAGGGGGAGAATGTTGGATAAACTTCAACATTAAGACTAAGATAATCTCTAACAAGTTGGTTAGGATAAGAAAAGACAATTGATGTAATCCTAAGGGAATTAGAAGTCATCTAGTTCTAAGAAAAGGAAAGACATGTAATAAGGTAATAGGACTAGGAAAAGGAATTCATAGTTCTATATATATATACGATCACCAAAGTTGTGGTTGATCATATGAGCAAGATTAGAGCTTGTTTTTAGTTTTGCGAGATTTTCTAAACATCAATAAAGAGAGTTGTCTTTATATAAGATAAGTTTCATCTTGCAGTTGCCATTATTAACTATCCTAAAAAATCTTAAATGAATTGAATACCTAAAATATTTGTGAAACCTAAATAAATCCTATTTGAATACCATGGATATTTTATGATTCCTTACATATCCTAATTGAATACCTAGGAGTTTTTTGGATTGTTAAATATCATGTAAATCCTAATCGAATACACCGTTGTAAATGATTGGCATTGGATACATGAAGCAGACATTTTTACATACGCACATATCTCTCAGTCACAAAAGGGATTCAGAGATATCCATAAATGGTTCCATCTGGTCTTTTCACTTTAAGAGACTCCTTAAAGAAGACGAAGTAAATCAACTAGCATCCATGTTGGCACCCATTGGTCACTCTCCAACCCTGCTCTCGGATCAACACAAAACTAGAAATTGGAATCCTATACCTACAGGTTGATGCCCAAAGAAAACCGAGAAAAATCTCGTGAGGAGATCGGACGAACGAGAGCAAATCCCTCTAACATTGGGATTATAAGTTGACAGAAATGAGTCCCGTGATCTGTGAGTTGCGGTAAAAATACCGGAATTTTCTCCGGGAATATAAAGCATTTTCTATTATTTCAGTCAATCCCCAAGCTTTCTTAATTTCCCAAACAAGACAATTTGGAACCCCCATGTCCCTCCAAAAGTCCATTTATTCTATTGGACTGCATCCCTTAATAAAATTACTATTCAAGACTCTCACTAAAGGAGGAACTTCAAACTCACTTGCCAGTCGATGCCCACTTTGTCTGTTTGACTGTGAATCCATCGAACATTTGCTCTTAAACTGTCAATTTTCTCGCAAAGTGTGGTCCCTTATTCTCCTTAGTCATTTTCCTTGGATCCCTCCTTTATCTATTCTGCAGTTGGCACAATTATGGTAAGGTAATGGCATCACAGGGTCTGCTGAACTGATTTGAGGTTTGGTTCCTGCAGTTGTTCTCTGAAAGAATTTGGTATGAACGTATCACAAGAATTTTTCAGGAAAATCTCAGTCATATTTCCAAGTAAGCGTCGATGTCAAAGAATCTTTTCTTTCATGGAGATCAGCCTTCAAAAGAAACAATAACTTCAGGTTGGACTACTGCATCTTTCCATTAATGCTTAGCTACAATTTTACTATCTCTTTCACTTCCAATCCATTCTGATTGGTCTGTATCCCCTTGTAATCTCTTTTCATACTTACTTTCCTTTTCTCTGGTAACTTTTATTTGTAATTCTTTCTCCTCTATTTAATAAATCCCCTCTTTCTGGAGAAAAAAAAACTAAAAAGAATAAATAAGGCGTTCGGAAACGCCCATGCAGGGACAATCTTAAGAAACCTAAACGAAAAAAGGTTACCACCACAACTTGACACATACGATTTGAAAGACAAAGAACAACTAGGTATACAATACCTTTTTTTTCTTCTTTCTCGAAAAAATAAAATTTTATTCAACAAATAAAAAAGTGTCGGGTTAGCATTGAAGATACAACAAACATCTACAAAAACAAGGAGCGCTAAAAACAATCAAAGGAGGAGTAGAAGACTTTAGTTAGCACTAGGTATATAATACTGAAGTTTGGCTTCGCCTATATGGGATATCTTTATTTTTAAGAAGGCATAGAAGAACATCTCTAACTTTACTCCGTAAGTCCTCCTTCAAGAGTTCGAAGCCCTGAAGACCCATTGTAGGGCCATTATTCTTTTAATATGCCTTTTACCGCGATAAGCTTACCCCATTTTTAGTCGAACCGTGGTTCTCACCATAATAGGGATTTTCGTACAACTTTATATATGTAGTTTCGTTGAAGGTTAAACCAAGAGAGTATAAAAACGGTGTTTCATTTGTGGAAGGTACCAATTTTAGGAAACTGGTTTATAATGTGAACACGGTTTTTCTTATATACGGAAGGTGCCAGTTTTAGGAAACTAGTTTATAGTGTGAACACGGTTTTTCTTGTATAGGGAAGGTGTCAGTTTTAGAAAAGTTTGTTATCGAGGAGTTTGTTTGGCTTAAGAATTTGTTTAGAGTTTTGAGTTTCTAAAAGAATTATATGTTTAGAATTTGAGTTATATTAGGAAAGTGTTTTCTTAGTCGTCAAGTCTGTTAAACAATATATATAGGCTGTTGAGCCATGAGTTTGAATTATATAAATAGAGAGAATTGTTTGAGTTACGTTTTGTGTTCATTAAGTCTTTGATATCACATTTTCTACATCTGGTATCAGAGCACTGGTATCATATTCTAGGACTGTGGGTATGAGTTGTTGAGAATAAGAAGATGACGAGTTTAAGTTCAATCAAGGTACCAGTGTTTGAAGGTAAAAACTTTGAACACTGGAGGTTACAGATGGAGAATATTTTCATATATCAAGAGGTGTGGGATATTGTGAAAGATGGTTATGATGAACCAGCGGCAGGAGCTATTTTAACAGAAGAACAACAAACTGCTTTAACAGCAAACAAGAAGAATAACTCTATAGCAACCTATATTCTTCATCGAGGTATTCATGAGTCTCTCATGGATAGAGTTATCTATTTTAAAGAAGCTAAAGTAGCATGGGATGGTTTGGTAAATTATTACAAAGGTTCTGACAAAGTTAAGAAGGTGAGATTACAAACTCTGAAGCGTAAATATGAAGACAATATCAGACTTCTTCTCAAAGACATTGAATCTTTTCGATGAGATGAAAGTTAATGGTGACACCATAGAAGACTCATCTATTGTGGAAAATATTTTAAGAAGCTTACGTGAGAAGTTTGAAGCAAAAGTAACTGTTATAGAGGAATGCAATACTGCTGCAACTATGACTCTTAATGAGTTATTAGGTTCATTACAGGCTTCTGAACAGAGGTTACTTGAAAAAACAGTTGTTGCAAAAACAGTAGAAGAAGCAATACAAAGTCAAGTCAGGTGGACTAACAATCAAGGAAATTCTAGCTTTGGAGGAAGATCAAATAATGGAAGTTATCAGGGAAGATATAATTTTGTAGGAAAATCAAATAATGGAGGTTATCGGGGAAGAAAACCAGTAGATAAAGCAAAGCTTCAGTGAATTGTGGAGATTTTGGACATTTTTCTTTTGATTGTCCAAATCCTAGAAAAACAACAGAAAATAACTACAAAGCCAACTTCAAAGAAAATATAGCTGTGAGTCAAGAAGAAGAACAGAAAGCTGAAAACATGCTACTTTCTTGTCATACTGCAGAAGAACAACCTCAACTTAAGTGGTCCATAGATACTGGTTGTAGCAATCATATGTGTGGAAGAAAAGACTTATTTGATAAGCTTGATGAGTCTATAAAATCAACTGTGAAGTTTCACTAGTAGAAAAGTGACATTTAGTAACATTTCAAACTTTTATAAAGTAACAGTTCGTAAAATGCCTGTTACTAAATGTTAGATAGTTAAATAACAGTAACACTTTTCATAAGAACTGTTACATAATGTCATCCAGGTTGTATACTGTAACTGTTTTTATAGTAAGTGTTACTATATACCCATGTTACTGTAACATATTTCGTATGTCGACATTTCCATCACAGTTCTTTAAACCAACTGTTATTATATACCTTTGTTACCGTAACATATTTAATATTCATCGTAGTTGGCATTATCGTAACGTTTTTTAAACTAAATGTTACTATATATCTATGTTACTGCAACATGTTTAATATGTTACCATAGTTGACATTATCGTGACATTTATGTAAATTATTTATTTGTATAACTAGTTTTTGGGTATCCGGTTCAAAAAAATAACTACTTATGGACTGACATTAATTTAACATCTTGATTAAGTTCTAAGCACGAGAGCTAGCCACGGCTCATATTGATGGTTACCTAAGGTTTGAGAAAAAATCAAATATAATATAAAATAATAAACAAGTTGTAAAAATATGTAGGAATATTAAAAATATAAATTGTGTTGTAGTTGCGTGGTGTAACGACTGACGACGAAGGTGGTGGAGGTATAGTTTACTGTCTAATGAGAGTAAATATTTTATTTGGATAACATTAAACAAAAGGAAAACATGGAAGAGTGATTCAAGAGTTATAATTAATGCAATAGGTCTCAAGGTCGAATCTTGTGAAGTGTACTTTATAGAATTTATATTTCATGTCCAAGAAGACCAACTCATGGTAGTGGACACGGAGGACATGGTGGTGACAGTTGTGGAGATGCTAGTGTTGATGGTTGTGGCAGTGCTGGTGGTGGAGGTAGTGGTGGCGCTAGTGGAGGAGGTGATGGTAGTCAGTAAAAACTGTCAGTTTTTATGACAGTTTCAATAAAAACTGTTACGGTTACTCAAATAATAGCAACAGTTTGTTCCCAAACATGTTACAATAAACTGCTAATGGTAACGGTTTTATGTAAAATAGTTACAGTAGAAATTATTCAGTAACATATATTTTATAAAGTGTTACTGAAAACTACCAACAGTAATAATTTTAGAATTTATGAGTCATTTTTCAATAGCCTTTCCGTAACAGGTTTTATAAACTTTCCGTAACAGGGGCTTTAGTAACACCGCAGAAAAAACTAAAACTGTTACGGAAATAATACAGTAACAGTTTATAACTGTAACGGATCATCATTTTTCCACTAGTGTTTGGTAATAGTTCTAAAATTCCTGTTATGGGAAAAGGAAGAATAGGAATTGTTCTTAAGAATGGTTCAAAAGCATACATAATGGATGTATTTTATGTACCTGGTGGTGTGAAAATGGAAAACACACAAAAACTTGCAAGTATACAAGGTCAAGTTTTAGTATAGAAAGTAAGAATGGGATCAGTCCACAGGGAGTGGGAGCATACAAGAAATTATCCTAAGCTATCAATGGGTGCAAAGCACTATGGCAGTGAGCAAGGCAAGGTAATATGGCAGATGCAAAGAACCAAAACAGTTAACAAACCAAAGCAGTTAACACAAGATGGCAAAACAACAAAGATTAAATGGCAGAGGATATAAAATAAAAATAGCAGGGAACCAAGGCTGTAAGCCAAGGGCAGGGGGAGTTTGTGCACTGATTTCAGTGCACAACAGCTACAAATTGCAAGGAATTAAACAAGCAAAACAGGTAAGGAGATAAACTGAACAGGAAGCAAAACAGAACTGAATTTAAGTGACTGTAAAAAGGGATTGTGGCTAAGCTAAGGCTTAGTATCCACCTTGTGTCCTAATCAAACAACATATTTCTAGGTTGAGTTGAAAATCCTATGCATACATCTAGAATGGAAGGAAAACTAATTTGCTCACTAGTTTGCCCCTAGCATTGACTGTCTTTTGACAGAACAATCAATCACAGGCACTATGAGCATTAACCTCTTCCCATTGCTCAAGCAAAACAGGGCAAGGAGTTAACTATCCTAGCAACTTGTCATTTGACAGTGCATAAGGCTTCAACTGAGCCTTAACTTAATGCTACTTAGCTCATGCTCAACATATTACATACACAAGCATTCATCATACAAGATAATTCAAATAACATACACATAACATTCAACTGTCAACTATGATAAAGGGACTGAATTTGAAATTGTAATGAAAATTTCTTCAAAATGTCTACTGGCTAGTCCAGAGATGCCGAATTTTACAACCCTAACACCCTTTTATAGTTACAGCCAAAAAAAAACTAAAATCCCCAAATCAGTAAAATTAGGGTTTTACAAAAAATCCTTACCTAATCTCTGAAAACGATTGATATCTCTCACCCATGCTTCCTTGTCGTCTGCTGATACTACCCATGCCTTCGATTTATTCTCTAACCTCACCTATTTCATCAACTCCTAACCTAGGGTTTCTGTGAGATGAAATGATTAGGAGGTGATGTAATAAGTGGCTAGAAAAGTAGGTCTAAGTGATGATGGCTCGAGTGGTGATGGTTGAATGATTTGGGGGGAGAAGATGGTGGAGTGATTTGGGGGAGAAGATGGTGGTGATGGAGACAGCGTCGCTGTTTCAGAAGAGGGGAAGAAGGAGATGGCTCGATGGGTTTTGGCAGAAGGGTGCGTTTGGTGCGGGTAATAGGGTTAGGTTGCTTAGGTGTTAAACGGGATCATCAAATTTGATGTTTTGTGAAGGGAATCCGTGGGATGATAACTTCTGAAACGGATCTAACGGCGAGATGGAGACAGATTATGAGCGACCGTTGGATGCAAAAATACAACGAAACTAACGTCTCAAGATGGAGTTAGGTGCTGTAGTGTTGGTAAGGTGCATCGAAATCTGATGCATGATGACGCAGCGACCGTTGGATGATGGAATGGATCCAATCTTATGGTTAAGAAGGAAAACGGGTTTGGGTATTGAATTTTGGGTTTAGGATATGGATTTGGGCTTAGGAATTGGATTTGGGCTTAGGTAATCTTGAGCCCACTTCTTCTTTAAGAACAATTTCTTCCTTTTTAAGCCCATTTTTATCCTTGAGTCTTCCATAACACATTCTTCACTTCTTTTCCGCTAGAGATTCCACCGGATTTCTCCCGTGTCTTTGCTCTTTTGGCTCCGCAACTCATCTAGTCTTTATTTGGTACCTAAAAATACAAAATTAATTAATAAAAATATTTATTCTTGAAAACAATGAAAATACAGAATATGGGATAAAATGTAGAATTAATGCACAAAAGATGAGTTAAATGCCAAGAAAAATATATAGAAATATGCACTTTTTAGCACTCATCAAATACCCCCAAACCTGAATTTTACTTGTCCTCAAGTAAAACAAAACTAAGGAAATCCTACCTATACCACTGTCGCTGGTCTCTCGAATGCATTTAGCATATGCACTAAGCCTTTTAAACCACTAAGTGTCCCTAGTGGACGAGTTAAGTCTCGTGAAGGTTTACTTAGAACGTACCTACAAAGTTCTAGGTCAAAATATAAGCTCATATTCCATCAAATGTGACATGTGCAAGTCAGTTTAAGCTCACAGCAAAATGGAGATGTCAATCTAGCTATCAAAGGCACAATCCTAGCACTGATAACAAATAAAGACATGTGATAAGAGTGTAAAGTGTATCTACACATGTGTAAAGAAAGATCGGATGTTATGACTACTAATCACCAAGAGATAGTTTCTCAGGCTAACAACCAAGGTCTAAATCTAGCTAGCTGTCCGGACTTTACGAGAATTGTGAATGAGTTGGAGGTATTTCACAATTACTCGCGTTGTACATCAATGGCATACACCCTCCTTGCTTATTACAATGAAACAACAAAATGACTATTTACATGACTCTTATTTACATTGACTACTCTCTTTTTATTTTTGGAACAAGAGATGATGGAATTGATAAATACTTGATTTTTTTGTATTTTTCTGATATTTTTTTCTGAATATATACATCGTTTTTTT